>NC_036461.1:13437014-14637014 GCF_002775205.1 Xiphophorus maculatus
CAAACTTTATTAAGTATTTTAAAATAACATATATATATATATATATATATATATATAGATAGATATATATACAGTATATCCGTGGCTTTTATCTCCTCCTTTGGCCAGCTAATTACTCCAGCAGGGTATCTGATTACTGGCAGGGCATAGCTGTTTATCGCTGTTTAAGCACTGTATTAGATCTGTATTATTATATATATTTTTTTATTTTTAATGCCTTTTTAAGTGGAAAATACCAATGTTAACACATAATAGATGTAGACTAATTCTTTACTGAAACTCTGATTTCTAATGAGCTATTGCATAAAAAAGTTCTTATGTGCAGTACATTAGCTGGTGATATTTTTAGCAATCAATTATTCTGATAAAGGATTGATTAATCAACAAATTGTCACATTTTCTGATTTTTAATCTGACCACTTAAGACACTTTATGCATTAGAAATACATTAAAAGATGCAAACAATTCAATTCTCTTTTAAGATAATGTTTTTACATTATTGGCTAAAATGCAAAAACATAGCATTGTATTACTGCGTAATTGATCATCTACGGCAAAAAAAGAAAAAAAAACTTCTAACATAAAATGTGAAAAGCTCAGCCCTTTCTGTTAGATTAATGTTTTGATTATTTTTTTGGATTTTCCATTTAATAACTGGATAGTAAAGTGCATTAAGAAGGTATATTATGTATGACAGTGTCATGATGGGTAGTGGTTGATGTTGGACCCAAAAGCAGCAACGGAGGCGGGGGAATTAGTTTGAAGATTTAATGAATAAAATAGTCCCTTCAATGAAAAAGGGAGTATTGTGTTATACTCATGTGCAACAAAATACACATGAGGATATGTGGAAAACCAGGTCAGAAAACAAGAACTAAAAAATACTCAATAAGGAAATCAGCAAAGGAACACAAGAAGAACATGGGGTTGTAGTAAGGAAGTGATGGGATCAGGGAAGTAGTGACTGAAAATGAAAAGCCTACATTCTTAGGAGGTTGAATGCTGAACAAAAGACCTAGGCTGATGAGCTGATGAGGTGCAAGTGGAAGAAGCAGACTGAGCAGACGGAGAGAGAAAGTGGCACAGGGGACGAGAGAGAGTAGACAGGGGATCAGGAAATAACAATAAAGAATAACCAGAATAAGGATACATAATAGAAGTAAACAAAGAATAACTATAAGAAATAAAAATAGCTAGAAACAATAAGAAGAAATTAACTAAAGGAAAACAGGAACAAGACAGAGCTAACCAAAATAACAGAAATAAACAAAACCAAGTCAAGCAACTCCAGATATGACTCAAAGTGGCATTTTATGGCATTACATTCAATTAATTCTTACCATCAGTTGATATGAATGCTGTATATATCACACATAGCTTAATGCATTTTCAGCTGATATGAATGCTGTATATATCACACATAGCTTAAAATAAATTTGACATTGCTATTTCATGCTTTGATTCTTTAAGAATCTACTGCTCTTTCCAACACTCCACCTTCAGGACATTATCATAACAGTGCTCCTATTCTTATGAACATGGTCGTAAACAACCAGCCATCAAACATACTTTGTATTAAAGGAACTAAGATTTTCTTGACCCATTCTTGTGCTCTGTTTGAACTTCAACAAAACATGTTTATCAACTCTACTGTAGATGCGTAAATGCATTAGGCTGCTGCCGATTGTCTCATTCACTGTTTGTGTTTTCAAACAGGCCCAAGCAGATCTACCAGAGTATTGAGTGAAAACATACCAATTCTTTGTGTATTCACTCATAAGAAACTTGAGTTCTGGCTAGAGAATGAATTAAATAGTTGCCAATGTAAAACTAAGACAGAGCTCCAGAAAACAGAGAGAACTGTTCAAGACCTTTTAAAAGATTTAGTAGAATTCTTTTGCTAACTGGAAGTGAAACATAAAGAAATTCATAATAATTTTGCTAATGATTTTGTATGTTCGGTTTTGTAGACTCTCCTGTTTGGCTCATGCTGGTGCTCCAGCACGGACAACCTGTCTTCTCAGAAATCTTTGTGACTGAGTGAGGAGACAGAAATGATAACAAGCAGCGGAGGGTAGAATAGAATGGAGCACAAACAGCGAGCAGTTTTGTCACTGATGATAATTATATAGCAGCAGTTGCCGTTCCCGAAACTGAGAGAATATACTGTCTGGTTATCTCCCTGCAGCCATTGATTAAACACAGTCTCCAAGTTAAACATTTGCATTGTTTTCTTGGTCTCCTACCTTCTGGTCTGACTCACTCTTTGGTGCAGAATCAGTAGAAAGTCATAAAAAGGCTTTTATTTTTAAATTTTAGGTAAACCTAATGGATCTGTCTATTAACTGATGTCAACATCCCCATGCACAAGAGTCATCTGCCCTGTTTGTTCCATGCTCCCTGCATGCTGGCTTTCTGTTTTTACATTTCTCTCCTCTCCAAAATGAATTATGCAAAGTAGCACCTTGGGAGGGAGTCGGAATAGCTCATCTCATCAAAGAACCGCTGGAAATCAATGCACCACTGCTGGGTGCGCCTGTCGGAGCGCTGATGCGCGTGCGTTTGCAAGTGCACACGCCTGCTTTCCTGTGTGTGAATATTCATAAGAGCGTGTCTGCTGAACCCTTGTCTCTTTGGGAGGGTGTCAGAGTGAGTTTGTAAGTCCCATTCTTGTAGCCTACTTTTTTGTGTTCTGTGTCCTCTGTCTGCATGCATGCATCAATCTCATTTCTGTGCCATTAAACCAGGAGACACTGGTTTCAGCTGAGCAATTTTGTCTTTATTTGGACTTCTGTCTTTATGACCATTACTGTACCCACACTGTAAAATATGATAGAAAGGTAAAATGGATTTGCATCAACTTGCATCGTGCCCTGGTTGCATGCACTGCAGACAAAAGCATAGCCCCAAACTGCAAACCCCAACAGTGGTATGGTCCCACACCACAGTGCCATCTAGTGGCAAGTTGATTCATTACAATAGGCGACTCCCAGAATACTCCATACCTACACACTAGCTCTACAAGCACGGGCATAATCACAAGTAAGGCCGCTCACACCATTTGTTCGGCATTATTTCCTCTCTACTGTTCCATTTTACTGCACTGTTAAACTGGCTCAATAGTCACACTGGCTCACCAATTTGCATCCAAACTGACAAAACTCCGTAGCCTGAAAATGCATTTGATGTATGTGGGTGTGGAACGTAGACAAAGAGGTAAGAAAGGTGACAGAACGATTCACTGCAGAACAAGAGCTTTCATTTTCAGATTATTGAGTACATACAACCAGAGAAGCACAGTTTTTGTGGTGAACATTAGTGAAAACACGTTGTGTGTTTCTCCTCTCTTCAGCCTGATGATCTGGATCCCTTCCACGATCTGCTGGAGGATCGATCCTTCACCACAGATGTTAACATGCCAAGCCCCAAGCCCAAGTACGTCCAGTGCAAGGAGAGTAAGAAGGACCTGATAACGTAAGGAGTCCCGTCCTTTTCCTGCCTGAGTCCCACTTGCTTCGTTCCACTCATGCTCTGCTTTTTTTCACTTCATTTACAGGTGCATCTCAATAGATCAGGATATTATCTAGAAGAAAATTTCTTTCTATAATTTACTTGGAAATGAAGCCCGTATGTTGCATATATTCACTACCTGCTGAGTAAAAGATTTCAGGCTTTTATTTCTGTATTTTGTTGATTATCATGCATTACAAGTAATGAAAATGTTATGGCCTATAATCTCCACAAGCAAGTTCATTAGAGGTCAGTGCTACTGAAAAAGCTGGCTGTTCACAAAGTGCTGTATCCAAGCATATTAATGGACATTTAAGTGGAAGGAAATGTGTGGCAGAAAATATGCAAAAGCAGCTGAACTGATACTACAGTATTTGTTATAAAAAGCCTCTCTGAAACCAGAAACAATGTCAGAAGCATCTTAATTGGGTTACAGGGAAAGACTCAGTGGCCCAACCAATGTTCTTTTTTGAGATTAAAATTGTTTTTTTTATTTGATTTGGAAATCAAGATCTGAGAGTCTGGAGGGAGAGTGAAGAGGCACAGAATCCAAGTTATGGTCCAGTGTGAAGCCTCTACAGTAACTGATGATTTGGAAAGAGAGATGGTCTGTACAACCATCTAATACAAAATCTTTGAGCACGCCATGCATTTCTCTGGTGACAAACTTTATGGTGATGCTGATTTTGTTTCCATAGGTCTTGGCACCTACCCACACTGCTAAAGGTACCAAACTTTAGTAACCATGGAATTACTGTGCAAAGTCAATCTGTGAGCGATTGAACACGATGAGAGACACCAGACCCAACAGTGTAGAACATTTTTATTATTATTATTGAATTACAGAAATAAATTAACATTTCTATGATATTCCAATTTATTGACATGCACCTGTAGTTTCTTCCTTCATTCTGTTCAGTTAACCTCAGTGATCCACTGTTTTGCTCTCTTCCTGCCCACATTGTGTTGCTGGCTTGCTATATGACTTTTATTTAATGACTATCTGTGTGAGACATTTCAAGCTGTCAGTATCATTCCACATCAAGACTAGCCTATCTCAGGTAGCACTAGGTTAATCACAGACAGTGAAGCTAAACTGGAAACAATGAAAACCATAAAAAATAAAAATCCCCCTTTCTTCCTGTGATTTTCACATTTTCCTTTCCTTCCCCTTGGACTTAAAAAATCTATCTATTTTTCCGGTGGCAGATGTCCCACACCGGGGTGTGATGGAAGTGGTCACTTGACGAGCAATTTCACCTCACATCGAAGGTGTGACTTCCTTTTCTCCTTGTGGATTCTAAGTCTATTTTTCTTTATTGTTTTCAGCTTACCTCGACGATGCTGTCAACCGTCTGTAGGCAGGGTTTCACTGTTTTCCGTTAGCCCTTTGAATATTGAGGTACAGAAGCAAGACATAAAAAAAAAACTAGAAAAACAAAATTTCTGAAGAAATTTAGCCGGGGCCTGCCAAGGCGCGCCCGTCGGGCTTGGGCCCGGCGTCGTCACGCCACAAATCGGCGTCGACGCTAAAGAACGCCGCAACGTAATCAGTGGCACGCGGAGAACCGCAAGAACGTTAAGCGAGGCGGACGTGCACCATTCAGTACGATTTAAAATGTTGTCAAGGCTTTTATTTTGGAAGTTTTGTTAAACTTCATTTCAAAGGGCCAAACTAATCCCATGCGTAATAGTCCTTGGGTTAAAATAGTTATATAATGCTGAAAACACAAGTAGCTGATGTAAAAATATTCAAGGCTTTTATTTTGAAATTTTCAGTATGCTCCATTTTAAAGTTCCGAACTAATCCCATGTGTAACAGTGCTTTGCATGAAAAAGTCATATACGGCCAAAAAAAGCAATTACGTCATGTAAAATCTTCAAGGCTTTTATTTTGAAATTTTCAGTATGCTTAATTTTAAAGTTCCAAACTAATCCCATGTGTAACAGTGCTTTGGATGAAAAAGTCACATAAAGCCACAAACAGCAATTACGTCATGTAAAAATATTCAAGGCTTTTATTTTAAAATTTTCAGTATGCTTCATTTCAAAGGGCCAAACTAATCCCATGTGTAACAGTGCTTTGGATGAAAAAGTCAAATAAAGCCAAAAAGAGCAATTACATGATGTAAAAATATTCAAGGCTTTTATTTTGAAATTTTCAGTATGTTTCATTTTAAAGTTCCGAACTAATCCCATGTGTAACAGTGCTTTGGATGAAAAAGTCATACAAAGCCAAAAACAGCAATTACATGATGTAAAAATATTCAAGGCTTTTATTTTGAAATTATTATTATGCTCCATTTTAAAGTTCCAAACTAATACCATGTGTAACAGTGCTTTGGATGAAAAAGTCAAATAAAGCCAAAAAGAGCAATTACATGATGTAAAAATATTCAAGGCTTTTATTTTGAAATTTTCAGTATGCTTCATTTTAAAGTTCTGAACTAATACCATGTGTAACAGTGCTTTGGATGAAAAAGTCAAATAAAGCCAAAAAGAGCAATTATGTCATGTAAAAATATTCAAGGCTTTTATTTTGAAATTTGCAGGATGCTTCATTTCAAAGGGCCAAACTAATCCCATGCGTAATAGTCCTTCGGTTAAAATAGTTATATAATGCTCAAAACACAAGTAGCTGATGTAAAAATATTCAAGGCTTTTATTTTGAAATTTTTGTTAAGCTTCATTTTAAAGGGCCAAACTAATACCATGTGTAACAGTGCTTTGGATGAAAAAGTCAAATAAAGCCAAAAAAGAGCAATTACGTCATGTAAAAATATTCAGGGCTTTTATTGTGAAATTTTCAATATGCTTAATTTTAAAGTGTAAAACTAATCCCATGTGTAACAGTTACTGAGTTAAATCAGTTATATACAGCCCAAAGCAGCAAGTAGTTGTAAAGGCCAGTTCTCAGTCCTGATCTGTTTCAACTGAGGATAGATAGAACTACAACGATGCGTATTCGTAGTCCTAACCAGCAGCCAATAGCCTCTTGAGTTCCGTTGCTATGGCAAATAATGGTCTCAGCAGGTGTGAGCTCTGAGCTGTGAGCTCTCAAACACACAAGTGTGTTTGAGCAAACACACTTTACTGAAAAAAAGCATTGGAAACAAATCCTTCTTGTTCGGGAACCGTAATACATATTCGAAAAGCGTTTTAAGCGTATGACAGTTCAATGTGTCTTCTGCGATAGTCCCGAGATTCATATCTGTACCTCACTCAGAGCATTTACAGTGATGAGAGAAAGAAATGTTGTGCCCAGATATGAACCGAGGTCGGCTGTCACTCTAATATGAGCAAAAATGAGAAACTTTGGGTCGCTTAGAGGCAAATTGTGGACAAACCATAACTGGTATCGACGAGCCGTCTTCACTTTCGAAGAGATCACAGACGTATCTACAAAATGAAATTTGAATGGCATTTCTAGGTGAATTTGTGACGACACAGCAAATCCTCAAAAATAGGGTATTTCTAGGATTTTTCCCATTGAGTTATAATGGGGTTTTTTTCGTAGTTTTTTGCGAATTATGTCGCCATGTTAATCCCGAATCCCACCAAAAGTAATAGCTGGAATGGCGTGAATTTTCTGCACGTTTTGATACCTCTTTTGTAGGTGTGCACGCAGCGGTATGAGCCGCATTAACGGTTACGGATGAAAAATAAAGAATAATAATAATAAAGAAACTTTTCTTGGGAGAATAGCAATAGGTTCCTGCCATTGAAGAAACTTTTCTTGGGAGAATAGCAATAGGTTCCTGCCATTGCTTTGCATGGCAGGCCCCAATAATTAAATATTGAGCAGATGCTTATTTTGGGGTAAAGCCCTGGATTAAGTTTTTCCTCAGTGGGCCACGTTTAAAGCCTTCTAAGCTGATGTTATTTAGTCCTCCAGGCACCTTCTCACAGTCCAGTGCAGACTGTGCATTTACCATTCAAAAGGTTTGAGCAGAACTGCTGAGTGTTGCAGAGTGAGATGAGTCTGCATGGATCCTGAGACTTGTACAGCCTCTCAATTCCCAAAAAAGTTCTGACGTGTTAAACATTGTAATTTTATTTTTTAAAAACAGCTTCAATTTGTTTACTTTTAGATATTCAGAGGGTTAACATTTCTCTTTTTGTTTTCTATTATTCAACTTTTTGCACTTGCATCATGGCTTCCTTACATTTCCTGGTTGATATTTTACTCATGCATGTGTTTTTCAGAGTGGCTGCAGTGTCTTTTAATCATAGTTGTTCATTTAGAGTAATCTGGTATTCTGCTGCTGTATTTTTCAGTCTCTCAGGTTGTCCTTTGGCTGATAAAAGCATTCGAAGCATGCTAGCCAACAATGCACAAGAACTCAAGTAAGGTTTTAGATGACTAATTGATATTTGTGTTTTCTTTGACTTCTTCTTTTGGATTGATTGATTGATTGATTTTCTATTTCCATACTTATTAATGAAATACTCATTTAAATTGCATACTTTTCCAGACTACTTATGAACCCTGTTATGGGCATTTGTAGTATAAATAAACACTCAGAAGTTTTTCTTATGTGCAATGAAATAAAATTTCAAGATTCAATTTTGGAGTTTGTCTCCACAGGCCTGAGTGATCTTTTTTGTTGTATTGGAAAACTAATTGCTATACTACTGGCAATGTTTTTTTGTTTGTTTGTACAATGTAGTACATGGGATGTCAGGTAAATAGGAATATGTATGCTATCATGTGATTATTTCCCCAACTACAAATGTACTCAAATTGAAGGTTGGACATTTTTAATATGTGGTTATACAACTGCAATAAAAAGACTATTTATTTTAAGAAATGTTCCATATCTTAACAATGAGAGTTGGATAAAATGATTCTTACCAAGGGCTGATTTAGATTTTAAATTATATTCATTTAACCAAGAAATTTATAAAATGGGACATAACAATAAAATGGAAATGTGTAGGCAGAGGCACAAATTAAAAAATTGGTCTGTTTTAATTTACATTTAGACAAAAAAAGTATGTTTGCCATTCCCAATGTTTGCCAGCAATTGTACTCTGTGCACATTATCGACTAGCTTCTTGTAAGTTTCCAATTTATTTTGATTTATCTTTTACAAGGAGTTCCACAACTTAGAGTGACCTCCTTTCCATTATTCTAGTCTCTAGCTATGCTGATAGATTCTTTATCAAATTCAAGTTGGAACTCTGGTAGGGCCACCCAAAACATTAATATTACGACCAGTAAAAAGAAACGTGATGATATTATTAAAAGATTACTCTAAGTGCAAATCTGTCAGGGGTTTTAAAAAACAGTTGTTTTTTTTAAATAAGCATCATTAAGACACTGGGGAGCTGTGTTAGGCCCTGAGCCCTCTATATGTTTTGTGCCCCAGGTGTCCGACACCAGGGTGTGATGGTTCGGGACATATCACTGGTAACTACGCTTCCCACAGAAGGTACAGCTCACAGTCTGCAGATACATCGTGACAAACTCTTCTCTCTTCCTGACCATTTCAGCTTTGTAACACTGTCATTTGTCTGCAGTCTTTCAGGGTGTCCGCGGGCCAGGAAAAGTGGGATAAAGATCATCCACAGTAAAGAGAATAAGGAGGACCAGGAGCCCATCAGGTATAGTGCAGGCACAGATCATAAGTTTTTTGTCCGACCGCTAAACCCTGAGGCTGGAACTTCCTCCTGCCACCAACGCTGCTCACCCTCTACTGCCTGTGACATATGACTTTTCATTTCCTGCTTCAAAACAGATTTGATGTGATTCATAATCAGTCCCACCAAATCTTGTGCAGTCCATGCTTATCCTCCCTTTCGACCGCACACATCCCCGTAAGCAGGAATAAATCAGAATTAGTTCTAACAAGACAAATGTACCAAGAGTATAAAGTTTTAATACTAGTATCAAGGTGTAGGAGAACCTTCAGAAGTGCAAGGTTGTAGGAGTTTACAGAGAGGTGGTTCTGTGGTCTCTGGCGAATTCCTGGAGACCCTCATGTAAGTAAAGAAACGGGCGAGCAGAAGTGAAGATGGAGGCAGAGAGAGATTGATTGACTCTGCCTAAATCCCACAATGGGCTTCTGTGGCCTCATCCCTGCAGCTGCATTGATTTCTCTGGTGGCGCAGAGCACAAACAACACACTCTGTTCATTCGTAAGCTTGTCATTCTGTTGGATTCAGTTTGTCATAGCGAACCCTCTTTGGATACAGTGTTCATATAAAGATAGGCATCTGGAAATATAACAACAATCTAAAACAGACTGTTGCTGAAAACAAATTATTTGTTAGATATTTTTAAAGGTTTTGTGGGAATGAAGGCATGAAAATATATTTTGGTGAAAGCTGGCCAAAAGATATAAATCAAGAACTCTGGTACAAAATGTCACGCTCTAATTTACAAACAGCCAACCTTTTAGATGATAAAGGGAGGATTTCTGAGTCTCACTCCATCCCCTCTCAGGTGTCCGGTCCCAGGTTGTGATGGTCAGGGACACGTGACGGGGAAATATGCATCCCACAGAAGTGCTTCAGGTTGCCCCATTGCAGCCAAGAGACAAAAAGATGGCTACCTGAACGGAATCCAGTTCACATGGAAGTCTGGAAAAACAGAGGGCATGTCCTGCCCGACACCAGGCTGCGACGGCTCAGGACATGTCAGTGGCAGCTTCCTGACACATAGGAGGTAAGTCATAGAGCTGTACATCAAGTACAGCTGCATGAGCTTTGTTAGATTTAATAAAGCAGGGGTTAAGCACAACCCACATATGGAGGCCTTAGTCCTCGATGCAGCTGTCGCAGGTTCAATTCCCGGCCTGGCGACCTTTGCCGCATATCTTTCCCCTTCTCTCAGTGTCTTCCCCACTTTCCTGTCAATTCACTATCAAATAAAGGCCACCAGAGCCAATAAAACCTAAAAAAATAAAATAAAAAGACAAAATTTTTTAACGTTGTGATGGAAAAATTACATTTAAGGTCACATCTGCTAGTCATGTTATATGAAGTGCTTATGACCCTCACCAAAAGAACTATTTGGGTTACATGTAGAAGGTTGGAAGTTGTTTTCTACAGCTGCATCAGAACCAGACTGTCTCGCCCCTTGTTGTTAATTCTTTATCCTTGGTATAAAACTCATGTGTTGTCTCTGCCTGACAGAGCTTTTCCTAGACCTGTTTCATTACTGATTGTCTTACAAGCTCTCTGTATTGTGCGCAATATATGAATAAACCTGATTGAGTGATTTTACCTGAACAGTGCTTGGAAATAGTATTTTTTCCACGACAACATCAAACATTTCCTGTTTTTAGGTCATTTTCCAGATGCAGTTTTTTTTTTTCATTCACTGCAAACTTAATCATCAAAATTACAGTCTTGAAAATTTTCACTCTACTTATAACCAACTAAGAAACAATACAGGTGAAGAGAAAAAATAGAAGTATATACAACAATTATATATATTTTTTACTCTCGGAAAAAAACTCTGTTATTTAAAAAGATGCTGATTTCCCAAGCACCAATGAAGAATGTCTCTTTAAATTCATGTAAAGTACAATATAGGCAGTCTGTATTAACAATTTTCAGTGTATTTTGATGTGGAACAACATATGAAACAAAGCTTGCTTCTGGTTGCCGCCTGCAGTCTGTCGGGTTGTCCACGCGCCACCTCCGCCATGAGGAAAGCCAGGCTCTCGGGAGTGGAAATGCTAACAATAAAGCACCAACGTGCCAGCAACGGTAAGCTCCGCCACACAATGCAGCCAATCAGGAACAAGGAATATGGAAGGGTTTACAGAGCGGAGTTCCAGTTACAGATAATAAACCAATCAAAGTGCTGTGTGTGTAGGGTGAGGGGAGGCAGCAAATGAACAGCCACTCAAGGGTAATAATTTGAATGGATCCAATCTGGAGGAACAGGTTGAAATAAATTGTGCAGATTTGAGAGAAGCTATAATTTTATCATCCAGTTGCGCCACACACGTCCAAAACACCTCCCCAAAAAACTTAACCACATTTGTCATTTCTAAAGATTTTAAAATCTGACAATAACGTTGGGACTAATACTGCTGATCATCTCCAGGGCTGGATCATGACGAAGAGATCAAGCAACTGGACGATGAAATCAAAGATTTAAGTGAATCGAATTCACAGGTGGAGGCTGACATGATCAAACTCAGAACACAGGTGAGTCATACACCCGCACCCATCTTCCACGTTGAAGTCGTTTTTTTGAATCGGCAAGTGGAAACATGTAACGCACTGTGACCCCACCCTCCTCTCTGCAGATCACAACAATGGAGACCAACTTGAAGTGCATAGAGGAGGAAAACAAGGTGATTGAACAGCAAAATGAATCTCTGCTGCATGAGCTGGCCAACCTCAGCCACTCACTGATTAACAGTTTAGCTAATGTCCAGCTCCCTCATATGGTAAGGGCCACCAGGAAACGGGCGAGCCAGAAAGTCACAGAACATAGTGAACCGTAGCGTTTCTCTGTGGTATATTTTCCCACGGCTTTCTGTGCATGCTTACTCTAAAGTGTGGAGCATCGCTTGTCTTTCCAAAGGCTGAGGGGGAGTTGTGAAACGAGTTGCAGCAACTGTGAGAACTGAAATTCAGCATAAACAAAACAATATGTTGAGGTTTTGTTTACGTTTACAGGGGAGCTATGATTAAAGGACTGTTATTTTAGTGGTTGAATTCTTAGAATCTGCCTTTGCAGTCATTTTATTTCACGCTGAAGATGTTTTTGAAAGATATGATCCCAACTTTTCTATCTCCTTTGACATTTTGTTCTGTTCTCTGTCGTTCGATTTTTGTTGCTCATTTTGTTGCAGAGTTTTTAAAGCAATCACAGACAATTTTGTCCCGCTTTGTCCCTTACACTGCCATTCTTTTTATGATCATCTCTTGCGTAATAGATCTATCACTGACAAAGTACAGATTCAAACGTTGTTTGAAATGTGCAGGCCATTTTTCTTATTTTGTGTTGCTTTTAGATCTCTGGAGGTGTGCAGATGAAAGAAGTAAAAAAAAAGTATTTTTAATCTCCCTTAAATCACTATAAGGCTTTGTCCTGATTCCTCGCACGGCTTTTTGTCTATGTTCAAGTTGCATTTTTTTTGCTTTAGATCAATAGCATTTGGCTGGTTAATAGATACTGCCATCTAGTGTTTGATTTTAGGAATAGCATCTTGTTTGAACTTGTCCTGCTTAAAGAAATTTCTCTTTCTTGACTGCCTGCAGAAACCCCTGACAGAAAAAGAGCTTCCTCTGAGGAATAACAGCTGCTTACAGATGCACCAGCAAGTAAGTATCTCGTGTGGCCGTGTAAGAAGCTTTTTCCTGTTGTGAAATTGAATGTTCTACTTTGTATCTTTTTCTTCAACAGAAAAACCAAGAACACATGAAAATGTATTCATAGTCCATGAGCATTTTCACATTTCGTCATGTTAGAACCACAAACTTTAAAATATTTTTGTTTAATCTTAAGTGATAAAACAAAGTTTAACTGTCAACTAAGTGCTAGTGAGGGCCTGGTAAACAACACAATATTTATTTTATGTTCTGGTTTGCAAAACCCTGGAATTGCAAAAAGGGTGTTTTTAAAAGTCTAACGAAACTTTTAGCGTCACTAACGATTTTTTGTCTTTGATCATGCAGGAGTCATTAAGTGAGCAGAACTTTGACGCCTACGTCACCACTCTTACGGATATCTACACAAACCAAGACCAGTACCAGAGTGTGGAAAATAAAGCTTTGCTCGAAAACATCAAGCAAGCAGTTCAAGGGATTCAAGTGTAACATCTCGGCAAAGGAACACGTTGGTTCTCCGCAACAGAAAGAGACACAGGCAGTGACGGTTTGACCTCCTAAGTTCAGTGCAGTAATTTGATATAGTGTTATATATATTCTGAATTCTGTTCTTTGGAGAAAAAAAGAGGTATTATGCTTAAAAATACCTCAAGATAATTTCTTTTTTCTCTTTTTTTTTGTTTTTGAGTCTTGCTTTTGAGGAAGAGCGTAAAGGAGTAAATCGCAAAATAGTTTTTGAGGACATTTACATTTTGTACGTTTTCATATGAGCTGACATAGTGTCATGTAATGTTTCTAGCTGCTCATGTATGCACATTTTTAGTGTATATTTCTGAACAGTAAGCTAACGAAAACAGAGGTTCTTTTTATTGCTCGAGAAAACAAAGCATTTCAGACAAAAAAAAAAAGTAACGACGAAAAACAAGAAAAAACTACAAGCAAGGAAGAAGCTTTTTATTTTTAGTGGATGATTCTGGACTTAATGAACTGAGATGATTCCCCCCTCCTTCTTTATCTTCTTCTTCCTGCGTGTAGATTGTCAAATAGCAAGAACTGGTTTGCGAATTGCTTTATTTTCTACACAATGCTTGAGAATCATTTGTGCTTTGTTATGATGAAGAGTAAAGATGTGTCACTGTAAGTGGGGCCATTTTTAATCGGTGCTGTAAATGAATTCTGGGAAAGAGAATTACCTGATGTCTGTATGAATGTATGAAGTTATATTGTAAACATCATTACACGGAAACCCGATGGTGGAAATCCCCTCCTCCCTCATTACTGTATCTAGCAGAGCCAATTTGCATGTTCTCATGCTCATTCCTAAATTAGTTGGAGGTAGAAAAGATGTGTAAAGACAATGACCTTTAGAGGCAAGATTTTAGCCTTTTTTAAGAATCAAATCTGATCAGTGCTATGTTGCTAGGATCATGAAATGTCTCAGCAATATTTAAAAAAAAAACAAAATCATTTGTTTAAAAAAGAGGTATATGCGATGCAATCTGCAAAAGAAAAAAAAAAGGTTGGGTATATGCAATCTCTTGTTTATAAGCATAGCGGGGTAACATGAATCTTTTTAATATAGCCTATGTAAAATATTGATTTTTATACAAATCTTTTAATACAAAATGTCTTTTTAAAAAAGAGGAGGGAACCTGGACATTGTGTTTTAGGAGCAAAAAGTATATGAGTTGAACTTTTTTTTTCTGTACGACTTTGCACAGGGACACCTTCGTTTCCATGTTTTGATGTTGTTACAGAAGCTAAACGCAGTTACCCGAGAGCCGGAGGAGAAAAGGTTTTGTAGAGAGTATTTATAGAGAGCGGGACTTACAGGGTCGCTGTCCCCACTTATGTGCCAGTAAGACTATTTGCACTTCTCCTTGAAAATATTATCCTTACATATGGCGGCGTGCAATTTTTCCAGGTGACCTCTTCGGCACACGATTGGAGCAACCAACCGCTTGGAGCCACTGCAGGTGTGGATTTCCTCCCACTGAGAGCAAAAAGAGAGAAGGAACAAGGACTCTGAAATCTGACAGAAGGATTATAACCTTAGCAGTTATATTTTAGGCTGTTATCAATTGTAAAAACATTAAAATTCTTTCATTTTTTTGCTACGTTTTAGGAAGATGAAGTTATCCCCCCCCCTCAGCAGCACTTTATATCTAATCACTGTACAAAGAATTAAATAGTCAATCAGTTCAAGGTTTGAAAAAGAAAAACAAAATAAGCAGAGGAGGTGAAAGCTTGGAGACCTTCACAGACTAAAAGTAGGCAGCCCTCCATTCCGTCACCGTAGTTGTTAGCGATCATGTTCAGAATTTGCCTTTTCGAGAGCTAATGCAAAAAGGTGCTCGTGGTTCACCTGATTGAATCTCATCTATTGTACTTTATGGGTCCCCACTCAGGACTCTACTACCCATCATCCATGACTGCATACGCCTTTTTCTCCACAGCATCGTGTCTGCAGCTTTTGCCAATATAGTAATGCTTCAGTAGAGTTATAGCTAGTACCAGTTTTTGAATTAATTCTCATTAACGGTGAAAAATGGACAAAGGGACTTTAAAGCACAAACCAGCTGCTCATCAGACGTTGGTGCATAAATAATAAATCTGAAAAGAGTTATCTGTGACTATCTATAGGGACACACAAGAGGTTTGTCACTTATTTAGAATGCTGAATTTTCATATAAATTATTGTGAATTCTTTAGAGTTTATTACTTTCTTCAAGCCGGTTCATTTTGAGGTTGAGTTCAGTCGCCATTAACAAAGACAGGATTTTGTATAAACTATTGTGCTCTCTCTGTGGAACTGAAGTTTGATTTATTTTTGTACTACACAGCATGGATTTGTTGACATTTTAATTTTGCTATAAATGTGTGAGATCACAAGTTGCTGTGATATTTCATTTATAAATTGTGAACTTTGTACAATTTTTGTCATGCTGGATGTTGACACATCTTACTCAGAATAAAGAAAAAAAAAATGTGTTGCCAGAGGCCTGTAAAATACTTTCCTTTGTGTCTTCATTATGAAAAATCATTTTAAGGGCATCCTGTAGTTGTGCAGGTGTGCACACCACAAATACTGCTACGGATGCTTTGATAAAATGTGTTCAGCTATAGTGAAATGGATGAACTTGGCGTAAAATTCAGCTATTTCAGTAGATGTTTGATCATTTGAATGGAATTGCTGTAATTTGAAGAAGGTTTATAAATGAGCAAAAGGATCTTGCTGTGCTTAATGTACATGAAAGTCAGGAGAAAGTGATTTTAAAAATCCCACTGTGTTCTATACATATACAATGATACCGAGCTAATTATATTTGGAGAAAATATGTTAAATCGACATGCATAAGCTGGACATTTCTCCTAAATTGATTGAAGATGGCATTGAGACCAGCAACACTTCTGAAGGGGGGCTATCAGAGTTTCTGACAAGAACTGGATGTGTTTGACTGCAAACAACAACAATGTGTCCGGTATTGTCACTATGGTCTCGGAACAAAAGCTAATAAAGGCTTAATTTCTCATCAGTCCAGTACATCTAAGCATAATTCACTTCACCAGAAGAAAATCAATAATAATGGCCTAGCCAAACTTACAGATGATAGAAAATGTGTGAAGTTACTTTATAAACTCTGTGAACAAAAGAGTGTTTCACCTGGTAGACTTAAAGTATACTAATACATTAAAATAGCAGCTAATCATTTGAAAATGTAATTCATTCTTCTTTGACGATAGACTTGTCAGTATCCCACATCTCAATGTGGACGTTGCCCACTCTAATCACAAAGTATTAGTATTATTGTGTTTGCTTACAGATTCAGGTTGTTGTATGTTTTAATTTTTCCTAATTTTTTTTCTTTTAATTTTCTTTTTCAGTAGAGTTGAGAAGGATATGTGCCAAAATTAAGATGGGGATTTAAAAATAAATATATATATATATATATATATATATATATATATATATATATGATGTTCAAATGGTGGTTCACTCACAAATACACATTTGTGAGTGATGTGTACTCTATTCCACATCACTCACAAATCCACCTGTCTTCAGTGCTGTCCAGTTAAGTCTATCTACAAAGATAAACATTAGCTGGATCTGTTTGATGAATTAAAATGAATTACATCCTATTAATCTGTCATGTTTCTTCAATGCAGTCAAAGCTTCAGTGAGAGGGGCACTCAGTTTAGCTACAATCTGCGCATTTACCACTAGATGCCACCATTGTGCACGTTTTAATTAATTATGCCCCCAGCTGAAGGCAGATGGAATAGCAGTTGCTTTCTTTTCACACACATTTTTATCATGAGCTGTAAAAAAAAACAACAACTGGAAAGCAAACACAAATCAATTCTGTATTCTATGTTTTTGTTTGTTTTCAAATGTTAAAATTTGAATGTGTGACAGACTGAAGTCGTAATGTTTCAGAAGAAATGCTTCTAGTACTCAGTACATGACGGTGGAATTGTGAAGCTGGAACTCCTCATATTTATTTGGCACCCTTCTGTATATAAGGTGTAGAGACTAATCGATTTGATCAAGTACCCTGAAAAAAATGTGATTAGCTCAACAATGTTTGAGGATATTTGAGGATATAAAAAAGACTAAGATCACAATTTATAATATAAATCACAAATTCATTTATATTACAATATTTTCATTTGTCACTGTGTGAAAAATGGAGTACACCCTGAGCAGGATGCCAGCCCATCACAAGAAAGATTTTGTGGGTTTAGTATTTTATATATTTTGTTGAGTTGGGTTTTTATAGGTGTCATATTTCTGAATATATCTTAGGACTTTTTTGTTTCTTTTGTTTGGTTGAGCTGAACTGATATGCTGGACTCACTATTGTCTCAATTTTCTGTACTGCTGCCAGACCCTCTTTGATTAGATAGCAGCATGATTTGAACTAATGAAGCAATTGGTGTTTTATACCCAATTAGCTAAAAATAAATGTCACCTCTGACAGAACAGGGAGGAGAGGGCCAGTGATGTAGACAACAGTTCATTTGGTTTTGGGTGCACTGTTGACTATTAAGCCTGAAAGTTGACTTCCTCCTGCCTAAATAGCACAGGACTTCTCTATTTAATTGGCAACAAAGAGCAGTCATAAATTATTGTTTCATGGCTTATGCTGAAACCATGAGGAGCTCAAACAAAGCCAACGCTAATCAGTGCAGTGCCTGTAGACCGTCAGCAAAAGGAAGCTGAAACAATAGCAAATGGAAATGTATTGTTAGTAGGAAAAGCTGATAATGACAGTTTGACTTGCCAACAACAACATATACAACTGCCTCTGACCTATAAACTCCCAAAACAACAAGAAAGAGGAACAAAGAGAATTCTTGACTCCAGTTTGAGACAGAAGTTGACCGAAGATCAACTAACGAACTTAACCTGGAAGCACTTTGTTTTTTAAAGTGAAGGGTGAGTGGAGATGGTCAAAGCCACATTTAGTCAGTACACTAACCCTACATACCTACTCCTTTAATGTCCTTTAAAATTACAACAGTATTTTTAAAATTATTTATAAATTAGATGTTATGTTATTTGTACTCAAAGGACCTGATCTTTAAGGATTTGCGTGTACAAAAACAGGTGCAAACTCGAATCACATGCAAATCTGATCTACAAACAACATACAATGAGAAGAAAAGGAGGCGCAAAAAATTAAGTGCCTATCTTGATGAATATGCAAATACTGTGCTTATAGTCAGGATGCAAAATTCTGGGAGAAGGATATGCAAATGTAATGACCTGCAATGCAAGTTACTGAACCAGAACCAGATTGCTGGTGCTGTTTTGGCATGCATCAAGACATAACAGTGCGTTATGGTATGGAGAAACAATGATGCAGATCAGATTTTTCTGCTTCATGTTCCACAAAATTGTACGGACAAGAATCAATTACAGTCGCAAGGTTTGCAGATTGCGTGCAAGATTTTTGAGGTTTTTTTTGCACTCCTTATTTGGAATCTTTGTAGATCAGGCCCAAAATATTATAGCACAGATCTTTGGCTAAGATCTATGCTTCTGCTGGAAGATATTATTTTCATATCTTCCAGCAGATGGCAGCAAGCCCAAACTTTGAAAACATGAAGTCTGTGACGCAAAGAAGCAAGGAATGGTCAATGCTTCTTCTCTTTTAAAAGTGTTGACCTATTATGAGATGTAAGTTAACTACTGTTTAATCATTCATATTTTATTGTCCTTTGGAATTAGAAAATTATGTTAATTTAATTTAATTAAACAAATGCCTCTTTCATTAAAAGTCATAAATTTTCATTACCACCACATGTTCTGGAGGAGGGACTGCTGTTAAGTCAGAAACTTGATGCACTTGGTGGGCTTCCTCTAGCAGACTTGGTGGCAACAACTGCCATCTAGTTTTTGTGTGAACGGGTAGTATGTGTTTAATATATTCTGTGGAAGAATTATACCACACTTTTCTTACAGAGCTGGTTTAGTTCAGCCACAACGGAGGTTTTGAAGCTTGAACAACCTATTCAAGGTTATGTCATGGCAACCCAACTGAAGTAAAGTTCACATAACCACTCCTCCAAACCTTCTTGTTTTTGTGCTTCAGATCATTGTGAAAGAAAACTCAACAGTGCCTAATGTTAAGGTCGCAAATTGATGACAAATTGTCCTTCAAGATTTTTTTGTATAATATTATAGCAGAATTTACCTTAAAAACTTAATTACTGCAGGTTTTTAGGGTAAATTGAGATGGATGTTTGTGGTTTTTGGAATGTTCCTATGGTTCCCATTTTGTTCTACACTCTTTGTTATTGCTGAATCATGAACTTTTATCTAAACCAAGGCAAGTGACGCTGACAGAACTTTAGATGTTGTTCTGAGTTCTTTTATGACCTCCTGTGAAAGTCATCAAATAACCCTTGGAGTAATTTTGGTAAGCCAGCCACAGCTGTGAAAGTTCACCACTCTTTCACCTTTTGGAACAGTGGATGATGGCTCTCACTGTGGTTCTCCAGAATCTCCGAGGTTATGTAACACTTTTTTAGAATGCTTGATGTCAAGGAGTTTATTTATAGTTTTTGTTTTTTTCCTTTTAGATTGGGGCACTGTGTTCCTTTTGGCCAACTTTGTGTTATCAGATAGGTTTGATATAACTTGATTCTACTGCTCTGCTCCAGTGAAGCGGAAGTCAACTTTCCATTAAATGTGATTTATCAAAGTTTACTTATGATTTTACACACGATGTTGTGCTTTTAGAAGCCCGATCTCAGCCTGATGTTGCTCAGTCATCTGCTGCATTCTGGCTGCATGCTGCAGGTTGAGCTCCTGCTTCAACTGGACGATCTGCTGACCGTACATTGTTTGGAAATTGTAAAGTGGTAAACATTTGCTATGACAGACAGACAGACAGACAGACAGACAGACAGACAGACAGACAGACAGACAGACAGACAGACAGACAGACAGACAGACAGACAGATAGATAGATAGATAGATAGATAGATAGATAGATAGATAGATAGATAGATAGATAGATAGATAGATAGATAGATAGATAGATAGATAGATAGATAGATAGATAGATAGATAGATAGATAGATAGATAGATAGATAGATAGATAGATAGATAGATAGATAGATAGATAGATTAAAGTAAAGTAAAGTAAAGCATTCGCTTTGTGTGGTCAGAAAGCTGTAGCTAATATGAATTAACTTCAGCAATCTGCATTTTTTTTCCCCGTCCAGCTTTCGGGTGGACTTTGTCAGGATTGTAACCCTGCCCCACTTGCTGCGTGTCTCGGTGTGTGCGCGCGTGAGTCCGCCTCTCCCGGCGTGTGTGTGGGTGTGGGTGTGTGTGTGCTGGAGCGGGGCAGCTGGCGCTCTCAGCTCTCTGCTCGGTTCTCACTGCTGGAAATGGCGATCCGGGCTGGCCAGCTCCGTTCTCCGCGTCTCCTGCTGGCGCTTTTCGCGCTTATCGCCTGCGGACCGCAGTCTGCGCTTTGCTGTCCGAGCCGCTGCTTGTGTTTCCGAACCACGGTGAGATGTATGCATTTGAACCTGGAAACCGTGCCGGCTGTGTCTCCGCAGACAACCATTCTGTAAGTAGTGTTTTATTGGGGGTTTTTCCCCCCCTGCCCCTCTCCCCTCCTTCTCTCTACTTACTAACGGGAACCCGCTACCGGATAAACCGAGAATCTAATGCATTCATGGAAAAAATAAAAATAAATTGAGCCTTGGGACTTCTGGTATTTTGTCACATTGATTTATAAAGAATTGCAGTAAAGTGGGTCCTAACACAAACATTTACCATGTAGAAAGGCATGTGGGGATCTTAGAACAGAGGTTAATACAAACATCTCAATATGTTTTCACCTGATTGTTGGAGTTCATTGAGGAGGATCAGAGCTGCAAAATAAGGTTCCTCAACTGAGTTCAGCATAAGCCAATAGCATTTCACGTATGCACATATGATTCAATTAGCAATTCTTGTTCAGCCAAATAATAAGTTACTTACTGGACAAAATTTCCAGCATGAGTATTTGTTGAACGTGTAGACAATAAACCCCTGATTAGTTTTGTTGTCTATGTTTGACCTTCTCAGATGAAAGGAAGGAAATTCTTCTACCTCAACAAGCACTTGTGAATGGCGCCTCCTTGTCACGAGTGTGCTAAACAGTTTCCTTTCACAGACTGTCTGGACACAAAGCTCAACATCTGGCCAATCCCTCAAGATATGTGCCAGTCTGAAATCTCCAGAATGCAGTCTATAAAAACGTAGCCCTATAAATAGCCACATTCTATGGCAGTAAATGGACAAGTTACCCTTGCCACACACTCAGAATAAGTTCTGTCCTCTAATATCTGTGGTCAGTCCACAGCAGTGGACAGAGGTTTGCCCGGATTCCCCTCAAAGGGAAGATGAAAATCCTACGATAGGAAGGGTCTGTATTTTACAGCACAGGAGAGCAAACTGGTTTCCCACTAGCTTTTATGTCTGTGGGCTTTGAAGCTGCAGCCACTTGTTGCTCCCCCCACTCTTCTCTTCACTTCTCTGGGACGTCATGTCAGGACGTGACTTCTTTTAGTCTGCCATTTGAAATGTTCCTTGAGCGACCCGGAGAACTACAGAACTGCAGTTCTCCTGGGTGAGACTGCGAGGAAGCCTTTTTATGTGCTGCAATTTATGGAATCACATTAAAAAGTTGTATGTTTGACACTTGTAGTCAAAGTGAAAATGCAGTGTCTGAAATCCTCCAGCTTTAGGTTCTTTCAAACTTTTGTGCAATAGTGACACTTGACCTGGGATATTCTCCGAAAAGATCAGGACTGTTTTCAATTTTCTGACAAGCAGGACACCGTTGTGGGGAATCTAAAGAAAAAAAACTAAAGATAGACTTTATTTTCCTTCACTGTTAAACATAAACTATTTCACTCTTTGGGTGCTAGATTATACCTTCAAGATAATTAGCTCTGTTATTAGATTTTTGTATCTTTTTCGTTATGCTTGTTAAACTCTTAAAACTCAGTGTTTCATTGTCTTGTAGCACAAAAACATAAAAAAACAATGAATACGTTTTGCGCCAAGAGCTCGTTTAAAGTCCCCCTCCTCCACTCTTTGGCTTTTGCATTACTTCTGGCCTACATCATAATGATTCAGCTGTTTTCTCTTTGGACTGTCTGTTTGAGGGGCGACAGAATATTACGTTCCCTCTCTGTAATGCTGTAATGACCCCGCTGTATTCCTTCTCACAGATTTGTTAACAGTTCAGGCAAGGTTTGGTAGATGTTTTTGTCAGCATATGATTTGAACCTTTTCTGTCACTTGCTTTCCATCTTGGAAATGGTAGGCTTGAAAAGTCTGGATTTCATTTTTGTGAACTAATGTAGTGTGCACATTGTGAATCAGATTTTTCTTATGGCACTCTAAAAAGGACAAAATGAAGACTACTGAGCCATAGGCATCATAGCCAATATTTATGTAAATAACCTGCCTTCTGTTATAATTTGGGAATTGGTAGTAACCAGTGACAAAGCACTGTTTGTGAACGTTTGTGTTTGCATATTCAAAAATGAGATGAGTAAATAACCAGAATCAGAAAAAAAAGGATATATTGTTTGTTACTGGGTCACCGTCTCCTTTTTCTAGCCAGTATCCAACACGCCGTTTATGGCCGACTTAGGAAAAAGCCTTCAAAAGTCATCTCTGTCTACACCACAGGACAACATGTCAAGAACTACTTGGGGGAAAAAAACATGTGCCCATTTTAAAATGGGCACATGTTAATTGCCTTTAAAGAAGACTATTTACACGGTTGGGTGTGTCAGATTTAACAGGTTCTTATTTTAATACTTTTGCTTCAATGACAATGATCTTGCTTCACATCATTACAATAGTAATTAATGTTCCATTACTTCAGGTCAACCATTCTTTTCCACTAATTTACCATAAACATTGGCCTGGTGTGCCTGAGAGACAGACAGAGTGAATCAGGAAGAGTCAGTGGTGTCTGTTCTGTTGGAATGTGCTGCAGTCAGGTTGTGTGAGGAGGTCAGTCTCTGCAGCTTTATGGAATGCAAAGGCAGAAATCCCCAAAGCTTTACTCATTTGCACACAGAAATAGGACCCAAGACAGTTGTTGATGGGAGCTCCTTTGGCCTTACTCCCACGAATTGCTAAAGCAGAACAGCTGGGGAGTTCTGAGAAAGACTTTTTGTCACTCAGTCTGCAAGAACTTGGAAGGCGAATCATTTATGCTGCATCAGATTTATTTTTCATTGCTTATTGTAAGCTCATTTATTTTTCAATGGTAAATATATTAATTCTCAAGAATCAGTGCTTTCTGCACTGAATCCTTAGCAGCAGTAAGCTGTTTTTATTTATAAACCAGCCGCTTGCTGCTCAGCTTTCTGGTAAAACATTACCAGAAATATTGGGTTTGTCTGTGATGACACCTGGACATAGACACCAGCCCCTACAATACCCTGCAAGGATAAATATCTGTTAACAATGTATTCATGGTTGTATGGATGGATGAATAGTTTGAGAATTCTGCTTCTAAACAAAGGTCAAGATCCTTGCTCATCACCCCTCTGTTTTTTGACATGGTGGATCATCCTGTTGATCAATCACTCCATTGTGAGGGGAATTTGGCAGATTCTCAGTTGCTGTAAGTAGGTCTTCCACTTCAACAGTTTGCTTTACTACCGCTGCTGCTACCAGCTTGGGAGTTCACTGGGTTCTGCGGGTCTCTGGACTTCTTACTGTTGTGCTATTGGTCAAATGTTATTTATGCAGTAATTACTTACTTCAATCATTTGAGCTGGAAATGATTACACACAATATATAATCCTTTATTTATACAGGAAAATCTTTTGAGACTTGTCTTATTTACAAGAGAGACCTGAGAGAGAGACAAGAGAGTCACCACAACATAAAAACCATAAGTAAATTTATAAACTCTTTACAAGACATAGTGACAGTGTCATTTTGGCAACTTTTGAATTTCTACTGGGTGATTACCATTCTCGTTTAACCCTCATCTAGAAAAACTTCACGTAACTCCTCTTAAAGCCATATCTTCATAGACAGGTCAATTTTCTTCACATAAGATCTTAAACAAAACCAAAAGCATTGTCATGCAGACTACTCCTTGGCTACCTTTGCACGAGATCGCTGTCTAGAAATCGCTGGTATTTTCAGATGATGACACTGTGAGTCAGCTTGGGTTGTCATGGCAGGCCACTATATGGTGCTGTGACTTTAATATGTCATCAAACACACATGTGCCTTTGTCCATTAGCTTAGACCTCACTAGCTTCCACCTCATTGTAAACAGTAACCCGTCTCCATCGCCAATGAACAAAGTGCTCAGTGTGAAACAACAAATAAGCAGCTGGATCACAACAAAAATATTGCAGTTTTATAATTGAGGAGCAGCTCTGTGTAAACGGGGCTTTTGTGTATATGTCTGGTGTAAAAGCAAGTTTATTGGGGCAGTAGTCAGATTACTAATCAGCTGTATACACTTGGCTTGAGAATAAGCTGGTTAACATAAAATTTGGTCGTTTTCTACTATCATGTATTAGTGTAGTATCTTCAATCAAAAGATTGTTGGTTTTGAACATTTTTAACAGAATTCTAGGTTTCTCAACACAGGCCATCAGGAACCACAGCTGTTTAGATGTGTCTCTGCTGCAGCAAATCTGAATCAAATGGCTGATTTACGGTACATCCTTTAATATGTCATAAAGTTTGCAGAGTAAATTAATGGATCCTGGCATGTTCTACATGTTTCTCTTAATTAATTAAGAGAGACACTTAAAACATGTAAGGCAGTAGGTCTTGAGGAATAGGTTTAGGAGACAGTGGTCTAGGTAAAAAAAAAAGTGGAACACTAACATAGACGGATGGATGGATGGACAGGCAACTTTGCAAATTCAAGAATATTGACAGGAAAGATCTGTGGCCAACAGCATATAATCACTGTATCACCTAAAGAAGTCACTGTCATGAACTTAGCTTGTGTCAAAATCCCATGTAAACAAAATCACTTCATGAGAAAAATGTCAAAGTTTAGTGCAAAACCGTACGGGGGAGTATAACTTCAGGCTTTGTTTTTATCAGCTTGAATTATGGGTCTATCTTCCTGTGTGGGTAATTGAGCCTGGTAGACTGTTCATTTTCCAGCCATGTGTTTAGGCAAAGCCAGAACAGGTCTGTCAACCCTTTCACAGGGTTGTTAACATGAATTTTTTAAACTTCCCTCTGGTTTTCTTGCTGTCAAACCTCATTACTTTGGGTTAGCATGCTTCCTTAATGAGTTCCACAACAAATCTAATGAAATTGTTGGAATTTTCTAAAACAACACACATTAAGTGACCAAGGAACGGCGTTCCTTGGTCACTTAATTTGCTAAATGAGTTTAAAATGTTTTGCTTGCTAAATGTCCCTGATAGTTTATTCTATGTTTTTGCTGGCTATGAGGTGAGTCATTTCCTCTCTAATTTCCAGTTGTTCCTAAACAAAGACTAAGTAAGATGACAGACTGCCATAATAGTGGATAATCTTTAGTCACTGTAACATGGAATTAAACTTTTTTTTGTTGTTGCATGCTTGCAAGAAGAGCGTTGACATGGCTTTAGCAAAGACAAATTGTCTTTAAAATGTATTTTATAGTGATCAACATCTCACATGAATGCAGATTTTCATTTTTCTTTACAAAATCTAAGACCAAGGCACCTTGATGTCACTTTGCCACTTAAACATTCCACACATAATCCAGAGTCGGTTTTCAGTTTAGCTTGTAGACTCTCAGGACATTCTAATCAGTTGAGCATTTCCTTCCATCTTGTTCTTTCTGCCTGACCCTACTTAGCCTTCTGTAGAAAGAAGCAGAGTTGTTTGAATACTGTCTGAAAATCTGAGGTGCAGTTAACCACCTAAAGTCCTGCTATTATCTCTTACAGCTGTAATATGTGAAACCGTGTCTTTTTTAAAATCATTAAAAACATTATAAGAATGACCTCACCCGAAATCTGGTGCACTTATTTGTGTTATCTGCTGATAGGTGCTGCCTGAATCAGCACGTAGCCTTGTTCATTTATCCTGCTTCTCATCCCTCAGGCCCAGAGGAGGTAGGACAGTGTCTGCCTCAGCATGTCTGGAAAATGTGTCCTGCAATGCTACCTTGCAGAGAAGCCTTCTCTAACAGTATCTCAAGACAACTCGTTCTGAATGTGCTTGACTCTTTCTAATTCACAGAGTGGTTTAAACTTTCCTGATTTTAAAAATTGTACAAGTCAAACAAAAACTTCTAATGGGTTACTGTGATCCTGACAACTTCATCTAAGATGGGTTAAGATGACACTAGAATCAGGAGCATTTAAGTGGGGATTTATTTCCAAAAAAGTGTGACCATCCTTGTTTGTTGATGTTGCTAACGGTGTCATATTGGAGACTTAAATTATACAGTGTGTCTTCCATCAAAGTCTACAGCCAAGCTGTGTCAAACAATTGGAGGAAGCATCTGTAACTGACCTGGTTCATTGTAATACAGACTTTAGGATTTGTAAAGATCTTCTGTTGTTTCTTTGTGAAATACTCACTGGTCAAAAATAAACCCTAGGGCCCTGGTGAGACCACTTCACTTGTTTTTAATATATATTTTGAATATCTTTCTGCTTTGTCTCTTAAGGTTTACCTACTCGGAGATGGTATTCTATATGCTATTTAACAATAAAGTTAAGCCTCAAGACTCATGCTTTCTTTCATCACTAAAAGTAAAAAGAAGGTGACTTAGTGTTGCATAAGTTTTTCCTGTTTTATAATTATTTGTTAAGTAAACTAAAAACATGCAGAATCAAGAAACTTTAAATAACCCATTGAGAAAAACAACTTCAATATTTTATTTGCAGAAACATAAAAAACAAAAGCAAAATGAAAGCTGGTTTTCTACAGAACTTAGAACATTTTAATCTCAAGCCTTCCATCGGGCCGATGTCTTGACAGTTTTGCAAGATAGCAAAACTATGTTATGTCTTTCTGAACCAGGCAGAGATTGTTTACAGTGAAAAGTCAGCACTTGGAGGCAGCCTGAACTCTTACAGGGTCAATTGAGCTTTCTAGAGAACGCCCAGGTCTGCAAACTGTAGTCGGTTTCTCAGATCCATTTGAACATTTTAGTCTGGTTCAGTTTACATAAGATTGACATTAAGCTTTTGAAAGTGATCTAACTTTTTGTTACATATCTCACAATATGTGTTTAATTACCAGTTTGCATCACTGATATACAAAGCAGTACTGTTTTTATCCAAAATGTTAGGACTTTATCATTCTGCTAAGGCAGTCATTATATACAAGTGAAAAACATTGAAGACAGCTCACAGTTTTTCTAGCCGCAAAGGTCCCAGAAAGTTCATTCTGATCCTCAAAAAAACAACAACAAACCCAGGAGCGTTTTCAGTCTCTACAGGTCTCAGTTAATATGTCCAATGTCAAAGTTCATGATGGGACATTTAGAGTTTTTGACTGTCTTGTTTTGTCTGTTCAATTCTGAGAAATTAAAGTTCAGTCTGCAACCTGATTTTGGTTGTATTTGAATTAAGCTGTTCAATAAAATGCTATAATATGATAAAATACTTTTTTATGTACTTTAAATTCATAAGTTTGCATATGCATATAATGGGGATAATTGCATAATGGGGAAGGTGCTTTTTTTTTTTTTTTACCTTTGCTGAACATCCATTCTTCCTCTTACCTTAATTTGTTGCTGTGACAAAAGTCCACTAGTACCACAAAAGCCTTAAAAGAAAAAAATAACACTTTTCACATGTTTTTTTCAATGCTGCTAATGTCACATAATAAAGAGTGATTTCACTTCAGTCTCTAAAAGATAAGATGCAAAGTCATAGTATGTCAGCTTTGTTTTCTATTTTTGCAGACTAATTCAATTAGAGAGAAACAGGAGACAGATTGTAAAGCCTGCTGACTGCAGCAAACAACCTTGTGCTTGTTATCTTTAAGGCAAACGTTATTGAAATCCCCCAAGAAGATTAAAGCCCTAACAAAGAAATTCTTGTGAGATGAGCATCCTGTAATACTTTGGGATTTTCCTGACGGCGATTGGGTATCACATATCGTACTAACACAGTGAAATATTCTCAACGATTAACACATTCTCTTTTTTTCTTTCAGAGACCTGAGATTCAACAAAATCAAGGATTTACAACCAGGCTCCTTCAGGCGATTAACGAACCTCAACACACTGTAAGTCGCCCTGTCTCTGTATGAGAAGCAAGAACAGTTTCCAAGCTCTTCTTCTGTGGTTTCACAAACTGGGTTCAGAATATAATTTTAGTAGAATTACTCTTTTTTTCACCACCACCAGCATTTGTGTGTTTTTTTCTCTTATATTTAGCACTAACACACATATTTAGCACACTCATATTCATAAGAAATGCTGGTTTGTTATGTTTCCTTTTTTAGTTATCTTTTCAGTTTTCAGGTGATTATATAAGCACCACCTCATCTAAATATTTGCTTGAGCAGTTGAGCTGTTTCTTCATCTGTTCTTGAAGAATATTGTGAAATAAAAGAAATACACCCAAAAGAAAGCAAAACATGCACTGTAAACTTTAAACAATTTCCTTTCCATGTACACTTTGGGTAAAACCAGTACTGAACACACCAGCATTTCTTTTCTCGGTAAATATATTTCATAAGCAAGCAAAATCACAACCTACACATGAAGTTGTCCACACATACAAATACATTTATTGCAAATTATTCAATGAATGAGTGTGTAATGACACCTGAGATAGAGTATTTATAAAAAGGATGTTGAAAAGCCTGAGAAAGCCAAGAAACCAGCTAAAATCTGTTTGTATTAAAGTACTGCATAGAGTTTGGTTACTGAAAAGAAAAAAAACCTTAATGAAAAAGTCCTTGTGTTGCACAGTGTAGTAATGACAAAGGTTACAGCTGCATTTCTAAACGTCTGGGTATCCCTGTTAGCACCAGTGTAGCCATAATTCTGAATTCCAGAACATTATTTCACCACAAGGCGTATACACTGAGGCGCCTCTCATAGGATTTCTGGTAGAGAAGTCAAAGAAATTATCAAAGGAATTCTCCAAGAGCCAATAAGTACAGTTGTGACTTTTTCAGAAGATTCATGGTGTGGGCTGTCTTGCAGCATGTCATACTGGCTGACTTCATATAACCGAAGGAAGGATAAATAGAAACATTTCTGATTAAAATCTAAAGAGAACAGCTCTGAATTTTCAAGAAAATTAGTCCCAAACATTTGGCCAAGAAAATTATTAATTGGTTCCAGTACAAATTCCACCAAAGGAATCCAAGTCAGTGGGAGAAAACCCAGAATGTGGGTCAAAAATAAACCCTAGGGCCCTGGTGAGACCACTTCACTTGTTTTTAACAAGTGAAGTGGTCTCACTTCACTTGTGAATGAACAATCCAATGAGATGTTCATTGAGTGTATGATTCTCCTAAACAAAATTCGTAATACCACTTACCCTTCAGAAGTGAACCATTTAGCTCACTTTTGAATATTGTAATTTAAGCATGAATACAGCCATGTTGGGGAGGTCTCAAAGCTCAAAGGTCTGTTAGAGAACATTGACAGATCAGTAGCAATGTCATTGTGAAGCTTTAAACACTTAAAAGCAGTAGTAAAAATAACTTTAGAATTAGAAAAATAACTATTCCTTTGCCAGATAATTTAAAGTTTTCCATTTCTTTTTATTTTTCAATAATTTTATTTTTTGTGTTATAAATAAAATCTTTACCAGCAGATCAGGTCTTCATTGCAACGATCCTTTCTGTTGGGTTGTTTTTTTTCCTGAAAAGGCAGGAAGTAGATTAAGTTGTTGGAGCACAGCCATTTTCCACTCTTAGCAGACACATCGTCACCTGCAGGGTTCCCCAGACTGTTCAGCTTCAGTGGGCCTGTTCAGAGCTAACACTTGATGTAAACTGGGTGAATGTGTCCAAACCTAGTAGTACAATGTACCCCTCAGAAACTATCAAAAAATATTGAATGTACCAGATTGTGGATCATTTAGCCACTGTAAAGACAGAAAAGCCCCTGCGTTAATTCCTGGACAAAATATTTTGCTCTTTTTTTCCCCGACTTCTTCAGCTTGTTCTGTTGAGTTCTGCAATGGCTCCTCATGGGAGTCGACCCCTGCTCTGTGTCAAGGATTTGTTCCTCAACAGGACAAAACAAAACTCTGTCTCCAGCTACCAAGATAAGTTCCTCATATGGAACACTGGTTGTGTCTCTCCCCTAACTATTGTTACTTTCCTTGACTTTTCTGTATCTGTTATTTAAGTGTTTCACTTTTCTTTGTTAGTGATATTTCTTCACAGATGCTGTGATTGTATAAGAACTCAAACACAACATATTGTCCAAGACTATTGAACCTAACAAGTTCATTTGACATTGCTAAAAAGTGAATTGGAAATACAAGAATTGCGACACCAAGATAATCTGCAGCCATTATGCATTTTACCCCATTTATGACTTTGATTGCACCTGTCAATTAATCCTAATATGGTTGCACAGTGCTGCACAGGGTGTGATGATGTTGGAGAATGATGTGATGATGTAGTTTGCAAATTAGAACAAATTTTAGTTTTGCTGAGTTTTCTTGGTGCTACAATTTCCTTACCTCATTGATAAGGATTCTATATTTTCAATTCTCTGTCCTCTACTATGCATGCAGAACACTTTTAGGTTGTTTGCAGTTCACACAGGCAATCACATACAAGTCGGATACATTTGGAAGAATGAACAACCATGCAAAAAAAAAAAAAAAACCCAAAACAAAAAAAACAAACAGATTTCATAAAAAATTGTAACTTAGCAGTGTCAATGTTACCTATGTGTCAGAAAAGGTGATGCAATTTCAGAACATGCTGAAATGTACTATGCAGAAGGAAAAAAAAACTCACATTTTCCTGTTATTAAATCAAATGAGCTTTTTCCTGGGTTTAATTGAAGTCCAGAATAGGTTCTCTTGGCACATTTTGAAGTCTTTGATGGTTTATCTTTACATTCAACAAGAGCAACTGACAGAGCAACTTCTGACAGCAACTAACTTTCACTCCCTGTTCTTCTTTCACAGTCTCCTCAACAACAATCATATACGAAGGATTCCCAGGGGAGCGTTTGAAGACCTAGAAAACCTCAAGTATCTGTAAGTTTGCTGCATTTAATTTTGTTTCCTTATATGTTTAAGAGGGATGTTATTCATTGGTTCTGAAATGACACAAAACCAATTTTTGCTTAACCCTTTGAGTATTTCTTATTAAATCTTACAGCTAAATTAACTCCTGGGAGAACCTGGTGATCATTCCGCCTGACTCTTTCATATTTTTTTTTTGAGTGTGTTTGTGAAGGAGGGTATTGTTATGAATCATGCAGAATGTCATTTGGGAAATTATATGCCCATAGTGAAGCAAAATTCTTGCAGTGAGGACTCCAGGGTGTTGCTAGAGGGAGGAGTAGCTTTATGAAAAGAGTTTTAGTTCAAAGTATTCTTATGCCAGCTGTGTCCTGAGCATGTTATCTATCCATTTTATGCATGTGCAGTCAATGGGGTGGCAGCATCTTCTGCTTGGGGCAAGTAATGAGGAGAGTAGCTTGCATGCTGTTGTGATAAACAGCACTCCAGGACCCCGGGATCTCATTTTCTCATTTTAATTGGTTGGGGCCTCAGAAGGAGGGGCTCGCACAGAGCTCCATTCATGCAAGAATCACCATTGGGTACCAGATAGAAGGTTTTTATATTTGGTATATTATATTTGGTATATTTATTTTAATTTCACTAACTCTATTTTTTTTTTATGTAGCCTAATCTGATCTTGAATACAAATTATACATTGTATTAAAGAAAAAAAAATCTTGCATAAACAATAAACCATATAGATATAAATATATATATTCTTTTTTTTTTTTTTTGCTTATTAGAACATGTCTATATGGTATCTATGGATGTTGGAAAAAGATTCAACTTGGGCTATATTAACATAAGTAAGCTTTTTTAATGAACGTCAAGGAAGCGCTAACAATGTAACATCCTATTTGAAACTGAGATAGCTACTCACTTTAGCTGCTACAACAGAAAGCAAGACCTTATAGCCATTTTGTACTTCTACTGTTTCATGTTTTGGACCTGACTTGTCTTTGTGTGTTAGCAGACATTTGAAAATACCAAAGTAAAATCTAGTTTTTCTCATTGCCACACATATATTGCTGTTTAAGGTTTTGTAGTTTTTAGCAGTCCTAATTGTGATGATCACTAGCCTAAGATGTTGATGAGAGTTTAAAATGCAAGCCCTAAATTAAATTGTCTTTGTTTCAGGATATTTGTAAAATTGTGTTGTGCAGCCACTGCATTTCATCCAAATAGAGTGTGTGACTTTGTAACTGCTTCTCATATAAAATAGTATTAAAAGCTTACTGTAGGAAATCAACACAATGCTGCTATCACTCTTCATAAATCGACTAATGCATTTCCAACTAGACACAAGTCTCTCTATGTTAACTATGTGGTCATATTCAACTGATTAGAGTAGCACTGAAAGTCAATTTATTTCAGTAACTCAATTCACTAAGTCAAACCAATTTAATGGATTAATTACACACAAACTGTTATTTTTAAGCATTTGTTTGTTATGTTTTATCTTACTTATAATTTTCCACTTATAGCTGATGAAAACCCAAGATTTAACATTAGAATATGACCATTTGAAAACATTTTAAACCAAAAATGTGTGCCTAGTAAATAGTATTATTAAGATCTAGAGGTAGCTATTTGGAGTAACTAAACCTCACAAATAAGCCTCATTGGAATACTTATTCTAATTTACTAAATATGACCGTAAAGTTGATCTGGGTCATACATCAGCTACTTAGTAACAAAAAGTAGTTGTTACTTCTTTTTGAGTGTGTTTAACTGAAAACACTTAGAACTCTGAGTATAAATTAGTTATTTGCCTTAGCAGTGTGCAGAAAATTGCTCTGACTCTGGTAGGAGACTTACTGGAGCTAAGTAGTTGTGTCTGTTTAGTGATCAGTGCAAGCTGAGTTATTTGCCAAGGTGAAAAGGACTTCAGAGGATAAAGTCTGTCCCCCACTTAGTCTGTTTCCATTGATGTGAATGAATAAGTAAAGTTTCCCTTAATCAAAACAATTCTCAAGCAAAGATCAAGAACAATGTTCTTTGGATGTTTTAAATTTAACATTTTTTAGTTAAGGTCCTCTCCGAAGGTTTCAGCTTGTTTTTAAAAGATATATTTAATAGATAACACTTAGTAGTATTGTCCTGTCAAAGGGAGGTAAAGATAATACTTTGGATTACCTCCAAACTAAGTAAATACTGGGAGCAAACATATATTTTCTGGACTTGTTCTTAAATCTATGCAATTAAAGAAATGGCAATTGTAAAAGTGAAAAAAAACACATTCACTTATTACAAAACTGAATTTTGTTTTGGCTCCACAGCAGACCACATTTAGGTCTACAACCACACAATGGTTTGGTCCATTTGACCTAAAACAACTGAAATTAGATGTAATTACTGTTTCCCAAAAATGTTTGAGTCCAACTTCCCAGCAGGTAGGAACAAACAAGAGGCTCGATACAAGAGCAATTCAGCTTTTTTGTTTTCCTCTCCACTGGATTCCACTCAAGAGCCTACAGATTCCTTACGGTCCTCCCCCATATTTGCAATTAAATCCTGCAGCTGTTTTAGTCACTTTTAATTAGGGAGCCCCTCCCCGTCAAAACACAGCTGATCTGAGGACTGTACCGCTGCAGGAACCTTCGTGATTGTTGGAAGTATCTGGTTACATCTTCCTGCTAGTCAGAGCTTAAAGCTGGAGGTTCCCATCTAACCTCTTCACTTTCATTGAAGAACAATGTAGCTTTCTCTGATTCATCTTCAATGCAGTTAAAGCTTAACGGTTAGCTATATTTTCTCTGTAAGAACCAGCTCAATAAACAGATCAGACTGATGGAAACATGCAAAGAGTTTGCCGATTGTTTTCTTTTACAGATGCTGTTTCTAATTAAAGAATCAAAAAGTTTTCTTTTTTCCATAGATGTAGAACTTTAAAAGTTACACGTTGCAGCAGTGTGTTGTGTTTGCATCCACTTTGGTTGGTTATTTTTTTTGTAGTTTATCAAAATATACTATCTGAAAAAATTGAAAATGAAAAGTTAAACATCTCAAAAATAACATTTTGAAAACAATTACTTTATTGTTGGAATAATTTTGTGAAAGGTAATTTGCCTTCTGATTTAATGCCGGTGAAGGAACAAATTTCATCAGAGTTGTTGAAACATTCTCCAGACATTTCAATCTGGTCTCTTTGAGCAACACACTTTTAGTTAATTAATTAGTTGTTTAAGTTTACCTGCAACAAAGAGGAAAAGGTTGTAAGATCTAGAAGCGATGGAAAGGAAGATTAATTGAATGACAGACAAGGCCATTTTTCATACTAAGTATTTTTGTATTCTTGCTGGTTGCTGGTTAACTTTGGGTTTTGATGTTATAGTGTCTCATCACGCTTTAAGTTCAGTCTGTCTATTTTCTTTATTCATGAATGTATTTTGAAGTTAGATTTGCAGATGTTGTTTATTTGGTCTAAACAATACGGTTGAAGTCTGTTGAATGTGTTGGCTGGACAGACACAGTAAACGTGGTTTTAAGTGCTTTTCAAAGTTGTAAGTTTAAGTCACAAAAATGGCTCATTTAATCCAAAATGGACAACTTGCTATTTAGTCTACCCACAGATGGTTATACTAACCAATGGTGCTGCAGTCTGGGTGGCACTGTGCCTGCTGCTTGAATGACAGGCATTTTCACAATTTCCAATGTCTATCTCAGATTTATGAACTTTGGGATTATTTGCAGCTGACTCATTCAAAAACATGATACAGTGGTCCTTTATCTTGCTATTATGCATCTGTTTAACTCTTTTGTTTGATTTTTATTACAGAGTGATTATGTTCAACCAAAGTTTAGCTCAAATTGTCTTGGTGGTTTCCTGTTCTATGAAAGAATTCAGCTTTTTGTAATCTTCTTGTTTTAATGTTGATTTTTTTTTTTTTTTTTTTTAATTCTTGTCCTGTTGGAGATCTGCATTTCTCATTAAGTCCCGGGTTAAAATCATGAAGTGTGTGATGGGAGATGAAAGGATGAACAGCTGGAAGCTATTGCTTTTCTAGGCTCACATTTCTTTGACATGTATTGCAGAAGAATAATATGCACATGAGGAGGGTGGTTTGCCTTTCAGGGGCGCCTGGTGATCCTGAACATTGTGTTCATGATTACAGCCTGTTACTACATGGAACTTGCAGCAAACATTTCACCCACGGAAACTTGTTATGTTTTTTATTACTTTGATCATTTCTCACATTTTTATTTGTTTTTGATATTTTGGTAACAATTTAGATCACTGAAAAGACAGCAAATGGTTTCCTTGTGATGTAGATATAGCAACTTACTACTTATTCTGAGTGAGCCTGTTGTGCAACTCGGAGACTATTGAGTTTTCACTTCAAACTATTCTTGTGGAAGGTGATTTATACTGAGGAAAGAGCTTGCTATTTAATGAAATACATTGAAATGTTTATACCATAAATGTTTGTTTTATTAATTTGCAAGCAAGAAAAATAGTTAATTGATCAACAAGGATAATGGACAGCTCTTGGGCCATCACCTTTTACAATTTCTCTTTATTCTTTAGCTGTATGCTTTGCATGTTTACAGAAAGATAGTGGCTTTTTTATTGTAGGCAAACAATATTGGGTTAGATGAATTTGTTTAAAGGTTTTTAATTCATCACCAGGAGTAAAAACCGTTGTGAAAGTTGCTCTATTTAATTTTTTGTCGCAAATTAAATTATTTTTATAACATGCTATAGGACTCAATGCTTTTTCTCTATAAATAGGGAAAATTAAGATGTGTAAGTGTTACTAATGTCACTGATTATCTCTCCTTTCAGCTATTTGTACAAGAATGAAATCCAATCAATTGACAGACAAGCATTTAAGGGCCTTGTCTCTCTTGAGCAACTGTAAGTGACCGAGTTCTTCATTCACCTTTTCTATTCGCTCGCAGCATTCTGCCTTCTTATGCCCATTTGTACATGGCTTGACCCCTCTCCCCTCTCCTGAGGATCTCTGTAAATAAATCCCAAAACCTGGCAAAGCTGACATGCTTATGAGTCATACAGTGCATAAATCAAAGCATGTTCTTTGCTTCTTAGGTTGTAGATGGGCATTATGCTGCTACATGCGACGGCTCTTTCCCTTTTTTGTTGCCACTATGCATGCCATTTGTGCACCTGACCTTTGTCTGTTGCGCTGTGACCCACTTTGACTCCCTCTGCATGAGTCGCATGGTGATCATGACAGCTTTGCCCCAACCCACTGAAACTTTAAAACTTAATATGTTGCCGTGTTGTGCTGCAGCCAGGACTACTGTAGTACAAAGCTTTGACCTACGTCTGTCTTCTTGGTGCAAAAATCACACCTCCCGTATGATTTGCTATAATTTTGTGTGTGTGTGTATGTGATTTTTTTCTAAATAACCATGCATAATGTGTGATAAAGTTAAACTGTTTCTCATAAGTACTGAACAGTGCACAGTTTTGTAGCGTTGCACCAATCCACTTTTTTTCTCTTTTGAAACTAATACAGATATCTGAGGTTCAGTATCGCCCAATACCGATCCGATACTGAAAAACAGCTCGGGCACATTCTCACCATATTCAATCTAGAACTTCTTTCAATATCGGGACCGATATGGTTGTTAATATCGGATTGGTGCATCTCTACAATTTGGGGATTTGGAGGCCCTTGGACTAATACTTGATGCCTGCTGTAAAAGAGAAGTAACTAGAAGTTCAAACTGGGATGTTGCTTGGAAAAAAATATATAACTCTTACCTTTAATTCAATTTTTATGTTGTCTGCAGTCAGTGGGAACCTGAGATTGTACATTTTTATTCATGTTTCAGTAGGAATTGTTATTCCATGCATTAATAATAATAAAAACACATCCTAACCAACTTGGCCCCATGTTTGGCTACAATGTGAAATCATGATTGAACTTTAAATCCCTTTGGAAAGCTGAGTTCAAATTAATTCACCACACCTGAAGACTGATTACTGTTTTGAGATGCAAAATGCATGAATGAATAAATTTTAACCCCCACAAAAGTTTGAGACAAAACAGAAAATGAATTTGTTTTTATTATATGTGCAGTAAAATGCAACAATCCTTTTAATTTAGTCACAAACAAATTTAACTCAGTATAATCCAATATATATTTTAGTGGGTCATCTTAACGATGATTTTGATGTGCTGTGCCCTTTCTTAACTCAATCAACAACAAATAACCTATGTAATAAAATTCATTTTCAGTGTCAGACCAAGCAGCTGGGTTGAATTTTCCCCCAATAAAGAATACTTTATGTGTTGGTGGCAAGTTGTAAATCCCAGTAATTCTATTAAAACAGATGCCAAGGCATGAAGTCTCATTGTGACTTCATTGTTCTGAATGGGGAAAATCCCAAATCAGTGGTTGATGATTCTCCTGTGATTCATAAGTGTCTAAGCCTTATGTCTGATTTGCTGTTGCAGTGGCTTTGGTTTGTATCAGCCTAACCTGATGGTTTATAGCCACTAATGAATTAGGCCTAAAAGAAATTCATCATGACTTTATTCTCTGATCTCTGATGTTTAAAAGGTTCTTTGTTGTTTTAGTTTGTTTTACTGCTGCATTAGTGTTGACTCTCAGGTGGAAGCAATCCCAATTTGAAACCTTATTGATTATTTTTATCCACCTGTCTGACTTTTCCTGGATTTATATTTTGTGTCTCCAATCTGATAAAATGCAAAGCTGATTTTAATATATTGTAGTTTTCTAAACAAAAAACGTTTTGTTTTTTTTTTCCTTTTTCCATGAAGATTTTTAAGTAGATCACATTTTACTAACCAACATTACAAATGAACTGAATTTGACTTTATTGCATTTTAATTGGGACAAACTCTGGCCTTATGATATTGGATCTGAATCCAATAATCTGACATTATTATTGGATTGTATTAGGTGATTTGGGAAGATTTTAATAGAATTTGGTCAAATCGGATTTCATATCATATGAAAAAAAAATGCAACTGTTTGACATGTAAAATAGCCTTAGCTGCTGTTTGTGTTTGAAATATGCAAAACAAAAATGACTTGATTTTTTTTCTTTTACATATTGTTTACATAAGACATGGTTCTACTGCTTTATACTACTGAATTGAATGAAATTAAACATAATTATGAATTTACTCATTTGTCTGCATGACTCATCTGGCAGGTATGAATGCAGTAGTGATAGCAAACCTTTTCCCTAACCAAAGCTGAAGTTTGCTAAAAATTCACTTGAGTTACTTTAGGGTGAGAAGAAATAGGTTTCTGTAATCTAATGAAAAATAACATTTACAGTAACTGGTTACTGAGCACAACTATTTAAATATTATTCACACTAATAAAAAATTCAAATAGAAAGCACCCAGAATTAGTTGCGTTGACTTTGTCTCAAGTGTTTGTCAGAATCCTTACATAAATTGCATATTTCAGTCATTTTCTCTTGAAATTGTTCTACGTTTACTTCCTTGAATTTAAAATTGGACCCTTAAATTTTAAACATAAGTATGTCATAAATGCTTACATGTAGACTCCTGCAGTCTGTCAAGTTCCACAGTGCCGTTTTCTCCATAGTTATTTCTGACACACTATTGTCCAAACCCCAACCTGTCCACACCCTGCCCCCACCCATTCCATTCCATAGAATAATGTAACAATTTATAATCATGAAACCTGAAATACCTATTTGTACATTTTGTTCTGTTTCAGCTACCTGCACTTCAACAGCATCGATTCTTTGGAACCGGAATCCTTCAGCCATCTACCGAAGTTGGAACGACTGTAGGTGCACTCTGTCTCATCTTTTTGCCAAAATTCATAAAACATATTTAGTTCAGACACAATACGAGTACAGTTAAAATCTCCTCTTATGAATCAGTAAACTGTTTTATTAACTGTTACTAGGTTTATAAGAGTTTGTTTATTTAGCTAGATGCAATAATTAGCATGGTTTTATGAAACTCCCTCCTTCTCTTGTATCTCATAGACTTAATGATTCTTGTTTCATTTTTTAAACCTGGTGTATTTGCACTTGCAGCCTTGAGTCTGTGCAAATAGATGGAACACCTGCAGGGAAGAAAAAAAAGAGGAATAGGGGAAGGAAGGAATTCCCAGGTGCGTAGTTTAGCTGCTGTTGGGGAAGATTTCCATGGACACAGTCAAAGCAGAGACAAGAAAGATTTTTGAATTAGTTTCCTGAAAGGAAGGATACAGAAATGTGTGGCAAATTGATCAAAAAGTCTTGCATATGCAGGAAAATGCTTTGTTGTGTCTACAGTGGAAAAAAAATGTGTGATGGCACTATTATCTGGAAGGACAATGATATTTGTCCTGTTTTAAAAACAGAAAATTAAGTCACCAAAAACAACATCCTGTCTCCACACTACCCGTTTTATTGGTCACTTGTTAATTTTCCTGTTTTCTGTCTCCCTGTCAGGTTTTTGCACAATAACAGAATAACACAGCTCATCCCAGGAACCTTCGCTCATCTGCAGTCCATGAAACGATTGTAAGTGCAAAGAATTCTAAATAAAAACACATCTTTAGAGCAGCATTGTGAAATATATTGTTAAAATGACAGCATTTTGCTGATTATGTTCCCCTGAAATATGGCATTTTTTAATCTTGACACCAGCTTTTTTAATAACTGAGTTTTATCTTCTGAGAAAAAATCTGCTGTTCAGCCCTTGTTTAAGTGTTCATTTTGCCACTCATAAATTTACTTCTAATGTTTGAATGAGAGTTCAAGAAGAAAGTCAAAAGCCTATTTAATCACAAATAACTTTGCTGTGATTTTGGCTTTTTATGTAGGAACATATAAACAATATTAGACTGTGAAAAATCATTAAAAACCTCAAAGGTTGTTCATCAAAACCTCTTGAGTTAATTAAATTAAAGCATCTTTTTTAGGTGACATATTGTAGTAAAGCTGAACCAGAAAAGGAGTCCAGGCTGTGAGACCAGTTCCCACAGTGAGAACAATCTGTCCCAGTTTCTTTCTGGTGGGCCCCACTGTTTGCACTGAGCTGGATTTGGTGGTGCCAGACACACTGTAGTTCATGAACTGTCACAAAGGAGTGTTTTTAACACTGCTGCACACAGCTAATGTGATCGCAGGTCGACAGCTCTGAGCTGCTTGTGTGACTGGATTGAAAACAAAACTATTCAGGCTGCATTTCGAGGTGTTCTTGCCTCTAACACGTGATGTTATTATTTCTGCACCTGTAATACCGATGCAGTCTTGAACCAAATGAGCCAAATGATCCTTTTACTAGGCAACAAAATTTTCACTCTGATTTTTTTCGTCTTTTTTTTATTGTGTGCTGTCTATAAAGCCTGACTTGTTATGATGCAGTCGAATTAAAACATTTGGTTTTGTATCCCGCTGAGCAACATACCTGAAACTAATCATATACCTCTTTAGACTTCAGTCAGTATTAATGACATGCATAACCCCGATTTAGGCCTCAACTTAAATTATATAGGCCTATTTGCCTGTCCTTTAAACAGGCAAACAGCCTGCTCCAGTTTTTTCTAGTGGGCCCCATCGTGTTTGGAAATCAGGCAAAAGCCTGCTCTAACAGTAATCTAAACTTCAGGCTCTAGCATATATTGTCAAGCCAATGTCAAACTATCGATGCACGGTCACGTTCATTTTCAACCACATCCTTCAAAGACAAGCTCCTATGAAACCCCTCCTGCTGCAGTACATGTCATTGTGTTTTTGTCATATTTGTGATTTACAACTGTGTAGTAAACACAACAATCAGGACATAGAGGAACAACTATTACGAATTGACAACTTCGAATGAGGAGGAAATAATGACTGATGAGCTGCAACATCTTATTTTACTTTTAATTTTGTTGGAAGCCTAAAAAAAAAATAATAGAAGGTGTTGATGGGATGTTCTCCTGCTGCATTGTACCAGAAGTGAGAAGGGGGAATTTGTTGTTTTGGTTCATCAGGACATACTTCCTCATGGCCCTCGGACCATTGCTCATCAAAAATATCGAAGAAGTCTATTATGATCTTATAACTTTCAACCATTTTGATTTTATTGATAATTAGGGTCTAACAGCATTAGTTTCTGCAAACAATTCAACTGAAATTAGATAATAATGAACAAAAAACACCTGCATATGTTTGAGTCATTTAAAGATGTATATGCATTTATCTGTGATGCTTCCAGGGGCCCTTTTACGTCTTTTGATTTGCTCTTTGCTTGTGTCCATGTTTGCAGGCGGCTGGACTCTAACGCTTTAAGTTGTGACTGTGAGCTGCTGTGGCTGGCCGACCTACTGAAGCAGTACGCCGAGTCAGGAAATGCCCAGGCTGCTGCCACCTGCGAGCATCCCAGTCGACTACAGGGCCGATCGGTGGCCACCCTCACTGCTGAGGAGCTCAATTGCGGTAAAGACTGAAGAAAAAATAAACACTTTATTTTGATTGTTTTAAAAGTGTCTTCATGTTGCTTCTTCAAACCAGCTTCTAGCCCTTTGTAGCGTTAATGTTTTCACCTCAGTGGTATTTTATAGCACCTGGGAAAAGTATCCACAGTCCTTGAACTTTGTGACATTTTATTATGGTGCAACCACAAAATTCAGTGTATTTTTACAAAATAAAAAATAAATATCGAGATTTGCAAAGGTAGGAGAGTAAGAGTGCCAATAGAAGTTAATAAAACGGTGTTTGCTTAATTTTGAAACTAAGAAGAAAAAAATTTAATCTGGTAAATGAAGTCATGTACACAAACAGGGATATTCTCCTGTGTATTGTGCAAAAAATATTTGCAGTTTATGTAAGCACTGGTGCTTTGTGGGGCCCAAATACCGCTGGTCCACAGAAATTTATTGGGTCTATGCTTACTCAACTTCTCATGCAAAGTTTCATTGCAACTTCCATCCAATTTGTTTTTGTCTTTCTTTAGCATCTAATAAAGTCATTGTTAATACATACAGACAATAGCTTAGCCTTCCTTCCTGCTAGCAGCACCTGTGTTGAGTCATGTATAAACTGTGTAATCTATGCACACACTGCAGATGTACACTCAGGCGCATGTTTCTGTTCTTTGTCTTAGCTCTGCAGCTGTTTTGCTCCTGGAAAAATCAACCCAGCTGGAGGAAATGTCAATCTGTGGTCACTGCAACAACAAGCAGATGTTCACTTTATCAGTGAGAGGGGATAAGAGTTTATCTTATTTTGTTTCTTAAGTAGAAAGGATGTTTACAGCACAAATATTAAATTTAACAAGCACATGCAATGTTCCTACTAGGTCAGAAGTTTGGAACAACATGGACTGTGCTTATGTTTTTTTAAGTTTGTCAAAGAAAGAAATGGAAACATATCCAAAATGTTATAAAAGAGATCAAAAATATTTAATTGATTAAAGTCTGAAGAAGTCAATCATCTTGAATTGGAAAATGTGTAGAAACCCTTGACATAGAGAAACATCTGCATTCATACTTGTGACAGAAGTCCCACTGTTTCTACCTGTACTGCAATCTAGGCATTAGAAAAGCTCCTTCATTTGAACCTTCCAATCAACTTGCATAAGTTTCACACTTACAAAAGGAATGTCAAATTATTTGTTGAGAAGGGATGGTTTTTGCTTTAATGTAAAAGCAATTATTATTTATACTGCTGCTAATTTATTGCTCATTGAAGCTATTTAATAATAATCTCTACCAATTCCTTTCTATTTTATTTTAATTCTCAAACTTAAGTAAAGACAAGAATTAACTCTCACAGCATTGAGTATTTTTCAAGTGCTAATTTTGCAGAATATTACATGTTTTTGATGTTCTGTTCTTTCTAGAATTGACAACGGAAGTATAGCAAGCTATTGGATGATTAATGATCTGTTCTCTAATTTGTCTGTTTTGGATAAGATAATAACAGTAAGTTTATTCACACTACTTTGCGATAAAAGTGGAAAAGAAAACCCAGATAATTCCATAATCAGTCTGATTCCATGCGGGCTCCAGAACTAAATCCACTTGTTGTAAACCTGTATTTTCTCCAGCTCCCTCTGAATTCCTCAGTCTGAACCAGGCAACTGTATCTTAACCACAGTTTAATCACAGCAACTAACTTTAAAGGCCTTAACGGGCCCACTCCTGCCTACTGTAGCCCTCCCACTCCAGGAGAAGAATGTTTTCCTGAAAACATGGTGAAAGTCATGCTACACCTCTCTCCATCAGTCTTTTCCTTCATGGTTCACTTCAGACCCTGTAAGCAGAGTGGTATGCTGCCTAGTAAGAGCTGCAGTCCAACTTCCATCCCTTTGGAGTTGAGATGTTATGGTGTTTGTATTGATTGACCTACTGGTGGATGCAAAACTGTCGTCCTCACAGCGGTTGCTTGTGTGAGAACTTTGGAGGAAACTGCTTAAAGGAGTTGCTTCTGACCTGAATTGGTAAGCAGACACTGTGAAAGTGGGAGGCTGAGTCTCCCTTTGGGACATGGGAACTGTTCTTGTTTGTTGCTTCTGTGTGTCTTAGATTTCACATGCTTGTGGTGACCATTAATCTAGATCACCACTGAGTACAGGAAGTACATCCTGTCGGAAACTTCTGGAATTTGGCCTCTGAATAAGCTTAGAGATTCTTCCAACATGGATGTAAGAACAGGTCTGGTTCGACAAAGGCTCGGTACAGTTGTGGTAAAAAATAAGTTTACCATATGTTGTTATGGAAAACTAATTCAAGATGCATTATCTCCTGTTGACACAATATCAGCAATCATTTTGGGGATGCGGTTGTTCCTGCCCCTCACCCTACGAATGGTTATGAGGTTGTTTCCAAACACTTTGGGTTTGTCAATCTGCACTTAGGAATTATTCTCAGAAAATGGCAAGAAAAGACCTGAGCTGCACACAACTGTGAGAACAATGTCCTTCAGATGGGAGAGTTTAAAGTGGAGATGTTTGGCTGGATTGCAGATTTATGTATATGAAGAAAACCCAACACAGAATATCAGTACAAACGCACCCACGTCGCCAACTTTATGGTTTGGTTTGGAGACAAAAGATCTGTGTAGCTTAAAGCCATTAAACTGACTGAACTTTTTTGTATACCACTGTATTATTAGGGTAACAAAATGTGAAATCAAAGCATGGACTTTGATTAGTGTGATTGTCATTAATTGTTCTTGTTGAATTTTCTCATTGCAGAGGTACCAAGGATTACCTCAGAGCCCCGGGATGTCGATGTTACATCAGGAAACACTGTTTACTTCACCTGTAGGGCTGAGGGAAACCCCAAACCTCAGATTATCTGGCTCAGGAACAAGTAAGATTCATCAAAACCTTAAAAAGATGAATTAAGAGAACTGAGACCAATTTCGCATGTTAGTTTTTAAAAGAAAATGTAGTCTATCCTAGTGATTAATCTATTTTCTATGGATTATTGAAATTTTGAGGTGTTTGTTTCTCACAAACCTTTCTGTTGTCTACATATTGTCTAAGATTTTATTGCACTTTTAGCTTGAGACGAAAAAGGAGACATGCAACGAACAGCCTGCAGTTGAGAATAAAACTCAGGACAGCTGGAAAGAAAAATATGGCCTCTGTAAATGTTGTTCTACCTTTGAGCCATGTGATGGCCCCCATTGGCTTCATATTTGTTTAGAACAATAATGTACAACTGAAACTAAATGTAAATATTATTTAGGTGTTTACATCAAAGAATTAACACATGTTGTATGTTATGTTTACCATATCCAATACTTGATATCTTTCACTTCCCTCAACTGTCTTTTATATTTTGCTCCATTGAGAACAACGAAAAAATTTTGGAATATTTTTGTAAATCAAATAATATTACAAGGACACAGAAAACACAGTATAAAACCATCCAACCATTTAGAATAAACAATATTTGCATGTTTTTTTGTTTTGTTTGTTTGCAGCAATGCTTTAAATATGCGAGATGACAATCGTCTGAACCTCCTGGAAGATGGGACTCTGATGATTCAAGACACCAGAGAGACTGACCAGGGAGTTTACCAATGCATGGCCAAGAATGTAGCTGGGGAAGTCAAGACTTCAGAGGTCACTCTTCGATACTTTGGAGCCCCCTGTAAGTCCACTACTTTCCTTTCTCTACCAGCTTGTTATGCAGTTTCCCACACATTCTCATAGAGGTTGAATACAGGCTCATTTGGGAGTAATTACATTTCACAAACTACAGTATAATGCAGGGATGTGAGTTTGTGTCGGAAAATCTGGCTAAAGTTGTCATGGCTACTTTGATATGACTTGTTGATCATTTGATTGTAGCATATTCTGGTTAATTATGTTACAAAATTTACCAAACAGAGGCATATTTTGAAAATTGTAATAGAAAAAAACAACAAGCACTTCTCTGTCCTCTATCAAGAGCAAAGTGAGCCAAGCAAGTTTTAACTATACGGAGACTTATTGTGTCAAAAAAACACAAACAAATATAAAGCAAAACAACTGATAACAGAATATTTTTGTGCATGTTTTGGTTGAAACTGAGCCCATCAGAAGTTTCTGAGAACTGATGTTGTGCATTTCCTGTCTATGTGATGGTAAACCACATATCCCTTGCTGCAAACATGTTTTCTTCATTCCACTGTAATCACTGACCAAATAAGGATACATATCCACTGCATTTTATTTCAATAAACATTGAAAATTGTTTGGTATTGGTTAAGTTGTTTTCAGTTTTGAGTAAATGAAAGCAAAGGTGGTCTTTGTAACTGAACTACAACCCAGTTCTCTAGAACTTTTAAAGTTGTTGCCAACAACAAATACATCACTCTGTTTGGTTGCTTAAAATGTTTTATATTATCTTTCAAAACTTGAACACTGAGTTTGTTTTGCTTCAGTTGGATTTTTTTTTTGGGTCGTACTGTGGAGTTAAGTTCTGGCAGTAATTTAGATGCTTGATATAGATACTCTAAACACTGAAGAGTGTTGAAATCTGAAAATTGTACTAAAGTTCAAGCTCAATGCAGGCCAATATTATCTGACACTCATATTGTGGCTGATATCACAATGATTTCCGATATCAATATTGGATCAGGACACCCTTATTAATAAAACTGTCTGGTTCTAGATTTAGCTTGCTATTTAGCTTTGTGAAGTAACAGGTTGTCATAATTTGGATTTCTATTGATTTTTGTAGTATTTGGAACAGAAAAAACTTTGCCCTAACAAAACATAGTTGTGTCATCTGCAAAGAAGAAAACATTTTCTAATGTTGATGAACTTTGTAGGGCTTAGTGAAGTTATCTTGATCCTCATTTCAACTTTACTCCTCCCCCTTCTCTTGTTCTTCCAGCCCGGCCAAGTTTTGTCATTCAACCCCAGAACACGGAGGTGCTGGTGGGTGAGAGCGTGACCCTGGAATGCAGCGCCACTGGTCAGCCACAGCCAAGAGTCACATGGACGAAGGGTGACCGCACGCCATTGCCTAGTGACACTCGCATCAACATCACTCCATCTGGGGGGCTTTACATCCAGAATGTTGTCCGAGAGGATGGAGGACTATACACATGCTTCGCCTCCAATAATGTGGATACCATACATGCTACAGCACGCATCATTGTCCAAGGTAAAGCTTTTAGATTTAGATTTCTATTAGTGTAAATTTTTTTTTTACTATATAAATCTTAAATGTTTTCTGTTGTGTTATTCATATAAAAACATTTATCAATCTCACAAAAACTAAGCAAAATTTAATTAGAGTCAATCATAATTCTTATAAAAACAAACATGGGATAAACTTAAATTCATTCCAAATATTTATCACAATCTAAACACAACATAGATGTGTCATCTTGACAGAGGACTAGCTTTTTGTAAATCTTTAAAAATATTTGGAAAATCTTATTTTTGTTAATAGTTGTAATGATCTGCATGAAAATGTCATATTGTTGTTTTATTTTTTCTCCTATTTTGAACAGCGACTCCCCAGTTTACCGTCACACCACAGGACCAGTCAGTTTTGGAGGGTGACACCGTGGATATTCCCTGCGAGGCGAGCGGTTACCCAGAGCCAGTGATTGTCTGGACTCGAGGTGGAAATTTACTACCTTCTGACCGACGACATGCAATTCTGCCTGCTGGTACCCTCCATATAACTCGTGTTGCGACCCATGACGAAGGCCAGTACGAGTGTGAGGCAGTGAGTCCAGTGGGGACAGTGCGCGCAACTGTGCAGCTCAACATTGAGCAAAGAGGTGAGAAACTAAAGGGATCAGATCACTCAGCTCATAGTACTTCGGCACAGTGCCGTATCATCGGTGTACATGCAAAAGAGAAATCTGGTTTGCTCAGAGATTTATCAAATATTTCACTGAATCTAAGAGAGGTACAGCTTTCACTCTTAAGCACACTACTCACTTACCAACCACTACGGTTTGTGCAGGGCTTGGGTTTTGGAAAAACTTTGATTCAGATCCAGGAGTCGTTCTATTAAACGTTCCATTCACTGTCGATAGCCATGTTTACTTTGACGTAAGTAATCAGAATAAACAGCCTATCTGAATAAAAATGTGTCATGTAAATGCCCCCATCAGAACATTCTGATTGGATTCATGCCAACCCTCTAATTTTTTGCCTTGGGCATTATTGGGCCTTAGAGCTTAGGGGGCCCTAAACCTGGGGCTCTCCACAAAGAATTTGTTGTGAAAAGTCATACATTGACTTACTTCATCTCCTTTCTGAATCTTGGTCATTTTTATTCACAAAATACAAAATGGCTGTTTTAGTCAAATTTTTCTCCCAGAGAATACTTTTAGACCCCATCTCGACAATAATGTATGGATGACAAGCATAATGCACAAGAAGCATCTGGGCAACAAGATCATAAACCACCCATGGAGCAAAAGGGTTATTTTTATATAACATTACATGTTATGTGTTAAAAGTGTGTTGCAAAAACCTTTCAAAAGTACACATTGTTTTCATTAATGAGTCTGTTGCTGTGTTATTGTTTCAGACAAGAGGAGAGTTAAGCACTGAGTGTTTGGGAGCTGGCAGTGTTGCATCCCATTTATTGCTAATTTGTTGTTTGCCATGGTCAGTGTACTCCTAAGCTTTTCTCATTAAAAAAAAAAAAAATATATATATATATATATATATATATATGCGGGGGAATTAGAGGAAATAAACGTTTATTTAATATAATAAGTTAAAAGGCAGTAAAGTTCTGCTACAAGTAAATTATATTTTCAAAGGTTTACCTGCTTTATTAAGTAAATCAGTTACTTATGTATCCAAACATTCCTCCTGCATGTTTCCCTCAGTAGTAAGTAGTAGCAACAAAATGTTTTCAATATGTGTCTGAAATAAACATAGGCAATTGACTGGAGCTGCCATCTGAGTGTTTGCCTTGAATTAACCTTTAAGGGCCAAATACCATTTTGGGCTAACCTGTCTGACTGATAGAGTTTAGTTAGTGTAACAAACCATTTGGGGAATTAAAACACAAGTGAAACATTGAGTGATTCTTTATAGAAATGTGAGGCTTGCACAATTATGGCAAAGTTTTCTAAGATAAAGTCCTTTGATGAAAGCTGCTGGAAAAATTTTTTGATTAAACCTGAGTGTGAATAGAGCAACACACTCTAGCGTGATTGCGTGTTCACACCAGAGTACCTATGCTTGTCAAAAAAGAAAAAAAAAATACAATGTTTACCTCAATTTGACCAACTTGATGAGTTATCTTTTTGTAAATTAGGCACTAGCTCCCCTGTGACTCTTCAATTAGAAGCAGATATTGACAATGGGTGGATTGATCTTTTGGTGAAATTTTTGTAACACTAGGCTAGGCTCACCACAGAATACCGGTACTTTTAATCCATCCTGCTAGCTCTCTGAGCATTTCTCCTGACTTTCTCCTGCTCGTCGACAAATCCCCATGTAAGTCGTTACTGTACGAATGACAATTTAAGGTGGATTTTAAGCTGGACACTGTTGTTACTACTTTCCCTTCAGTTGGCCATTATGTTATGCATTAATGCCTGAGTTAGATGTTCCAAACATTATGTAATCACTCTTTGGAAAGTTTTGGCTTCATTCTCAAGTGTCTTGTACTCACTTTTTCTCTTTCATGCTTTTTTTTTTCGATACTTTTTTGAGGCATAGAAATGAATTTAACTATTGTGAGCTACAATCCTGTGCACAATTGAAATCATATGTCTTTTTATGGTTGGCCTAAGAAGTTTGCGTACTAGTTAAAAAAACAAACTCAGCTGAAGTGATGGGCTTGATTGCTCAGTACTACAATGCCTTCTATGTTTGCATGGCTTTTTTTCCTCGCAGTATAAGCCATTCAGTTTTATGTGTAGCGGAGCTTTATTGCCTCCTGTGAACATGATTTCATTGAGTGTGCAGCTGAAATTACAGGCCCGACATAACACAGGAAAGCGTGGCAGCCTGTAATCCTGAGATGACACCATGTTTTTCCATGTAGTAATGGCTGTTAACATGGCTTAAAGTACATGCTGCATAATGGCTCCTCAGTGTTTAAGGCGGTGTTTTGGACCACAACCCTGGTGGCAGAGCATGACAGCTGTGCAGCTCCAAACAATGCTCAGAGATCAACAGTAAGATGAGAAAGTGAATCTCATGGGAATTATCACAGAATTTCACATTTTGATTTTCTCATTAAGCTTCTCAGTTTTTCTGTAGTCTTAACAGTTTGTGTGCAGCTGTGGTCTGAAAATCAAATAAAACACTCCCAGCTGCAGAAATGTTGTGTCCTTTTCGTTTTAGTGAGTCATATGTTTCAGCTAATTAGAGTCAGGCTTGTACAAAATGTCATCTGTGTGTGTGTGTAGGGGGGTACTTTTGTGTTTTTTTTATTTGCTCTTGCTGAAATATGAGAGAAGTGAAGGGGGGATGATGAAGACAGTTTAGATTGCGAAAAATTAGACAGTACAGCATGACACAAAGACTAACAATGCTCTACAGCCTCCAGTGGTGAGTGAACCAATGATTTACAAGCCTGTGCAAAAGTCACAATCTCTCCCTCCTCTGGGGAATCAGATTTTCAAGAATTATCTAAACCTTTTGCATCACTCAGTAAAAAAAAAAGTCCACAAGCTGTTACATGTACACATTCTCTATCTACAACATGAATATTATTAAATATAATATATTTCTACCTTCTTCTCTCTTATGCAGCAACCCCCCAGTTCACCATAACGCCACAGGACCAGTCAGTCTTGGAGGGTAATACGGTGGATTTCCCCTGTGTGGCAAGCGGTTATCCAACACCACTGATCATATGGACGCGAGGTGGAAGTCCTCTTCCCTCAGACCGCCGCCACGTCATCCTGGCCTCCGGTACGCTCCGCATCACTCGGGTTGCTGCACACGATGAGGGCCAGTATGAATGTGAGGCGGTGAGCACGGTGGGAACAGTCCGCACCACTGTGCAGCTTAGCATCGAGCAAAGAGGTGAGAAACTTTTAAAAAAATATATTACTTATATTAAAAAAAAGAAAAACACAAAAATTTGCAGGATTGCCTCAAAGCAGGTTTTTTGATACACAGAAGCCATCTGTTGGACGTCACCCTGAAATAAAAGTACAACTTTAATTAATATGGCCTGTGGCCATGAAATCCTGTTTTCTTCCTTGTGGTGGTCCATTGCAAAATGATATGTATATATACTTTCTATGTTGGGCTGTGGTGCAAAATTATTAACTTGCATGTGTGTGTGTGTATGTTTTAACTTATTCAGTAACGCCTGTTTTCACAAATGCTCCAAGGGACCTGACTGTGGAGTCTGGTCAGGATGTGCAGATTTCCTGCAGTGCTCGGGGCCAGCCGCGCCCGATCCTCACCTGGAACAAGGTTAGGATTATTCAGACAGTTTCTTAGTTATCACAACAGAATTCAGGCAAAGGCGTCCCTCAGCACATTGAGTTTGGACTTGAGCAGTATCAGTTTTTTAGAATGGCCATCTTGACAATTGCCCAGGGCACTAGAAAGGGGGGTGCACACACACCAGATAAAAAAAATGACTCGTCCATCTTTTATGCTTGAACCAGTTTTCTATTGCGTTCATGCAAGTGGAGTTAATTGAATGTTGGTGCCCGGTTTTTGCTGAGAATAGGGAAACTATTTTACATGCCTTGTGCACCACTGCCCTGCATTTGTGTCGTGCCCCAAGAAATAGATAATGTCATGTGTTTTGATTGGTTAGGGACAGCAGAAACAAGGAAAGGAAGACATTAACACAAGAACCACCACTGCTCCTAAGAGTGAATTTATTTGACCTTGGAGCTCTCAGATCCCTGATCTTCTCAGTTGCTTTGTCTTTTAGGATGGTGTTCAGATAACAGAGAGCGGCAAGTTTCACATCAGTGAAGAAGGTTACCTGGAGGTGAAAGATGTTGGCACTGCAGATGCTGGACGCTATGAATGTGTTGCCCGGAACCCCATTGGATACCAGGCTGCTCGAATGGTGCTTACAGTCACAGGTAAAAATGTTTATATATATATACAGTATATATGTGCAATTTGTTATGGAACAACCATTATAACACTTTTATCTTAGTAAAAACCGAATCTCAGAGTTGAAGCAGTAACTCCTGCTAATGATCTTTAACCATGCCCTTTAGTAATCTGGTCACAGGCTACTGCTGACTAGTCAGATCTATGTAGTCAGTTCTGTGTATCTGTGTTCCCTGGTGTAATGCTTGAGGTCAGACTGCAGTACTTTGCTAGTGAACCATAAAGTCAATCAATGTGCAGTGAAATGGTTTTTAGAGGCATGGAAGCCTGACGGTGTTGAGAAAAAAAAACATCTTTAAAGTCAGCATCACGACATTTTTATCAGTCAAAGTTACTTTCTAAATGTATTTATGAGAAGAAAACCAGAAGACAAAGAAATACTCCTGTTACATTTTCTTCTCTTTGTTTTAAATTCTACATTAATTTGTTCATCTTTTTCTGTCAGTGCCTGCTATCAGCCGAGAGGGAGACACATTTGTGAGCACATCCATAGAGCAGGCCATCCGTACTGTGGACAGTGCAATTGAGTCCACAAGGAGACGTCTCTTTGACGGGTAGGACATAATAAACTCGCACAGCAAACATATTACAACACACATTGTCACACAAACACACTTGTTTCCATTTTGGTATGTTAACAATCCCAAAAATCAAAGAACAGCATATGGATTTTATGTGACAGACCAACAGAAAGAAGGGCATAATAGTGAAGAGGAATGAAAACTATATATTGTTTTCAAATATTATAAATCTGAAAGGTTTGTAGTATTTGTAGGCTTAAACATGGATTTGGGTGTTCTACATTTTTATTGAAGCTCCTGCTTCATGTTTAGGGTTCCTTTCCTTCAGGGTTATCTCACCTCAACTTTGAACTGCTCTCCCGTCCAAAAAATGCATCCCCACAGCATAATGCTACCACCCACATGTCTCACAATGTAGATTATGTGCTTGATATTCAATTGAAAATGTCCTGAGAATTCTTGCAATAGCTGCTTTCAAGATTTTTTCTTCTGTAATTGTCGTTGATATTTCAGAACAAATCAGAAGGTAATATTAATGTGCCAAAAGTTCCACCCTTACATGGATCTTATCCAAAGAATCTCAGAAAATGTAACCCACCACCATCAAAACATAACAGCACAGTAGCATTTTCCGGTCATCGCAATATTAGTTTAGAACTTGCTGCTATTGAAAGATGAAAAACTTTTTTAGCTGTGCTTTAGACATCGAGGAATGAAAAAGATTTTCAAGCTTGTGTTGCTCATTTTTTTTGGATAACTTATTTTTCAAAAAAAATGTTTTCGTCACGATATTAAAAAGCCACAGGTATACTCAAAGATGTTTTATGTCACTTCAAAGGAATTGAAATTAATATCAAGACTTGTAACTGTGCCCTGATTCATGAATCATCTTGAGGCCCCAAAACCGTGGCTGTCTATTAGCCATGTATTAGCTTAAGCTAATTGAAGTTGTGCTAAGAAAATGTGGCAAATCTTTCCAGGTACTCAAAACTCCAAGCTTTATAGGTTATAATAGTGGCATATTAAAGTAGTATATCAAGCAAAACAGTATTTTCTAAAAGAGCTGCATTATAAGTAGTTGGAGTATATTTAGATAGTTAAATAAAATCACATGTCTCAATATTTCAGATGATAGTAGTATACAATGACTGTGCTGCATTAAATGTAAAATAGTTTTTAGTCGATGAAGGCCAAGTGCTAAAGCACACAGTCACACACACAGCTGATGCAGGCCAACATGATTGTGGGGTGTAAAACAAAAGTTTGCCCCGGTTCATGTTGGCACTTGACTTTTTTGCATAAAAACTGAACATGTAAAAGTAAACCCAAGTCATCCAGATGACTTAAATGTTGCTTCATGGATCAGGAATCTTGTTTTTCACCTCTCAAGATCATCTAGTTTACAAATGCCTCCATCAGACATATTTGTCTAGAAATAAATTTCTATTTCATTGCTTTTCTTTGTCTTACTTGAACTTGTCTCTTATTTGTTTTCCTTCCTGTCTGTGTGAAGCCCTTAGTAGAGTCAAAAGGTGATAACAAAGGCATTGAAGTCTGTCACTGTGAGGAATGGAGATGACCTCAGTTCACTTTAGAAGTTTCCATCCTATTGAATGATGTGGTTAGCAGTTGTGCTTTTCTTGGCATGCTCACTCCGTACACTCCTGCCCACCCAGGCGTGCGCACGCAGATGAAAATGATAAATTCACACCGGTACACAGCATAGCCATAGCCGCTGTTGCGATGAGGGGGATTTCCAGCTTTGTTAAATTACAATCACAGAATAGGATGCAGCTTTCTCTTCGGCTGAGTCAGTCGTCCAGAAACAAAAAGGAATTCCAGCGGGGATGGGGAACGAGTGATGCTTCTTCGTCTGACTCAACAACACAAGACTGCTGAAAAACACAAGACAGATCCTCGAAATTTCAACAGTGGTGCACACTGCTTCCCAAAAACTTAAACCATTGATAGATTTTTTATTTATTTATTCAGTTATCAAATAGTTTGTTATCAATATTTTAGACTTAGACTTAGACTTAGACTGACTTTATTGTCATTTTGCATGCACAGGGTGTATACAGAACCAAATTTCGTTGCATACGGCTCAGGACAATGTTTTGAGCTTTCAATGTTGTGAGGTTATTCCAGAATAAAATAAAATACAGTATAAAATATGAATATACATCTAAATATAAAATATAAAGTGCAGGAATGACAGTAAAATATAAGTTACTTAGCTCTGTACATGTGCAAGGTATAAAGTGGAGACCAGTTTTTGAGTGCAGTCCAGTTAAGAGTTCAGCAGTCTGATAGCAAGTGGGAAAAAGCTGTTTCGGAACCTGGTGGACCTGCACCAGACGCTGCGGAACCTCTTTTTAGAACACTACAAGAATTTAAACAGCATGGCTAAAAAGATACAGACAGAAGAGCAATGTTTTATGTAAGCCTGGGCATTCTGGGTTCAGAATAAACATCATTTGCTGCACCGCAGCACAGGTGGAGAATGTGAGGAGAATCTGTTTTGGAATTATTTCTATACAAAGATATTCTGGAAGGTTCTAACAAACATTTTTAAAGGAAAATAAATTAAATTACTTTCACAAATTATGTTGTTTTATTTGTAATATAAAAATGAGACCTAGAGTAAGTGATACAGAACATTTACAATGTTAACTTTTTTTTTTTAATTAACATATTAACAGTAAATATCGAATTCCCACTTCCAAATATCTACAGCGAAACCCCAATTTCCAGATTTTCTTAACTCCAATTATATACAGGACTATATATTTAGTCCTTAATATCAAATTTATATGCCCCAACCATTTCAATTTTGTCTGCCCTTGAAAGACTACAGTCAAGAACCAATTCAATTTTGAATTGTTGTATATATATATATATATGTATATATATATATATATTTATTTATATCTTTAGAAATTTTATTTATATTTATATCTTGTTCTCTTTGTCCATTTTTTATTTTGTTCTTATATGTTTCTTGTTTGAAATAAAGTTATTGGGGGAAAAAAGAGAAGAAACTCAACTGCTGCATAAACGGTCTTCACCCACTTCAAAATAAGAGCATGAATAAAAACGTATTACTACTTTGAGAATTTTTAATAGTTGATAATCGAAATTTCAACATAAACGTCAAACTTTATTCAAACTTTATTCAACTGAGAGGTCACAAAACAGAGAAATAAATTAGCTCTTTAGAATTTATTTGGGAAAATAATTTAGGGGAAGCTAAGTGCACTGAACATTTTCAAATATAAGTGCTAAAGCGCTAAATGAAAAATTAGCTCTACCATTACAGATTATCGGAAGTGTGCCCACCACTGGATTTTAATAACAGGCTTCATATGTAACACAAAGTATTACATTATTGTAAAGTATAAGGAAAACTATACATGGTTTTAAACATAAGAATCTCCTTTATTCTTGTGTACACATAAATAAAATCCAGTTCAGGAAATTGCTTTCAGAAGTAACCTAATAGACTCCACCTGTGTGGGATTTAATCTTACCATAAAAGCAGCTAAGCAGTTAATGATGTCAGACTTAAATAGCTCTTTATTAGAAAACTCAAAGATGTTTTTCATGAAATGAATCATTTTCATTCATACATGCATTCATATGTTGATAATCGCAAGCTACTGGATTGCATTATCTGGGGCGGTCTGACACCGGCCCTTCTAACCACCACCAGCAGGCAAGATGGGTGAAGTGTGTTGCCCAATGTGGGTGGAGCGGAAATTCAACCGGCGACCCAGTGATTGCAGCATCCTACCACTTTAGGGCCGCCATTTTGGGCCACCATCGTCCCAAGATCTCCCCAGTTGAGAGGTCTATGATAACTATGGAGGAGCTGCAGAGATCCACAGCTCAACTAGAAGGATTTGTTGACAGAAAAGATACTAGTTGAGCAATCCACAAACCTGGTCTTGCGGAAGTAGCAAATAAAGTTTATTGTTGAAATAAAACCTAACTCAAATTTTCTGTTTGCAACAAGTCATGACACAGCAAATAGTGTGGAAGAAGCTCTATTATATGTGTGGTGGAATAGTATCATAACCCATAATGCAAGCAAATGACATTATGCTTTCAGGATGCTTTTCTTTAGGAAAGGCCAGGGAAGTTAATAAGTGTTTTTTGGAAGATAGGTTGAGCTGAAAGAGCTCCAAAAGATTTTAGAATAACGCCAATATCCACTTTTGAGTGAGTGGAAGCTGCAGAAACTCAGTGAATGGCTTTTCATAAGCTCAGTGAAGCGACTCACATGCGTATGCAAGGTTTTGTTTGCATACACATTTCCTCTTGTTGAAATGCTTCAAAGGAGAAACTATAGCAAGCTCTGTCTGTCTCTGATACCTGAAAAATTTTAGGAGAAGATATGTTCTTGATCTATTCTGTTTTTTTATTTTAATATATGCTTCTCATCTTCTGCCTTCCCCACAATCTTCATGCCCCTCATCTCTCCAGTCAGCCTCGTACTCCAGGAGAGCTGCTCGCTCTTTTCCGATATCCACGTGATCCCTACACGGTGGAGCAGGCTCGTGCCGGGGAGATCTTTGAGCAGACTCTTCTGCTCATCCAAAACCACGTCAACCAGGGTCTCATGGTGGACACCAACGGTACCGGTAAGGCTGATTGTAAACTTCACCACTGCTTCATAAAAGTTGTTTCTATATGCTAGAGGGTACTTCCTTTGTAAAAAATAATTTGAAATGCATGTATATCCTTCCATTTTGTTCTACTTGGGTTGTCACTTACATAAAAGACAGTGAAGTTTTATGTTGTAATGCTATATGGAGCTATACAAACTTTTGCAAAGCAGTGAAGCTGTGTTTTTGGTAAGTAAGACATTTCCATTCAGCCTCATGCTTGTCTTAAACCCAATTTCCTCTTCTCCCCTGACTGTGACTTGTTGTTATTGTGAGCAACAGTTGACTCTGTCACAGCTTTCCATCTCTATTTCCCCAATAGTTTAACCTGAGAGAGTGTTGTAACTATGGAGCAATTGACAAGCAGCCTTTACACAGGTTTATTGGCCCCATGACATGGTGTGAAACCCTTAAAAATTTAATCACTGCAGAGTACTGGACAAAGTTTAACATGACATGTTGCACATTAAATTGCACATTTAATTAGGCCTGTGTGTAGGGGTGTGTGTGGGTAGACTTGGGCAGAGCAGGGGCAGTAACTGACTGTTTACCACATAAATATAAACATTTTTGTTGCTCTGCTCTCTTTAGTGTGTGCCTGAGAGCAAAAACATCCGGCTAAGAGATGAATTCATTTTAGAGAATAGAGTCAAAGGCGAAATGCAGTGAAAACAAAGCATGTATCATATTGATTGTTTTGGGGGTTTTTTGTAGTACATTTCCTGGGAAAGCAGATATACATTATTTTCTTTCAGAAAAGTATAGAGGTAATAGCTCATTATGGAAATGGTAATGATACAAGATACATTTTAAATGCTGTAAGTGTTAGATGATGACTCCAGACTAAATTAATGCAATAATTGCCGCAGAAACAAATCAGTATTTTTCCTCTACTTTGGCCTCATCCTATAGGTCAGCAATACAGTTTCTTCTATTTTTCTTTTACAAAAGTGCACATAGTACACAGACAGTGTTCAGGAACATTGTATATGCAGGAAATCTCACCTTGAGCTTGGTCGCAAATACTTGGCATTTGTTCTTAAAAAGAGAACTAACCCAACATTATTCTGTCTGTCCATCCATCTGGCTGATCTTACATTCGTCCCAGCCACAGAAGTTAAAAGCATTAGTACAACTAAAATTGTTGGATTTTCTGACTTTCGACACAGACATTTCGGTAATGAGACTGGTAGACAGTCTTTCATGTGTTATGATGTATTTCAATCATCAGACCAATGTCATTCAAAATGTGTGTATGACATTGTACGGTAATATTGGCCTGAGAGATTAACGCATTTTTCAATGATCAGTTTGTTGAATTATAGTTGTGTTTACGTAGACATTAGAAAACCTTTGCTCACTAGAATCTTTTCTAACCATATATACAACCACATTATTCTCAGTAGCAAACAAATATATTTTTTGTTGAGCAGCCTTTTACCATTTAGCCTCTCTCCTTAGTAAATTTATTTTTGTGTTTTCACAGCATTTCGCTACAACGATCTGGTATCACCCCGGTTTCTGGAAATGATTGCTAATCTCTCTGGCTGCACAGCCCATCGCCGCAACAACAACTGCTCAGACATTTGCTTCCACCAGAAGTACCGTAGCCATGATGGGACCTGCAACAACCTGCAACACCCCATGTGGGGTGCCTCACTCACTGCGTTTGAACGTCTCCTGAAGCCAGTTTACGACAATGGCTTCAACCTGCCCAGAGGAACCACAGACAGGGTTCATAATGGTTATCGACTGCCCCTGCCTAGGCTGGTGTCCACCACAATGATTGGAACAGAGACCATCACTCCTGATAATCGCTACACTCACATGCTGATGCAGTGGGGTCAGTTCCTGGACCACGACTTGGACTCCACAGTAGTGGCCCTGAGTCAGGCTCGGTTTTCTGATGGCCAGCTGTGTGCTCAGGTCTGCACGAATGACCCGCCGTGCTTTCCAATCCAGTTCCCACCCAATGACCAGCGGCAGCTGCGAAGCGGTGCTCGCTGCATGTTCTTTGTCCGTTCCAGCCCAGTGTGCGGTAGCGGGATGACATCTCTGCTCATGAATAGTGTTTATCCCAGAGAACAGATCAACCAAATCACCTCCTACATTGACGCCTCTAATGTCTACGGCAGCTCACGACATGAATCAGAGCAGATTCGTGACATTGCCAGCCACAGGGGGCTTCTTCGTCAAGGGATCATACAACGAACAGGGAAGGCACTTCTTCCATTTGCCACAGGACCGCCTACTGAGTGCATGAGGGATGAGAACGAGAGTCCAATCCCTTGCTTCTTGGCTGGAGATCACCGTGCCAATGAACAACTTGCCTTGACTTCTATGCACACTGTGTGGTTAAGGGAGCACAACCGCATCGCTACAGAACTGCTAAGACTGAATCCCCACTGGGACGGCGACACCATCTACCACGAGACCAGAAAAATAGTGGGGGCTCAGATGCAACACATCACCTACAATCATTGGTTACCAAAGGTAACTGCTCTGACCTTAAGCTTTTATTTTGACATTTTCAGCACATTTATGGATATCTCCATATTTCCTTGATAACCAGTCAGATGACACTGACAAGATAATGCGTTTTTTTTCTTCCCTATAGATACTCGGTGAAGCAGGCATGAGGATTTTAGGGCCGTACACCGGTTATGACCCCAATGTTAACGCTGGCATCTTCAATTCGTTCGCCACAGCAGCTTTCCGCTTTGGACATACCCTCATCAACCCAATACTCTATAGGTTAAATGAGCACTTCGAACCTATCACCCAGGGTCACATATCACTGCACCGGGCCTTCTTCTCTCCTTTCCGCATCGTGAATGAGGGAGGCATCGACCCGCTCCTTCGTGGACTGTTTGGGGTTGCTGGCAAGATGCGCGTTTCCACCCAACTGCTGAACACTGAGCTGACTGAGAAGTTATTTTCTATGGCCCATGCTGTGGCACTGGATCTGGCTGCCATGAATGTTCAGAGAGGAAGGGATCATGGCATACCACCATACAATGACTACAGGACATTTTGTAACCTGACCTCCGCTCAGACTTTTGATGACTTGAAGAATGAAATCAAAAACCCTGATGTCAGAGAAAAACTACGAAGGTAACTGTGAACTAATTGCTGCTTATTATTGTTGTATATTTTATGTTATGCTATATTTGGAATATTTATTGACTGAGAGCTACTGAGTGACAGGAAGATGGTTTGGCTTTTGTTTAGGAATCTATTGCAAAATTAACTGAAGACATGTGTGGGTTCTCGCATTTAAAAAATAAAAAATAATAATTTTTGTTTTTTTCCCTTCTTCCACTTGTTAAGTGGAAAATCTGAAATTTTAGGAATTGGCAAACAAAACTTTTTTTTTTTCCAGAAATAATCTTTTGGTAAATTATAATTGTGATATACACCAGAGCCACATAACATCTGTACTGGGACCAGAGATGACATTGTTGATGGGTGTGGAAGAGCAGCTAATGATACAAAGTTAAACAAAATTTCACTAATATTTGAAAAAAAATGAATGCAAAGCTCACAACTTACACTATCTTTAAGGTCTACAGTAATAATTTACAAATAGACAGTGCAAGCAGTTACCTGAGTTGTCTTCACTCACCACTTATATATTGTGCCTTTACTGAATGCAGTTTCTTAGCATAAGATAAAATATTTAATAGTTTCTGAGCAGCCTTTCAATGGTCAGACCCAGTCAAGCATAACAATCTTGACTATTTCAGTTTAACAGCATCCATCCAGGGATTTAAAATGTGTGAGGATGCATTTTCTACATATCTGAGTTGATTTTAAACATTACTTTAAACTCATGCACAGAAATGTCCTAATTATGTGGTGAGGGTGGCTTCTGTTTTTTTTTTCCTTGCACTGACAGCTTTCTCTGTATGACAGGCTATACGGTACGCCTCTCAACATTGACTTGTTCCCAGCCCTGATGGCTGAAGATCTGGTCCCTGGCAGTAGATTGGGTCCTACCCTCATGTGTCTGCTTGCAATGCAATTCAAGCGTGTCCGAGATGGAGACCGGTAAGGAAGTATCATGCACACATCTCCAGATATACTGAAATATGACCAGAATTTTCTTCATTATTTTCGTCATGTCCCACATCATGTCTTTGGGTCTCGATTAGGTTCTGGTATGAAAACCCAGGTGTGTTCACTCCTGCACAGCTGACACAGCTTAAGCAAGCGTCCTTAGCTCGAGTTGTGTGTGACAATGGAGACAATATCACCCGGGTCCAGCGGGACGTGTTCGCAGTTTCCGACCTGCCCCACGGATATGGAAACTGTGATGATGTTCCTCAGATCGACTTGCGAATGTGGCAGGATTGCTGTGAAGGTAAGACCAGCAAAACCAATTTTATGCTGTTTCTTTGATTATGTTTCTAAAAAAGAAAAGGCAATTAATCCTGGTAAAGCTGCCAGATTTATTCTGTGCTGGCAAGTACCGTAAAAATATATCATGGACACTGACTGCAGGGTGCAGTCAAAGCTTTGTGATGTTCACAAACCTTTGAAGTCTACGCTTAAGTAGAGCACACAGACTGTTGTAACAGTCTGTACAACATACTAGCAATACTATAACTAGTATTTCTAGTAATAGCAATACTATTGAACTCCAACAGAATAACACATCAAGCAGTGTTCCTTCAATTTAAGCTTTTTCACTAATATTTTGTGCTAGAAAAATAAATTTTATGTAGCAACAAGAACCAAATGGCAAGTTCATTCATGCTTTATTTTTTTAGGACACTTTGATTTCTCCAGTGTATAAAACACAGATGGAATCACTCAATTCAAGGTTCAAAAACATAAACCATTTCAAACTTGTAATTTGTGGGGAAGACCTTAGAAATCTGGGGTTTTCTGGGCATAATCATTGTCTCAGTGTAACCTTTACAGTTTACTGTAAAAGAGAGCCACTGAAGAGACCCAAAGCCCCTCCTTCAACGCTAGCAATTCATAATTGTAGCTTTAAAGCTTAGTTATAGAAACTCATTATGAAAAAATAAAGTACTAAATAAACTTCACTGTGAAAATTTGAACACCTTAGGTTCACAAACAATTTCTGAAAGAATCCATCATTTCTTTTGCTTGTAAACTGTAAGAAGACTTAAATAAAGGTATTTACTCATTGAAAGTTGTATAACTTTGATGTTATCTGGAGATCAGATTTGGACTTTTTAACATGAAGCTTGAAAACCTCAGATGTAGAACTTTTTTTTTTTACAAAGATTTTGGTGTCAGAAACCTTCAGGCTGTTTGGTTTGGAAGTGTTTTTGGGGCCCAATGAGGATTATATTATTTATAATGGATTGCATACTGCTGCATAAATAGAATAAAAAAACTGGACTTGTCTGTTCAGCTTCTGATTGCTTGTTGAACCTGTTTCCCATCAGACTGCAGAACCAAGGGTCAGTTCAATGCTCTGTCATACCACTTCAGGGGACGAAGATCAGCTGAGCACAGCTACAAGGAGGAGGAACATGACAGCAGCATTCAGGACACAAGGTAGCAAACACTGAATCTTCTTCATTGAATATTTTTCAATCATAGCCAGAATACCACTGATATGGACAACCTAAGTGAGTTTATAACTTTTTAATATATTTACAATCATCTTTCCAGCCCTCTGGAAGAAGCTCAAAACAGTCTTTCAAATGTCACTTTGAGCTCCAAGTTGAGCAGTGAACCTTCAGTTGGTGACTTCCAGGAGTTTGTCTCAGACATGCAGAAGACCATCACAAGCTTAAGGAAACAGGTGTGTTTGGACACACACTGACACTATTTGAGTTTCCAATCTGGCAACAAATGCAACAAGCCTCCTTAATGCAGAAAATCCAACAAGAGTTCAACTGCTTGTGCTTATAATTACACATGAAAATCAGATATTAAAACATTAAGCTTTTCGTCCTAACTTATTGGTTTGCACTCTTTGTCCTGCTAATGAAAGCATAAAAGACAGCAAAATCTTACATGAAAAACACAACAATATTATTTGAAATGTTTATCTTCCCTGTCCTGCTAATAAAAGCAAAACCAAAAAAATCTAACATAAATGATAACTTAAATAATGCCTGAACTAAAATGGAGTGATGAGGATGTGGACTCTAATTCAAGACAGAAGTCACAAGACAACCTCAACTTTGAGTCTTTATCTGGGACAGCGAGTATGGTAACAGATAAGGTTTTAACTGACTTTACAAAGTATTCTCCAGTCATAGTTCAGCTATCACTATTTTATAAATCTGTCAGATTTTTAACTGCAGATGTCATGTTTGGGTTGCGTTTTGCCTCATTTTAAAACTCTGAAACCTCCAAAAGACAGAAACTCTTTCTTTTATTACTTCCCAATGGGATTATTAAAAAGTTACACATGAAGACAATATGCCTATGTATTCAGAATTGAATTGGCTATTACATACATTGCATTTACTGGAATGACCAGCAGAAAGGGGTCATAGATTTTCCTACAGCAGACATTTGTTCACTTTTGCTGCCTGCAAAGAAAATCTGTTCTGATGCACGAGAGCATTTTATCCATTAGTTGCAGGTTTTGATTTACTACTTTCATTTTTTCCCCCAAAAAATTGACACGTTAGCAAACTGCAATTGTCTTTTGTGTTTTTGCAGATTAAGAAACTGGAAGCTCGTCTACACAAATCCACCTGCACAGACGGCGAGGGGCGCGAGCGGATAGATAGAGAGCGCTGGAGAAAGGACTCGTGCTCGACGTGTGAATGCAGAGTAGGTGTACACTGATGTGCAGCAGGCAGAACACACCCCACACCACCAGGGACTCAACCAGATCCTGTTAGTGTCTCTCTAACAGATGATGGGATGTCTATCCTATTTTGAAGCACCTTCTGCCTCTTGCACTTTCCTGGGACCAGTGCACTTTCTCTTGCCACGTTTCTGTCTTTCATTCCTTGTCTGTTTCCAGCTGACCGTAACTTCACACACCTGTAATACGCCTCTCTCGTGATAAATCTTACTGCTACTGATCTCTTTATAGTTTCGTCTTTTCAGTTCATTTTTGCATTACACATCTGACGAACACACCAGTAAGTCTTTTCTCCATTTCATTTTCCCATATGGTTTTGTGTAATTGGAGGCTTTTCAGGATTACTCCCAAAAGGCAAGCGAAAGCAAACTGTTACTCTTAAATAAAACCTTCTGATGTTCATGTTTTGTTTCATGTTTACAAATGGAAATCTTAAAAGTCGAGCCGAGTCAATCCTCAAAAAACACACCCTTTGCTATGATTATAGCTTAAAATCTTTTGGAGCATGTCTCTACCAGTTTTCCCCATGTAGAGACCAAGATGTTTACCCATTCTTTACAGCTGAAGGTCAGTCTAATTAGATGGAGAGTGTCTATTAGCTTACATTTCCAAGTCATGCCTCAAATTTTCAACTGTATTTAGGTTTCTACTTTGACTGTCCCATTCCATCACATGGGTATGCTGTCATCTAAACCATACTATTGTAGCTCTTGTTGTTTGTTTCAGGGTTTTTTTTTTGTCTTGTTTGATGGTTAAAGAGGACCCAACTGCAGAAAGTGAGAGGCTTGAATGCTGGCGAGGTTGATTGGTCGTGTAAACACAGATGGGACTATGAGGGAAACGTGGAGAAAGCTCAGAGAAAAATTACTACTATAAACAAACCTAAAGGAAAACAAAGTAGAGAATAGAAGGTTTTAAAAGAAAAAGCTAAAGATGAAATACAAATAAGAATGGTAATATGGAGCACTATGCATGACAGGACCAAAAATAATGACAGAATTGAAAAAGATCATGGCATTGCAGTCCTACTGGAAGGTGAACCTCCACCCTGTCTGAAATCTCTTCCAGGGTTGCATGTCAGTTAGCGTAATTCATCTTCCCACCAACTCTGAGTGATTCCTCCACAGCATGATGCTGCCCCTACCTTATGTCACAATGAGGATGGCATGGTCAGTGATGTGCACTCTTAACTGAACAGCTGGGTTTATACTGATAATAAATTGGACTCTTTGTACTTATCAGGTTATGTGCAAACATTTGATTACAATGATTTTTCAGATTTTAAAAAATATATTTATTTCTATTTCATTACTATCCCCTCTACTCAGGATGCCCAGGTGACCTGCTTCATCGAGTCGTGTCCAACTGCGGAGTGCAAACAGCCCATCAAGCTAAAAGGTGCCTGCTGCCCTGTGTGCCTTCAGGAAGAAGATGACAACAAGAGGCAAAAAGCTGACACCCACCACAAGTAACTTTCAGGACCCTCCCCAACAACCTCACACCTTGACAATCTAGTGTCTGAAATCCACAGAAAATCAGACAAATCAAGAGAGGAGATGGGACTGACTCATAGCCATGGGTGACCTCGACAAACAAAACAGCCTCTCAGTTTGTTTGTTTTTTATCAGGGGAGCAATTTTTGTTTTTCTCTTGTTTTCAAATTTGTCTGGCGTTCAGTTTGAAATTGTTCAGCAATAAGTCAACACTCACTCCATGGATTTACTTCTGTAGCAATGAATAGATTAATGGATTATATAAACAGGATGGAGAAAAGCTGTCCTCTGACACTGAGGTGCTGTTTGCTCTCAATGGGAAAATGCAGGACCAGCTGCCATTGACAAGCAGGAAAGGGAAGTGGATGGAAAGGCAGCAGTTGTCTCAAAATTTTTTTCTCAGGTTAGAGATGCCGAAAAACTGGTGCTATTTCCCTGTTTTTACTCCAAGATAATCTCTAAATACGAACCTTAAAGTATTATCGTTTGTATACAAAGCCACCTATATACACGCAATATGTCTTTTATTGATACATCAGACTTGAGTGGATTATTTTATTCAAGGACTTTTATTGAATAATTGTCTTTTTATTCTCTGGTGCTTTATATTGTTGCTTTTTACCCTTTTTTTCTATGTAAATGCTTATATGTGAAAATAATGTGAAGCCCTGCAAAAATGTTTGTAATGCAAAAGAAACATGTCTACTGATACCTGCTCTTCCGTTCGTGGGATACCTTTTTCGTCTCTCTCCTGGGCCTCAGGTGAGGTGGTGCAGGGAGGCACTCATCTGTGGAGGAAACCCGACTCATCTCCTGCAGCAATGTCCTCTTCAACTCTACGGGTCTGTCTCAATAAATTAGATTAGCATCAAAAAGTAAATTTATATCAGTAGGAACATTAGAAGCATTTATCTCTGTTCATTTTTATGATCATGGGGTAATAAAAACCCAAAATTCTGTTCCTCAGAAAAATAGAATCTTACCTGATTTTGATGTTCAGTGTATGCACTCATTACATGGCTGGGGCTCAGTTTGCATGAATTATCGACGTGGTGTGGTATGGAGGAGATCAATCTGCGGTTCTGCTGAGGTGTTTAGGAGGCTCAGGTGGCTTTCAGAGTAACCTTCAAATTGTTTGCATTTTTAGATCTGGTGTCTCTCATCTTCTGTTTGAGAATGTCACATGGATCTCTATGAGGTTTAAATCAAATTTGTCAGCAGGCTATTCAATAACATTGATATCAAGGTCATTGAGCTTTTGACTTTGTTACTGGTTCTGGAGTGGCTTTGAACAAGGAATACATTACCTTAAGTTTATGCATCTTTTCCTATCATATTTTTTTCTTCCACCCAATGTTGAAATAATATTCTTGGATACAGCCTTGTATGAAAAGCCAGCTTGTTTAGCAATGACTTTTTGTCGCTAATCATCTTTGTGAGTGTGTACTGACACCTGTCAGGTCAACCATCTTCACAATGATTGTGAAGCCAGGGTTTCTCAAAGAGTGATAAAGTTGAAATACTTTTTATTGCAACTTTTGATTTTATTGAAATAAATAGCAAAAATACAAAAAAAATAAAAAATACTGCAATACAGTTTTACATCCATATCACCAATCTCTACTTTTAAGCCTTAGTCATCAAAGTGAACAAAAATAAACACTCATAACATGTCATCTAATGTGTAATGAATCTACAAGTTGTATTTTGAATTGACGAATTGAACATTTTTAGCTTATGATAAATTAGTATTCAAAATTTTTGAGATGCACCTGTTTTTGTGCTTCTGGAAAGCAGTGAACCAATATATGCTTGTACATCTGTAAAATTGCGAACTTCCTCCCAATGTCTTTTCCTCAACTTCTAAAGCCAAAAATAGTATTGCGGAATTCCTTACATTATGTAATTAGCATATATGAAACTATGTATGGATGTTGTAAAAAAATCTGGATGCAGCCTTTGGTACTGCTAATTTTACTGTGGCAGTATTCACTTTTCAGCTGCTTATGGGTTTTTTTTTCTTACACATTCAATCTTTATTCATAACTACAAAGGTCTGTCTGTTTCTCTGGTGCGCCAGTTTTTACAAGGACATGCTTGCATACATTATTTAGTCTTTAACGTCAACTCCTCCTTTCCTTTAAATTTGTTTTCTCTCTCTCATTTTTCTCCAAGGACAGTTTTCACTGTATGGAATGCTGACCCCGCTCTTGTTTTTTTTGCCATATTGAAGATTTGAGTCTGAACTGACGTCACTTCGTAGAGTGCAGACTCTCTCTCCCTCCAGCCCTCTGACCCTCATTCCACTGTAATAGAAGCCATATGAGAGGGGGAGTGAGGGTGATGATGGGGGAGGGGCAATTTCATGATTGAAATTGTACAATGATGAAATTGCCAGTACAGTATGTACTGTACATGTAAAAATACCACTCATTATTCATCATGCACTGGCTTGCATTGTCTGATTGTGTTGTACTTCCAAGTGCCTCTTCATATTGGTTCTTTTTGAAGCAAGCATCTGTCACTGAGAACAAATAGTACTCACCAGTATTTTAATGGTTTCAGATGACTTGGTGGCTTCAGTCACACTGGTATCATATGCTTGCACATTTTTGTATGTTTACAGTTTTTGTTTCTGCAGCAACAGACTAAATGCATTTTTTGGCAAGGGGCCAAAGCACTCCTTCACCAGTCTGCATTGTAATGTATCTGGCTTATTTGGTCATTTTTATTTTTCCCCTTTGAAAACTTTCCAGGCATCAATGGAATGCACTGCCCTGCAAGACTGGACATGTTTACCTACACTGTCCCGGCACCCAGCGGTCAACGAGGACGTACTAGAACCCATCGTGACAGTTGTATTGTACTTTTGCCAAAGAATGGTTTGCACTGTAATGTATGCCTTTTAACAGTGATAATAAAAAAGCCACATTTCAATTACACTGTGGACATGTCACCGCTTGGTCTTTCCCCTGTGCTTTGCAGGAGCCTAGAGCTGGAAAACAAATGAGATCATTGGTTTAAATTTGAGATTTATCATTCTGAACTCATCCATCACACATGAGACTCTTTTTGGTAGTTCTTTACAAAAATCTGAAATGACTTAATAAAGTGGTTTTGATAAGTGCTTCTATAAATCTTCCGAAGATTTTGTGTGTGTGTGTGGGAATTACCTAGTATGTTTCTAGTCTGTAGTGTGAAATTTTTGATGTGCAAACGCATCAGGTTATTTTGCACCTTTGTCGTTTTTGTGTTTTTTGTCTCAGGAAATTTTAGTTTTAAGACTAATGAATAATACCTACAATAAGTAGAACATTTATAGACATAATGGTTTGATCATCTTTTAAACAAGTCAGTTGGCCCAATGGAAATGGGCTGTAATTTGAAATTATCAGAAAGGAAACAGTGCTGCAAAAACGTTTTTGCCTTTGTTCAGCTTTCTTTTGTTTTTGCCTCTTTTGTCACGCTAGAATATCTCAGAGCATCAAACATGCATAATTATCAAAAACAGAACTTGAGTAAATATGAAAAGGATACCAAACATCAAATAATACCAAATTCTAGGACAAAAGAAGGGAGGGGAGAAAATCTGGCAGGAAAGGGGGCACAAGAAACGGGTATAAGCGAAATTAAAATCTGTTTTCATTAGCCATAATCAACAAAATTAACATAAAATAAATGTGATATTAACTTGATTGAATTGTAATGTATTTATTTCATTTGTAGGATTCATTTCTACATAACACAACCACTGCTGCATAATGCTGTGAATTATTCACTTTTCAGTTTTCCTGCACCTTTTTCTGTTTGATTTCCAGTCCTGATCTTTCTTCTGCTTCCCAGCTGTTTGCTATGTTAATGCACTTTGGAGACTTCACAGTTTGCCAAATGTTTGCTTCAGCTCTTTTAGTCCAGACTGAAGTATGTCTCTAACATCTGGGCAGATTTCTTAAAATTTCATCCTGGTTAGCTCATGCGGATAAAACACATCTCATATTTTAGACATGCCCTCATTTTTACTCTTAGATGTAATGAGGTCAATTTTTTTTCTTTTTCATGGGTGCTTTTCATCATACTGTTAAATATTTAGTTCAGGTTTCTTTTGTTCCATAGTAGCTCTTGTGGAGAAACCATGTACTAAATCATCTCTGATCAAATGTGAGTGTGACACTACACGCGATTGTCAAATGTAAATATGTAAAACACAACTGCTTTCTACTTGTTATTTATTCTTTTAACAAATAATTTAGTTTAGACAGAGACTAAGTTCAGAACTATAAAGTTTGTGTCATGTTGTTTACAGTATGTTCACATGGGAATACATGTATTATCTTGCAGATAAGGTGAAAAAAGCTAGAACTTCAATATTTTTCACATTTTCCATGTGGAAAATATTTAATGTGGTAATATGTGAAACACTGCAAAACCCCCAGAGGTTAAGTGTTTGTCTGAGTTTTTGTGTGTGGAATTACCAAATAGTAACATGTGCAAAATGTTAGAGGGAACTATTATATGTGAATTATTTTTCCCACAATTCACGTGGTAAATATTTAACAAATGTGGGGAGACTGAAATGTGAAATATTTTTTCTGGGTTTTGACATCTTGAAAATATATGTTATGACACATGACTCATGGACGGTGAAACCATCTAAATGTGAATATTTTTCACATATGTCACTTGTAGAAGTTTTATTATATGATAATATATGAGATGTGGGATTTTTTCTCATGTTTTGACATTTGCAAATTATTTTATATAATAACTTAGGAGACAAATGTGGAAAGATAGAAGCATATAGAAGCAATTCTGAGGCGTAATGTGAGGAAATCATATTATGCAGTAACAAAGACACATGAGGAATAATTTTTACTGACATCTAAAATGTTTTTCCACATGTTCACATTTGGAATTTTATACTATGTCATAAACATATGGGGAAACCATCTACATGTGGGACATTTGACCCTGTTTCACTTTTGGAAATTATAATGTAGTCACCTAAGACAATCATCAGAAAACATCCAAGGTAAAACATATTTTACAAATTATATTAAGTAACAACATGTTCCTTTAAGGGATTATATGGACAGACCAGCTGGATGGAAAGCTGATCCAGCAAATGAAATTTCCAGTGAGCACAGATGAAGGGACTTTAGTCTTTCTAGAGAGCAGAAAAGATCATTATAGTCCTCACAGCATAGAACCTGCCTTAACGTCTAAACTAGAATATGTGCTCTTCCTTTGTAGCTGATCAGAGAACTTTTTCTTTTACACTTATATTAGTGAAGTAGTACAAACAATGTTGCAAAATTAGACTAAAATATCTGTCCATAATAGATATCTATCACAATGTTTCTTACGGTAAAAAGACAGAGTATTGTGGTTTTCAAAGTCTTGACAAAACAAGGCTGAAGTTGCACAAGCCTCACTCTATTTCTTCCCACTCATCACATGTTGGAATTTAATTTAGTCAATTGGCTCTCAGCATTGAAGCTCTCACTTGCCAAGGTGGGGGATTCTTTCCCCTCTCTAATGGAACGTCACTCTCATTTCCACAGAAAGGCGGATGAAAGGGAAAGAACTAGAGCACCGCTGAGGCCGGGAAATAGGTTTAGCAGTGCAGGACACAAAGGGCGGCAGCACAGAGTTGTGACCCTCACCAAGAAGTTAATCTCATGAGATGGATTTCTGCTATTGCTTTTGCTTCAGACACATGCAACAATTTTTAGCTTTTACAGTTCAAGTGTTTGCAAAAGCAATTGAAGAATGGGTGTGATAGTTCCAGGAAGGATCTGCTGTTATCTGCTTAAAAATCACAATGAAAACATTCAGTGGGTAAACTCTGCAATACAGTACTTCTCGTTCTATACAGAAAATATGAAAAAGGACGAATATCTAAAGGATCTTTGAATATAGATATAGAGGGAATAACAATGCAAGTAAACCATTGTGGATAAAATCTGATAAAGCGTGTTGTGGTGAATTGATAATCTCCTTAGTGAATCAGTTTGGGTAAGGTATTGTAGTCTTGAATTTGTGTTGTGTTCCTTTAGGAACCCCGTCTCTTGGTGCCAGGCAGCATTTTAATTGAAATATGATGATGTGATCCTTCCTGGCCAGCTGGGGATCGTTCACCATGTAGATGCTTTGGAGTGGGCCAGAGGTCCTGCAGAGGTCCTGCTGTGATTCTCCCTGGAGATTTCTAACTAAATTCTAACCCCCACCTATACTTGGTGGAGGTGATCTCCTGTCTGCAATCAACTCCTGATTTTTCATTTGAACAAGCCAATGATATTTAAATTACTTATTTGTTTTTTAAGTCTTTGCGAAACTCATTGATTGTTTTGGTTTTTGAGTTACTCAGTCCACAGTCAAATGCACACTCATACAAAAATCAAAAGCTATCTCTCAGCTTTTAGGGCCTTTAGATCTTTTTTATTGGAATCTAACACCTGACCTGTGCTTTGAAGTTTTTTAATGCTTGTTTGGCTCATACTGAGTAAACATCAGACATATGCTAAAAATGTCTTAATGAATTCTATTTTATTTATATTAGAAGAAAAGAGAAGATCCCAAAACTGCCTGATAATATAGTAACCCCTGACTCAGATGAATCATTGGTGCCATGGTTTTACAGTAAAGCTTTTCCACTGTTGGCACTTTTAGGGAAGTGAATCACATGCAATTGTGGTTTCACTGAAAAAGCAGTGACTTCATCTTGGACTTTCAGATGGTTTAATGGGAATAAATATCCCTTATTGACAAAGCTTTGTGGTCTGCGTTAGGTATACTTATCTTCCAGACTGCTTTCTCTCAAGGGCATCCAGCGCAGCCTTGTTGCAAAAAGTGTAGGTAAAATTGAAGGAAGGTTTTCTGGAATGAGCCTGTGGCCATTTGGGCTTTAAATCAGCAATGTTAATATTATTTTACAGTTTTGTTTTCCCTCATGAAGATGAAGACTCATATTTTACCAAAATTCCTGAATGGTGATCACAGGTCAAAATCAAGGCAGGTAATGCTGCTCTACTGGTTTGTTTAATCCCAAATTTTTCAAACATCAGCAGGAACAAATCAAGAATCGGAATTATTATTATTATTTATTTATTTATTTTCTTGAAATCTGCTGCAGTTGGGCCTTACATCACAAACCCGTTTATGTGCTTGGTTGTTGTTATTATTGTTCATTTAAAGTTCATTTTAAATGGGCTTTTTCTTTTACTGGTGACAGTATCTTGGGGGCAAGCTTGCTGATACTCCCTTTCTGTGCTGTCACTATCACAGTCACTTTTAGCTGTAAACCATTCCTGTGTTGATTTGATCAAAATTATGGTATCTGTGTCCCCCAGAAATACTTTGTGGTGAGCCGTTTTTACTGGCAGAATCCAGTAAATTAAATGCTGGCATGATGCATTCATGAACTTTAACAAGTATTACAGAACCTTGGAAAGGAATCCAGGCCCCTAGCATCACAGATTCTCTACCATACCTATCACTATCAGTAGGTGCTAGTATGTGACCCAGATACACATTTTCAACAGTTGGTTTTTATCTGTGAAGAAAGTTAAGAAAAATGTTCTCATTATTCTGGCATTTAGAAATAGACAATAATTAAATATCAAACCATCAAAAAAAACATTATATGTGGTTTTAAAGAGTGTATTTAAATATTTGACTTCAAATTGGTGGAAAATTTGTGAAAGTGAGATTCAAGCTATCAACAAATGTTGTCAGTTGCTGCCTTAATCTAAATGGTTGAAAATAATTATGACCTAAATTAAATGCAGCTCTCTGAGGGCCTCCAGTGGATGAGGAAAGATGAACAGGCCTGTCTAAGTATTTCATACCACTTTCCTTTTACCTTCGAAGAATTAGACTTCCGGTGATTTCAATATCTACATTGTTCAAAAGGTTTGTGGTTGTTTTTTCAGGAAGCTGCATCATAAGTTTAAAGATACTTTGTGGGTGGAAGGAAAGTGCCAACTTTGGGGATGTGTGGTTTTGAAATGAAAGTACCCACATGTGCCCGAAGTGTTCATGATATAAAACCTGTATTGACAGCATGGTATTCTGCTGATTCTGACTGGAAGTCCCCATTTCTGTATTCCATATTTTGGTGCGCTTTATGAAGTGTTTTGCTATCTTCACACTGTCTAAGCAGGACGCGTGAGAAAAAGTGTACTTTTCCACAGAGAGATAAGATTGCACCACAAAAAAGTCATGACCTGGAAAACAGAGATTACCGTACTTCTGCTTTCTGTGTAATTTCTGCGTGTGTTTTATTTAGGACATCAGATAAAAGGTATTTTGCATGCTGACAGCAAAGGTTTGTCTATTTAGGTAAAAGTTTTAATCTTGTTGCTTGTCTTTGTTTTGGTGAATAGTTTTTAACCACTTAATTTGTCAATGTCCATTGTAAAATAATAAAAAAAAAAAAGTTAAATGTTCCCTGTTTTCACAGGACATTTTTGGATGTAATTGAAGCATTACAGGCGTTGACAGCAAATTAAAAGAACACATTTTGGTTGCTGCATAAAAATATGCAGCATGTTTAAACAGCATTCATACCTTTACTGATTTCATTCAAGAAGGAAATTATTTGCATACTATGTAGAATGTGCAAATATGTAGATGTTCAATGTTCATAATGCAGAGTTTTGAAGAAACTCCTAACTTTGTTAAAGACAAAGGGGTCCCAGACTTATTCATGTAAAAATGAATTTTGCTACATAGCACAGGGAAATCTAAACATGTTTATTACTGACAAGTTTTTAAAATATGTGTAAAACAATTGAACAATATTTTAAAAATTATGATGATCATCATTTGGAGTCTAGCACACAGGACGTTGTGGCTAATGTCCTGTGTGCTGGACATTTTTTAGCATCTACAAAATATCCAGCATTTTTTAGATGCTGTTAAAAAATGTGTATCAGTGTCCTTTTCTTTGGACATGTCCATTTAAATTCTGTTGTGGATTACTAATTAATTAATTAACTAATTAACTCACTCACTCATTAACACAGTTTTTTAAATATAATTTTTATTCATAGAAATATATTGCAATATTGCAAATAGAGAGAAGTCAACAAAACAACAACAACAACAACAACAAAAAACTGACTCAAATAATATTTTAGGTAAAAACAGATGACAGAATGAAAGGAGTAAATACTTCACAAACATGTAGTTCTTATACATACTGTATTACATTTTTCTTAGGCTCTTTTATCATTTCTAATTTGATCATCAGCTGTACTGAGTAGCAGTCATTTAAAAAAACACATTATTACCTGGCACCCTGAGAAAATGAACTTTAAACAGTTTCAAACATAATTTGATAAAATCTTAGAGATTACATTTTTTGCTTATTTGTTTAATTGTTTCACAAATTTTACACAAATCATCTTTCACTACCCTAAAGGTCCATTTTTGTCCATAGGTTCTGTCTTCATCATTTGGGGAAAACCAACATTGACTCAGTGGCTTATTGAGATAAACATAAAGAGGCAAAACCAGCATAAAGTCAGAATTCTGAGATTAAAGTCTCAGATTAAAGTCAGAATTCTGACTTTAAAGTAAGAATTCTGAGATTAAAGTCTTTAATCTCTGACTGAGATTAAAGTAAGAATTCTGAAATTAAAGACAGATTTCAGGCCTGAATATATAGGTTTAAAGTCAGAAGTCTGACTTTAAAGTAAGAATTCTGAGGTTAAAGTTAAAGTCAGAATTCTGACTTTAACTTTAACCTCAGAATTCTTTTTTTTTCCGGTGGCCCTAATCCTCTTCTGCAAATAATAATGCAAAGATAGCATAAGAATAGTTATTGCTAAGAGAAAAGTTAAAAATATATTGTTTTCAGCAATTATATACAGAAAAACACTTTATTTTCCATAAAATATCTACCATCCATAGACCTTGCTGTATTATCCCTTTTATGCTAAAAGCATAATACTTTCTTTCTCAGTTTGATACAAAACAACTTCAAAAAGACCAATGACATTATCTACGTAATGTTGAGCTGAGTAAAAACAAAAGTAGCTGTGGATTTATGGGTTTCCAACAGAGGGTTTCGTATTTGTTTCAGTTAGAACAGGGCTGAACCCTTTCTATGTCAGTAAGGCGGTGTACAAAACAATTACTTCGAAACTCTAGTAAAAAACATATTCAAAAAGTTTCTTGTTTTCATACTTGTCAGCTCATGAACATTATATTTAATAACACAGAAAATCACTTGTAATAACTTGCAGTATTTGCTGTTATTTCACCTGTTAACTTTAATTATTCTACACAGTTTTTATGAGGGACTTCAGTAAAGGCAACAGCACAACACAAGAAATATTTTGCATATGCTGGTCCAGAAGGAATGAATTCTGCAAGTCAATGATTTGATGCAATCTGCTAGGCTTTCTTAAGCAGAAACGTTTTAAAACTAATTTGAATATTAAACTGAGCTTAACGTACCGTTTGATAACTATGTAATGTCTATATGACTCTTAGAGAGGGTGCAGAACGAGGAGAAGATAAAAGCAGACCTCGCACTACAGCACTCTTTGGGTATGCTGAGTGGAGCCTAGCACCACTGAATGAATGTCACTCTGTATCAGTTCCATTTGTATGACTTGTGACATTTAATCATTTTTGGCAGTAAGGCATGCTTTATACTTAACCAAATGTCATTATTTCTCAAGGTAATAACTTTTTTAGCCTTGGGACAGTTATTGTGAAATGACTCCATATAACTACACTGACTGGAAATTAAGCTGAATGTAATTAGTATCTTAATATCCAATTGATACCCTGATAAGATCTGCTTAAGGGCTTAAACTGGTGGTAGTTTGAGCTCAGGCCCACTTATTATCCATCCAGCCAAAACAAAATCCTCATGGGGCTCACATTCACATTCGCTGGCTGATAAAAATCCTGTTACCATACACAGGCAGGAAGTATCATTTTTTATGATAAATTGAATATAATTTCTTTTTGTTGTTGACACATGTCAATAACATGTAACTGGACTAGACAAATCAAAGGTTACTTGCATGGCTGTCAGGCACTGAAGGATGACATGATGTTTGAACCCTCCGAGGTTCTCAGGCCTGAAATGCAAACTTCAGATGTCCCACATGACAAGCGAGCAGAGTAGAGGTACTTTTTGCCAAAGCACCAAAGGTCAGACAATATTTTCCTGAAGTGGCTCCTGAACTTAACTCCAATAAACGCATAGAGGACGGGATTGAGGCAACAGTGGAGGTAAGCTATGCTCCTGGAAGTGGCCAGAACCGTGAGTCTGGTCTTTTCCTCCTCACAGCTTCTCTCCATAAAAAGAAACACCGTGTGGATCAGGAGAGTCACATTGTAAGGAAAATGACACATGATGAAGACCACAACAACTGCCCAAACCACCCGGATGGCCTTGTGCCTCTGGCTGTTGTGGGCTTTGAGCAAGGTGCACATAATGCTTGAGTAGCAGAAAACCATAACTACAAGAGGGAGAAGGAAGCCAACAGCCATCTGCAGGCTTGGCACCATCACCTTCATCAGCTCTGCAGTCTTTCTGTGTTTGAAAGTGAGCTCACATGTCAAAGTTGAACTAAGCTCAATCAGATCATGTTCTTCAAAGAGCTCAGTGTAGATAAGTGTAGGCAAAGTCAAAAACAGTGCAAACACCCAAACTGCGGAGCAGATCAGACGGCTGTACATGACAGCGTGGGAGCGAGAACCGAAGGAGCGCCTGGCTTGAACAATAGCAATGTATCGATCGCAGCTAATGCAGGCGAGCAACAGCATGCCGCTGTATAAATTGATGCTGTAGGCCGAGCGCAACATCTTGCAAGCCACAGAACCCATGGGCCACCCATTCTGCTCATTATGTGCGATAAGAGGCAACGCCACCACAAAGATCAGGTCTGCCACAGCCACATTGAACAGATAAACATCTGTCATCGTCTTGGTCGTCTTGTAGAAACCGTAGGTGATCATCACGAGAACGTTGCCAATCAGGCCGAAGGCGCAGATGATGGAGTGGATGTAGGTGTGGGAGAGGACCTCTTCAGGGGAAAGGCTGATGTTGCAGAGCCCATCTGAATCATTTACTGTCCAGGCAGGGTAGTCAAAAGTTACATTCTCCATGACTTCAAGCTGAAGAAAAAAAAATAAAAAATTAGCCTTCCAATGTTAAAGTATTTTTCCTTTTATTTCTGGCCTGAAAAACTAATTACATCATCATCAGCTTTAGTGAAGGCACAATTAGGTCTACATGAAAATTACAAATTTTGATGTAATGTATTCAGATTTTAAATTAAAAACCAACACAAAGTTGTGTTGGTTGTGAAGTGGAAGGAAAATGACTCATGATTCTCATTTCTTTTTCTCTTTCTCTGATTTTTTTTTTTTACGAGTTACATTTTTTAGATTTGTATCCAACCCCTTCACACTGAACCTCCCAATAAAATCTTGCAATCAATAGTACATTGGCTCCACTTGTGTGTTGTGCAATATCAGTAAAAATCGAACTGTTCTGTGAAAGCCTCAGCGATTTGCTAGAGAACATTAGCAAATAACATGGGGCTAAATATAAATTCACGACACAAGTTGTAGATTTTTATATGAAAGAAATATTGAAAACCATCTATAATTTTACTTTGCATCGGTCCATCATCAAACATTATAACAAGATTTACCAACCTAGCAATGTGTAAATAATTTTGCTTAATTCTCAATTGATATTTCATATTGTGCCAAGTATATTCTTTTAATATAAATACGTTTTTGCATTTTTGTTAGCATAGAGTATTTGAATAGTCTTCCCTTCAAATACTTTAAATATTCTTTACTAAATTATCTTGATTTCAATGTAACAGTAGAGTTCACAAATCTGCCAGAAGAAGAAAACCAAAAGCTGTGAATTGCTCTTGGGGGAAAACAGCTTACACCCTCCTGAAGAAAAGCAGGTAATTCTTTACTAAACCTGCACATACTTGGTAAATACTCATCAGTTCTTTTTCTTTTTCATGTTTTCACAAGATAAAAAACAACCAACACTCTACTTCCGTTCTTCCTTTCTCTTTCACTGACCCAATTTTGGCCCAATAAGACATTCAGGACTGCACACAAAGGTAGCAGGTTGCCGCGCTCTGTGCTTCATCTGATCTCAGAAAAGATAACAATGGTTATCACACAGGATCTGTGATCTTTTACAGTAAGTTTATTAGTCAGAATGTTGTGTAGGTAGATCAACAAAATGTGATACATTCTGCAGATCAGCAAAGTTCCATTTCTGAATCTCAAAAACTACTGAGTTTATGAGGGCAGGAAACCTTTGAAAAGAGTGAAAACCTTCAACAGACGGCAATATCAAATGTTGTGTTTACTAAGGTGTTACTGATTGCTTCTTTTATGTGTGTTTTCTTGAAATTTGACATTATTTTGATGATATATCGATATATATATATATATATTTACTTTACATTGTTAATTCTAAAATCATGAAAGAAAACTACTGTTTTATAACCAAAATAGGGGAAAGCTGCTGTTATCAGTGTGAGGTATTGGGTACATTTTGTGCCTTTATTAGGAATTCTTACGTTTTTCTGTACAAAATAAACTCTTAAAATATATCACTCTGTGTCTACCATACATTTCATGTGTCTATGTAATATATGATTTAGTCTTTTTAAAATAAATGAAAAACAAAAATTTTCACTGACTTAATTTATTCACATTCACCTACAGTATGTTTGATCTCATCCATTTCCAACTCTGATCCCGCTTCTTCTTTAAATCGTTTTAAAATATTTTCTGAAGTGTGAAATCAGATTATATTTTCAATATGGAAGCCAAAACCTATTTTACCGGTTGGCATGCTTTTTTGTCTGTCGGCCATATTGGATTTAACAAAAATAATTTCTTGCATTTGCAGCTGATGGCCAGTAGTTGATAGTGTATTTTATGATGCATTAGAGTCCACTTCAGTGGTCTGTGTGCATTTATAAGATAAATATCCACAAGAAGCACAAGAAAATTTAGATAGCTGTCCAGTGTAGTGACCAATATGCATGAAAGGCTTAATTTACCAAATGAAAACCAATAAAAGCATCATCGATGCAGCCAGTGGATTATTGCAATTTTGAATTAAAATTTTCTTGCTTATTTTTTAGCAGCATGTAATTTCTTTCCCCAATTATGTCTTGAGGCAGAGACCTGATAAAGTAAAGCATCTTCACGTCTCAGTTAACGCAACAAAAAAAATGGATTGCAGCATAAAACAGGTATATGAAAATACAAGACATTTGTGAATTTTTTCTGAAACCAAAAAGGGAAGCATAGACATGTGTCTATTTTTTGACAGATTACCAGATTTGATCATTTCAGGTTCTCCAAATGCTGTTTTTGACAAAACTGACAGTTTTACTAAATGATTCCAGTATTATTGCTTTATCTCTTGTGGTTTTCCAAAGTTTTATTAATAAGAAAAGTAAAACATAATACATTTTCAAAATGTGATGTTATGCAACAAGCGCCTTCTACTTAGAACCTGCAAAACTATCCATTTGGTCAAACATGTTTACCTAAACGATCACTTATCAAATAAAATGTATTTAATAAATAAGTGTCATACCTCAACTTTAGTTACGCTTCACTGTGAACTTTTTCATTTAGCAAGAACACCATAAAAACTGTATCATGAACTAAATAGTCGAGCCCTGATTTTTTAAATGAAAAGGTTTTGTTATTTCTGATGACCTACCTTCTGAAATGGTGATGTTCGATGTTAAACTTTGTTGATTCAAAGAAGTAAGAAAATGACAATGCAGGTGCAGAAACAGCTGCGGGTGAAGACAGTTTTCAGTCAAGAGAGACAGAAACTAAATCTTAAAAGCAGAAGAAGATGACGCTAAAACCACATTCTCACCACCCCTGCTTCTGTCTGAACTGCTACACTGATTTTGCACCTTTCCTTCTTAAACTCTAGCTGCTGCCCCAAACTGAACTGCTCTTATCTGATGGTTCCAATAACAAACCACAATTGTATTCTACACCCCCTGTCAGTTTTTCCTGTATGTTTTTTTTTTATTTGTATCTTCTAAACAAACTTCAGTTATCTAAAGTTTGCTTATTTTTACACAGATTAGATCTGCTGTCTTCTCATAGGTGCAGTTAAGAGGAACCTAAAAGTTGAAATGTTTGAGAATTGTGAAAATAAAATTGGTTGAGATATGCTTGTGAAAGGTGTGGCAACGAGCTGCTGCCTCCTCTTGATCTCATTTTCAGTCTTTGAAAGTGTTTTACCAGATGCAAAAACATGTTTCATTCTCTTCAGACCTCAAACTGCCGACTTGATTTGCTCTAGATTTATTTTGTTCATAAAAGTTAGTTTAATATTTTGAATTTCTAATTCATTTTTATTGCTTGTCAGTCTTTTTGTAAATTTGCAGTTTATTTGGACGGTCTTGTTGAATCAGCTTGCGTCAGGCTAAGAAGTTCAAGGAAAAGCATGAAAAATTGATTAAATTATTCATTTTGAAACAGCCAAGCTTATCTATGTGCTACCTCATCCTGACCAGCAGATAGAGCTGTCATTTTAACTATACAGTGAGGTAAATAAGTATTTATGTCAAAGTTTTTCTGAAAGTAAGTAAGTAAATTTCTAATGGGCCTGTTGACATTATTCCCCCAGCAGATGTCTGTCACAATCCAAATACTCAAAAATGGTAAATGGTCTATACTTATGTAGGGCCTTTCTAAGTCCAGATGACCCCAAACGCTTCACTACATTCAGTCATTCACACATTCAAGCACATATTCACACACTGATGGTGGAAAGCCATGTGTTTAATAAAGTGAAATGGCACAAGGAATAAATACTGAACTCAAAAGTATTTAGTAGTCAGTCAGTAACAAAGCTTTTGTTTCTAATGACATTGACAAGAATATATTTTCCTGCAATGCTCCAGTGGAGTTTTTACCTAGTTCTCCAAACAAGCTGTTTAATTCAACCTGATATTCGGTTCTCACTTTAGATTTTCAATTGGACTCAACCATTTTACAAACTTTACTTTTTTTGTGATAAACTGAGACTTTTGTGGGGGTTTTGATTATTATCTTGCTGGAAGAAAAAACTTCTTATCTGTCTTTATTAATGTATTAAATGATACTTATTTTGACCATGACAACATAAACAGCCATTACTGCTGATTGATCATGTTGCCCTTTGCATTTCCTGTATTTGTATGTGGGGTGATATGCAGTGCTATTCATCATCAAAACATGGTTTGTGTAGTTTGTAGACAAATTTCTACAAATGTTCTGCAGCATACTTTAAACTATCTTTTTCTTCTCCAATGGAGTCTTATACAGAGAAGTTTCTGAGAAATCTTTGTTATGATTTTCCTTGAAATAATCATTCCTGTTAGTTCTGTCTTTCTGACGCTCACTACAAGTAGTTCTTTGCTCTTGAACAACTCTTAGATGCCATCTTGGGTATTTGATCAGAAGACTTATAACAAACACCAAACAGTTATTTCCAGGTTTGGATTGTGGCCCCAATCAAACAACCAGAACTTGAGAAACACGCCTGTAATCAACACAGTTTGGATGTTTAGCAGCAATAATTTTTCTTTCTTTAATTCATTAGGAGATTCTTCTGGCACAAAACCTTGGCAATTAAGCAACTGTTTATACATAGCCAATTACTGGATGTAAATATGACTACAGCTAACGGTGGTAATATTATGACATGTTGTACAGATATAAAAACTTATCCCATTGAACATTCAGTTATTGTAATCATTGTAATATGTTTTTCACATATTAGAATGAAAATATTAAGAAAACAAATGTCTCATATATGTAATTTAAAATGTATCTTTCACATAAATTAATGTGTTTCTTCCTATAAAGACATTATGGTTAGTCCCTCTATTAAAAAAACTTATGCCAATTAGTCAACTATGTATTTCAGTCGGAAATCAAGGTGCTTGAGCCTGAGAGTGGAGACGTTGCTCTATTTCCTGTGTGACCTTTCCACCACTGTTATGATTTGAAGAGCTGCTGTTATCTGCTACTGTAGTTTATGAAGTCCAAAGTCAGCATAGCCAGACACAATTGTATAACACTTCATGTGTAAGTCTGCTGATAAGTTTTATGGAGATGTTGCTGGGCTCATTTTCAGGTGAGCTCATCAACTACATCGGCTGCATTAGAATATGTAGAGACACTAGAACCAGATGAGCTGTAGGCCACTCTAACCTGAGTTTCCTCGGCATCTCACAGATTTTTAGCCCATAATTGTGCACTAATTCTAAGAAAATGACTCAAAAGGTGTACTGAGTATACATTATGTAAGGGCATTCTTTCAGATAAGGAATAAATGAACCAAAAATAAATCTTTGAAATAAGTAACTTTTAATTAAATATGTTTATACAGTGGATATGTTTTGCATTTTCACTAAAATAAATACCTTTGTCGGATAGTTAAGATGTGTCTGAAAATACTTTTAAAAGGAGATCTCCTTATTCCCGGACAAGACTGCTTATCTGCGTCTCCTTCACACACACAAAAAAATAAAAATAAAAAGGGTGATCGGAATTCTGACAGTTATAAATAAATATCAGGCTAAAAAAAATCCCATGGTGTTTGTATTAAAAGCGGAAGTTGTGTCACATCTTTTAATCTCCCCAGATACGGCAGCGCTTCTTCACCTGTTGGCGCGCGCCACTGGCTTTGTGGGCACGTCCTTTGCGCTCGCGCCAACCCGCTCTGCAGGTTATCCCGGTGAGTCAGTCCCCCAGGACGCTTTAAGACAAACTGCTCTCCTCATGTTGACACCTTCGTGCTGTCTGTCCCTGGCTGCACCATGAGTAAGTCCGGCACGCTGAAGGGTTTATTCAAACAAAAATCCACAGAGAAGGAGAACAAGAAGCTGAAACGCTCCGCGACCATCCACCGGGATGATCCGAGCTCTCTGCGACTCCACGACCCGGGACCCCTCAGCCCCGGGGACGGCAGGACGCCACCCCAGGATGGGATCCTCAGTTCCCCGAAAGAAAAGAAATCAAAGCGATTCTTGTCTCTGAGGGTCAAGAAGAAAAAGCGAAAGGATGAAGGGGGAGACGTGTTCGAGGAACTGGACAGTTTCAGCAGCCGCATGTAAGCTGAAAACAGTTTATGACTTCATGATTAAATTAGTTGTCAGGTGTTAGGTGTTTTTTTTTTTCTAACTAATTACGGATCTGGGACCAGAAATTACAAATTATTTAATCAATTTGAATATGAAACACAGCTCACAATAAAATAAACTTTTTGCAATTCTTATAATTCATTAATATTCATCAAACATCAGTCTTTGTAAATATACTGCAATTCAGAAATGACTGAGACATTTGTGATATAAGAGATACATTTTTTTTTAACCGTAGCTGTTAAAAGTGATATGGAAATACAAATTGTAGCTATTTTGTAATTTTTTAAAATTAGATATGGATTATTAATGGTGTTTCTGGATAAAGCAGTGATAAACAGGGCTATACGTTTCTGCTGCTCGAAGTTGTGACCTTGATGCTTTTATTACTCTATATACTTTTAATAAATTATCACCGCATCATCATCATCATCATCTTCATCTTCTTCATTAATGTTCTACATGTAAATGATTCTAAGCAGAAGTTGTAAAAACAGAAAGTCCCCGAGTGGGTCCTGGCAGTCCATACAGACCTGTTGGAAAGTGTTTCAAATAGTGAAGGAAGCACCGCATCTAAAGAATCTCACTCAGTGTCTGTTTTCCCCCCTGGCATTTTGTGGAATCAAAAAGCTTTGCCTTGGTGTTGAACTAGTTTGGTCACGCATCTTGTTGAGTCATTATATTTTAAAAATGTTGAGGTGGAGGGCCATGAAGGTGTCGTTTATATTCTGCATTTATGGCATCTTACAGTCTCCAATATTAGGTCACACTTAAGGTCAAAAATTATCTGTCTTTTGAACTTGATAATGAATCAACATTTACTTTGTCTCTGGTATGAGTTAGAGAAAACATCTAATACATTGAACATCGAGAGTAAACAGATCTCTGATTTGAAGAATCCAGATTACCAGCAGCTTTGAAATGTATTTGGGCTCACACCTTTCAGTGTTTGTAGATGATTTGAAACATATTGTTTCACAAGCCAGTGCGTTGATTTAAAGACTAGTGTGATATGGGCCATTTTCCTAAAGTTGAGCTTTGGAATAAACTATTTGAACATTTTTGAATATTTGTTTTTATATTTGAGAGACCAGTAAAGACACCATTACAATCTAATGTAACCAACTGAAAATAACATTATGTTCTAGTTTTTAGTTGGTTAGATAAATAAACTCATTCTGGCTATGTTTTAAGCAGTGAAATTAAGCAGTCCTAATTTAGGCCTAGATTCACAATTTCTAGTACGTTCCCTGCATGTTTTGTGGCTCTTAGCTTCATTAAGTCCAGTTGAGCCTTGATCTCTAACTTTTCATAACCAAAAGCAATGACTTCTGTTTGAAACTTTGAACGTTCATGTGTTGACACAGAAATATAAAGTTGCTTGTTGTTAGCATGCTTATGCTAACAGATGTTGCAATATCTTACAGAGAACCATACAGTTTTACCCATTTTGTAATTTGTCATGATCAACTGCAGCACCAAGAATCAGACTGCATTGAGAATTAAATTCTTTATAGCTTTTGGGATCAACATAAAAATAAATAGCATCAACCGGCTGCTTAACTTAGAAGTGGTCTGGATCTAGGAATATCTTCGTCATCCTTGGCCGAGATCTTGGTCTTGCTTTTGTTGTCAACACAAGCAACAACTGCAGATCATTGAAAAGAAAGAAAACCTGCTGCACAGGATGGGACACATTTCCTCTTTCAGTTCAATTATATGTGACTCAGGCAGGATGGAAATGTGTCAGGTGATCTGGGTAAATACGACTAATGCAAGAGACAGGAGTGATAAAAACAACAACATATGCAAACAGGTCATATTCAGCCATGACATACTCACTTGCCTATTAGCAAGAAAAACAAACTACTGAGTCAGTTATAGGATTGTTTATTCAGGTTGAAAGAACACAACAGGTTGTTGTTGATAAGATATACAGTACAGACCAAAAGTTTGGACACACCTTTTAATTTAATGAGTTTCCTTTATTTTCATGACTATTGACATTGTAGATTCACACTGAAGGCATCAAAACTATGAATAACACATGTGGAAATATGCACTAAACAAAAAAGTGTAAAACAACTGAAAATACCCCTTATATTCTAGTTTCTTCAAAGTAGCAACCTTTTGCTGTAATTACTGCTTTGCACACACTGCATTTTCTTGATGAGCTTCAAGAGGTAGTCACCTGAAATGGTTTTCACTTCATAGGTGTGCCATGTCAGGTTAATAAGTGGGATTTCTTGCCTTATAAATAGTCATGAAAATAAAGAAAACCCATTGAATAACCAGGTGTGTCCAAACTTTTGGTCTGTACTGTATGTGTGGATTTACTTTCTTTTTTGTTCCAAAGAAATATGTTTTGGTTAGTGATGCTTTTAAAAATCCCACATACAACAAAATATTTACAGACTCACATTTGAGATGTCAAGGATCTACCTTAGCAGTAGTTCTTAGTCTAATACACATAACTGAAAACCATATTTCAGTTGCATTAAAAGGTTCTAAACATTCCTCTTGCTTAGAGTTTGATTGCTCTATATTTGGAAGTGAGGCCAACATAAACTCAGTGGCGTCTTTCACTTCCTCCACTGCCATTCTAAAACAGGGCAGAAAATGTATGTAATTGTTCAAAACTCCTCCCTCTGTTTACTAATTGACCCGGTTGAAATTCAACTAGAGAAATCCCACATGGAGCATTGAAGGGAGATCAGAATTGAGTGGATTTGCATCAGAAGGACATGAACAGGCTATCAGATTAAAACGCCAATATTTTAAATTAAGCTAAATCTAGTAAAGAATGACAGTGACTTATATGAAGAAAGTATTTGGGACTTCCAATATATTATCTTCTAGGTTATATATTGGCTTTTAGGCCCATCCATAATCTAACATGCTTATCCTTTCAGGGTAGCGAGGGGGGCTGGTGCCTATGTCCATTGGTGAATGGGCAAGAGGCAGGGTACATCCTGGACAGGTTGCCAGATGAGATGTCAAGGATCTACCTTAACAGTAGATAACCTTAACTCTGTGCTGCCCTGGTTTGCAGGGCAGCAGAGAGTTCATAGGATGAATAACTATACACACAGTCATAAATGAGGAGACTTTAGAAAGAACAAGTAAACTAGCAGTCATGTTTTTGGACTTTGGCAAGAAGCCTGAGTAGCAGGCTTCAGTTTTTGTAAACATATGAACTTTGAAGAAGACTGAAGACTGAAGACTGTACCAGATGCGCATGCAGTGTTTAATCCATGCATGTGTGGGTTCTCAGGAGAGAACCCACGTATGTACAGGGAGAGTATCATTCTCCATCAGATACAAATTGAGACCCTGGCTTAGCTGCTCCAGTCAGAGGCAATATTAATGGCTCTTACTGGAAGCAAACTAATATTGCTTCCAGTGAGTAGCAACATTTTACTTAAATAAAAAGATTACTTTAAACCAATTTTTTCCTGTGGTTTTGAATAGTTTTGTGCCTGTCAGTTAAAATCTAAAAAAATCATGAAAGACTGTGGAGTTACTCTGTTGCTTTGCAGTGTTACTCAGTTTGCAGGAAAAAAAAACTAAACAAAAAAACATTAGCATGTGCAGTAAGGCATGGGAATAGCACAGTCTGTTCAAACATTCTGATAAAAGCAAGGGATTGGCATTGGTTCAGCGTTTGAGTGGTGATGCAGGCCTTCATTCAATATTCTTCAGAATATTGAAAACGTTCTGAAGATCTCTGAAAGTTTTCAGTATGAAAACTTGCACAGTTTCAAAATGAGCCACTAGTAGATCAGATAATGCAGTCATGCTCTTCAGTTATGCTGTTGGTTTTTTAGGTGAGGGTGTGGAGGCTTAATGTTTGTATAAAGCTGAGCCTTTTCTGCAAACATCTCCTATGGTCTGTCTGTATAACTGAATAAATAAATAATATTCCTTTCATGTCATTCATATCTGTTTTGTTAATATTGCTAATCTTCTTTTAGATTATCTTTTTTTTAATTTACTTTATTGAGCTCAAATCTGATCTTTCTGACTGTCTGGGTTACCTGGGAAAGATGTTATGAAAGATTTGCTGTAATCTTTCTCTTGAACTCTTGTTATGAATTAGTTTAATCCAGAAATTATAAAAAATGACAATTATGCTTTAGGGGAAATTTCCAACTATAAAACCTTTGTATAATGGGTGATGAATCACTGATTTGTCATTCAGAGCTGACAGACAACCTACATATGTTTTTAGGTGGGAAAACCTGTGCTGTGAGCTTCCTGGTAGACATAAAAAAAAAAAGACAGAACAGTTAACACAAAGGAATGTTTCTATTAAACATGCCAAGAGTTTCTTGCTTTATCCAATTATATAACCAGTTTTGATTCGCTTGGGGTCATTGTTCTTTTTAAGCAAACATGCATTTCAATGATCTAAGAGCTGATTTTATGTGAATTTTATATCTAATAGGTAATTCTCTATTTTAACTATGCTTTCAGTAGTAGCATGTTTGGTTGAACAGGCCCCAGCATGATGCTACCACATTTATGCCTATATCTCCAGAAGGAATTTAGCTTGTGGAAATGCTTGAAGGTGTTGATTATGGAGTTTGACTCGGAAATCTGTTAGAAAAATGTGGCTCTATTAATATTGTCTACCGGTATGTATAATTCAGCAATAGTGCTGTATGTATGTGTTTTATCTTGCAGCCTTTGAACCTGTTAGTAAAACTTTGACCATTACAGAAGATCCTAAAACTTTTACAGATTACCCCTAAATCATCAAAGCTGTTTACTGTATGATCATTACACTGAAAAAAATAACTCTTTGGATGAACATAAAAAAATCATGGAAAGGATTTCCACCTGATTACTTTGCTTTATTTCAGCAGCATGTGATTCTGTTACTCCTATCTAAAGCAAATGTGTTAGGTCAACTTAATTGATCAAGGTTATTCCAATGTAAAGCAATTGTGTTGGCTCTACTTATGTTATTATGGTTATTCTATGGGTGATTCTAAATTAAACGTGTTGGCTCAATTTAATATATTATGGTTAGTTTAATTTAAATAAAATGACGGGATAGCGCGTGAACCCACGTGACATCCCGTGATCTCACTCGTCGTCTTCAGCACAAGATCAGCCTGACTATAATGAATCATGTTATCTCAATATGATTAGATTTCATAAACGTTAAGTTGTTGAATTTCTTGTTTATCTTACATGATTTTATCACGTTTTTGTTTCAAACATGAAATTATTTAGTTAAAAGTACATTATATTCTTTTGTTAATGTAATAACCCCCTAAGTTCATTTTTTTGAGTGTACATGCTGAAAAAAGAAAGCTTAATGTAACTTATTAAAAGCCCAATATTAATATGATGTTAATTCCCATGATAAATATATGTGAGCTAGAAGTAGTTGCTAAAAACATGGCTCCATACAGAGAAATGTTGGGTGAAAAACCTGAGCACATTAACTTCAGAGTTCATTCATCAAAACAAATGCTTCTAAACTTTTTCTAATTACTAACCGAAAACAAGACAGTTCCAGTGAAGTCTTTAATGCCAACTTTCAGGTTTTGTTAGTTGTCTTTAAACTATGCCGTATGCAAAACAGTCTAAGGAAACATCTAAGGATGTCTAAGGTTGACGAATGAGGAATCACTTGATGTTGCTTTTGCTTTCTCATTGTCTGTGCACGCAATTGCAGTAGAAGTGAATTTGACAGATCAGCATTCATCTGCCCAAACTAATGCTTATAAATATTTTTATTTTTATAAAGTGCATGTTTTCCCCTTTGTTCTTGTGAGGTACAATTCCCTTAACAAGTGAGCCAACACAATGTTGCCTGGTGATAAAAAAAACCCAACAGATCTACAAATATCAGTTCCACAAAAGCAGACTGGAAAGCTGGATTAAAACGGCTCAGACCATATTTGAATGTTTGTGTGTACAACATGACCTCCGAAGCTTTTGACTGTTGGATCTGAGCTTTTGTTCAATGCTGTATACACACACCTGTTCACACCTACTTATTCATATTCAAACAGAAATGAGTTGGATTCCCACAGATGTGTATGATCCCACTATATGTGTAGGATATTATACACAGGACATTTAGTTAATGCACACAATAGTCAATGTTTGTTTTTTTTACACACTAAAGTACAGGTTCTGTATGTCATTTGAATGAGCAAAAGTAATTTTGTCCAGAAAATATGTGAAGTACAACTACCACAATTCATTTTCACCCGTTTCTTTTTCAACACCATTTTGTGTTATGGATGTCTTGTTTGTGATTGGTGAAAATGGTGCTCTTTCATTGGTTAATGCTTACATGTTTCGCAGTGATGCAGAACTATTTTTAGTTACTGTGTATTCTGCTGAACACGATAATTAAAATCTATTTCAACGATGCTTTGAAGTTTAAGTTATTTTTACAAAGTTTGTTAGAGCTGTGTACGGGCTTTACAAGAAGAGCTTTACAAAGGAAATTGTAACAGCTTCTTAGATCCGTATCTCTGTAAAGAATTTAGAAACAGTAACTCCACGTAAAGTGGCCTACAATTTAAGCAAGTCCAACCTAAAAGCAGAATTAAAGATACTAAAAGAAATCTTGACGCTGTTGATGTTAAAATGCATGCAAGTCCAAGAGATCTGGGAGTGGGATTTAAATAGTTGTTGTTTAATTATGTCGGAACATGCAGATAATGACACCCGACTAGTCCAAAGCAGTCCAAAGCATCATTTTGTACACCCAGGCAGAGGTATCATAGTTTGGGGTTGCTTTGTTGCAGGTACTTGTCAAGCTCAACCTCATAAAATCCACCATGATTTACAGCACTGATCAGTGTGCTTTGGAAAAAAGAAAGACAATTTACTAAAAAATGTAGCTGAGTAGAGCTGGAACATTATATGACAATGAACCAAAACTCACCAGTAAATCAACCAACAATTAAGTACAAAACTCTGATGGGTAATTCTCAGGTGAGACACTGATTTTTTTTCTTTCTTAATACACCAAAACTCCAGCCACTGCAGTCACAAAATATGTCAACCAACCAACAGCGTGTACTTTAAGATGTTTTTGTGTTTAATAAAATTGTTGGTAAACTGTGTGGTTCAGGGCATCAGGTCCTACATTTTCTGTTGGATCAAAAACCTGCAGCACATTTTTTCTTCTATATAGCCCAAATTGTAATCTGCAGGTCAGACTGCGAAAATAAATGAATGGAAATAAATCCCACATTGGCCTTTTTTTCTCAGAGTCTGGAATGTACATAAATCTGTATGCCATTCCCTAATTCTCACACATCAACAGATCTATCATTCCCTAAAGCAGCTCCAGTTAATCCACAACCTGATTCCTGGTGGTTTTTTGGCAGTAAACCAGCACATTTTTTAAACACTGTCCTACATATCAGCCACTGGAGTTTCTTGAGCACTAGAAAAAAAAAACCTTAGGCAGTGCAGATATTACCTCATTTCTAAAAAAAAGTCTTATGACTTGATAAGGCATTTTTATTTTCTGATGGTCACAGGAACAGGTGTCCTAGAAAAAGTCTATTTAAAGTATTGTTAATTTCTCTGTTCTTACTGACCAGGAACATTAGTTTCCTGCAGAAAGCAAAAACAAATCACCTGAAATCTTGCCTGTCGCTCCAGGGACAGGCCAGAGATTGTGCAACGTGGTGGTATATGAATGCTTTACAGGGAGATGTTTTGCTTTTTGAAACCTTAAACAGGTTTGAAGGTAAAAAAAATTCCTTCTGCAGAAATTGCCTCCTGTAAAATTGTATTCAGAGCTTTCACATTGTGTTCAGTCTTCCATAATGTTCCACAAGTATTGACTTGCTTAAAACTACTTGCCCGGAACACGGTGTGCTAAATAGTAAAACATATTTTAATAAAGCCTTCAAGCAGGAAAATTGCCTTAATAATCAAGGTACTCGAATCATTCAATAAATCATTACAACCTTACTTATAATAAACCAAAGCATGGATGTACTGAAGCTTTCTTCAGCTTAACAAAAACAAAACTAAAGTCATTATCACTCACAGAATTGAGCTCAATACAGCTCTTATAAACGTTATCATTTGGTCTCCCTGAAATATGAAACTCATTTGCTTCTTTCTTCCTCTTTTCTTTACTAATAAAAATAATTCAGATGTAAATTAATTAAATTCTCAGATGACTATTATTTCTCACAAACTATGAAAAATAAATCTTGGGAAATACCAACAATCAATGAGGAATGTCAAAAAGACCTTTAGTCATATTTGGTCAGCAGTAGTTTTGGCCTTGGAACTCTCCCAAAGATGACATTGTTGTCTTGACTCATTCTTTCAGTCATAAACAATGATCTTAACTGAGTAAAACTGGGCCTGTAGTTATTTTATGTTGTGTTGATTAATTATGGTAGGTCTGCCCATCCAGGGAACGTTCTCCACTTTTCCATGTTCTCTCCATTTATAATTAATGGCACTCACTCACTGTGGTTCACTGATATCCCAAAGCATTGTACACAAGAATGATTGGCAGCACTAAGACCTTCCTCTTGGCTCAGATTGGTTATTTTTGACTGGGAGAGGTGTATATTTGTAGACGACAATAGTAGTAGTGGGAGAGCTTGATTTTTGTCACAGATTATCTGTCTCATATTACAATGTCATGTCACACTGACAGTTTTAATAAATATGTAAAAATCTATGTAGCCTATATATTTTTAATAAACTTTAGAAGCTGTAGCTATAAATATAAATGTTAAAAACTTGTTTTGATTAAAAAAAGTTAGATTTAGATTTGCATGATATTTGATTATTTTTAAAGGTTTAGTGATCAATGACTAACTTCACCTGTTTAATTGTAGGAAGTTCTTATGTTGAATTGTTAGTACACAGTCTGGAAATCTATAGAAGTAAATGAAACTTGATTGAAGTATTTTCCAGGTCTGGATACGTATGGATATCCCATTATCTAAATGCTATGTGCTTCCTTTCTTCAGTCTCTGATTCTGTCCTCACTCAATTGGTTTGTTGTCATTCTTTTCTTCATTCCTTTTCTCCTTCCTTAGTGAGCTCCTCCTTTTTCCACATCATTGGTTTCATGTACACCCTTTTGTCCTCCCTTCATAAAAATCTTCTATCTAATTAATATCTATGGTTGTTTTCTCATCCAGACACCAACAGGTTGAAAATGTGTTTAAACAGTTGAAGCAAACAATATGTTTTAATTCAGTGTAATTGCTGTCACCTGATGAAACAAGTCCATCCACACCACCTCCCAGTCTGCCTGTGTCACTTTCTTACAACAAAACACATCTGAAGGTTATTACTCAGCATCCAAACATTTTAAACCTTCATAAATGTGAATATGAAAATGTCTGTGTGCAGAAAGTGGGGCAGTTGGACAAAATTCTTAAATGCTTTTATTTGAAATGGTTTGTTCGCGTATAAGAATGATGTGAAATTGGGGTACGAATTGGAAAAGATGAGAATTTGTCCCAGAGTCATTTCATTTATTGTGTAAAACATTATTGGTTTATTATTAAATATACTAGTCTGTCATTATTATAAAGTGCTTTTTTTCAGGGATGTTTTGATAAATCATTTTCATGTGAGTATAGAAGTTTAGTCTGTAGTCTAAAATGATTTTCTGAGATGCCTATCATAGAATCAGTGCAAAAGGGAGCTACTTATAAAACTGATCAATGTTCTTATCAGAAATCAGTTGACATGTTTCTTTTAGATCAGTTTCATACTTGTCCATTCATTCCATCAGTTTTATTGAATGAGCTGGAAATCCATTGGTGATCTGACCAGTGGTCAGTACAGCTTTTCCTGAAACTGTCACTTTTTCACTAATTTGATAATTGTGTTTTATTAAAGTGAGAACAAAGTAAAAAAAAAATTGACTACTTTCAAAATTGTAATTTTACAGTGGAGCAGACATTTAAGTGGTAGTGACACATTTACCCTGAAAACTCCCTGTGACCACTTGTCTTTTTATGACCTTAAGCCGGAGCTCTGATGTCCACTGGTTAGGTAAATGGACTAGCTCGACTTGTTTGTTCTTTTAGCAGGATAAATAATAACAAAAACAGTGTTGGGTAAATGAGCAGCAAAGTTTATACACTGCTTAAAATTTTGGGAGGAAATTGCTAAATGGCTATTTGCCATTGAATTCTTTATAGAGTAGTGAAACATCATTTCATTCTTGCTGTTTCTGCCACTGTTTGAATGATGCAAAGCAAGGTTTTGCAGACGACTCCTGTTCTCCAGGTTTGGGAAGTCTGACCTGTCGTACATGTCTTAGCCGGTTCTGATTTTTCCTTTAGAATATAATCACCAACATTACTTAAATTCGTATGATACACATTTTACTGTGAATGACCAGAAACTAGTATTTCTATTAGAAGTTTTTAAAACCTGTCTGTGAAATTACAGCCACTGTAAAACAAAGTATTACTTATAAGAAACAAAAACAGTGTTTGGAACAGACTTTATTTAGCATTCTATATTGGCAGTAGTGACAATAAAGTGTAAGCTGTCTTCATATGAAATGCAGATTCTTATTTAACATATAAGATTTTGAAAAGCTGCCAAAGGTATTCAAGGTCATAATATTTTTTAAACATAATTATTATGACTACATTATAAGTATCTGTTGTTGATGCATTCAATCTTTACTTGGTAGCATTAACCACAGTTGTGTAAATTATTTGTATAAATTTGTCACTTTTAACATAAATCAGATATTTTTGTTTGCATTTTGTTGCTTGCAGTCAGTGTTTGCATCTTGAACGCTGCTTCAGTTATGCAGATTTTCTAGTTGTTAACATAATTTCATTAAAAGTTTTCTTTAAGCCAGTTACGAATTAATGAGCTAAAAGTTGAGAGATTTTTTTTACTGTTTTATCAACAAATACAAGAGGCTTAGAAGAATTGGAACAAAAGACAGAAAATTGTCAGGATCTGTGTTTTCTGTGTTCATTTAGAGTTTTTTGTGTCCTTAAGTCTCTTCGTTGTCCTGTCCTCCCCTTGATTGTTCCCAGGTGTGTCTCGTCTCTGTGATTACCCTCCCGTGTATTTAACTCCACCTGTGTTCTTTGTTCCTCGTCGGGTCCTCGTCAATGTTTAGTCTCCTCGTGTTCAGTTTGTGTTACTCCTGCTCGTTGTTTGGACTAAGTTATTTTCATTAAAAACATCATAATTCATCATTCCTGGGTCCGCTGCCTCTGCCTCACTACTTCACCACCCGAACCCCATGACAGTAGGACCCGACCAGACCGAAAGGTGAGGCTGCTATTATGGACCCAGCTGGAGTGCGGAGGCGGAGATCCGGCAGGGAGGACAGGGCGCTGGCTGACGCTCTCGCCGAGCTGCAGCGGGAGCTTTTCCGAGGGACAAGACTGGTGTTGGCGCCCCCCGGATTCGGCCCGCGTCGGTTCCTCCGTCCGGGTAGTCAGCGACGTGAGCCGCCGGTGGAGCCGGCCCCTCGTCGCTTTCCGGAAACACCACCTCCGCTGCCTGCCCGGAGACAGCGACGTGAGCCGCCGGTGGAGCCGGCCCCTCGTCGCTTTCCGGAAACACCACCTCCGCTGCCTGCCCGGAGACAGCGACGTGAGCCGCCGGTGGAGCCGGCCCTTCGTCGCTTTCCGGAAACACCTCCTCCACGGTCAGCCCGGAGACAGCGACGTGAGCCGCCGGCGGACCCGGCCCCTCGTCGCTTTCCGGAGCCGCCACCTCCACGGTCAGCCCGGAGACAGCGACGTGAGCCGCCGGTGGACCCGGCCCCTCGTCGCCTTCCGGAGCTGTCACCCCCGCGGCCGGTTCCAAGGCTTCGCTGCGGCTCGCCCCCGCGGCCGGTTCCAAGGCTTCGCTGCGGCTCGCCCCCGCGGCCGGTTCCAAGGCTTCGCTGCGGCTCGCCCCCGCGGCCGGTTCCAAGGCTTCGCTGCGGCTCGCCTCCGCGGCCGGTTCCAAGGCTTCGCTGCGGCTCGCCTCCGCGGCCGGTTCCAAGGCTTCGCTGCGGCTCGCCTCCGCGGCCGGTTCCAAGGCTTCGCTGCGGCTCGCCTCCGCGGCCGGTTCCAAGGCTTCGCTCCGGCGCACCCGAGGCCGAGTCAGCCGGCGTTCCAGCCGGCGCACCCGAGGCCGAGTCAGCCGGCGTTCCAGCCGGCGCACCCGAGGCCGAATCAGCCGGCGTTCCAGCCGGCGCACCCGAGGCCGAATCAGCCGGCGTTCCAGCCGGCGCACCCGAGGCCGAGTCAGCCGGCGTTCCAGCCGGCGTTCCTTCCGAGACTCCCAGTGTTCCTTCCGAGACTCCCAGTGTTCCTTCCGAGACCCAGACCCCCAGCGCTCCGACTCAGACTCCCTGTGTTCCTCCAGAGACTCCCTGTGTTCCTACCGAGACCCAGACCCTCTACGTTCCTTCCGAGACCCCGACTCCCGAGACCCTCTACGTTCCCTCCGAGACCCCGACTCCCGAGACCCTCTGCGTTCCTCCTGAGACCCTGACCTTCTGCGTTCCTCCTGAGACCCTGACCTTCTGCGTTCCTCCTGAGACCCTGACCTCCTGCGTTCCTCCTGAGACCCTGACCTCCTGCGTTCCTCCTGAGACCCTGACCTCCTGCGTTCCTCCTGAGACCCTGACCTCCTGCGTTCCTCCTGAGACCCTGACCTCCTGCGTTCCTCCTGAGACCCTGACCTCCTGCGTTCCTCCTGAGACCCTGACCTCCTGCGTTCCTCCTGAGACCCTGACCCCCTGCGTTCCACCCGAGACCGAGACCCCCTGCGTTCCACCCGAGACCGAGACCCCCTGCGTTCCACCCGAGACCGAGACCCCCTGCGTTCCACCCGAGACCGAGACCTCCTGCGTTCCTCCTGAGACCCTGACCTCCTGCGTTCCACCCGAGACCGAGACTCCCTGCGTTCCACCCGAGACCGAGACTCCCTGCGTTCCACCCGATACCGAGACTCCCTGCGTTCCACCCGATACCGAGACTCCCTGCGTTCCACCCGAGACCGAGACCCCCAGCGTTCCGACCGAGACCCCCTGTGCTCCACCAGAGACCCTGCCTCGGGGGGCTCGTCGTCGCCGTCTGTGGGCGGCCCCCGGGACTCATCGCCACCTCCAGCGCCGCGGACGGCCGCCGGACCGCCTCCGTGGTTCCCGCCTCCAGCGCCGCGGACGGCCGCCGGACCGCCTCCGTGGTTCCCGCCTCCAGCGCCGCGGACGGCCGCCGGACCGCCTCCGTGGTTCCCGCCTCCGGGGTTCCCGTCTCCGTGGTTCCCGCCTCCAGCGCCGCGGACGGCCGCCGGACCGCCTCCGTGGTTCCCGCCTCCAGCGCCGCGGACGGCCGCCGGACCGCCTCCGTGGTTCCCGCCTCCAGCGCCGCGGACGGCCGCCGGACCGCCTCCGTGGTTCCCGCCTCCGTGATTCCCGCCTCCAGCGCCGCGGACGGCCGCCGGACCGCCTCCGTGGTTCCCGCCTCCAGCGCCGCGGACGACCACCGGACCACCTCCGTGGTTCCCGCCGCCGCGGACGACCACCGGACCACCTCCGTGGTTCCCGCCTCCTTTGCCTCCGCCCACCCTGTGGGTAGTTTTTTGTTTGTTTATGGACTCTTGGCCCTTCTTGTGTTTCCGCCCACGATGGTGGGTAGTTTTTTGTTTTTCTGGACTCTGGCCCCCCGTCCAGCGCCCCTCCGCCCACCCTTGTTGTGTTTTTGTTTTTTCTGGACTCTGGCCCCCCATCCGGCGCCCCTCCGCCCACCCTTGTTGTGGTTTTTTTTTTTTTTGGGCGTCTGGTAGCCGCCCTTGAGGGGGGGGTACTGTCAGGATCTGTGTTTTCTGTGTTCATTTAGAGTTTTTTGTGTCCTTAAGTCTCTTCGTTGTCCTGTCCTCCCCTTGATTGTTCCCAGGTGTGTCTCGTCTCTGTGATTACCCTCCCGTGTATTTAACTCCACCTGTGTTCTTTGTTCCTCGTCGGGTCCTCGTCAATGTTTAGTCTCCTCGTGTTCAGTTTGTGTTACTCCTGCTCGTTGTTTGGACTAAGTTATTTTCATTAAAAACATCATAATTCATCATTCCTGGGTCCGCTGCCTCTGCCTCACTACTTCACCACCCGAACCCCATGACAAAAATAGAAAATCGCAGTAAAGGCTACTATCGGTGCTTCCAAAATCAACATGTCATTACTTGGAGTTTCTTTGTTCATGTGGTATTGTGCAAACTCCCTATCTTCCCAAGGGTGATTGTAAACATGACACGCAGCATACCTCTGCAGCACCTGACATTCTGCAGGATGCCGAGCAGACAGTTGTCTCCATGCAGACCAGTTCAGGAGAGGTTGTTGAAACTCGAGCAGACGAATGCTTGAAAGCTTTTGCAAACATCTTGGCTTGTTTTGCACTGCCCTCCCTGGTTGCGGTTATTGGTCCAGATGGGAGCTTAACGGCTGCAGCCTACTGGTTGTTGCAGAACCGCCCTCTCTCTGGCAAACAGGGCCCTGCAGCAGTCCTTACCGCCACTCCCTTATGCATCGCCAGGCGCTCTTATGAACAGCAGCTGTTTTTGATTCACAGTAGAACTCCTTGCAAGAATTATTACTTAACATTTATTTGTGTCTTTGTGTTGCATCAAACTAGTCTGTGGAGTAAATGTTAGAAAACAAAGTGCCAGATTATGCCTTTTGCTACATTTCATCACAGTGTTGAGCAATTTGACCTTGGAGAAAGAATTAACAACAAGCAGAAGTCCAGCCTTTGTTTGTGTCTTATTGTGCGCAGCAGTGTGTGGTTTGGTTTCTTATGATTCCTTAAAACATTCTAACGTCTATCTACAGTTCCCAGTGACTCATTAAGCCTCTGGTCTACCAAAGAGAGTCTGAGTCACTGGTTGAATCTCTTCCATCCCTTGTTTGAGTTTATACAGTGGCTGCAGCAGGCTTACTGAGCTTACTGGGATCATTTTTGCCTAATTTCACCTATTTGTCTCATAAGAAATGAAGGTTGATCAATTCCTTTGCATCAACTTGTTTGATCAGTTTTGAAAAATTGCTGTAGAGGAATCTGGGTGAATTGTGTTGGTTCTGTGAAATGCTAGAAGAGGGTCAGATTTGAAACAATTCGAGGTCATGTTAGTTTATTTTCTGTGCTGGTCTCCTCCTTTCTCAGATGGTGGGAGGGAAGAATGCAGCTTTGTCCTCAGATACAAAATTGTATAAGTTCCCAGAGACGATGACCGCTCCTATCAAAATTCATTCTACCAATTTGCATTAAATTCTTTTCTCTAAAGCTTCTTATCAGTTTAACAGAATATTAGCTTTGATCAGCTGTAGTTCAAAATGTAACACTATTAGCTTCATTATAACTAGACTCATTTTTAATACTAAACACTTGTGTTCACAAACAACACTTTAATACTTGTGTTGTTTGTGAACAACACAAAAAAGGCAATTTTAGTGCTTTAGAATAATCTAGGATGGGTCAAATTATTTCACATCGATTACAGAGAATGCCTTGCGAAACATGATTTGTGAAATCTTGACTTTAGATTTTTACTTTTGTGAAGGAAGCATTGTTCTTGTGAACCCGATGTCCTCTGTTGTTTCATTTCCTGAGCTGATTGTATCGCTACACAGCTATTCTTCACTACCCTTTTAATTAGATCAAACTTGTGAAAGATATATGGTTAAAGAATTGTCCGTTGCCATGGCGTATTAGGGACTTAGAAGCAAACATTCCTCATTAAAAGTCTCCTTAAAACAGTGGAGCTTTGTCTGCAACTTAGGAGGTTCAGGCGTGTTGAAGCCGGTTTGTGCCTGCAGCCTGATAGACTGAGGTTGACATATTCCACACAAGTTATCCCTCAGTTGAAAAATGCTGGAGGTTATTTTCAGGAGTTTCTGTGCAAAAAGAAGCGTCAGTCACATTTTCTCTTAGCTGTGTTTTAAATGTGACATCCGGTTCTCAGCTACAGATACCTGCATATTTTTTCCACCCCCTCTGCAGACTCAAGTGGGATGAGTGGTTGTCAGAAAACATCAACTACTTTTTCAACAGTCAGTGAACATTATTTTATTCCATTTTGTTTATTGATTTCTCTGTTTGTTTGTCCAGTTGTTTCTTAATTGCCTCATTGTTTTCCATCCTTTTATCTTCTCCTTTTTCCATTTATCTGCTCGGCTGGCAATTTGTTTGTCTGTCTCTTCTTCTGTTAGTTTGTCCATTACATGTTTGCTCATTGCTTACTGCCTGTCTTTTTTTTATTTCTGAGCAGTTAGAATTTTATTTATTTTTTTTGTAAATTCAGAGGGAACTCTTTTATTTGTCATTTGATGGCCTAAAACGAATTGAGAAATCTAGAAGTTTTATTCTGTAAAAGGAAGAAAATTATAAATAAAGGAACCCTGCAGGAACTATGTGATGACAAGTTTGAGTACAAAGTTAATCAGTTATCAGGTAATAGGTCTTTTGGTGATGTATAAACTGATCTTTTATATAGTTTATTATTATTATTATTATTATTATTATTATTGAGTCGGCTAATGTCTATTAATAGTTGCGGATCATGGCGTTTTCAGTCATTTACATGTTCAAACTTAGTTCATAAACAAATCAAAAATAAAGACATAACAATGGAAGAAGCGCAAAAGAAAAGCAGTATTTAACAAAAGTCAAATTTAAGATGCTTATGAAGTGTCTGAGACTAGATTCATCATGTTAAAATGGATTTATATTTTCTTTAGCTTATTTTCCATCATCATCAGAAGCAACGTCAAATGTATAAATATGTTAAAATGTCCATTAATTGTATTACTTGTGCTGTAAAATAAAAGAGGAATATTGTTTTGACATGTGGATTGACAGCGAGTTATGTAGATTTAACACGGACACAATTCTGATTTGGGAAAACACCAGGATGTCACAAGATTCAGCTGCACTTCTGCAGGGCATATCCGTTCTCTGCTACACTGAAGGCATGACAGCCAACAGCACACAATAAATCAGCTCTCATGCTGGAGGCACGGCGACAGGACTGTCTCACCTTAAGCAGGGTGACATCAGAGGACGGTGATGACAGTCATGTATGAGCATGATCAGACTGTGGCGAAATATTCATTCTCTCACGACTGCATTCGATTAGAATTGACTAGTTGATACTTGCTTTCAGGAGAAAGATTAGTCACTTTTAAGAAACACAGGAAATCTGAAGGATTGTGCATTAAAGTGAAAAAATAAGATTCAAATTTTATCAGATATTGTGAAAGTAAAAGGTGTTACCTCACTTAGATTGGTCAGGCCAGAAGCAGACAACAGGCATACAACAAACACTGCATGATTATCAGACATAAAAAACTGAAAATAAAGTAAGGAGTGATTATTTTAAAGACCCCCATTCAATAAAACAACTGATTAGTGGAGCCTGTATTTTAAAAAGATTTGAAATATAAATCAGTATTTTGTTTCCTCCATCTTCTTGTAAGTTTAAAACACCACACCTTCTTGTCTTATGTGTCTTAGTATGTATTAGTTCTAATAAAAGCTTCAGGAAGTGAGAGGTGCTGCACAGCTTGATCCTTTCCTGAAGTATTTTTTCATCAGTAACACTTAAAAATGTTGGTGAGGTCTGGATCCTTCACAAACTAAAGTTTTATGAATAAGACTCATATGAGGTAATTGTGTGATTAGCAGCTTCTCTCTATTACATTTGCTGCTTCTTGAATAGGCCACCCACAAAAAGAAGACACCTAAAGGCAGCAACTCTTGAAAACACAACAGAAAGCCAACAACACCTTTAAATTTTGTCACTTTACATCCACAAACTTCTATGCATTTTGGGGGTAATTTTATGTGATAGACCACTTTTGTAGCTGAGTTTTAAATCTTTTGTTTTGTTCCCCTTTTTAACCAGAAACAAAAACATCTGCACAGTCATGTGAATTCATAAATAAAAATGCTGATACATATTTGTATCAGTATGTACATCTTATCCAGGAAATCTTTGTCAGTAGGGAGAACATAAAAAATGATGGTAACAAGTAAGGCGTGGCAAGCATGAAGGCATTCATGCAAGCCACATGTCTGAGAGTTCTCTACAACTTTCCTAATCTTGCACTCTTAAACTTTATTTTACATGGTCTGTATTTAGGTTGATAAACTACGAAGATTTATTAGTACTTTAACAGTGTACTGGATATGTTTTAGGTCTGCATTCAACAGGTTACTGCTGTTGAGGGTCTGCCAGGGTTCTCTCTCAAAAGCTGTGATTCTCTGCCACCTTGTGGAGAAACACAGTATTGCAAAGATGAATGTATTGTGGTACTGTGTATGAAGTAAATCTACTACAATGCAGCACCCTGCTTTGTTGAAGTACCTTCATATAATTTAATGTGTGCAACACTGTTTTAAATATCAGCTGTGATGTAGACATGGTCAGAAAAATCTGATCCCAGTTGAGCCTCTGCATGTTACACTTCTTCTGCTGCCAGATAAAGTACGCTAAATGCTCCCTTGCAATGTTGAAATAAGTTGGAATGACTGTTAGGCTTTCAGTCTCATTGTGATCTGCAAAGCAAGAAAATTGAGCTGCGGCAAAACCACTCCTCAAAAACAGAAGCACCTCCTAATACCCCACACACGTACTACAGTCCTCAGCAAGGCTCTAATTGCTCAGCAGCAGAGTGAACTGTGTCCATTTTCTGCCTCGGATTTGTGTGTTGTCAACTTTACACTGTGGTGTTAGGAAAACACAACAATTAGAGCTGTCAGTGCCTGAACACACAGGATTATTAGTTTCTGGGGACAGCTCACGGTCATGCTGCTTGTGTAGCTGAATAAACATCATCTTTTGCATTAAAGGATGCAAGAAACACATTTTGCACATCAGAGCTATCCCAAAAGTTATGATGAAAACATAAACTTAACTCTGTACAATGAGAGGGGAAACAAAAGCAAGTGACATAACATCCTCTGTTTCTCGGTTCCCCGCCCCCCTCTTCTTCTCTGCCTGCTTCCTGCTTTACTCCACCAGGAGCGAAGACCAGATGAGCGTTTTCACAGAGAGCGGTTTCCGGCAGGGATCGGAATGGGACCCTAATTCTGAGTACTCCTCTCTGTACAACTTGGATATGAACTCTCCGTCCAGCCCCATGTCTCCCTCCAAACACAAGGTGGGTTTTTACTACTTTTAAAGTTTACTTGTAAAGTTTAATGTCTGAGCGACTTGTGCAAAAGTGGATTTTGTCACAATGAGCTGGGAACTAGAAATTTGTTTTGGAGAAATTTTGATTGCAGTAGGTTTTTTTTTTATTTGCATTTGGTGCCTGCAGATATGTGCAAAAAAAAAGGTGGCTTTTCAGGGCGCTGAGGTCACTTGGGCAGCAAAGTTATGCTTTTGTATGTGTGTAAAGACATTATTAGGGATCTTACGCACCTCAAACTTAGGTGTGCTTTGTAAGCTTGTGAGAACAATAAAAAAGGCACAGGTTAAAATTGTGTTCAACAAATTATAGAAAAATTTGGCTCCTCACATGCAAGATACATATTCAGAGTGGCTCAGCCTATGTAAATAAAATGTTTAAGCGCTATGAAATGTATATCTATTTGAGTTTTAAATGGCTTACTTCTGCAATATACCGGCCTAATGATGGGGAGAAGTAACAATTTTGTTTCATCAGCAAAGAAGGCATGAAAAGGAATGTGTGAGGAAATTGGAAACAAAAGTCTCATGATTATTTGGTCAATTAGTCATTAAATCCTAACCGATGTTCTAACAGAAATTAAACCGTTATCTGGGCTTGGAGATAATCAATAAAATGAAGAATATATTTTCTCAGCAATGAAGAATGTGGAAAACATGAAATACGTAAAAATAAAATCTGTAAAATTTAATTCATTGATCCTTTCTGAATATATAATGTCTAAAATCCATCAGTCCTTCTGTTTCTTTATCTATCTGTCCTTTGTCATCCATCCATCCATCCATCCATCCATCCATCCATCCATCCATCCATCCATCCATCCATCCATCCATCCAAACACTGAACCATTACTTTAATTAAAGTATATTTAAAAATAGACTCTAGTGCTGTTGCCTTGCAGCAAGAAGGTCTTCAGTTCTTATGCGAGCCTGGGGTTTTTCTGCATGGAGTTTGCATGTTCTCCCTCTGCATGTGTGGGTACTCCAGCTCCCTTCAACACTCCAAAAACATGACTGTTAGGATAATTGGTTTCTCTAATTGTCCTTGGATGTGTGTGCGTTCATGGTTGTTCGTCCTGTGTGTTTCTGTGTTACCCTGCGATCAGCTGGTTACCAGTCCAGAGTGTATTTTTCCTTTCACACAATGATTGCAGCAGATAGGCAGCAGCATCCCCACAGCCCTGCAATGATAAACAGATATAGACAATAGATGTACAATGGATGGATATTTACAGGAGAAACAGGAAGTCAGGAATCAGTCAACGAAACAAAATTAGTTGAGTTTGATCACCTCTCCTCTCAATCTAACAGCCCCTGATGTTCAGATCCTGAAAACATGACATAGTGTTTTTAACTTTCCAACATGACTAACATGTTCTGATAGTTGCAGGCATAGTGTTACATAATTTACAAGATTTTTGTCAGTAATATTTTTTTTCTATTTTGTTGTACAGGAATGAATATTGTCTCTGAATCAATTTTAAAGAAGGGCAAACACTAAGGATGGGTTACAAAGAAAACAAAATGCATCATTACAATTCTTGCTTTAGTAATTTGTCAAATATAGACCATGGGACTACAGGTCGGGTCTTCATATTCATAGTTACACAACTTTCAACAACACAAGCATTCCAAGCAAAGGTTGGAACTTAAAAATATCCCAAATACGAAAATATTTCAAACACACAAGCTTCTGCTTTGCAGGGAAGAGCAAAGTTATGTCTGCGGATTCAAAAGCAGACAAACCGATACTGGTGGAAAATGTAATTAACTAGAGTCTTTGACTGCAGAGGCAACAAAGCAGGTAGCAGAATACAAAAGATAAAAGCCAAAGAAAACAAAACAATCAGAGATTTGTCTCTGAAGAAATAAATCTGTGACTATGTATTTACTCAGAGGGAGGCGATAATTAACCAAATGGCGGGTGTGGTCTTTATTGAAACCTGCTACAGAACACAAAGTAAAACCACCGTAGAAGTTTTATCGACTGAATTTGGACATTCCATTTATTTGCAGCTCTTTTCAACTCCCTACAACTTTAACCAATCAATATTATTCCAGCCTTAAAATTACTTTTATTTAGACTTATGCTGCTGTCATTACATTTGTGTTATACACAGAGCATTTTGTTACAACATACTTTTGAATGAAGAAAAGTGAAGCAGGATATTTTTTTCAATATATTGTAACTCTTTATTTAATGATTTGAATGGTACATTATGGCACTATGACTATGGAGTAGGCAACCATGAAAATATTTAACAAGTAATCTAATGATATGCCTGTTGAAAATAAAATAATTTTTTTTAACGTCAATATAGTTAACTATATATTTTTTATGACTATCAAGGTATTTGAAACTTAGACAACATAATTACTGACAAATTTAAGTAACCATCGAAGGATTTGCTGATTTATTGAACTGTGCCACTTTTAGACCGTCGCGTGTTCCTCTAGACCAGTTTCAGTCTGTCTTCCCTTTTTGGTGGCAGAAAGCCATCATAAATATGTAGCCACACATTATGCTGTTGCTGTCATGTTTAATAACTTGATACCCTTTAAGATTTGGTCCAAATAACTGCATAGACTCTGAATATGCCTGGGCGTGTTTTTTTTAATTTATTTTTTTATAATATTAAACCGGTCAAACCAGTCCTTTGTTCTATTTGTGTCAATGGGAGTGCTTGACAAGAACTCCTGTTACGTGGAAGAGAACAAAGTTCTGAATTTTAGAAATTTACACATAAAAAAATCTTCCTTTAACTTTATAGGTGTTTTTGGATGAAAGTATTACTTTTCAGAGTGTTTATTCCTGTATTATTACAATCTGACATGAAGCAGAGCTCTGGCTGACCGATAAGGAAGTGGCGTATAATGCACACAGATGTGGCACACAATCTCCACCTACCTAACATTTTTTTCTGCTTTGGGTAAATAAAAGGTGAGTGGTAGCTGGAGAAGGACTAATACAGCACAGTGGCAGCTATTCATTTAGAGACTACGGGTAATGATTGAAAGACCTAAAGGCTCACTGAATATTTCATTCAGGCTGTTCAACTTCCCCGCTGTGGATTTGTGAATAACTGGAAACAATCTGGAGGTAAAGTAGAACAGATTTGATCATCTTGAAGGTAAAATGACGAGATCAGAGTGTCTCATCAATTTTAATAAGCCGGACAAACTCATGTTTGCCCAGTGGAAATATATACTTTTGATGTCAGTGGTTAGTAAATTAACCACCTTCAAAGTCATTCAAAGTCAAAGTCATTCACTTTAGACATTCAAAGTCTGTTGAATGTATTCCCATTTGTCCCTGAGCAGTTTGACTTAATACTGATGGTTAGCTTTTTAACTGTATAATTCATACATAGGCTTTACGAATGTACTGTTCAATCCTGATTTGTCCTCTATAATCAGAGCAGCAGATAACAGTTGATCTACTTTTATGCAGCTTTAGAATAATAAAAGGGTGTGTTTGCCCTCAGTAGCAATAAACATGTCTGTTATCTGTGGGAATGTGAATGTCCCATAGTTTCCCTTTACTTGTGAGCTGATCATTTAGCTCAGAGTAGAAGACAGAACTATTTTTCTGTTTCTATTCTATTTTTCTTCTAAGAAGACTAACTCTTTTCAAGTTGTCAACTGGAAACCAGGACAACTACAGGTAGGAAAATAGAAACAGTATCTGTTCCTATTGCATAGCAAATCTCAAAGTCCAGGAAGTCAAATTGATCAGGAACTGGGTTGTTGCTTGGGGCGCTGGTTTCAGTTGTTCTCTCTTTGTGGTCCATGTTTTTCGTCCGAACATGTTTTATTTGCTTTGACATTACCATAGCAGATTTTGCAATGTAAGCTGTCTTTTCTCTGTGTCGACATTATGGATTAATTTAGCTTTTCTGTGAATTCTGCTTTAGAATTTAAAAAAATTATTGTGAAAGCTACATGAGTAAGATCTTAAAGTCAGTTCATTTTAAGAGATAGATAACAAAAATTAATACTTGTAAATCATATAGATTCATTACACACAAAGCAACCTTTCAAGCCTTGATGAATATTAGATGAAATATTATTTCATTCAATGAAATATTGGCTAATGAAAACCCAAAATTTAGTTTCTCTCTTAATTTGAATATTACATGAGACTAATAATCTATTTTTTAAATAGAGAAATATTTTTCTATGATCTACTCAATCATGTGGAAGACTGATGGCTTAACAGTTGTTCAGAAATCTGTCATTAACTCCACGGGGAGGGCGAGCCAACAGTCAATTGTAAAAGAGGTGGTTGTTCACAGAAGGCTGTTTCTAAGGACATTAATGGAACATTTAGTGAAAGAAAAACACATGGTGGAAACAGGTGCACAATTAACATATATCCCCTGCCTTGAGATTATTGTGTCGCAAATCCCTTTCAGAGTCAGGGAGATATTCAAAAGGTGTTGATTGCAGCTAAAATTAATGCTACATGTGGCTGCCTCTTTGGATCTAAATATTTTACTTCATTTATTGCTTATTAATTGTATCTAGTAATGAAAAGTGACCTTTGATCTGTGCCTGAGAGGCGTTTTTATCAGTTGGTTAGTCATTCAGATTGATATTTTCCTATCATACCATGTCTGCAGCTTTTCAGCCCTTTTACTGTCACAAAAGTGGGGCAAATAGATGTTGAAACAATTTATGTTTTTGCTTTTTTATAACAATATCTGTATCTGCTATGTAGGACATCTGTTGCTGTGATTCTATTCTAGTTTATTTTTATAGCTTTTAAAGTAAATCTTATTTGCCTTGTGTGTGACTGAAGCTGCAAGTGATGGATTGGGCAGGACACTTTAAGAGCACCATTTAGAAACTATATAGTGTTGCCTTTAAATTCAAGTCTTGTGATGTGCCGTATGTTGAAAGATGCAGACAAAAATAGAAATCCAAATCTTTTCAGTACTCACAAACAATTCACTTCCTTCAGATGTACAAACCTTAATTTCTTAAGATTTAATATCACAAGGTTACAAAGTTTTATGTGAAAGCAGAAAATATATCTATTTTCATACATTTTTAGCATATTCTATTAAGGATACTAGAAATATATATTTTATAGAGGATCTATTCCAGCTTAAGCATGGATGCATTACAGCATCCATGCTGTATGCATGGATGCATTACAGCATCCATGCTTAAGCCTCTTGAAAGCATGAATCTACTCAGATTTTGAATCTTGCACTAGTCAGCAAAATTAGAATATTTCAAAGCTGAACTAGGAACTTTTTAGAAGGTATTAATTTTAATACTACTGGAAATACAGCTATGATCACATATGACATGTGAACTTTTATACACGTACTAGTTCCTAACTGTTCCTTTTCTTATTAAATCTGACACAAATCTGACTTGTATTTGACCTGAAATATTGATTAGATCCTAAGTATTGGCCAATTGGGATTTTTTTTTTTTTTTTTTTTTTTTTTCGATTAATCGGTGATGTGTCCTTTAAAATATCGGACTCATTTGAAATACGGATGGCAATATGGGTTAAAAAGTTTATCACATTCTGTGATTATGTCATTATTTATGACAGTGAATGTGATAATAAAAAAAATCAATATTTGAAGAGGTGTTACATTGAATGTTTGAGATTGATGGTAAATCCTACTTAAAGAAAAAAAAAAACAACTTACTAGTCAAGAAACTGTTTAATTTTCTATAAAGCTTAATTGGAACACCAAATAAGTAGAAGTAAGTCATGCTACACATTACAACGTTATATATTCATATTTTTAATAATACTGATGCTTATTCGTACTTTCATCGAACCTACACAGGACAAAAAAAAGTAAAAGTAACTTGAGAGGTTGATAGACATTATTGATTAGAGTTTGTTATAGTAATGTTATATCAAATTTGTATGACAACTAAAATAATTCACTATAAATGTTACAGAACATTTTCATCCCAGCCTGTAACAAAAATAAATATAAATAAATTTAGAGAACATGTGTATACATTATTCATATAAATTCATGTTATTGCTCATGTGACATGAGAAAACCTAAAAATTATTCATGTCACATATGCTATTTCTACGTCTAAATTACAAGGCTTTGCTATGTCAGTTTATTCTCTTTTGCATTCTACGTAAGGTTTAACAATGTCAAAAAAATTATTATGAAATTTGTTTTGAGATTCTGGCAAGGATTTTTGACAGTTGGTCTAGTTACATATTACGTATAACAAATTATGAAATTTATTAAATATTGTTTAACAACATGCTTATTGTGTTATTTAAAACTTGCACTTATCAACTTAAATAATTGCAAAACAGGAGATATTTCTAGTTCCAATATTTTTAAAGGGAGATTAGCACCTTGAAGTAGCAGCTAAAACAAATTAAATTGCAGACATTCTTCCGGTTTAGCTTCAAGCTTAATGTGCATTCCGTAGAATGCACATTAAGCTTTCTACGGAATGCTTAATTCTGTAGAATTAAGCATTCCGAAATGAATTAAGCATTCCGAAAAGAAAAGAAATTTTTCAGATTTATTTTCTTTTCATTTTTGATGAGATCAAACCTAGACGTCTTCCTTATTTTTACATCCTCTTTTGTTCTTCTTCTTTTCAGGGGGAAAAGAAGGGAGTCTTGGGTCGGATCACCAGCTTATTCCAGAGAAGAAAGAGCAGCAGCAGCCAGCATCAGTCAAACACCGCCACAAATTCAAGCACACCAACTTCTCCTGTGTCTCCCCGTTTCCCTGTATCCCATGTAGAAGATGGGTTAAAGCCTCTGGTCAATTCTCAAACGGGGTCACATGATGCATCCCCTAGAACTGAGCTCGACGACTCCCTCAGTCAAAGCTCCAGCCCCAGCGTCGCCTCTCTGATTGCGGATGACAAAGATCTCCCGTTCGCAGACAGCGGCAGCAGTGGCAGGAGCAGCGTGAGGGAGCTGCGTGTGTCCAGGGTCAGCAGTGCTGGAGCTCAGAAGAATTCTGGGAATGTGACGCCCACCAGTACAGAGCTTCCATCTGCCGCTTGTCCAAACTCAGACACAGATTTAGGCTTTGCAGAATCAGTGGTGGAAGAAGTTAGCAAGAGATTGCAGGTTAATTTGGACAACATTCAGAACTCCAGTGAGGAGAACGTTGTCACCCCTACCACACCGATGTCAGTTAAATCCCCACTTTCCTTGACGCTGGACACCCCAAAGTCTCCCAACTTAACCTCCATATGTTTGGCATCAAAGAAAACTGTGGTGAAAGTTGGAGAGAAAGGTCACAGCACTGTGTTAAAAGGAATAACTTTAAGCTCTCAGTCATCTGTATCACATAGCACCAGCAGTCAGCAAGAAAAAAATGACCCAGATGCACAGAGGGGAAGTTCTGAAGTCAGGATACCTTCCAGCAGTTTGTCTGAGAAAACTGCAGCCGCAACATGGAGCCCTGTGCCTGAGGGAGAGCAAACAGCCGAAAGGGATTCTCCCGTTCAGCTCCATAAAGCCATCTGGGTGGAAACATACCTGGGAGATGAGACGGAGGAGGAGGGAGAGACGGATGTAATGAAACAGGAGGAGGAGGGCCTTAGGGTGGACTCACCTCCTGTGCTGGCCATACCTGTCAGAGTAATACCTGAGGATGAGGTGGTAACAAAGAAGGAAACCCCACCCACCCCTTTGGAGAGTTTGCTATCCAGTGGCAGCTTGCCAGAGTCCGACATCACCAAAGCAGCGACTTCAGAGGAGTTTCAAACATTCCCGCAGGAGCCGGGAGAGCCCGACACCAGCACGATCCCAGTACCTGAGTCACTGGGAGAAATCCGCCTGACTCGCAAGACTGTGAGTCTGCCGTCAACCAAGGTTTTTGCCCAGAAAGTAATTATTGAGCCAGAGCTGAGTTTGGAGGACAACGACAAAGATTTAGCTTCTGAGACATCCAGGACAGCAGAGCTAAAGGGGTGAGTTTTATTTTTTCTTTGTTATGGTGTCATTTTCCCTTTTGATCACTGAAAAAGCAGAAGAGAATAAAGCCTGCACGCAACCTGATATCCAAGTTCCCATGTTTCTTTGTAGCCAAGCAAGACAATAAGCTGAGCTGGTTGAGAGGCACTGAAATATTCATTTACAGTAGATAATATCAGCCACATACTGTGTGTTCTCTGAAGTGCTGGAAAGAACTGTGCTAAAAATGTACCTAAATTGAATTTATTAAGGAAGTAATGAACAATTTAGTTTAATAATTGTAATAATTGTTACTTTTCTCAAGGATTGTTTAAAAGTGTTCACCTTTATGGATGTGTCTTTGGTTTATTGCCATCTAAACCATTTTATATCTAAAAAAAAAAAAAGAAGCTGTTTTCGAGATTCCAACCAAGATTATTTATTTACTTTTTTTAAAACAATGTGCCATCCTGGCTGAAGTTGGTGATGCATGAGCAAGAGTAGGTGAAAACATCAAAAATAGATCTCTTGTGTTTGGACTTTATGCAAGCAGTGTGTTTTACAAATTGTGACAGACATCACTGTTCTCTTCAAGTAAAAATGCATTTAGTCTAGAACTGCTCAAATAGAGGACAGAATTATTGTCAGCATCACTAGGAGTATTTTAAGGCAAATATTATCAGATTCGTTTTTGTTACAGTTTTACATAGATGATCTGAGTTTCTGAAAGAAATCTGATCATTTCTTATCTTTTGAGATGTGATTTATAAAATCCTCTATGGTGATAGTCATGTTATCATTCTTGATGGCATTGTGGAGTAAACAAAGAGATAAACACCAAAGCTGCTAAACAGACACCAGTTTCTTTTATAGATTTTTGTCATTTTAACTCCCATGGGCCAGTATAAACCAACTCAATCCTCTAGGACATGGTACACCATGTCAGACTATTAATATGGTAGTTGTACCATTAAGTTTATGCCACAATGTCTAAAATGTTCCATGGCTATTTTATTAGTCCAACAAAAAAAACATCTTTTTGACAAATGCAAAATGTGTCGCTGGTTACTCATTTTTTTCACCATGGAAATGTCATGTAATTTCTGCCCAATCTCTTACTTAATGTTGAATCTTGAATGCTCACTTTAACTAAAGCAAGTGAGGTCTGCAGGGGTATATATGTTGTTCTTGGTTCTTTTGTGTCTTTCTGAATTAGTCATTGATGCTTTCTTCAAGTAATTTTGGCATGCCAGCCAGGCCTGGAGAGGTTCCCCACTGTTTCCTTTATTTGTGGATAATAAATCTCACTGTGGTTCACTGAGTACCAAAGTCTTAGAAATTACTCTTTAACTCTTTCCTGACTGATGAATGTCATTAAATTTGTTTTTCATCTGTACTTGAATTTTCTCACATCGAGGCATGAGATATTTTATTTTGAGATTGTTTATCTGACATCATGATATCAGTTAGGTTCTCTATTTTTTGTTTCTGTAGGACAGTTAGTAATCAGGCATGTGTGGCTAGTGAAACTGAATCAAAAATACGCTTTTTAAAGAGACTATATACTGTTTCACGTTTAAACATTTCATATTTACTATAGTACACTCTGTACTTTCTATAATTGTTTCACAGATATGCTATAAAACAAGCCTGTTTCTCTCTACTTCTTCTTTGACAGATTGACAAGCTTCCAAAAAGACAATGAAATTGAAATCAAAGATAACAAAACCGAAGCACCAAGAACAACAGACGAGTCCTCACTGTTCAACACTACATATACTACTGAATTCATAGTTGAAGAAGAAACTGAGACCCCTGCTTCCGAAGTTAGTATTGCAGCTTCAGACATGAGCAAACCCAAGTTACAAGATGAAGATGTTGGAGTAAAAGCTCAAAGTAGTCACATAGCTGCTACTAAGCAAGGAATTAAAGGAGCAGTAGACAACTCGCATGCTTTCACAGGAAGTGGAACAAAGACCTCTTCATCTGCTGCTGGACTTAAGTTGAAGACTGTCTCAAGAAAGTCCACAGCAGGCACAAAAACAGAAAGTTCCAGTGATCATCCTCCACTTAAGGAGCGTAGCACTGAGAAACGAGTTTCTGCACTTCCAGTGTTAAAAGATCAAAGTGGTGTTGGTCACGTAAAGCCTAAAATTCCGAAAGTTTCAACATCAGAAACTGATGTGAAATCTCCAGAAGCATCTGAGAAAATATCAGAACCTGATGTCTCTGGGTCAGCAGTTGTTTCCAAATTTCCAAAGCAGACTAGACCTAAAGAACCTGTCAAGTCTCCAACCAAATCAGTCAGAAAACCAAGCTTTGAAGAAACCAAAAATGTGAGAGTCACATCAGGAAATATTTCACCTACAAAATCTGTGTATAGAACAGGTACAAAGCTGAATAAGGAAAAGTCAGAGGAGGAGTATGCAGACTTTGTCAATGGAATGGAGCTTGAGCAAAGGACCGGTAAAAAGGTGAGCCATCCTGACAGGGACACTCTGCAGCAGAACCAACAACAGAGTAGTTCCTTCTTGGCATCAAAAAGTAAGTTGCCAGTTTCATCTCCAACAAGAAAAACAAATATCAGTATCACACCAACAAGCAGCCACAGCTTTAAAAAAGTGTTGCCTGGTCAGACTAACTCAGACAAAGGTGAAGCAGTCCAGAAACAGACGCCAGAAGAGCAAGAAGTAACTCCCATCGATGAGAAAGCTGAAAATGAAACACTGATGCTGCAGCCTGGAAGTCCAAAGAAAGGTAAGAGTCCAGTCATGGTCTATAGGCTGAGGTTTTTATTTTTAGTTAGTCTGGATCAACTTTGAGGCTGTTGAAAATGTTTTGTCAGGTAATTTTATGTTTATTTGAGAAGTAGTTCTTAAAGCTGTTGGGTTAGGGTTAGGGCTACATTATTGTAAAGTGATTTTTATTTGTTGTTAGTAAACACTGTATTGATTGGTTTCTATTAACAAGGGTCAATGTTGAGGCCGTTTTTAAAAAAATAATAAATTATACCATATAATTTCTTTTCTGAATCTTCCCATTTCACTACATTTATTTATTTGTAAATTGCAAGTTGTTAAAAACTATTTTTTAAAGTTATTTTAAAAAAGTAATTGAAATTTTATTTTATTTTATAGTTTTTTTGTGGATGGCTTTTAGCTTTTGCACCATATTCAATCACAATAGATACAATAAATGCTGTCTACATTACAAAACTGTGATAGCAAACTTGCAAATTGAGGATGTCTGACTGCATAAATAATTAAAACTCAATCACATATCCACACCGACAAAGTACTGCAACTTGATGCACATTGTTGTAATAGAATACTTTTCTGATTTTTTCACCTCAGTTCCCTTGAATAACATTTGTGTTTGTCTTTTTCAGGAACAGGAAGTATGCCACCACTGAAACCATCCAAACACCTCTCTAAAAGAAGCATGAGTCATGAAGAGAATGACACAGCAGGTCTTTCTTTTTCTCCAACTAAGCAAGAGAAAAACGTGTTCGCAAGGCTCACCAAGCCAAACGAAAACATCAGACAACATGGAAAATTTCCTGTGAAGGAGCTAACCGAGACTTCATCATCCGGGAGCAAGCTTCCCACAAGAAATCAGAGAATCGCCAGCAAAGTTAAGTCCAAAATCCAAGAACTCTCGTCAAAATATGAGGATTCAAATCTCAACACAGTTAAAGACTCAACTGTGAATGGTAAAGAGACTGTCACAGCAGATACTATGAAGGACGGTGATTGTAAGTCTGCAGAGGAACACATTAAAATGGCGAAAAAACAAACTAAAATCCATCAAACTACACTGGAAGGAGATGCTAAAGGTGGAGAGATTTTTTTGGTTCCATCTGAGGAAATCAGGAATTCAAGAACTACAGACGAAACTCAGATGATTGCACACCCAGTAACCATTGTAGACAAAGAAATATCAGCTAAGTCACTGGTTGCTGGTGATAATAATGCAGAAACTGAGGAAAGAAAGCTGGAACCCAAAGAACCAAAACCAGAAAATCAAAAAGACAACAAACATAGGCAAAAAACACTATCATCATTTAAAACGTCCACCACAGTTAAAGCCAAAGATGTGTCAGAGGAGGTGCCAAGCAAGACTAAATTTAAATTTACCAAAGAGAAAAACACTGCAGTTCAGGCTTTTGACATTAAACCAACCCTTAAGTATGTAACTAGTAAGTCAGCCAAACCTGAGCTGGATGTAGGCATTCATTATGACCCATCAACAGAAACTGGTCAGGAGGGAGTTATGTCTACATCAGAAACAAGAAAGAATATTCCTGCTGAACTTGTCTCAGACTCACAGAGTCTAGCCGTAGGATCAGATGTTGTGAGTTCACCGGACTATTTGGAAGATCCAACTAAAGCTATAAATAACAGAGTATCGCAAACATTAACTGTGGAAGCAGCAAAAGGTTTTGATGTAGGGGAGAAAAATAAAGAGGAGGTTGGCTGGAAACCAGCTGAGGCTTTGGACGCAGAAACAGAGACTGTAACTGTTTGTGAATTGCCAAAGAATGTTGAAAATCAGTTAAACAAAGAGGTTCTTTTAGACGAATCTGGAAGCAAGGAGAAAGACTCAAAGCCAGACGAAATGCTTAATCACACTGCAGTGGAAAGCTCTGAGTCACAAAACAGTTGTAAAGAGAAGCTCAAAGAAAGACCTGTGGACTTTGCAAGGAGAAGAATTACGGGTTCAGGGAAAGCAGGCCATCTCTCAACAGAAGAGAAAAGCTTGCAGCCTAAGGCTACAAAGAACCAACAGGCAGTAGTTACACATGTCCTGAAAGGAAAGAGAACCAAGAGTGAGGAAGCAGAGAGCATAATAGTTGAAACTACAGCAAGTATAATTGACACAAAACAGCAGAACTTACAACAAGAAACTTCACAAAGCGACTCTATGAATACAGAGAGACCAAAGCCTCAAAATATTGAACCACTTGGGAAAAATGAAAAGGAAGCCAAAGAGCTAATAACCAAAAGTAAAAAGATGAAAGATGACTCCAGAAAACTAATAGGCAAAAATTATGATGTTGTAAAGGAAAAAACAAGTCTTGGAATATCAACGACTGACAGCGAAATGCTGGAGACTGAATCTGAAGATGGCTCCAAAGGAAAAGAAGAGATCATACTGAAAAACCAAACTATGAATAAAACAACAGAACAAAATGCTCAGACATTAATTAATTCTAAAACTGGAGAAGAAGGTGGAAATATAACAAAACAAGGCAGATATAAAAATCATATATCAGATAATGGACAAAATGTTGCAAAAATTGAAGAAGATAAAACAAAGGAGACTGAAGCTGTAAAATTATCATTAGTGAGCACTCACGTTGAAGAAAACAATGTAAAACCTGAAGTTGAAATCTCAGAGAGCTTTGGGAATGAAATTGTAACAGTTAAAAGTGAGGATGGAAAACAAAAGGTTCAGACAATCAAAACTGTTCTTGAAAAATCGACTAATCAACAAGGTCAAGTGGTGATAGTGACTGGTAATCTTGATGGAGAATCATCAGAATCTGAACATCTGAAATCTGAAATTACTGATTCATCATTGCAAAGTTTGTCAAATGAGACAGAAACTCCAGGACATATTAGTAAAGACAGCAACCAACAGGTCCAGAAAATATTAACTATTGGTGACCAGAATGCAGTATCTTCAGAATCTGAACAACTAAAGTCTGAAATAAGTACTTCCTCAATGCAAATTATTGTAAATGAGACAGCAGCTCCAGATCATTCAAGTGAAGTTAGCAACAAACAGGTCCAGAAGCCAATAATTGTTGGTGACTATGAAGGGAAGTCAACAGAATCTGAATTTATAAAATCCGAAATCAGGATTTCATCATTGCAAAGTCTGATAAATGAGACAGAAGTTCTGGATCATACAAACAAAATTATCAGTCAACGGCACCAGGCAACAATTACTGCTGGTGAACAAGATGGAATATCAACAGAAGTTAAAGGTCCAAAATCTGCCAGAAGTGAGACGCCAAGAACAGAAGCGCCTGAGGTCACAACAGGAAACCATATTGAACACATACCAATACCAGGCTGTGAAAGAGATAGAGATGACTCTGCAACAAAAGATACATTGACAGAACGTTTGGTGGATGAGTTAGAAACTGCTAATATAAGAAATGACCCTGGAAGTCTCCAAGAGTTCAGCCCAATAAGTGATAGAGACAAAGGCGCAGACAAATTAAAACAAGCTGAAAATGAATTGGGGGAATCTGAACATTTGAGTCACAAATCAGAAAAGCAATCAGATATCGATGCTGAAGTTCAGGATAGAAATGATACTCAAGATGCTCACTCTGTTTGCAGTACCACTGCAGTTGGAGATTTGGTGAATGAAACAACAGATGTTCAGAAGTCAAACACTGATGTGATGCAAGAAAAGGAAATCAAAATATCAAATCAAGAATCTAAATACTTTGACACAAACTTCAAGTTAAGACCAGAAATGTTGGAAGACAAAGCTTCAGAAGAGACAAGAAAAAGTCAAATCCCAGAGGTCAAACCTACTTTGACTTTGACCACCATGGGTCAAAGTGCTAAAGAAACTAAAGACAAGACTACAAGCAAGGACCAATCAAATGACAGTTTAGTAAATGAATCAGTGAATGAAAATGTCACCAGGAAACTTGAAGTCAAGAAAGACACGAAGTCCACTATCTCTGATGACTCAAATGAAAGTTTAACAATATCAGATCAAGAAAAGTTAACAGGGTCTGAGTCAGAGACATTAAGAACTGAAGTTCAAAAGAAGAAAATACAAAACTATGACATGGATGCAACCCAAGATTCTGACAATCTACTCTCTTATAATGGTAGGAAAGAAAAAACAGAACTTCAGGATTTATCTTCTGAAAGTTTGTCGAGTGAAACAATAACTTTGAAAGACATCAGTGAAGTTTTCAATACAGAAGTCCAAAGATCCAAAACTACTAGAGAAAAAGGTGAAGATTTACCAAACCTAGATCAAGAATTCAAAGATTCAAATTCTCTAATAACTGAAGTTGGCACAAAGGAAACCGGGATGAAGCACAGCATCCAGGATCATAGCACTGAAGATCCTAAAGATGACTGTGAAGCTAAGGTCAGGGAACCACTGCTAGTAGCTACAGAGCAGACTGAGAAGCCCTCAACTACTACAGGACAAAATAGTGGTACAACACCAGGTCAAGACAAGTCAGCACAATCTGCCCCAAATGCAGACCTAAAAGAAAAACTGGAGTCAGTAATACCAGCAGAGTCAAAGACTGAAATTCAAGAGCTGAATGCCAGAACTGACAGAGTTAAGATTCATGATCATTCTAAAGAAAAAACAGCACCAATTGACCCATCAGTCAATCAGGCAAAGAATATTGAAATTTACAAAGCTGACACTCAAAAAGAACAAAGTATCTCAACTGACAAAGATGGTAAAGTTGAGATTAAATCAGACATACATTCCAATGTTTCTGATGATACTGTTTCAAGAGACCTTCATGAGAAGATACCAAATGTTGTAGGAAATACAGATAACCTGACTGTTGCCAAAGAAAAACAGGATGCAAATGTCACTGTTGTGGTTCAAAATATAGCAAACACAAGTGTTTGTGTAGACCAAAAGAAAGCACATTCCATTGGTTCAGTTCAAGTAACACTTAGGGATGATGCTCTGAAGACTGATGAGATCTTTGAAGAAAGTATTCAAAAACGTGAATCATCTGCGGCGAAGTTCACTGCAGGTGGTGGTTTGAAACAGGAGGCACACAAAATTTCAAAAAAAGTAACATCTCAATTCTTTGATTTTGACAATGCTAAGGCTCCAGGGAAACCGGTTACACCCAAACGGACTCCATCCGCTTGGTTGGACGTGGAAGACCGTCACAAAAAGAAAAAGGGACGTAGAAGAAATGAAGATGAGACAGCTAGTGATGATGACTTACTCGAGCCAGAGGAAATTGATTACTTTCTCAGCAGTGTCAGAGAAGGAGGAATACCCTTTTCAGTGCCTCGAAAGAAACAGATTCGTAAAAAACTGCAGTGCCCACCTTTTGCTATGCCAGCCATCAGGGAGGACCACTTTGAGCGGACATTTGATCCAGAGGAATTTCATTTTGGCTTAAGAAAAAATGATAGACGCATGGACCTTTCTCCAGCTATGGTAATCAAACAAAAAAATGCTAACAGGAATAGCAGAAGTACTGATTCTCAAGAGAACGGCACCTCAGCAGATAAACTAACTGAAGGACAGGATGAGGTCAAAGAGGAGACTCAAGTCAAAGAGGGAAAAACAGAGGGGCAAAACAATGAGCCGGGGAAGGTGGCGTCAAGACTCAAGAGGATGTCCATCCTCACAGACTTGCTTAGCTCCCCTCGGACTTCCAGGAAGACAAGAATTGAAGCTTCCTCTGCCTCAAACAGCACAGTCCCGTCTAACCGGCAGCAAGACGTTGGACCGCAGGGAGTTACTGCCTTGCCTCTGCCTGTTCCCCCTGCTGATAACAGGGGCGTGAAAGATACAGATCAAAGCTTGATTACAGAAGGTGGAATAGTTGCTGTTAGTGAGTCAGCATGCAGCTCCTCCTCTGTTCCTCCTCTGCCGGCACTCTCTGAGATGAACCTGCCTGATCATTTAGAGAAACAGCTCAAGAAAGACACACCAGAGCTAGAGGCCTCCATGGACTTTACACAGACAACTGACCTAACCCCTCCTGCTATGGAACAGTTGTCAATTACAAACATATCCATTGTGGATGTGGGCCCGAAGAATCCTACAGTACTGCCTTCTACAACAAACTACAATCATGAGATATCTCAAAATGGACTTCAAACAACTAAAATCAAGGTAGTAGCTTTTTTGTTTCACTAACATATTTACTAATTGCAATAGGAACATACTGATTTGACTGAGTACAAATGAGTCTGAAAGTCACAGCTGCAAAGCACATATTTGTTTCTGCTTTACTCCCATGGAGACACAAGCCTCAGGTTGTATCTTGTTCGTTTTTTTTTTTTGTTTTGTTTTTTTTGTGTGTGTGGTGAAATGAGGGGGTTTCATACTTCAAGTTGCCAAGTTGTGAATCATTTGCAAGAAAGAACAAGAAACATGAGCACATATTCAGGGTGGCACTCTACACAGGAAATATTTTGCAACATTGGTGCACATGACTTTTCCTGACTCTCGGCAAAACATTTGCATCAGTAAGCAAATAACACTGATATGAAAACTAAATGCATTCATAGTAAAAGGGTATGACACAACAAGCGGCAAGCATTTATTTTTTTGCTACAAGGAATTTGCAAAGAGAAAAAATTAATTGAAAGAAGATGGATTGCTTTTAAATTTGTACGCATTTATTCATAGATGAATTAATACATGTGAAGTTAAATACAACATATTAGTGATTCAAGCAACTGTTAAATTTAATGGAAAAAATAGAGTGAAATATACCACAAAATCTTACTTTTCTAATAAAGTGCTGAAGTGTAGGTGGTGTCTTTTTGCAGAACAACTCTACCTATATAGATATATTAAATAACCATAACCTTATCCAAACTTACCAACCTGAAGTTGACTTTTCCTTGTAGGATTGAGTTGCATCAAAAATAATTGAAGAATTGTGTCTTCATCTGTCTTGCAGAAACCTGTCGTTAGAGGACACCACAGAAGACCTGGAAAGGTAGGATTTAAAATGTTACTAGTTGCATTTTGTGAGACATTGTCTCTGTATTGCACTGATGGTTCTGTTTGTTCATGCAGATAGTCATACACGAACATGCTCAGTTTGGTGGGGAGACATTTGAAGTCTATGGTGATGTAGAAGATTCCACCTCAATGAAACTGTCTCCTGTGATATCGATCAAAGTCATCAGAGGATGGTATGGAATTCTACTAGTAGTTTAAAAAAAAAATGTATGTTCATTAATATAAGAGGAGTAGAGAAAGCAGAGGGAAACGTATAAAGTATAGTTTAATATGACATGTTTTATTATGGCTGACTGTTGTGACTGTTATTATGGCTACCATGACATCATGGTATGACATGTATAACATGATCACAATACTTTGCCACATCAGAGTTGTATCCGGTCAAAAATAGGATGAGTACCTGAGGTTTGATTTCCTTTGGCATTGCTAACTGATCTACTGGAGCAAATCACTTGAGTCTGTAGTAGGGTTGTCAGGATCTGCAGTAGTTAAAATATCAAACTTAAATCAAGAAAACAAATATATTCAAGATAATGTTCAGTACTGTAGAAAATTGTTTTGAGTGTGTTTCTTTCTAACAGATTAGAACATACTATCAATAACAGTATGACAATGCTTTTCTTGTCTTAATGTGTGCAAAATCAGTAAGCATTGATCAAGTCTGCAAATATTTTGGCAAAAAACTAATTCAAAATGATGCTTTTATTCATAGCAAAACAGTAGACAAGACACCTCTTGCTAGAGGTGTTAATAACATTGATGAAAATATTTACCTTGGAATCAGTTATCGATCAAGTCCATAGAAATTTATTCAGCAGTAGCCCAGTTCAATCTCCATGTTTATGGTAATTTGTCATCATAACTAATTGAATGATCAACTGAAGTCAGCAGGGTAGGGTGCCACTGATTCAGATTTTTTTTGTGAACGTCTTTCTCTTACTTATGATGTAGTGTCATCTTCTTACTCTGTTTTCAGCTGGCTTCTCTATGAAAAGCCTGGCTTCCAGGGCCGTATCCTTGCCCTGGAAGAGGGTCCCATGGACCAGCTAGTGAACATGTGGCCAGAGGAGGGAACTCCAGAGAAGCTAAATGAATTGGGTCAACCTGTTCCAACAGCACCAATGGTTGTAGGTTCCCTTCGGCTGGCAGTCAGAGTGAGTCATGATTCATTTTAGCTCATTCCATCAGTCCAACTCACTACTTCTATATTAACACTGTCCTGATATCTATATTGGTGTAGAGTGTGGAATGAAAAGTCAGTCTTGATAATCAAACTATAATCAAAAACTCTACAACTCACTAAATGTGTGGGAACTTATATTTTTGTCAATAGTTTAGAAATATTCAGTCATCTACATTTAAAACCAAAAAAATCTTTGTCATGTTTTGTGTGCTGTGACAATGTACAGAACTCTATAGTCACAAGTGTTAGCACTTCTATGTGGTAAACGGTGTTAAAACTCATATTTTATTGCAGCAGAAAAATCTCCCAATGAAAATTTGGAAAAATGTACTATTTAATTGGAGCACTGGTACATTAATTCAGATTCATTTGTTTAAATTTCTAACGAAATGAATGGTGGCACTGCGACAGACTGGCGACCTGTCCAGGGTGTACCCCGCCTCTCGCCCAAAACGTTCGCTGGAGATAGGCACCAGTATCCCTCCTGACTCCACTAGGGACAAAAGTGTACAGAAAATGGATGGATGAATGGTGGTACTTTATTTTGCACCCATGCAAACAAAGGCAGCAAAAGCAAAGCTGTTCTTTATATTTTACCTTTGTAAGTAATTCTTCATGTTAGCCTGGGGAGTCAGAGGCCTAATATTCAGATCCACTCTTAGAAGTGTGACAAGATTGGACTTCTTGATGTTGGAGAGTTGCAGCAAACACTGGCATAATACGTCTTTTTAAAACATTTTCACCAGTGATTACAATAATTGTGGATGTTGTAATTCTTCAGTCGATTAAATTCAATTGATAATTTGATATGATCGATTTGTTAGGCTGTTTCCTGTGACCTATAGGTGCACAGAATTGATTTAAGATTGGAATAAACCAGTTTATGAAAATGTTCTATATTTGAATGAATTTAACTTTGAGTAGGTCTTAAAAAATGTAGCTGATAAATGTTTTTTAACTGGTGGCACATGACTAGGCTTATGTGACCTATATTATACCAAAAGCTTGAACAAAAAGCACAAGTTATTGTATTTTAAAAACCTTTTTCTTTTCTTTCTGTAGGACTACAGCATTCCCAGGATTGACCTGTACTCAGAGGTGAACGGGTTAGGGAGGATGTCATCTTATTGTGAAGACACGCCAGAGCTCAGTTCATACGGGATCCCACAGACCACTGGCTCGATTAAGATTCACTCTGGAATGTAAGTTTTGACGACATATAAACTCACTGTGCTGGGAAAATTTTCATGGGTGTAAATACAGTGCCTTGCATACATTTGATCAAATTTTAAACCACAGACTTTAATGTATATAATTTGGCAAATAAAAAGTTGAAAATTGTGGCATATTTCTTCAGCCCCCTTCTCTCCAATACTCATAAATAAAATTCAGTGCAAAAACCACCTGATTAGTAAATTATTCTATGTGTATTATAATCTCAGTTAAACAATAACAGCTCTGTGATGGCTTCAAAAGCGAGTGAACATCCATCCATCCATCCATCCATTTTCTTCCTCTTATCCGGGGTCAAGTCGCGGGGGTAGCAGCTTAAGAAGGGAGGCCCAGACTTCCCTCTCCCCATCCACTTGTTCCAGCTCTTCCCTTGGAATCCCAATTCGTTCCCAGGCCAGCCGAGAAACAGTCCCTTCAGCATGTCCTGGGTCTTCCCCGGGGCCTCCTCCCGGTGGGGCGTGCTCGGAACACCTCACTGGGGAGGCATCCAGGAGGCATCTTAACCAGATGCCCAAGCCACCTCAACTGGCTCCTCTTGACGTGAAGGAGCAGCGGCTCTACTCTGAGTCCCTCCCGGATGACCGAGCTTCTCACCCTATCTCTAAGGGAGAGCCCAGACACCCTACAGAGAAAACCCATTTCGGCCACTTGTATTCGTGTGAGTGAACATTTGAGGATAAAAGATATGGCTGAAGGAACTCAAGGAACTTTTCAGACAAGTCAGAGATAAAGTTCTGGACTAACACAGAAAACCTCCCAAACAGAATCTTGCTATTGCAATGCTTCTTTTGTGCAGGGATAAGAAAGCTGGGTGGAGCTAAATAAAGGGGAATACTGGAAGAAAGGGTGGTGGTTCACCTCTTAGGATAGTGAGCCTTAGCACACAAATAGATCAGAAATGGAATTGATTAGAACAAAGCATATTCATGTGTTAGAATGATCCAAAGTCCAGACATAAATCCAACTAAGAATATTTGACAAGATGTGAAAAAACAGTCTCCATTCAATCTGACTAAGTTTCAGCAAATAAAATAGAATATGCAAAAATATCTCCCAATGTGCAAATATTGTAGAGACGTATCTCAAATGATTTGTAGTTGCAGTGAAAGGTGGTTCTGCAAATCTTTGGCACAAAGGGGCTGTATACGAATGCATGTCACTCTTTCCAAATTGTTACTTATAAACATTTGAAAACCATGCATAATTTTCTTTCCACTTTACAACTATGGACCACTTTGTGTTGACTTGTCAAATAAAATCCCAATAAGAAGACTTTGATGTTTGTGGTGGTAATGGGAGATAATTTGAACAAGTCCAAGGGGTGTGAATTCTTGTATGGGTATGAATGCAACACTCTACGTTGAATAATCTTTCTTGAGAATTGGAAAAAATTTTATGTGAACATCATCTGTGTTGTGTCTGTGGAGGAATGCGAGCAGCAGGCCACAGCTTGTGGTTGTCATAGTTGAACTGCTGTGGATTATTGATGGTTGATGCTGCCTCATGATTTAGACAGTGCAAGTGTTCATGTTATAACTATCATTAGCCTTTGCTTGGGAGCTTTAACTCAAAATTATATACATTTGTCTGATTTAATCTCTGCCTTTATGTGTAGCTGGTTGGTGTACTCTGATCCAGGATTTGATGGACTGCTTGAAGTGCTAGTGGAGGGAGAGTATCCCCACCCACAGAGTTGGGGTTTCCCTGAGCCTTTCATTGGCTCTCTCAGACCGCTCCGAATGGTAAAGTGTATTACATATTTGTAATTCTGCAAAAATGTATTAGCTGTGTTTGGTTAATATTATATGTCTCAATTTCAGGGACCAATAAAGGTGGAGCATCCAACAGATGTTAAGGTTCGTCCCAGTTTCTATCACATCTTACTTATTCGACCTGTTGTTGTTTTACCACAAACATGCTGAAGTGTTGAGTCTTTGTTCGGTTTTTTCTGTAAATACCTGAAAGAACTCACTTTTAGAGGCAAAGATTGCTGCTGATAAGCAGAATAACTGAAAATCAGCCTCTGCATATTTGCCTGATGCTTAGCGGTGCTGATGGCCTGGCTCAGATTCAGAAGGTTAGGAAACTCTGTGATTTATTGAAGCATGCATAACAGCCTAACAACAACCTAACAATAGAGCATATGATAAATAATCAGGGATTTTCCTGTAAAATAATGATTCCAAACATGTAAAATGAATTGAGAAAAATTGATAACAAGAACTCTTTTGGTCTTATTAGGCAAGAGGTTCTTCAATAAACTTAACAATAGGTTTGCAATAGGTTCTTTGCCTTAACTTCCCATATCAGTCAGGAGATAATTAAAAGTTATGAAAGAACTAAACCAGAAAACATACGGCTCAATTTGAGCTCAAATCTTCGCTATTATAAACATTTGTTGGAGGTACAAATCTCTGAAGCTTAGTGCAAGATAACTTCAGACAAAACTTCCATGTCAGGGAGGAGTGTAGCATATAGGTAGAGGCTATAAGTCCTTGATGCAGCCGTTAGGTTTGTTTTTTGACGCTGGGATCTTTGCTGCATGTCTTCCCCTTTTCTCTTTGTGCCCATTTCCTGTCTAATCTACTGTCAATAAAGACTACCAGTACCAGACAAACCTAAAAAAAAACATGTCTGTTGTTAAGTGCAGTGGAAGATTTGTGAGGTTATGGACCTGTTTCCCTACCAAAGGCACAAATGCACTAGGCACCCTATTAGAATGCATGGCATCATGGACTTTTTAAAATACCAAGCCATTTTATATTGAGTTTTACCAGAAAACTGGCAATGGTTTGTCGTTTGACTTTTCAGCAAGATTGGGTACAAAACATATGGCCAAATTACACATGTTTAACAAATATGAGAAACAACCAAAAAACATCAACTTGCACTAAGCTTTAGCTCCCTATTCTCATTTTCTACTCTAGGCTCTTGTGTTTGAAAAGCCAAACTTTGATGGACAGTGTTTGGAGTTAGATGGTGATGTCTACAACTTGCTGGAGCAACAAAAAACAGATGGGAAGAACACAACTCTTTGTTCAGTTGGCTCTATAAAGATCCTTGGGGGTCTGTAAGTACTGTGTTGGAGTGAGCAGCCAATCATTTTATACTTAAAGTTACCGAATAATTTTGAAATAGTGTCTCTAAGATGCTCTTGTTTTGTCTTGAAGCTGGGTTGGCTATCAGGGGACCGACTTTGAAGGCCAGCAGTACATCCTGGAGGAGGGGGAGTATCCTCACTGCAGTGAGTGGGGAGGATCTGAGGATGGCCTACAGTCACTGCGGCCTATACTTGCAGTAAGCATCTTTTGAAGAATTTCAGGTTTAACATGGGTGAATATTTACTTTTGATGTGAACACACTTGTTATTTCATTCTATATTATGCTGTTCCCCAGGATTTCCAGTCGCCACACCTGAAACTGTTCAGTGATCCTAATTTTAATGAGCGGGGGGGCCACATGGACTTGGTGGGTCCCGTCATCAGCATGGAAGAAGTTGGCCGTAGTACTAAAACACAGTCAGTCACCGTCACAGGAGGAGTGTAAGTTAACCGGTTTCTGCTAAACGCAGTAAAGTTCAGCTCACCAACACAGGGAGGAAACTGTATCTGTTGTGTGCTCTGAAAGATTTGGGCGTGCTTCTCATCTTACAGCCAAGACTAAGACTTGCAAACATGCACACTTGCAGACAAAACATGCACACCTAGTCGCTCAAAAATACTAATACTTTTTTTTTTTAATGGGTTGTTTTAACTAATATGGCAGGACATACAAAAGATTTTTAAAAGACTCTTAATGTTCCTTGAAGGCAGGTATTTCTACTGGTGACTCAAGAAATTCAGAAGACTAGATGGTACTTCTGTTACATTACCTTAACCTGTGAAATGATGGAAATGTTTGAGTTTCCAAAAAGTAAAAATATATTTCTTAATAGCTATTTTGCACATAGCTAAGTGAATCAATAACAATAGATGGGCAACATAACATTTAGGTCATTTTAGGTTATCATTTCCATTTCTTGTATGCCTCCATCTAAACATAAAGCACCACGTTCAGCTGCTTGCAACAACTCTATGCACTTTTCTCTGACTGGCATGCCTTCTATGGTTATTTGTCTTGTTTAACTGATTTTTTGCAGAATCTAATTAAAAACAAAGTGTGCACCACTGATATATTAATAGCTATTTTGCACCACATCATATATCAATGGTTCAGACAACAAGGTGATGATGTCAAACTAGTTGTGTCAAACTCAAAGTAAATCACCCCAATTGAAGTTTGCACAAAAAGTTACTTTTTTACTTTTAACTTGAAGGAGCTGTTCCCAAAGCATTTTAACTTTCTCATAGCTTTTCTTACATAGTACAGTGGGTTACTTATAATGATTTAAATCATTCAAAATTGCTTATTTCCAAACAGAATGTTGATCTCATTTCGAAACAACCGTTCCCATTAACTCTATGCATCTTGCAGGCCACATCCCTGTCTGCTTTGCTTCAGCTCTTCTTTTTTTCAAAGTCTGGCTTTCTCTCTAAAGCCTTTCTCTGCAGAAGAATTTATATAGCTCATATTCAACTTTCAATTAACACTAACATGAGTCACCTTTCAAGAAGAGATTGTCATTAGTTGTACTGTAAGAACTTAAAAGACTAAAATCAAGTCTTAAGCTTGAGCTGTGTGCTGTTTCTGTGCTATGTCACACTTAGAATGTGGTTAAACTTTAGCTGATTTTATATATTTTTCTGTTTGCTTTAAATCTGTGTCACCTGCAGTTTTACAACCTCTCAGTCATGAAGAGCTATTTTTTTATGATGCAGTAAAGTCAGAGATTCATTTGGAGAACCGATCCCAGCAGCTCACAGTCTCTGCATCACTACTTAAAATTGCTGTTTGTTGTCTCCAAAATCAACATTTTAATCTAATGTTTAAGACTTATAAATGCAAGAAGTTATTCATCCATTGTGTGTTTGTTGTCTCTGTACAGTTATAACATTGTTATCAATCCTCCTTGACTCTAAAGTTCCCCATTTATACTGATCATGAAGAAATTTAACACTCTTTTTATCTTGTAGCCATTCCCCTTCAACCATTAACCTTCAGCCCTAAACTTTACTTTATTGCAAAAATAAAGACAGATCTGCTTATGAATAAGTTATTGTGTAACTGAATTGGTGTCTTGTTTGGGAAACCTGCAGCTGGGTGGCGTTTGAAGAACCTGGCTTCAGCGGAGAGCTCTATGTCCTAGAGAAAGGCATGTACTCAAACCCAGAGGACTGGGGAGCACAGAACTTCAGAATTTCATCCATTCAGCCCATCTTCCATGTGAGGATCCATTATTTTCTGGGTGTAACGTCATTTTCTGGTTGATTATTTTAAACAAAAACCTCTAATAGAGCCCTTTATTTTGTTCTGCAGGACATGCTGATGGGAACAACACGGTTTAAGGTATTATCTCTTCTTTCACAGATTTTTATTAAAAAGGCATCATGAAGAGTATTGATATGGTTTTCTCCCTCAGTTGCTAAACTTGTTTGAATATTTTACAGATCCAGTTGTACTCTGAACCAGAGTTTCAGGGAAGGCTGCTGGCTCTGCTCGACAGTACAGATGCTCTGGATGCTGATTTCACACCGAAGTCATGTAAAGTCCAGGCCGGCAGGTAAACATGCCAGAATGAAGAGATCTACATCATTTTAATTTTTTTTATATTCCAAAGTGTAACACGTTCTCTACTGTAGTCAGGAATGGTAGTTAATGTTTTTTCAGTAACAATAGTTTTAAGTTCACTCAGTTGTTTCCAGTGAGAAATTTTGTCATTTGATGTACATTTTCCACAATAGAAAACAATTATTACTTTATGGTCTTGTTGCATAAGATCACCTCTTTGCAGACTATAAAGGAGCTCCTTTTATAATATGTCACATGTGCAATAAGCAGTGTAACAAGTTAGTTTTCCATATAATAGGCTCATCTGTACATGTCCATCTGTAAGAATATCCCTCTTGTTCTTTGGCTTCCTTCTAGAAAACTATCAACTTAACTTAATATTTCTCGTTGATATTCTTCCATGGCATTTCCATCGATATGTTATATGTAGCAAAACCAAAAATCAATGTTAAAACTAAAACAATAAATGTTATGTTTCAGCTGGGTGGCGTATGAGGAGACTAAGTTCAAAGGGAACAAGTATGTCCTGGAGCAAGGAGAGTACCCTAACACAGAGGCCATGGGCCTCTTATCGTCAGACTCCATCATTCGATCAGTGCAGACAACTGGACATGTGTGTATTATCTTTAAAACTGAAGTGAAATGTCTAATAAATGTTTCACATGCATCAGTTATTAAGTAAATATTTAATCTGCAGGAGTTCTCTCTGCCCTCCATCATCTTGTTCAGCAAAGTGGGCTGCAAAGGTCGCAGGGTCGCTTTGACGAGCGGAACGGTAAACCTGCTGCAGACTGGCATGGATTCACGCATACGCTCCCTGCTGGTGGAGGGAGGAATGTACGTAGAATCTGATTTTAAGTTGGGTGTTGGTGTAAATATTAATTCCTCCTATACATTTGTTTTCCAGGTCCAGATAGTTATGGCAATTAAAGATCTGTCATTCCCTTTTGTCTGTACATATTTCCTTTTTTGTATCCTACTGTTCTTTCTTCCTATTGTCTCTTTATTCATTACTTCCGTCTTTTGTACTTCCCTCCTTTTAGTTTTTTCCTGGTACTATATTTTAATCCAGTCCACTAAAGAAATATCTGCTAGAAAGTTATCATGAGCTATATTGATATATTTTATAATGTTTGAAAATTAACATAAAGGACTAATAACTCAGAGAGCTGAGTCTGGAAAAGTCTTAAAATAAATACAGAGGCTAACCTCACACATCTACTGGCATTCTCTGCAGGTGGGTGCTGTATGAAGGAAACAACTACAGAGGCCGACAGCTGTTTATCCGTCCGGGTGAAGTGGGTGACTTTTGCAAGCACAGCAACTGGCAGCGAATAGGGTCCCTCCGTCCACTGATGCAGGTGTGGAAGAAGTGATATGCACCAATCAGAAACTGGCTTTTGCTGACTTCGATAATGAACAGAACAGCCACAAATCATGTTTTTGAGATAAGAGTTGTTTGGGGAGGGGATAATTTGGGTAATTACTGTGTTCAGATAAATGCATCCCAGTTATTGTCATGTTTTCTTCCAACAGAAACCAATGTACTTCCGTCTGCGGAACAGGGAGACGGGATGTCTGATGACTCTGACTGGAACGCTGGACGACATCAAACTGATGAGGATCCAAGCTGTGGAGGAGACGGGAGGAGAAGAGCAGCTCTGGCTCTACCGAGATGGACAAATATCCTGCAAGGTACATCATCATCCTCCAGAACTACTAAAATATTGATGAAGCCTTTCGTCTATTCGTATCAGTGGAAGATTCCAGTAAATTCAGTTTAAAAAAAAAGAAGAAACAAAGGCGTGTTTTAGTAATTCCACAAGGAAGCAATTATTTTAACTATGCCTAATTTTGTGTTGTTTTTAGGCAACTCCGCTCTGTATTTTTGAATTTTATGCCAAATCCATCCTCTCTGTCCCCAGCTGATGGAGGAATGCTTCCTGGAGACGGCAGGTAGCGTGGTAATGTCAGGTACACGACTCTGCATCTCTCCAGAGCGAGGCAAAGACAACCAGTTGTGGAGTATCACCCAGGACGGACTGGTCCGCTGCCACCTTAACCCAAATCTCATCGTGGAAGTCAAAGGTCAGACACTTCCATCTCTAGAGTGTTTGATCAATATGTTCATATAATACCCTTTATCTTTCAATAAATAGTTGTACTGTGTGTGTTTAAAACAAGACAAGCTCACCAGAGACCCTTATGTGCTGTTGTGGTGATTTAGATTATGTCTTAATCCAACAGCACCATCTCCTGGTCTAAAAATGCAGTGCAGCAATGACTAACTACAGCATCAACCCTCAGCGTTTCAAATTGTGGTTGTTGTTTAACGCATATCGCTGTTTGTCTGCAGGAGGTCATCAGTACGACAAGAACCAGATCATCCTGAACGACTTGGATGAAAAGAAGTGGATCCAGAGGTGGATTTTAGAGATTCTGTGATCTGATGAGGACCAAACAATTAGCCAGCTGCTTTTAAGCACGTCTGTCGTGGATATTTTTACCTGTTCATTCTTTTAGAGAAGGAAAACTGTGAGCTGGTGTTTGCTGTTTAGATGATTTAGATTTAGATGATGATGATCTTTTCATGTGGCGAAAACTCTGCCTTGTTCTGATGCTGCATACTTTATCACCTGTGGTACTTTTCATTACAAGAGTCATATATCTCACATTTTCCTGAGGATATGAACGTATACATATCTTACTTTAGGATGTTGCAGAAGGCATCAAGAATACACTCCAGAAATGGTTTCTTTGCATAGATCAAAATGATCTTGTATAAAGTTTTTATATCTGTTTAGGACTTTTTGACAAACTGTGCCTTGTTCATTACACTGTACATAATTCGCCTCGATTGTACAGACTGATTTACAATTTTAAACAAAAATGCAATTAGAATATTGCCCCCTAGTGGTTGTAAATATGTGAGAAAACGTTTGATGTTACAGGCTGTTACAATAAAATAAAAATTATTTTTCACTGTTCTCTTGGATCTGCTGTTAACTTCACCTGAAGTCAAATTTGAAGAAAATCTATTTTACAACCTTGTCTAATGTCAAAACTCTTTTTAAAAATGTTTAAAATGGTGTGAGAAAATACAAAATGTTTAAAATGTCACATTGTGTTACAAAACACCAACCTAGCTGATTTTGCAAAATCTTTGTTTTATTTAAAGCTAAAATAATTGTATATTTGTTAATGCAGCAGAAAGTTAGAGTATGACATTTTATTTAAGTGACAATGGCAAAAATTTAGAGAAGGGCATTTTCCAGACCTATTTCCTTATCTCTTTGTCCAAATGTCACACTGCAGTAGCAACAAACACCGTGACCTTGCTTAAGGTTTTGTGTTTTCTGCTATAAAAAAAAGTAGTGCCAGCTGCAGCATTTCATTTATTTTCAAGTAGTTTGTGTCATAATTGTTCAAACACATACACATTCCTGTTGAGAGTCCATTTTGTACATCAAGATCCCCCTTTGCTGATTTCCACCACAGTCTTTCCTCGGGCGTGGCCCTTCTCTACCTTATTGAAGGCCTGAGGGACTTGGGAGAAGCTGAACATCTCCTCCACCACGGCACGGATCTAACAGGAGAGCAGGAAACATGCATGTTCGTCATGTGTTCTTCCATTTATAACGTTGGCATGAACAAAGCGTGGCCTCATACCTGTCCTGCATCCACCATTTTTCCTATCTCATCCAGAGCTGGACCACTTGGTGCAAAGAAACCCCAGCGGTAATGGACTCCTTTGACTAAATGCTGCAGAAAAACAGAATTGAGTTGATTGTTTTTACTGAAATCCTTATAATGAATCATTAGATAGTCAAGAGTTACCTTTTTAATGAAACATCTTTTTAAAAAATATCTTTATAAATGCATATATGAAAGGTTTGATGGGCTCAGTTCCTGCTAAAGCTTAAAATATGTACATTTCTATCATGACTTATGTTTCCCTATATAGACAGTTGCAAAATGTAACCAAGTGAGAAGTTTTGAAAACGACGCCACATCTTCCTTCAATTTCAATATTATACATCATCTCATGTCATAGACAAAAAAGTAAAGGGTAAAAAAAAAAACAACACAATGGTGTGGAGAGATTTAAAATGAATAGTTTTGCAAGGCGCCAGTTTGAGACAAATCCATGTATGTATCGTGTACGAGAAAGTACACAATACACATGACACGGAATAGCTACGGTGCTCATGACAAATGGGGCTGTACCATATCAGTGCTTCCCCTGAGAGAACGCAATGTCCAATTTATGAACCACAAAGTGTCTCCAGATCAAATGACAAAAAGTTGTTTATGAAACTACTAACACATCTAAATGAGTTTCAAATGACACACTTGATACTTTGCATTGAAAAGCAGAATTTTCTAAACACATCAATATGTCAGGGCAAAACTCTTTACTTAAATGCAGCCAAATCAGTCTAGATTCAACATGAGAAGAACCAAATGTTTCTGTGGGGCTGCCCCAGCCACCCTGCAACACACGTCGTTATCACAATACAAAGGTTAGTGAGGAAACAATCCAAAAACAAAGCTTCATTCCAGCGGAAGTCGTTCAAATACTTCTTGGGAGTTTATTCCACTCATTTTCAACAGCTCAAGTCAAAAATCTAAAAAAACAAAAAAAGAGTAGCAACATTTCATCAATCTTGTACCTGCTTTTATAAAGGTTTTAGTCTTATGTGTAGTTTTCTGTTGAGAACTCCCAGGCAAAGAAACCTTTTCAAATACTGCGCAACTTCCTGGTACTAGCTTGTCTTACTTTCAGCTCTGGTCTTCCTTCCTTGTTACCTTATAAAGAAGAATTTAGTGTAAATGATTTTAAAGTCATTACACAGAACTCTGTCGGTCCAGAAATGTTTTGTAATAAAAAATAAACATAGATCACTGTTGAAAGGTTTACAGACAACGCAGTATACAATGTCATTACAATTGTTCAATGACAAAGATAAAAAGCAAAACTTCACTTGATTAAAGAAACATCTTAGCATTATTGTTCCCCGTGGACAATTGAGCCTCAGAAATCTGCTCTGTGTAACTTAGTTCAACAAGAAATGAAAGCAAGGCATTTGGTTTTGTGCAAGTGAAGTTTGATTACAATAAATTCAGAAACAAGTAAAGGCTATACAGAATTTTATTTTACATATGTTGTGATAACTCTTAAATTAAAGACAGTATTTTTTTCCCTTGTGACATAAATTTTCCCTAAAACATCTACTTTCACAGAGGAAAGACAAATATTTACTGCTCTTGTGATAGCAGATAAAGAAGTCATTTTTAGCAGAATGACACTTTTGTATGTTTTAGTTCTACATTACACCTACACATGTGAGACCCGCGTCTGATGAGCTTTAAGCTGGGTGGTGCAGCGAGTGAGAAGAGACGTAACGGTGAAGTACAGATATGCAAACTGCATGGTTTGATGTTCACCACAGAGAGCAAAATGACAGGAAGTCAATGTGTGTGTGTTGCCTTGTTTTTAAGACCGTGTAAAGAGCATTTTACACCCCCGCAACAAATACTACGAACAGTCAACATGCTCCTTGGGGGAGCAGTCGCTCGTTGCTGGGAGCACAAAAAGTAGTGTTGTTTTGGGAAATGGGTTAGGTTTAGGACTAACAAATGAACAGAGTTTTAGGTTAGGTTAGGTGAGGCATGTACTGGTAATGGCTTGGTTCAGGGTATGGGGTAGGCTATAAAAAAGAATAAAAAATGAATAGTAGTCAATGCAAAGTCCTTATCTTAATAGAGAGACATATGGATTTGTCCAAAACTGGACAGATAAAATGAAAGCTGCTTCTTCTTCAATGTGAAAGGAAATGACCAAAATACTCCCTACAGCTTTTTTATACACCATCTGTAAACTGCAATTAATCACACATTAAAATAAAATAAACATGATCTGATGCTTAAGATTTTTTTAAGGGCAATTTTGTTTACAAACACCATGATCCATCTCGGTTATAATTTCGGTTGTGTGCAATTTTTATTTTAGTTTTATTTATTGTTTTTGGTTGTTGTGTTTTATTTTGGTTATTTAAAATATCGTACAGTCCCAGTGTTAATCCCAAAATTATTGTTTTTTTTTTGTTTTTTAAGAGGGTGAATGGGATTAATCATGCTTTTATCAATATATTAATTGAAAATGGTCTCTAAACAGCAGTCACTTATCGCAATAATTACTGGCACAATTTATCATCAAGTAATATTTGTGGCAGGCCTACTGATATATTCTTGAGAATAATCCTAATTGACTTCTCTTTCTCAGTCATGACTGTTTTTCTGCCAAACGTGTAGCATCAAGTAGTAGCAGATCACTAATCTACCGTAAATATACAACTATAACATTTTTAATATTTTTATTTATTTATTTTCTTGACAGGAGTCGGTTCAGATAAAGAGGTAGTGCAGTAGAGACTGTTTACACAGTGTCAGAAATACCTTGATGACTTTGGTGGCGACTGTGGCAGCTGTCTGCAGCATGCCGTCAGCTACACCCAGCTGGTCTGTGTTCCGAAGAAAAGGTGTAACAAGAGTGACGTATTTGGCTCCAGTCCATGGTTTAAGCAGGCCCAGGGCCCATTGCTCAGTGTCGCCCCCTATGTTATCAAGGACCAGGTCAAATCTAAGAGTGCAAGAAACAAAGACAGAGATAATGAGTGAGGAGTGATCATAAAAAGTGGGACAGAATTGGTTCAGATAGTCAGAAAATCAAAGGTAGGTCAAAAGTGATTTACTTCTCAAGCGCACTTAGCAGCTCTTCAACAGGTCCAGCTGTGTAGTCGACCACATGATCTGCCCCGAGTCCTTTTACGAACTGCTCGGCATTGTGGGAGCAGGTAACTGTCACATGAGCTCCCCACGCCTTCAGCATCTGGACAAAAGTTTAAGCCTCAAATGGGATTGAATTTATAGGGTTTTTCCAGTTATTCCCATCACTCATAGTGCTTTTACACTGCATTCCGATTCATTCACCTTCATCCAGATTGGAAAGCAACATGGGATTAAATGCTTTGTCCAAGGACACATCATAGGTGGCAGTGGAGGAAACTCCATTGTCACAGTGGAGTTTTATCCACAACTATATCCACTTAACCAAGTCTAAGTCATCCATTCATCCATTATCCATCCACCAACTATGAAGTAAAAACTTTTCAAAACAAACAATTCAAAATCAGTCTACAAACAAAACAAACAAGAAAATGATTATGCCTGTTTGAAAATATTGACCATTTCCTGATGAAAAAAAAAAACAATGTACTATGCTGTATAATTTAAGCACTTTTATAAGAAACAAATCCTAAACACTGGGAGTTTTAATTCAGATGCCGATCTGGATATTAGATTATTATCCACACAAAGATTGGAATATTTTGACATAAGAATCAAATGAAAATAAATAAATAAAAACTTAGCCCTCATCAACATCTAAATACACACCTGGATTGCAAATGTTCCAACTCCCCCAGATCCTCCAAGGATCAAAATTCTGCAAAAAGGCGAGAGAGTGGACAAAAATACACATAAAAATGTTGATTAACCAATATCTGACAGGATTTGTAGCCTTACTGAAGCTTCATTATTAGCAAAAACAGTTTTAAATAAGACAGAGGTCTGATTTTGAATAGGGAAGGCTTAAAGGGTGGTATTGTGTATTTTCAACCTTGAAATCTGGTTTTAGCTTTGAGAGACGTAGCTTAGCATAGGAACATGGCGCCATTTCATACCACAACCTAGTCTATTCAAAAATGCTGCATATATCCTTGAATGGCAGCCACAAGATATTCAAGAAAAATGCATGAAAGAATCAAAGCAACACTCCATGTATGTTTTTAAAGATTGAATAAGAGTAGAACATAAAATAAAGCTAAAGAAAAATACATAATACCTGTATTATGTACCAACTGTTGTTGTTGTTTTCTCTGGTGCCCACAGTACTTATTTTCATTATTTTTTGTCATCTTTGTCTTTTTACGATCATCACAGATGCTTTTCTGTTGACTGAACCAGATGCATCTGTCTAAGTTAATGAAATCAACCATACAAGAGAGGTCTTAGCTCACTTTAACTCTGCTACAGATCAAATTTATCCTGGCATCATAAGGCAACCTGACCCACCATTCTGTTTGCCTAACGTGTGACAGCCAGGCTTTTGTGTGTGTCCACGTTTCCTCACCGTTTATTGGCACAGTTGTCTTTACTGAGTCCACCCGTGTTCACCAGCGCAGACCAAGCAGTGGTCGCCACATAGGGGATGGCTGCTGCCTGTGTGTGACTTATTGACTTTGGTTTATGGGATATCTGAACAGAAGACACAAGAACACTAATTTCAGTGCAGCTTCCTAGGTTAAACTGACTTTAAAAAGAGATGGCTGTGCTCCACTTACTAACATTTCTAATAAGTTAACATACTTGAATTATGGCTTATTTATGCTTCCATGAAGAAAAAAAAAAAACTGGGAACTGATTTCTCACAAAATTAGACAATATGTCAGAATATCTTAATACTAAGGTAATACGTTTATGTCAAGAATACTTCAGGAATTAGATTCATACCTCATTCGCACTAAGAACCACAAACTCAGCTAAACTGCCCTGTTTCCACGGTGGGATTGCTGCCCATACCTGAAAGAGAAACCCACCAACAATAGAAAGTAACAAGGAAATGCAGTACGGCACATAAGTCTTCGGTCACTGAAAACATCTTTATAACTGGCTTTTGACAAGTTATTTTTTCTTGTAACCTATCAAATTAGTCACTAGACTAATGACTAATTAATCTAGACTTCACCTGAAGATTTTCTTTCTTCTTTGAGTCCAAGTCAACTAAGAACTAGTAATGAATTTTAAATATCTAGGATTTTTCACTGATGTCAGTTTGACGTTTGGTTTAAAAACTTATGCCTGTATCATAGTTTTATTATGGAAAATCTCCTGCTTTTCCTTTGTTGTTAAATCAAAATAGTTGTCGAGTTGATTTACAATGAATATACTCCACATAAATGCATCTGCTTACTAGCTTTGCTTGTTGCATAGCGTATATCAGGGGCACTGAAAATGTATTATTAATTGTGATTACTGACACTAAAGTAAACTGGTCATCTTTACTAACTCATCTACTCAGTATGTATTTACATGCAAAACTATTCCAACTTACAACATTTTGAGAGTAGTGCTTTTAGGTTTTGGCATCTGACACTTTGAACAATCTGCAAATCTTTTACAATTAATAAGAGTGATACACCACCTTTTTAAAAATGTTTTTTAAAGTTGGATTTCCCTGAGATTGTTAATTCTTATTTTCTTTTAATGAAAGTCTTTTACAGGATTCTGCTTGCTCAAAAAATATGATGCATTATTGACTATTATTATTGCATGTTCTACATGGAGCTGTAAAAACTTTAGCAGATGCAAAAACTTCCTGTGAGGCAACACATGAACTAGAAAAATGGTTTCAATTCATGTTGACATACTTCTGGTAGGAGGCTCATTCTTGCAAAGCATGATGGTGTTGTGATACGATTAAGTGGTACTTCTTTTGTCACACAACTCTATCTCCATCTGTTCTTACTAACATCACTTCTACCAAAAACTAACTATGTAATCAGAAACCCAATTTTCCTGTATTATAAGACATTTTTCCCATTTTATTAGTGAAATAATCTTTCAGTGGAACTAGACTTTTTTTATATATATATTAAGGATTTATTGATGAAGTCAGAGTTTAAAAAAACTCCTACTTCTACCAAGCTAGTTTTGTCTTATTTCAAGTGTACCAATATATTTGCACTAGAAACCAGACCAAAATTACTTAGCAAGATTTTGTGTTTTTGTAGTGAAGGAATTCTCATGGAAAGCCAAGCTATCTGTGACCATTCAAGAAAAACTAAATAAATAAAAATCACCCCCTTTTTCAGCTATTCAGGCAAAACAAAAAAACAGTCAAGGTATTGGGACAGATGTTATATTTCTTCTATTTTCCATGCCGAACAATAACCTATACATAAATGAGATAAAGCTACTCATGTATTACAACTAAACTCATTTAACACTGGGTTAACATTCAGAACTCTCATAAAAAGTTTTGTTTCTGTCCAAAACACAAAAGCTTGTTTTTCTTACCTCATCTCTCTCTCTGAAGTACTTCACATCCAGGCCACATTCCATAATGACACCAGAAACGTCTCTTCCCAGAATGAGAGGAAACTCGCTGCCTGTCTGTTTGATATTCAGAGGATCTCTTTTCATAGCCATCGTAGCAGAGCCATAGCCACCTAAATCGGACAAAGTCGTTTTATCACTTTAGAGAAAAAAAACTCTTATTTACTACAGTGGAGACACGAAGACAATACCAAAACAATCTGGAACAGGAGTACAGTAGCTCAAAACCAGATTTTTCTCCTCCACATTTTTTCTATTACCACTGCAAAAATAAAGCCATAAGCTCAAATCTAAGATGTGTATATTTTTCAGTTCAGGGGTAGATTTAAAATACCCCTGAATTCAGACACAAAAATGAACATAAGTTATTCCACAAAAAGAAGACAGCAACAAATCAATTTCATTGGCAAAGAATCCTATAGACCAAAAAGTATTTAAAAAACATCAGAGATATTCTGTTTTGCATGACTCTGCTGTCACAATAAAAAATGGAAAAAAAGGTATATTAAAGATATAATAATCAAAAGAACAAGGCAAAAACAAAAACAAACAAAAAAAAACCCCGAATGTAAACATTTTAACCAAACAATCTGAGGATTCTCTCAGTTTAGCCCACAGTCATGCCACTTTTCAAAAACACAAATTGTCATTAGAAGCTGTGGCTAAATCTGAGATGTCGATTCCTTAACTGAAAAGACGAATACAACCACGGGAAACATGAGATACTCAGTTCTGATGTCCTCTCTAAAACAGAACACAAGTTAAGGAAGTCCTCCAAGTATTCATTTTCATCGGTCTCGATTTAAACTGACCTCTCATGCTGACGTCAAGCGGGTTCAATCCAGCTGCAAACACCTTTATAATCACTTCATTGGGGTAATTGATGATGGGGAAGCTGGCGTTATTTGTGAAACGCAGTACGTCATTATTTCCATATTGATCAATAACCCAAGCAGGCATGATGGTCATGGCTTTGCTGGAGGTCCGGATCAGTCTGCTCTGGTTTCTTTGCCAGCCATGGAGTCTGTGCTCACACACGGATTTACTGAGGTGTCGAAGCAACCTTCTGTGCATCAAATATCTAACACAACTCATGTTTACAGACTCGATACAAATCAAATGTTCGTCTGTTAAACGGAGAGCTAAAGCAGTTAATCCGTGCAGCTGTAAACTATTCTATGTCCTTATCTTTCAAACTGTACGTTATTATAAAACATGCATAATATTTGCAGAAAACTTAAGAATTAAAATATTTGAACCATTTCAAAACCACGTCCTATTCTTCGGTAACTTTCTTCCTGCTACCTGACACGGCGAGTAACTTCACCAATCACAACGCTGTTTCTTCAGCAGCCAGCCAATCACAGACAGCGCTGTTAGCAGTCGATTGTAGACCCAGACATGGCGGCTTACAGGTGGAACACACTCTGCTAATGTTGATGGTAATTTGAAGGGTGACCGGAGAAAATCAGCAGATATGCTCGGACTGACATTGAAAGAGGTTAGTTGCTCATTTACCGATTCATCTTTTTATATTGAAAAAGGCATTTTTTTCAATGTTACGTTAGTAAGAAAGAGAGATGAGAGATGTCTGGTTATAATGCACGGCACAAAAAAACAGCGAGCTTCATGGGATGGGTTTTGTGGACATGGCCAAAGAAACTGGATTAAAAAACTAATTCTCATTGAGTCACAGGTTAGTAAATTCCGCCTAATTAGGTGGAGGTAAATTGCGTATAATTTACCTCCACCTAATTTGAAGCATGAGGTTTGCGTACAAAATCTCACCAATACATTTGGGAAGATTAAATAAAATATCCACTTCATGAATTAAAATGGAACGACGCATGACCTAATTTTTTTTAATTTAAAAATATGCAAATTAATTTTCTATCGCAAAAAAATAACTCAAAGATGTATAACATAATCTAATTTATTTTATTTAAGCTAACTTTCAAAATAGCATTGAGAATTTTTTCTCCCTTAGTTTCAACATTGTTGCTGTTTGGGATTTTTAAGACAAGAAACGTTTCCAAATTTAGTCTTTCCTTTGAGAAAACGTTTTATATTGGGAAATTATAAAACATACCTAGTGTAACAATTATTCAGATATATTGTGTTTCTGTTGTACATATACAAGAAAGTCCTAGAAATGTAAACAAAACACCACACTATAGAAATTAAATGTTTACTTGTGTAACTCCCTGCTTTAAGCGGTGTTTACGTCTTTCCTCCAGGTGTCTTTGGCATTCAGGGAGGGGAAAATCTCCCCAACTGAGCTCTGTAGGAAGTGTCTGAATCGCATCAAAAAAACTCAGCGCCTGAATGCTTACATCACTGTTACAGAGGAATTTGCTATGAAACAGGCTCGACAGTCGGAAGCAAGGCTGCTTCAAGGTGTCTGAATTACATGGGTTCTTATCTCATTTTGATTTTGGTCACAGGTGTTGACACGTTCATGTATTTTGTTCTAGGCATCCCCAAAGGACCCCTGGATGGGATCCCCTTTGCAGTCAAGGACAATTTCTGCACTGCCAATATCAGGACAACATGTGCCTCCAAGATGCTGAAAGGTTAAAGCATAAAATGTTTCTTATATACAGTATAGTCAAAATCAGTCCAGGTATGTTAAAATATTTTTCTTTTCATAGACTACACTCCGCCCTACAATGCTACAGTTGTACAAAAGCTTCTTGACCAAGGGGCCGTACTGATGGGGAAGACTAACATGGATGAGTTTGCGATGGGGTAAATCTAAATCTAAATGCAGAAAATATTTTAGAAATGTGTGGTTTTATTTTTAAGTTAAATTAGTGTGGGTGTGTTGTCCTCTCAGTGCAGGCAGTACCGACGGGGCGTTCGGTCCAGTCAGAAACCCATGGAGCTACTCAGACTCATACAGAACACAGGGGGGAGCAGCTTCTGACTCCGACTGGGTCATCACTGGAGGAAGTTCTGGAGGAAGTGCCGCAGCTGTCGCCTCATGCACAAGCTACCTGTGAGGATGCGCAGTGATACTAACAATGAAGAAAAAGTCGAAAAATATTCACTGATATTTGCAAATGTTTTGACAGGGCTTTGGGTTCAGACACAGGCGGTTCAACCCGTAATCCCGGAGCGCTGTGTGGAGTGTTCGCCCTGAAGCCCACTTACGGCCTGGTGTCAAGGCATGGGCTCATTCCCTTAGTTAATTCCATGGATGTCCCTGGAATTATTACACGCAGCGTCAGTGACGCAGCTATCGCCCTAGGTAGGGGACATTTGTCTCTTTCTTTTTTAGGATGATGACATATTCTGAAAATAAAATAACGTTGCATCCACTTTTTACAACTGTAATTCGAAATAGGTGTGATCTTATTAAATCTGAGAAGAAGTTGTAGCAAATAACCTCCAATATGTTTTGCATAGCTTCAGGAATATTTTTACCCATGCTTCTCTGACGTGACATAAACACCAAAGCAAAGTAAATAATCATATTATTTAGTGAAACATGTGACTACAATATTACATTACAACATTACATTGCATCTAAGAAACAGTATTGGTTCATCCTAAGTCACTTTCTACCAGATTCTGTGAGCTGTAGCATCTAGGCTTTCAAAATATATACCAGGTGGGCGGCAGATCTCCTCTACAATGGCCAAATATGCTATTTGCATTCAAAGAGCGAATGCATTTCCATTCATGCATTTATTGTCTATACCCATTCATCCTTGCAGAGTTACACACAAGTTATCACTAAATCTTGCAAAGTTTTTAAGGCACGAACATTGTAAGAATTTTGACTTCTTAAAAAGTGGAAATTTATCAATTTACAAAATCAAATTTCTTTTTATTTGTTAATTTTATAACCACTAGTTACTTGATTGTGCCATAAAAATAGCACATTGTGTCAGGAACATATAATACCACCACCTTAAAAAAATGGTGTATTTGTAACTTAAGTCTTGGAATATATTTTTTCTTAAATAATCATTTATTTAAAGCTATGAAAATTATGTGATTAAAAGCATTGCTGAAATATTAATCCGTATCTACAACGATACTCCTGGTTGTTCCATTCAGGTTTGTAGTTGTGATTGTAAAAATATGAGAAAAATAACTACATTAACCAGGTTTATTTAAAGTCGTAGTTTTTGGAGCAATATCTTTTGAAGTTGAGCAGCGGAATATGCACATTTCGTTCGCATAGCTATAAAATCATGTAAAAATATGAATTTGATAGTACATGAACAAGAATCAAAAGAAAAACTATAATGAAATGTTATAATTTTAACAGCAAGAACAAAGTAGAGCAGGTGTAACCTGGAACTGTGTTTACATGTCAAACAGGTGTCCTCCAAGGCATTGATGTTAGAGACTCGACCACAGTTCCTGCTCCATCAGCACTAGCAGAGCTTCCTGAAGACTTTGATGTCAAGAACATCTGTGTTGGCATCCCTAAGGTGAGCTAATATAGTCAATTAAATGCTTTTATCTACAACTGCTGTTCTGGGCATGAGACCTTTACACACCTATTACCAACACAGACCTAATATTAAGTCGGTCTGTTTTTTCTCTTAACAGTTGTACCATAGGAAAAACATACTCAGAGAGACAAATACATAAACAGTCATGGTGCATTATGCTTAAACCCTAAGCTCAAATTTTCTATTAGAAAAAAGTCCCAGTTTACAGCTTTTACAGAAGTTGGAGAAAGAGCCACTACAGCTGACTATAGTCATTCTTCCATTCCATCCATTCAGTCATCCATTAAGCTTTACATCTCTGCATGTTCAATTTTAGTACCTACAAATGTAGCTATAAACAAACAAAATGTAAAACAGAAAAAAAAAAGTTCAGCAACCCTGAGCGTGTAACTTTGCTTGGTGTCTGCCATCATCTGTCAGGAGTACCATGCCCCCGGCCTGTCTGAGGAGACCCTGGCTCAGTGGAGTCGTGTTGCAGACTTGTTTGAGAAAGCGGGAGCCCGGGTGGAGCAGGTTTCCCTCCCACACACTCAGTACTCCATCGTCTGCTACCACGTCCTTTGCCACACCGAGGTGGCGTCAAACATGGCCCGATTTGATGGGCTGGAATACGGTACAAACGTAACCGTGTGGAGTTAATTGTGATGCAGGTATATTATATAATGGTGGTGAAGTTTTGGGGGTTCTGGTGTTTTTCTCCTCTACCAGGCCACCGGAGTGAGATGAAGAGCTCCACGGAGGTGATGTATGCTTCAACCCGACACGAGGGCTTCAACGATGTAGTCAGAGGGAGGATTCTTTCCGGGAACTACTTCCTGCTTAAACAGTAAGGCTGCAAACTGTCTCCATAAGCAGCCTTAGGCGCCTACAGTGTCTGGCATCAGTACTTTACTCGCAAAGTGACCAAGGAGATGTCACACCTTTCAGGAACTACCAGCACTACTTTGTGAAGGCCCAAAAAGTCCGTCGGCTGATCGCAGACGACTTCCGGCATGTTTTTGGATCAGGGGTCGATGTGCTGCTGACTCCCACAACTCTGACTGATGCGGCCTGTTACCATGACTTCACACAGGAAGACAACCGAACTCGCAGCGCACAGGAAGATGTCTTCACCCAACCTGCAAACATAGCAGGTATGGAGTCATACCTTCTCTTTAGACTAGATAAGTGGCAGCATATGTAGGATGTGTGGGAGGATTTAAAACCTTATAGACTTTACGTTATGGAAACACACACAAACACGAGTGGGAGGTTTTTCAGCAATGGGCAGATTTTATGTGATAAACCATATTACAATTGCATTTAATTCTTAAGTGGAAGAAAAAAAAATACATAGTTATGAATTTATTTTTAAAAATATGAAAATGTGACATGCATTGGTGTTCAGCCACCTTTTCTCAAATACTCTGATTATCATCCAAAACTAGAAGTGGTATGAGATAACATCAAACTGCAAACCGTCTCCATAAGGAGACAGTCCATTTGCAGAGCAAACATGTGGAAGAAGCTGCTCCTCTTCGATATGTTCCATATTACCAATGAAACTGAGATGAAACTATTTAGCCAATGTGCAAAACAATATCTATAGCAGAAAATAAACACTGCACATCATTGACACGCCATAATCACAGTGAAATGTGCAGCATCATGCTAATTGTATACTTTTCTTGAGCAGCGCCATGAAAATTAATCTGAGTTGAAGAGAATTTCAGCTGATGGGTACATCTGTAATTGGAGAAAAAGCTGGTTCCACACAGTATTGACTCAGGCGGCTGAATACAAATGCTTGACAAACTGTTAGTCTTTCATTTTGTAAGAAAATTTGGTAAGTTTGTTTCTCTCTTCTTCCACTTTACAACAATGTATTGCTTTGTGGCTGAATTATGAGAAAATGTGGAGAAATTTAAGGGACACTTGTAACTGGAAATGTAACGTTGTTGCAAAATTATAAATGGGAAATGATCTCATCGTTTTTAATGTTTTAACACAGGCCTCCCTGCTGTCTCTGTGCCGATCGCCTTATCACGGCGGGGTCTGCCCATTGGCTTACAGCTCATCGGCCCCGCCCTGGAAGACAAGAAACTGCTTTGTGTCGCTCAGTGGGTCGAGCAGAGGGTGAACTTCCCATCCATCAGTGACTGCGATAACACTCAGGAGAGCAGGAAGGATCCAGGAGTGACCAGGAGGGAGCAGACTTCAGCCATCTGAGGAGCGCTTTCGATACCATCAAAACTAAAACAACTCCTGATATCCTTATAGGAAGTTTTATATGGAGTAATTGGATCACAAATTACAGATGCTTTATAAAGTACATTTAATAAACTACAGAATGTTAAAACCTGACTACTGTTTAACTGGGATGTTGCATCACATCCTATTAAATGGACATAATGTAAGAGCCGGCCATTCTCGTTAAGCTTGTATGTATTCACAGAGCCAAAGTTCTTCCATACTAGAGTACAAGTCTATCTTTAGAGCTCTTTTCTTTGTCGTTGACTATGAAATTCATTTTGAGAAACTCCACTTATATCGTACGTAGAGAACATAGATTTAATCCTAAATACTTATTTTTTAGGCACAGCTTAGTCGGGAATCACGTGTCTGATTATTAAAACACAGCAATGTGAATAGAAACTGAATTTAAAAACTTTTTTTCTAATCTCTTGTTTTGATGAGGCAGTCATTTTACAAAGAACAAAAAGTAGCAGGACATTTATAGCTAATTTACTAATGATATTTAGCCACATTACAAGCATTAGAATCAAAACAGAGATAAAGAAAAAAAGGAGTTTCCTCTTCTAGGTAGAAACCAGACTTGCACTATTTTACATTGAAGGGTAAAACATAAACATCTTCATTATAGATTTCTGATTTATTCTTTCAGGAACTCCTATCAGTAAATACAAAGGTCAAGCCACACCACTGGCTTCCTTAAAACTGGAGGCCTCTGGAAACTGGAAACTACAGTATTTTCATCATGGAAATAACTTGTCGTGAATATTATGACTTCTATGAGGTAAAAGCAAATAAGGATGCTAATTTTATTAAACACAACACATCCAGTGTTGCACTTTTCATGTCACTGCTAGCAGCAGCAATGCTCTTGGGTTTTTGCCATATAAAGCTCAAAGCAGAAGGGTGTGACCTTCCTGTCTTCTTAGGTATTGTCTCAACTGCAGTTTGTCTTTACTAACTTTCATTCTCGTACATCTAAAAGCACCTAATCTTCATTATTTTTTTAGTAGGAAATGAAAAGCAAGTATACTGAAACGATTTTCTTCATGATCATATTGTTCAAGCCGGTTCTGATGTCTCCTGTTGGTGTTGTGCAACAACTTCAGTGTGACAAATTCAAACTATGTTCTCATATTTATTCAGAAACCAAAAGTAAAAGACATTTAACAATAATTTCAGCTTAAAGTCTTCTCTGTGATATGCATTTACAACAGTTTGAAACAAAAAATGAAAAGGCTTTTGTGTCTAGGCAACATAATAGAGTGCCTTTTTAAATGGTAGCCCACATAAGGGTTAATTTGCAGTTGTGGGGATGAAATGTGGTGAGCAGTCTCACAGCACAATGATATATTTGGAGACAGACGTGACTATATTTATTATCTCAAAAGCAAAGGGGAGCTTCTTGAAAGCTGATTGGACAGAAGTACGGTCCTTTAATGGCTTCTGTTGTAACTCAATTGTTGAACTAATTATTTTCCTAATTTTAGTTGGCATTGTCTTTCAATAATCTGCATACCTCTTGAGTTTGTTTTTTTTTCTTAGGCACAAACTTTAATATATCTTTTAGGGATTTCATGAGATAGTTGCTGTGATGTGGAACCAAAACATATTTCAAGGAAACATTTTAAAAGTATGAAGCCCATACTCACAAATGACCATGACAAAGAGCATTTGTGAAAAATAATTTTTAATTCTTGTCCCAGATGCTTAGTTTGATTTAGATCTGGATTTTAACTAGACCATATACCAAATCTATACCATTCCATTGCATCTCTGGCTGTATGTAATGTGTATATGGTGTGTATTTTGTTGTCCTGTCTCAGTTTTAAGTTTTCTGTGTTTCATCATAAGGATAGTGTGTTTAGGACATGTTTAATAATAGCTTCCCTCCACACACAGCATTTTTTAGAATAAAAAACCAAACTATTCAGTCTTCTTTTCACAAGAGCACTTAATAGTGTCTCCAAAATTTACAATTATACACTGCTTTGTGTTTCTTTGATACTTAACTTCCACAGAAAAGTCTGTGGTTGTGGCGTGACTTGATGCAAAAAAGACATGCAAAATATTCTCACTGTGTATGTTTGGGTTTCCTGTTGGTTTCCACCCATCATCCAAAAAATAGAATCTTCCCTAACTGCAGATCATGAGCTGACATTAGTCGTACATGTGCATGGTTGCTAGTGATCAAGTTTGACTGCCTTTCTGTCCACAGTATAACCTTGGAATCCATAACCCTGAAGAGAAAAACACGTTTATTTATGTTACTTAAATACTTCCTGTTTTCCACTTCGTACATAAACAAGGATGTTGTCATGGCTTGACCATGGCATATGTAAATGATGTCTGAAGCTTTAGATAAACTGATCACTGGCGCTTTGTGCTAGAGAAGAGAATTTTACATAATTTTCATGATGCTTCCTAAGGAAAAAAATCCCCAGTGTTCTTTTCCATGTGACTTGTACTCTTTCCTTTTTGCCGTATACGTGTGAAAGCCGGCTGGACATGTAAATATGTAGTCTTTTTTTAAAAAAAATTTTAGTCTCAGTTCTGTCTAAATATGAATACAGTAGTACTGTATTCCCAGCAGGTGAGTTCTAGTTGGTAACTCAACCCAGCCTTATTGAACATCTCTGATCAATGCAAACGTTGGGTCAATTTTGTAAAGAAAAGTGAAACATTCAGAATAATGCCAGCTTTAGCACAACTTATTTGTGCCATAGGAGTTATAAATTGTTACCCTGGTCACCAAGAGTATGAAATAGATTTTTTTTTTTACCATCGAATTAAAGTGTGATGTCATTCCCTGAATCAAGTTTCATCTACAGAGAAAAAACATCACGTCCTGTGTTGCTATTATCTACTTCATTATTAGAAAATATTTAATATTCCTAAATAAAGAAAAGAGAAGCAGCAAATAACTGCATGAACTTACTCCTATTTAAATCTAAAGAATATTTCAACTACTGACCTGTAGAGTTGTATATTCACACTGCAATTAAGTGGTACAAATATTTCTCATTGAGCACCACAAAAGACAACCGAGGGACCACCATCTGTACTTGTACTGCAGTTTGAGAAAATAATGGGGGGTATCAAAATTCAGGTACAGAGCACAGGAGATCCCATTGGAAACATGTTTTTTTTTTTTTTTTTTAAGGTATTTGGTAGAGAAGAATGGGCAAAACTTTCAGTCTGCAGATGTGGAAAACAGATGGAGACAGTTATATATTCCTTTATTTATCCAGGTAAACCCCATTGAGATCTCATTTTCAAGAGGGACCTGAGCAAAAAATTGCAATACATAGCAACCTGGTTACAAGATAAAAACAATTAATACATATGCACAAGTATAAAACAATAAAAACAATTTAAAAACAATAACACTGTTTCATAGAATCCTGTTGCCTATCTTTAAGAACTGCTCAAAATAAGTCCAGTGAAATCATTTCCGACATCTTAAGTTCAGACTGCAACTGATTCCACGCTGTGGGGGCCAACACACTGAATGCCAGCTTCCCTTTTTCAGTTCGAAAGCGTGGGACATGCAGAAGTTAAAGATGGTTCCACAAAGTACTGCCTCAGCAGCACTATGAATGCCACACTTTTCAGACTAACTCATTTATCATTTTCCTTTCACGTCACAATGACGTCCTACTTATTGCTGGTCTTTCTCAAAAATCCTAGAAGACTTAATCAACTTTGTGTATATCAAGTGAAAATGTGAGAAAGTTTAATGATTGTTAATACATGTTTTAAAAAAAAATCAAGCAGCATCACGTTCATCAAATGAAGCCCAATTCTATTTCTGCATGCTAACAGAGATTATGCTAGTATGTACTTGTTGGTTTTTTACCTGTGTGAACAATACTTTGTGCTTAATAAGTTACAGTAATTAATACCTTGGTTGATTAATATGTATGAATTTACCACTGAACAGGAGACATTGCGTGTTTTTAGAACGATTATGATGAGTTCCAGTAGTAGTTCCTTTTTAAAGAAAAGAGAAGCAGGAAATACCTGCATGAACTTTCTCCTATTTAAATGTAATGCATTTTTTCAACTACTGATCTGCAGAGTTGTATATTTTTCACATACATACTGTTTGCCTCTATTTCTTTTTGGACATTAAGGGGTAAATTATATTTAAAAGAGAGTCTATATTCCTCATTGAAAAACAAGCGTCAGTGTGCATTGTTTCCTTGTTCACAAATGAGTAAATAGAAATATGCAAGGAAAGAGTAACTCTAGTACTTTTTGTACATCATAAGTAAAATTTATATTGATATTCAAACTGTGGGCAAAACTGTCAAAGACTGTTATTGTTGTGTCATGCAAGATTGTGGTCAGGTGCGTCCTGTTTTCTTCAACTTAAGTTTTAATTTAATCTAGTTCATTTTTAAATTCTAATGTACAATAAAGTACAAAAACAATCCAGGCAAACCAGAAACAGTTAGCAAATGTCCAGCTTTACAATATTTTTATTTTATTTTTTTTTTTACAAATAATGGGGGGTATCAAAATTTAAGTACAAGTTTGTGTAATATAATGCCAAGAAGAAACGCTACCAGCAGTGACCTTAATGAAACAACTTTTACTACCCATCACTCTAAACTCATTTCAAACTGTTTAAAATCCGCCAATCTACATGAAATACCAATGAAATTTAGTTGATAACCAAATGAAATCAGTCAGTCACTGTTGCAAAATTCAGTTTAACTGAATAAGATCAAAGAAGCTGCAAGGCAGGAAGTGAAAAACAGGAATCCGAAACCAAACAAGGCAGAAACAAGACCAGCATGAGGTAGAGCAAGGATGTGGCAAAGTGAGCAATGTACTAAAGAAAACAGCACAGATGTCCAACACAATCTAGATTAAAAAAAGTCACCCAAGAGCACAAAAAAAAAGAGAGAAATAAAGAATAAAACCAAGGTTAAATCAACAAACCTAAATACAATTAAGGAAAACAATAGAAGATAAAACACACGTCATTTATCTTATTTAATGTAATGTGAACATATTTTCTAGTTAACAAAATCCCTTCAAGGAGCAACTTACTGCATACAACCTCCTTATTGTTAAACTTGGAAAAGATGAGTAAAAATCTTAAAATAAAAGGATATTTTTCTACAATAATAGTTCATTGGATAATGACCTATGTATTCATAAAAAATAATCTGGTGATTGGGGTCAGGCCATTATCCTGTAGCATTCACAGAAAACTGAGTGGAAAAGTTGTGTGGTGAACCAAAGATCATAAGAGAAGACCCAGCCTCAGTGGGGGGTCGATAGGGCGTCATATGTTGGTGCTTCTTCACTATTTAACATCAGATGATTTTGGTTTAAAAGTGTTTGATTGTATATAATAGCATTGTGTATTTAAAAATTGTAATCAAGTAAAGGTCCTTGATTACAATTTAAGCAGAATTTTCAGTACTGAATGGGAAACGTCTAAATGTGGTTTGTCCATTGTCCTTTCAAGTTACTTTTCACAGTAATTAAATCAGAAGACATACATATATTGTCTAATAGTATGACAGCATCCACCTTTCTGTTAAACATATCTCTTTGCTCTATTGTTTCCCTTTTCGTAAAAACCGAAACTGTGCAGACTGACTGCTTACTTAACACTTGAATTGCAAAACAGATTTTTACATAATCTATACAAGTTTGTACTGGACAGTTGTTAGAGATGTTTCGTAATGAACAAGGTTGGATTCTTGGTTTATTTGTTCTAAATGCAATTTTGTGCTAAAACACATATGAGGTGAAAATTATCACTGAGCAACTAAGCAGAAAAATCATCCAAAGTTTTAACTAACTTGAGCATACAGCAGCCAAATGTTAGTTGTGTGGTGAAATATTCAAATAAATAGCTTTTTTTGTGTGTGCGTGCGCTCATTTTACTTTGCGTGTTGTGACAGACTCGACTTCTGCTTTGCAATTCTCCATGTGCATTTGTGTGCCTCAGTACTCGCAGTTCTGAACATATCCCACACAGCGGCTCGAAGCAAGCACGGGGAATATTTTTAGAAAACTAACTCCATGTTTCAAAAATTTGCACAATTTCATCACTCTGTCATGGATCTGATAAAACTGGTTACTCTGACACCATTTAAACCAGACTGCACATAAACCTTTCAGCAGAACAAACTGGTAGAATAAATGCACAACTTAATGATTTAAATGTGCAAAAGCATCAATCATTCTAATTCACAAGCTCGCACATTGATCTGACAGCTCAACGTAAGGATGTGGTTGTGTGATCTGTATTTGAAAGAAGTTCCCAAAAGTTCACACACAATAGAAAATGAAGTGAAGCATACGAATGAGAACGAAACTGACAAAAAAGAGAGCCCATTTAAATTGGCATGGTGTTTTTATTTTCTTTCTTTTTTCTTGTGAAGTTGGGTTTAGAAATAATTCCACGAGTACAAGATTATGGCCATAGTCTTTGTTCTCATTTAACTTTTTCATGAGTACCGTTTTATTTGTACAGGATGTGGTGATAGAACTTCCTCAATATGAGAATTGTTGCCAAGACACTGCAATGATACTCATCACTGAAATAGTACAAACTTTATCGTTCTGCTACTGACAAGTCTGTATCCTCCTCCACCTACTGAGATCACAGAGGATGATTCATGCAACACTTAAAAACAATAGTGAATGCATTGCTTTACAATGCATTCTCTATCATTCACTACAGATTTAATCTGCAACCCAAAATTCCAAAAAATAAAAGACTTGCAAAATATAAGAGTTTGTTAGTTTATTTATTTAATTTAATCTTCTGTATCTGTATAGGGCATACTGATAATGTCATGAATAATAGGCTGTGGCATGGACCTCTTGGAAAGAAGAAGTCCCTCCTGTTTATGTTTTTTTTTCAGCATTTTGTATTTTTGTGTCTGTGTTTATGGACAGAAATAAAGAACACATAAAACAATAATGTGTTTTGTGACTATACTAGTATTGACCAAAAGAGAACACTGAGTTCAGTAGACAAAGATTTCTCAATTGAATTTTACTCTATTATGTACTTCTTCACTTGGTTTGGACCCACTTTTGTATTAAGAACTGCCATAAATCTTTGATTCCTAGGCTCAGAAATGTACCTAAAACATTCCTATGAGATTCCGTATTCAAATGCTTGCATCATACAGTTGTGGGAAATTTGTTGGCTGCACAATATCCTGCTCCACCACGTCCCATAGGTGCTTTGTTAGACTTATATTTGGTTCACAGTACCACATTGGAGTACTGTGAACTTATCCCAATGTAAATGATTTAAGAAAGGATAACTCCATAGTTTCCATGCTACCTAAAAGATTTGGGCAGTAATTTACCAACCTGTTATTTTTCAGTTTTGGAGACGTGTTGTGAAATGCAGGCTAGGTTTTCCACTGTTAGCTTGAAGTGGAGGACCAGTGTGGTTTTCTGCTCTCATTGGATAGTTTCTCTCTTTCAGAGCATTGTGTGTACACCTAAGAAATGGCTGTTGGTGAAATCCCAGCAGATCACTTGTTTCTAAAATACTCAGACCAGCTCATCTGGCACCAACAAAAAAAAAACATGTAACAACATTTAAACCAATTTTCTTGCCTGACTGGTGTCAAACTGTTCTTGACACCAGTTTTACTGCATCTTACTTACCTCATTCAACCAGAACGTAGATACAGTAAAAGCTGGTTCTCAGTACTTTGAATAGCTGACGATCTGTAATGAAACTGACGTCAGTGTGAAACCTTCCCTAAAAGTGTAAAACTAGACTACAATAGATATCAGAGTGTAAGTGGAAGGCTTATGCTGGCTTCCTTCAGTTTTAAATCAACCATGTTTGTGAAGATAAATAGCTCACACTGGTTCCAAACTAACAAATGATCAGTAAAAGTAAGTGCCAAAAGACTGACTTCATAATTCAAAAATTGGCGCTGTTTTAAGCTGTTGGACCACATTAGGTTTAACCCCTAAAATGGATGGCTCTAATACATTTTTGAAATCTCCTGAATAACATAACTCACAATAAGTGAGTGCACACATCTGCTTATTGCTTTAAGATGTACGTGTAGAATAGAACTAAATTTCAGAAATAGGATGAGTTGAACATTAATAAGTTTTAAATAGGAGACAAAAAAAAAATCAACTCAGTGCTGAATGCTCTGGAGTGTCCATCTGTCCTCCACTGCATTTCATGAACTCACATCTACCCTACTAAAAGAGAAATGAGGAAGTAGAGGTGATGCTTTCAGTAGTTACACACTAACCGCACAAAAACACCTGAATACACTTCAAGTTAAATGACTGTTGCAGGAATCTGACTGCGGCTTCAGCAATTCTCTTTTTCTTTCACTATGTGTGACTTCAGAGGGAGAAACAGAAATTCAAGATGAACACAAATGTCTGTTCAAAAGGTCTCTATGGTTTCTGATTTGGAACTGAGGATTGGGTAGGGTAGGGGGCTTATGGATCACGAAGCACGGGTCCTGATAGGAATCCAACAGATAAGAAGAGGTGGAGAATGGAGCCTTTGTGTGGTGATCAGAGCAGGATACAATTCCCACCCAGATTGGAAGTGGGTGCCGGGAGGAGGTGGGACAAAGAAAAGGTGAATTCCAGCATTCTTTCAAAGATAGAGAGACCCTTTGAGGCCCCCTCGACAGGTGAAGGAGGAGAAATGGTTCGGCAGCCTCATTATTGGGAATATTGCAAAGATGACTTCAACTAAATTCTCATTGTTTTCAAGTCACAAAATGTAAATTATGTAGGACAGAATACTCAAAATTGAAAAATCAAAGTGAGAAACAGTACTTAAGGTGGAATTTTCCAAAGATGTGCTGTATCTTGGAGATACAACAATATTTATTCATATTACAGTTTGTATGCAAATCCCAACCACTGAAGGGAAGGACGAGTTAAAAAGCATTATTTTAATAGATGGCAAATCAGCATTTTAAAGAAAGGGTCACTTGTGTTTTGGAAACCTTAAATACTACTGTCTCTCACTCCACACTGCTGCCACTTCAGTGCACAGTGTTGAATGAAAGGTTTGCTCACATTACAACAGTTGAAGCAAACCCAGGCAGCCCCAGAGGCAACAGAAGATAAACATCACAGTATGCATTTCTTTCACTGGCAGTTTATTTAATGGTTGATGCATCCACTTATATCTTACAATAAATCAGCAAGAAAACAATTGTCATTACAGTTTTATTCAACTGAAAGGATTTAAGGCACACCACTTAAAATCTGAAAGCATATTAAAGTGTTAAAACATTTTGACCCACCAACACATAGAAATATAAGAATTTTCCTGAATAAGAACATCTTAAAGTCCATGACAGCACCAAGTGCTTGCTGCACCAACTAGAATTGCTAGATTGCTGTAATCCATTAAAACCTTGATGTAGTTCCCTCCACAAAATTAAATAGGCAAACTTATTGAAAGATTTCCATTGAGGATAATGTTAGATGAGCAGATGACAACTTTCGAAACTGTCAGATTGTGTTATCAGGCATAAAATTGGGAAGCTGTTAAAGCCAGAGGAAGCAGCACTGGTAGAAATTTGAAGGTTGAGGCTGAAGATGCAGTGCCCTTCAAAGCTGTGGCATTGGTTGAAGTGGGGGTTGTTGGAGCCGAGGTAGTTGTTGTAGCAGAGATGGTTGTTGGAGCCGAGGTGGTTGTTGTAGCAGAGGTGGTTGTTGTAGCCAAGGTGGTTGTTGTAATAGAGGTAGTTGTTGTAGCCAAGGTGGTTGTTGTAGTAGAGGTAGTTGTTGGAGCAGAGGTGGTTGTTGGAGCAGAGGTGGTTGTTGTAGTAGAGGTAGTTGTTGGAGCCAAGGTGGTTGTTGGAGCAGAGGTGGTTGTTGTAGTAGAGGTAGTTGTTGGAGCCAAAGTGGTTGTTGGAGCAGAGGTGGTTGTTGTAGTAGAGGTAGTTGTTGGAGCCAAGGTGGTTGTTGGAGCAGAGGTGGTTGTTGTAGTAGAGGTGGTTGTTGGAGCAGAGGTGGTTGTTGTAGTAGAGGTAGTTGTTGGAGCCAAAGTGGTTGTTGGAGCAGAGGTGGTTGTTGTAGTAGAGGTAGTTGTTGGAGCCAAGGTGGTTGTTGGAGCAGAGGTGGTTGTTGTAGTAGAGGTAGTTGTTGGAGCCAAAGTGGTTGTTGGAGCAGAGGTGGTTGTTGTAGTAGAGGTAGTTGTTGGAGCCAAGGTGGTTGTTGGAGCAGAGGTGGTTGTTGTAGTAGAGGTGGTTGTTGGAGCCAAAGTGGTTGTTAGAGTAGAGGCAGTTGTTGAAGCAGAGGTAGTTGTTGGAGCCAAAGTGGTTGTTAGAGCAGAGGCAGTTGTTGAAGCAGAGGTAGTTGTTGGAGCAGAGGTGGTTGTTGAAGCAGAGGTGGTTGTTGAAGCAGAGGTGGTTGTTGGAGCCAAAATGGTTGTTAGAGCAGAGATAGTTGTTGGTTGTGTCCAAACCACCTGCAATACAACATTATGGTTTATATGCAATTTAAAATTTTCCCCATGAACACTGGGCTCTATTCAGGATTAGACATTAGTTTTGTATGGATGCATTAGACTGTGTCCTGTTCCATTGTTTTAATACCTCCTTTGGCCTATTAACTGTAAGCAGATAGAACTTTTATGAAAAAAATGTGCTGGAGCTAGGAAACGTCTAAAGAATCAAAGGTACTGAGCAGTATATAAGAACACTATAAGGCAGTAGGTCACTTATTTTAAACTAACAAAACACAAATACAACAGGGGCTTAAATTAAGAATATATAAACTTTGAGGAAAATATTCCAATATTGAGAAGTAAATAATCAAGTTTGTCTAATAATAATAAACACTGAAATGTAAACTAACCTGTGATGACAGATGGAAAGTGAATAGAGCAGCTGCAAAGAAACCGAACAACATCTTGATCAGCTTGGTGATTCCAGTAGGATTCTGTGTACAATGAACAATGTAGGAAACTCTGCAATGTTTTAATTGCTGTGGGAATTTTCCAAGCTGGAAACCAAACCTGTTTTATCATGCATTATTCAAAGCCATCTGGATGAGTGTATGTTTGTATGTTAATGTGAATACAAATATACTCTCATATTTGACTGGGGAGGTGTTTCTATGTAGCCTAGATATGGAAATGTTCTGCATCTCTTCAAGGATTGGGTCAATATTATCAATTAGTAAAAAAATAATGTCACATTTTTCAAATGTGTATTTAATTGTACACATGGCATTGAAAATCAGGAAATTGAAAAACAAAGATTTTACTCAAACTGACTTCAGATACACTTTGCAGGTTTCCTCAAGCCCACTTGAGGCTCATGGTGAGTTTGAGAAATCGTCATGTCAGTATGTGTTTTATCAGCGGAGCCACAAATTCTGCTCTTTAACAGAAAGAAGATGGAACATGTAAAGCAAGCCGTAGGTTTGTGACCCTAAGCTTAAAGGTACTGCGAACAATGATCCAAACAATACCAGCAAGTCCACCCCAAAATTAGAAACACACCATCCATGGTCAAAAACCAGGAATGGTATGTTTTCAACCACCAAGGAAGAGTTAAGCCATAGCAATTGTTGCACCCATGAATGGCACAACCAGGGCAACAGTAAGTGCAATTAGTTTTTCCTGTTGTAACCCACTAGCTCAGGTTACAACAGGAAATAAGATTAATTACCATAACTACGTGGATGATGCACAGCTTTACATTATGATGTCACTGAACAGATGACTGAATCATCCATTCACTGAACAGATGCTTAGAACAAATAATGTGTGGATGTGCCAAAACTTTCTACAGCTGAACAGAAACAAACTGAAGTTATTATCTTTGGACCTAAACAGGAACAATCAAGAACCAATGCACAGCTTCAATTATTACAACTAAAAACTAGTGATCAGGCCCGAAACCTGGGAGTAGTGATGGACTCTGAGCTGAACCTTCAGAGCCAAATAAAGACAGTCACAAAGTCGGCCTTCTATCACTTGAAGAACATTTCCCAGAATAGAGGACTAATATCTCAGCGAGATTTAGAGAAACCCATGTGTTTATCTATAGTCACATTGATTACTGCAACAGTGTCTTCACAGGTCTGCCTAACAAATCAGGCAGCTACAGCTGATACAGAACACTACTGCTCATGTTCTCACTAAAACTAAGAAGATACATCACACCAGTTCTAAAGTGCCTACACTGGCTCCCTGTAGCTCAGAGAATAGACTTTAAAATACTGTTAGTTTATAAGTCACTGAACAGTTTAGTGCCACAATACATTAAAGATCTGCTGTTATTGTATCAATCTTCCAGTCCTCTCAGGCCTTCTGGTTCTGGTCTGCTCTGCATCCCCAGAAACAGAACCAAATGAAGAGAAGCAGCATTCAGCTTCTGTGCACCACAAATCTGGGACAAACTTCCAGAAAACTACAAAACTGCTGAAACACCGAGTGCCTTTAAATTTAAACTAAAAACTCACCTGTTTAGAGTAACCTTTGAAGCATAAATGATTAAGAATTTAAAGATGGCACTTGAGTAAATGTAATGATTCAATTGTTGATTCTATGTTGAATGACTTTGTGTTTTTTGTGTTTTTACTTTGAAATGCCTTGTTGCTGAGATGTGCTATACAAATAAAAGTTAATTGATTTTGATTTGATTTTACTCATGGTCCAAGTTGACTTGGATAGCTTTTATCTCCTGCTTAAATAAAATCATTGAAAAACTGTTTTGTTTATAGTGATGTTATGTTTAGTATTAAACACTGCTCCTCAACACCTTTGCAGCAGTTAATGCTGTCATTTAAATCAGGTGCATTGGAGCAGAGATGCATCTAAAACATGAAGGATAGTGAACAACTGAGAACCAGGATGAGGAAACACTGCTAATAATGATGCCCTGACCTCTGTCTTTTAGTTACTTTTTTACCACTGTCTCCGTCTGTCTAGTTATTCCTTATTTCAGCCTCCCTCATAGTCTAGTTTTCTTATCTTGTTACCTTAGGTTTAGTTCTTCTTTATATCCATGTCCATCTTTCTTTGGTGATTCTAGTTAGGTTATTTATTTGCTTAGTCCTAGTTGTTCTAGCTCTTATTATTTTTAGAGCAGCCTTGTTTCTGTCTTGGTACTTTCATAGTTTCCCCTCTCTTTCTAGTTTATCATGTTTTCTTTTAGCGTTAGAATTAGTTACAGCTCCTTTATATTACTTTCCTCACTCTTTTGTGTTCCCCTGTATATGTATGCAATTGTCCTGTGCCACTTTCTCCCAAACCCCTCACCATGGCTCCTGCTTACCACTCTCCCCTACAATCAATTAGCTCATCAGCCCAGTCTACCTCTCTACCTCCCAGTATTTTAGCCTCTCATTCTCTCCCATTACTCATCTGATTCTTATGTCTACTCACCTCAGTCCTCTCTGTGTCCCTGTTTCTACCCCATGTCTCCTGGCTGGAAGTTATTTTGGTTTAATTTTTGCTGTTATCTATGATCTTCTATTTTTGTAAGTGTTTAGCATTTTTTCATTAGATCATCTAACTCAGTTGCTGCCTCTGCCTCTTTGCTTTTGGGTCCACACTTCAACAACCAACATCATGACAGTCTCTCTCCTAATCAAAGCTTTTGGCTGAAATTTTACTGCATCTAACTGTATACATTAACTGCTCTTTTTCATCCAATATACTGTCTCAGCTTATCTGTTTAGCTGTTTTTCTCTCCTAGATGAAGCCACTAAAGGTGCAACTACTGCCACCAACTTTTTACCTTTCTTGGTACTCATGGATCAGTGCTTCTGTGTCTTTTTGTGTATCTGCTCTGTCTTCTCAAACCTCTAGTTGGTCACTCACACTGCAAGCAACTGTCCACTGTAAATGCAACTGCAACTCCATGACTACGCAACTTGCTGGATTTTCTGAGACAGAAAAGCTTTTAACCAATTTGAATACACTGAACTTGACTGCACTGGTTTATAATTAGGATCATTTGGAATGTTCACTAGAAATCTGTCTGTGTGATTGTGCCTTGAGATGACATGTGTTGTGAATTTAATCTGGCAGTCATGGAATGCATATTAAAGGTCAACCAGCCAATCCACATTTACAAAACTGAGAAACACATAAGCTGGAAGTTTCCAATAATAATGCATTTTATTTGACAGCATCGTTCAAAACACCCAAGGACACTTAACATTAAAAAACACAAATTAAACAGTAAAGAAATGGCTACAAAGACACAAATTAACTACACAATTAAAGTGAGAAGGCTAACTTGAACAGATGAGAATTGCGTTGTGCTTTGAAGGTCAGAAGAGAGTCAATTTTATGGATGTCAGAGGGAAGAGTATTCCAGAGTTGGGAAGCAGAGTAAGAGAAGGCTCTTTTCCCCATGGTGATGCAACCGACAGGAAGAACACTGAGGTGGATGGAAGAGGAAGAACGGTGGGAACGTGAATGGGTGGTGATGTGCAGAAGATCAGACAAGTAAGGAGGGCCAAGGTTGTGAACTGAGTGTAAACAACAAGATTTTAAATTAAATTCTGAATGTGACAGGTAGCCAGTGAAGTCGTTTCCAACAATGCAAAGTTTCCAAAAATGAAAGATAAATGTGATGTAACTAGGAGATACAAAAATATTCATTCATATTACAGCTTGTTTGCAAATCCCAACCATTGAATGGAAGGATGAGTTTAAAGCATTATTTTAATAGATGGCAAATCAGCATTTTAAAGAAAGGGTCACTTGTATTTTGGAAACCTTAAATACTACTGTCTCTCACTCCACACTGCTGCCACTTCAGTGCACAGTGTTGAATGAAAGGTTTGCTCACATTACAACAGTTGAAGCAAACCCAGGGAGCCCCAGAGGCAACAGAAGATAAACATCACAGTATGCATTTCTTTCACTGGCAGTTTATTTAATGGTTGATGCATCCACTTACATATATCTTACAATAAATCAGCAAGAAAACAATTGTCATTACAGCTTTATTCAACTGAAAGGATTTAAGGCACACCGCTTAAAATCTGAAAGCATATTAAAGTGTTAAGACATTTAACCCACCAACACATAGAAATATAAGAATTTTCCAGAATAAGAACATCTTAAAGTCCATGACAGCACCAAGTAAAAATCAGGACTTGTGTAGAGCAACTAGAATTGCTGGATTGCTGTAGTCCATTAAAACCTTGATGTAGTTCCCTCCACAAAATTAAATAAGCAAACTTATTGAAAGATTTCCATTGAGGATAATGTTAGATGAGCAGATGACAACTTTCCAAATTGTCAGATTGTGTTATCAGACATAAAGTTGGGAAGCTGTAAAAGCCAGAGGAAGCAGCACTGGTGGAAATTTGAAGGTTGAGGCTGAAGATGCAGTGCGATTCAAAGCCGTGGCATTGGTTGAAGTGGGGGATGTTGGAGCCAAGGTGGTTGTTGAATCTGCCCAAACCATCTGCAATAAGTCATTATGGTTTAAATGCAAGTTAAAATGTTCCTTCTAGTAGTACTTTTATGAATAAATTGTGCTGAAGTTGGGAAACATCTAAATAACACAAGGTGCTGAGCCATATGGAAGATCACTATAAGGTCATAGTCCACTCATTTCAAGCTCATAAACACAACAGGAGCATAAAATTTAGTGCTTATTAGCTTTGAGGAAAATATTTCAGATCAAAGTTTAAGAATTCTAATTAGAACAAGCTAGTCTTCCTTTCATAACTGAGGGTTAAAATTTCATGAAAGTTACCAGTCCCTCAAAAATGAGAAGCACCTAATCAAGTTTGTTTAATATTAAAAATAATAAACACTGAAATGTAAACTAACCTGTGATGACAGATGAAAAGTGAACAGAACAGCTGCAAAGAAACCGAACAACATCTTGATCTGCTTGATGATTCCAGTAGGATTCTGTGTTCTCAAGTGAAGAATGGAAGGGACCCTGCAATGTTTTAATCGGTGTGGGAGTTTTCCAAGCTGGAGACCACACCCGTTTTTTCATGCATTATTCTAGCCCATTTGGATGAAAGTCTGTATTTTTCTTTTAATATGAAAGGCCTCATTTCCATATTTGACTGAGGGATGTTTCTGTGTAGCCTACATATGGAAATATTCTGCATCTCTTCCAGGATTCTGATAAACTTTGCAAGCCTCAAGTGGGCACGGTTTACATTTGCGAACATTTGAGAACTCATGTTAGTGTGTATTTAATCAGCGGAGCCACAAATTCTGCTCTCTAACAGAAAGGAGATGGAATATGTCCTGCCATAAATTTGTGTCCTTAAGCTTAACAGTACTGCAAACAATGATCCAAATGCCAGCAAGTCCACACCAAATTTAGAAACACACCATTCATGATCAAAAATCCTCCCATGTGGTTGTTCAACCACATTCAACTACCAACAAAGAGTAAAGTCTTACTATCTTAGCAATTGTTGCACCCAAATATGGCATAACCAGGACAACGGTAAGGGAAATTAGTTGTTTAGCCATGGTCCACGTTGATTTGGATAGATATGTTCCTCTGTTTAAATAAAATCATAAAATCAATCATAGACAGTTTTGTCTATAGTGATGTTATCTTTGATATTAAACCCTGCTCCTCCACATCCATCCAGCAGTTAATGCTACCATTTGCATCAGGTGTATTGGAACAGAGATCTAAAATATGAAGGACAGCAACCCCTGTGGACCAGGATGAGGAAATACTACTAACCCATTCAATCCCAAACTTTTTCCCTATACCTTGCTACATCATTACTTTAGTGCAACATTTGCACTGTAAAGTACACATTTGACTATCTGTATATTCTAAACCAGGGGTGGGCAACTCCAGGCCTCGAGGGCCGGTCTCCTGCAACTTTTAGATGCATCTCTACTTCAACACACCTGAGTCAAATAATGAGGTCATTAGCAGGACTCTGGAGAACTTGACTGCACTTAGGAGGTGATTCAGCTATCTAATATATCCAAGAGTTGCAGGACACTGGCTCTTGAGGACCAGGATTGCCCACCCCTGTCTAAACCAAAGTAAATTTGAGAGCTTATGTGCTTATGCATAATTTTATTGAACTTCGGTCAGTTGTAGTGTCATCACAGCAACATAGATCATAAAGATAACTTCTAGAGCAGGGGTGTCAAACTCCAGTCCTCAAGGGCCAGTGCCCTGCAGTTTTTAGATGTGCCACAGGTACATAACAATGGAATGAAATGGCTTAATTACCTCCTTCTTGGGACGGTAAGAAAAACATGTAGATCAGTTCTCCAGAGCCTTGCTAATGACCTAATTATTCTATTCAGGTGTGGTGCAGCAGAGACACATCTAAAAGTTGCAGGGCAGTGGCCCTCCAGGACTGGAGTTTGACACATGTGTTCTAGAGTATAGGTCTTCATTTATGTTATTGAAAATCATGAACATTTGTCAGTCAAACTGTCATACAGTAATAGACTTAGTCCAGAGGTCTTCAACTCCAGGGATTGAGGGCCAGTGTCATACATCTTTTCCATCTATCTGCTTCAATTCACCTGAGTCAAATAATCAGGCCATTAGCAGGGCTCTGGAGAACTTGACTGCATACTGAGGAGGTGATCCATTTGATTCAGGTGTGTTGGACCAAGGACACAATCTGAAAGACACCGGACCCCAAGGCCTGGAATCAAAGGCCAGTTGTATAGCTCCTTCTCACCATTTGGTGACTTTGGTATTCTTCAATTTTGGATTATTTCATCCCTTCCATGATATTTGCAATAAAGCCTAGAATTTCTCCCAGGCATGGGTGGTGCAAAAGCAACATCTCTGGAAATGATTCTTGATTTGACTGACCAGTAAGTGGTCAGTCAATGCAAGACTGACCACTAGATCACTTATTGTAATATCTTGAAGAGAAGTGTCCATTTGAGATCTATTTCCATGACTTACTGACCTTGTGCCAAACCTTTGCATAACATAATAAGCCACAACCCATGAGAAGGTGAGCAAATCGGTCGTCCCTCCTATGACACATTTGTAAGACAATCTCTAAAAGGTAAATTGCCTGTACTTGTATAGTTCTTTATCAAGTCCAAATGACCTGAAAGTGCTTTTGACCACATTTAGTCATCCACCGATTCACACACATTCACACACTGATGAGAGTAAGCTACTATATTGTAGCTATAGCTTTCCTGGCACAGTTTGAAAGAAGCAAGGCAGTCTTACACTAGCCTTGCTTGTGTAAGACTGCCTTACACAAGCAGTGTAAGGCAGTCTTACACAAGCAAAGCTATTTGGTGTCAATAAACTTCGCTACCTTTGTGCTGGTTTGTGAAGCAAACCAGTACAATTTTTAAGACTTTAATTAAAATGTTTTCAGAAGTCATCAGAGATAAACTTGTCACTCTACATTAACAAAATCCAATGTATCAACCAATTGTGCCAAGTTTGTGCAGCTAAATATTTTCATAGCACAGTTGATTGATACATTTGTTTGATTTGAAAATGTTGGGGGCTGGTTGACCCTTAAAACATTTATTAATATCTTTAAAATGACAGCAGTGCAAGCAATTTTTATGCCAGGACAAAGCCAGGACAAACATTTGACACTAATTTAATTTCTTTTTTCTCCGAAGAGTTTTTGCAGCGCTAGTGGCTCGTATTTTTTCGACAGTAGGCAGACAGGAAGGAGGGTGAGGAGAGGGGGGAAGACATTCGGCAAAGGTCGTCGGGACTGGGAGTCGAACCCGCGACGGCCGCGTCGAGGACTAAGGCCTCCAAACGTGGGGCGTGCTGACCCCCTGCGCCACCACAGCACGCCCCACGACACCAATTTAATTTGATTTAGAGAAGAAGGGAGGGGAGGGGGTGAAACTGCACTCAGGTTAAATATAGTACTATGCACCAGCAACATCCACAAACAGCAACGGATGACAACACCGGTGTACTTGGTCCTTTGGGGATTCATTTTTGCTTTCAAAAAAATGATGTGATGGAAAATGGAATGCTGGAAAAGACTATTTTTGTGTGCATGTCGTTCAAGAAAAGAGTTTGCCCACCACTGAAGCTACTCAAGTCTAAAACACCATACCAGTGCAAAATATCTTGCACTGGGATGAAAACACTTAAAAGGGTGTGTTGAATAAGAGACAGATACAGAGTGAAGTATTTTATTTCTTGTGTGTTTTTGTGCAGTGGCATCTCAGCTGGAACTGATGGTGACCTGTTAAAATAAAACAAACAAATGGATGGGTCTTGTAACTGTTTGAAATACAATGAAATGTCATGTAAATGTGGCTTACCTCTGTCTCTTCCTCTGCAGGGTGTTCAGGCTAAAAGAGTCCCCAGGGGCCTGAGCACCTTATAAAGGTTCCGGAGGAGACCAATGCAGATGGAAGAGGGGGAGAGATAGAATGATGCATTTTAGAAGTTTAATGATTAGATTTATATTTATAAAAAGGTATTTTTAGAAATGAAATGGCTGCTTAAAAATGAAGAGCATTTGTTAATATTGTGTTGAAGATTTGGTTGTTTGTCAAGATTGTTTCTGTACATATATTTTGTCCTACCCTGTTTCTTGGTGGGGTTGTTAATTAGAGCAGCCAGGAACTATAAAAACCTGCATGTTGGCCACATTGCAGGTTGGTTAGGTGTGGTTGCTGCTGAGACCCATAGCCGTAGTAAGCAGGATTGTCTAAGTGTTAAATGTTGGAGAATAAACACCCGGTTGGTCTGCACTATTTCTCTGCTTCAAGACTTTAAACCAGCTGCTAAGGGCTATTCTAACAGTCCCCAATGCTATTATTAGCGTCCACAATCCACACTTCTATTGAAGTATTTCTTCAAAGAAGTTACATCAAAGATGAGCAATTTCTGAAACACTCAAAAGCTGAATGGGTATAACATTTGTGCCAATCTGATGGTTGAATAACTTAAATAGCAGCTTAAAAAATAAATATATTTGCTGAACTCATATGTCTATTTCTTCAATAATCTAGCTGCAAAAAGGGTCTGGGTTTTTTATTATAAACTGTGCTTATTTTGCATATATATATTTTGACTTAAATGTGATTGCTGACCCAGCAATTAACTTGATTACAAATTTTAAGTTTTGTTTAGAAAAATAGGAATCCTCATTTAAGAGTACAAAGCTAAAGATGTTTTAGAATCTGCCATCACAGCTGTATTACAACTCAGTTCACATTTGACCAATCTATGCAATGCAGTTTTCATGTCATTGTCACCTGGTCCCTTTGTCAGGGTGACAAGACAAGTTTTACCGTTGAAATAAACTCCTTTTCTGTGGCAGTTTTTGCATGACTACTGCTCCATCAAATCCCTCCTGCTCAACAACTAAATTGCAGGGTATTAAATTCTGGGATGGAATAAAATTCAATGCAGTCCAACAAGCAGCACAAAAGAAAAGCAATTTTCACAAACAATAGGCACTAGTTATCTGGTTAACTTCCAGTATAGCCCTCAACAACTGTCACTTTTTTCTGTGCCTCTGATTGAACCTCTTCTGCATAGAGCCATCAGTGCAGGTCCTGTCAGTTGCAGTCAAGATTGCGGGTTGGGGAAGTCTGTCGAGTGACTCTTGTGCAGTTTAAAAGTAGGTAAAGTCAATGTCAGACTTTTTGTAGTGTATGCACCATAAATATTGTCCACTCCCCCCAGCAATACACAAGAGTTTCAGCCAAGTTCTCATTGGCACTCTGGGGTAAATAAAACTGAATCAGAGTCAGATGGACTGCAAGCTGACCAACTTACAAATGTTTAGCTTTTTTAAGTTTGTTACTGGGTTAGTAGGCACCCAGTAAGTGCCTACTTACTGGGTGCCTACTTACCCAGTGAATGCCTACACCCAGTAAGTGCTTACTTACTGGGTGCCTACTTACCCAGTGAATGCCTACACCCAGTAAGTGCCTACTTACTTGGTGTGCCTCAGCCCCAAACACCATTGCAATTTCACCACATTAGTCAAACATTGCGATTAGTGCTTTGGCAAATTTGTTTTATGGTTAACAGAGATTCAGACAAGCAAACTGCAATAGAGTCAGGTTAGGGGAAAGGGGGGGGGGGGGGGGGGGGGGGGGGGTCCAAAGTGGCAATTTTAACTAGCAGGATTTGAGCCAGCTGTCTCATTTCAGCAGCAGGACCTGAAATGTCTAATTTAATCTCAGTGAATGAAGGCAGACATTTTACACCTTTATTTACTTCAAGTTTCACAGCACTTAAATAGATACAAATATTTGCAATGAAGTTGATCAGAACTACTTTCATTTTAAAATCCTCTTAATAGATACATTTTCTCCCACACCCACAAACATTTCTACACAGATTTAGTATTCTTCCTGATTTATAGCTCATAAGACACCCAGAAAGGATCAGGACGTCCAGAGAAGAAAAGGGCGAGTCCTGCTTTGGTGCGTAAAACGGATGAAAAAAAAAGTTCTTTAGGGAACTTCATCTTGAGGCGGTAGACTTTTGCATCCGCTGTCCATCTGGGTCCACAGTACGGGTGAAGTTAGTCCCAACCCCGGGACCAGTCGTGAAGGAGGACAGCCGCTAAAGTCAAAGGGAGCAGGAGCAGCGGGACGGCGGTGGTCATTCCACTCATGCTGGCGGTGTTGGTTGTGACAGGGGGTTTGATGGTGGTCCCGTTGGCGGCGTTTGCCTGGATAATCTGCAAAAACAGCAGCAAGTGCGTCAAGATTTAGTCCGTGCAAATCACAGCTTCACGTAGTTAAAACATAAACCAAAACACCGATCGATTCGAGATCAATGAGGAGAAAGTAGCTCTACTTAAATCCAGCGTAAAATCAGCAGAGAAAGGTCTGATGGTACTACTGGCACATTAAAAACGGGGTACCGTTAAAATAATAAAGCCTGAAAGAAATGCCACGCAAACATTCCCGTCAGAATAAGAACGCCAATAAAAATAGGAGAAATGTTTTCAAGGAGAAAAAAACAAAACAAAAACTAACCTGGGATGAGATGCAAAAAGCCAGCAGCAGAGCTGACAGCAAGGCGACGGGCAAATTATTCATCTTGCTGGTTGATGTTCAGGCAGCAAGTTTGCTCGTAAGTGATTCAAACAGGAGATGCTGCTGAGCTTTTTATACTGCAAGTGACATCAGCACCATCATCATCAACACAATCCTCAGCGTAACCCTAACCCATGCTGCCTTCAAGGTTTGTATGGAAATTATCAAATCAAATGATATTAATTATAATAATATATATTTAGCCGCAACTTTAATGTTTTCAAGATAAAATATGTTGATAAATAAAACCAAGAGTTTATAATATACATGACTGTGAATGAGCTGTGTCGTTTTCCTAATAAAAAACAACTTAATAATGACCATCACAAATGCAGGAAAATTATCCTACAAAATCTCCAATAAAACAATAAATAGTCTTTAAAGTGTATTCATTAAATACACACATTGTATTACTAGGAGGCAGAGTCACATGAAACACACAGAAAGTGCAGGTGCATTTAACTAAATTCACCAATAAATACCTAATAGAAGTAAAACATATTTTATATATTAATTACACTCAGGAATATGTAGTCCAGATGTTCATTTTTATCCATTTTGAACAATAATTTTGTTAGTGGTGCATGTGCACTGATTTATCGACCAACCGATTTATCAGCGCTGATTTCCATAATTTTGGTATGGGGGCAAAAGAAAAATCTCTCTCTATTTATGCCCCACTTTTCAGATTTGTAAAAAATGTTCAAAACCATTCATTTTCTTCCTAATTGAATTGAAAAGGTGGTACTTCTTTTGTTCTGAGAATTTTAAATGTGATAAAAACATTTTTTCCTTTTCCCCAAAATTAAATGCTTAGGATTCAAACTGCAAGTTGCACATGGCCATTTCAACTGGTACCAAAAAGCTAGTGTCTGTGGGTTTAAGAACATTGAATGTAAACACACTGGCATCATATTGTGAAATGTGGTTTTGCTCAGACATTTCAAAAGCTGTGAGTGAGGTCTGTCTTTGAAAGAACAGGTTGGCTTATATGGTTCACAAGAAAGTTATGCAAAACATACTGGTGTATTTTGTAGCACTGAAAATCGTTGCTAGAACTAAAGGCGAGTTTGTAGACTTTCAATTTAAAATGCTATAAAGACAGTATCCAACGTGCTCTCATTAACTCAGTATGTAAACTCTGACTATTTCACAAGTACTGCTTTTGTTTACCATGTTTTGATATTTTTAATCCCATTGGCAAGAAGTGCACACTTTCATTTTCCTCCCATTGTCATTATAGACTGCATTGTCTTCCATTGCGGGTTTCTAGTACACTGGTCACTTAGGTTACCTAGTCCAGCGTTTCCCAACCCTGGTCCTCAAGGCACACTGCCCTGAATGTTTTAGGTATTTCCTTGCTTCAGTCCATCTGATTTCAATTGATGACTGATTAACAGGCTTTTGTTGAACTGCAATCAGTTGAATCAGGCACATTAAAGCAGAGAAACTTCTAAAACATGTAGGACAGTGTACCTTGAGGACCATGGTTGGTCAATAGCACCCATTTTAAAAGTGAAAACCCTGAATATCAGAGACTGGTTTATTTAGAGTACTTTATAATTTGTTAGTCCCACCAAGCACAGGTTATTACAGTAACGTGGCCTACCTACTTCACAGGCTTAGTCCATGGAGATGTTTTGTAGAGAAAGTCTGTCCAAACACTTTCAGCTTCTGTGGTAGGCCATGTTTAGAAAAAAAAAAAAAAAAAAAAAAACACACTTCCCAATGGAGAGTCACAACATCTATAAACCTGCAAAGGATAAATGGGTGCAAATAATAGTTGGACCTGCACTAGTTTGACACTAAAGCTCATATCAATTCACGACAATTGAATAGTCCAACTACTGAGAAGAGGAAACCACTTTAGTCTTGGGACCATTTCAAAACAGCTTTACTGGTTTCCAATGTAAAGTTATCCTTAAATTGGAAGATAAAACTCAAGGCAAAGCCACAGCCTTCACTCATTGATTTCTATGGTCTAGAATCTACTGCACTTACCATGGACTCAAGTTACACATTTTTCAATGTACAGCTTTATTCTGTCAGCCTAAAAGTCAGAAATTCTTATAAATATACAAAGTTTATCAAATGAAGCATTTCAAAACAAAGCTTCCCAAGACTGAGTTAAGTCTTGTAGCCAGTACAATTTCACCTCCCTCATACATAACTTCCATGATACAAGTTTAACCAGGACATTAGAAAGGGACTAGTTTGTTGTAGACACTGAAAACTCAACACAAGATAGAAAGTGGAAATCCAAGTGTGCTCAAGATTGTCCAGCTTTGAAGAGCTGCAACTTAAACTGACAGCAAGAGTCCAGTCCGGCCAGTCACTGGCACCAAGCATAAACAGGAACCACCAAGAGCAGAGCGAGAAGCAGCAAAGGATTGCCTGCAGTCCTCCTAGGAGTACTTCCAGAGGTAGAGTTGAAGGTGGAATTGGTCACCGATGCAGTACTGCCAACAGTTGGCGTGACACTGGCAGAGACCGAGCTGTCAGCAGTTGGAGCAACACTGGTTAAGTCTGTCTCTTCAGTAGGTGGGGTAATACTGCTGGCAGTAGGCATATTTGGATCATCTTGTGTCCAGACCACCTGCAATAGTCAGAACATTCATTACTGAAAAAAATAAATTAAAAAAATAAGCCTGCATGCAAGTTCTGAAAAGTCATTTGAAACCTATTGTCCAAACTGACTTACAAAATACCATACCAAAGGATTTTTCAATAAACAAACCTGAGATGAAATTTGAAAAGCCAGTAGGACAGCTGTAAGGACCACACCATACACTTGCTTCATCTTGGCAGCAGTACACCAGACCAATGTCTGCTGCACCTTTCTGATCAGTCCTGAAATGAATGTCCAAAAAGCCCATTCCCAGGTTTTTATACCAACCAGTGATACCATCAACTAATAGAGGACACCTGTTGTCTATGTGTGGCCTTCAAGGACCATGGGGGAATAACATTTTGATTTAAATGTGAACCACGTTATAGAGCTGTTGCAAAAAGTAATGTTTTTAATCTGAGGAGTCTTCTAAAACTGCATTAAAAAACCCTAATAATGAGTTTATTTGCATTTAACATGAGATCTTGAAACTTAAATCTGTAAATACTGTCTAGTAATAGAGTTAAGAGTCACTTAGACAGTAAAAACCATTTAGTCACTGGAGGAATTTTACCCTATTCAGACATGCTCTTTCATTACTCCTTGTTTGTAAGTGTTGATTTAATGACTTTTATATTGAAAAATAAAATTGATGTGGAAAAGTGTTTTCTTCTATCTTAATTTGTTATTTTGCAATCACGTTGTTTATTTATATGTTGTTTAGTCTTCATCTTTAAAATATCAAGATCAGAAAAGAGGAGCAAACAATTGCCTGACGTCCTCTGCCAGAGGTAGAGTTGAAGGTGGAATTTGTCACAGATGTGGTGACGAATTCCACAAAATCAACTCCTAAACCTCACCCAAGTGTTTACAAAATGTATGTTCAAGCTGTTTTGTAGGAAACAGTTTGTATCTTTCAAAAAAACCTATTTTCTTTGCAGTTGCTGCTGCACAAAAAGTTGATTGTTACAACAAGAATCTGGTGTAACATAGTGAGCACTACTGAAAATAAGATTGACTATTGCCTTTACAGATTTTTTAAAATGAACTGTCAGAACTTATATATTTTTTTAGAATATTTTTGTTATTGCGAAGTATTCGGCTTCCCGACAAATCAACAGCGCACTCTTGCGGGTAATATGGATGAAAAATGTCCCAACAGGGACACCGTAGTTGTCCTTTGTTCAATTTCTTCCGGAAGAAACATAGTCAACCAGAAGGACGAAACATGACAACACATTGACTGAACTCAGCAGCAAGCCGACACAGACACGTTCAGTTATTTTATTTTATTTTATTTTATTTTGTCCACAGAGTTACCTCGCCTCTCCATGCTGCTGACCCGGGTGTCGCCAGTGTACCAAACGCTGGCGAGATGGGGACGGAGGTCACAGCCGGGAGGTGGCCTTTTTCTTAGCCGTGCGGTCGGCTGCAGCTCCAGCCGCCGTCATGGTGTCAGTCCCGGGGAAGGCAGCGCTCAGCCCGCAGAGCCTGGTTCTGCCCAGGCTATGTACCGGGACACGGTGCTTCTTCCTCGGACTGAGTTTCCCATGAAACTGACCGGACAGAAGCTGCTGGACCGAGAACTTCAGATCCAGCAGGTACAGCAGTCGTTACATGTAGACACACCCCTGATTAAATGCGAGGTTTTAGTGACGTAAAACTAGACCATAGTACATAATTTCATACTTTTTTAAATTCAAAATCATACTTAAGAGGGACTAAGACTACACAGCTCAGTTAGCCTGACAGGTTTCTGACCGGGGACAACCATATTATACTGTAATATCACATAAAATCCCCAAATGATACATACATGGTTTTGATTGTAAAGTGACAAAATATGGAAAAGTGAAAGAGGCATTAATACATTTGCAAGGTAACTCAATTTGAAATAACTTGTATTTGGGATTAGTACCTTGAGGATCTTTGTCCTGTCATCTTTCAGAGCAAGTATTAACACAAACATCTTAGTAACTGCAAAAACATTTACCGTAACTCAAAGCAGTTACTGTGTTTTTGTTAAATGCACTAATTACTTTATTCCATAATCTGTTTTTGCAGGAATGTGGTTTTGCAGAGTTGTATTCATGGCAGAGAGAAAGGAAAGCCAAGAAAGAGTTCTGCCTTCATGACGGACCACCTTATGCAAACGGGGACGCTCACGTTGGACATGCACTCAACAAAGTAAATATTATAATTCTGTCTTAGGTGTTACCTGCTTGTATTGCGCCTTTTAGTAAAATCTGCTGCAGGAAATTAGTATTTAAAAAATATTTTACTTAGGTCTTGGAACCTTAAAGCTCTTTTACTAATCTTGTTCAGATCCTGAAAGACATCCGAAACCGTTTTGAGATGCTAAGAGGACGTCAGGTCCACTACATCCCCGGCTGGGACTGCCACGGCCTGCCCATAGAGCTCAAAGCTTTGGGAGAACTAGGCACTAGTGGGCTCAGTCCACTGGAGATCAGACAGAAAGGTGAGGATGGAGAGGTTGATGCCTGTTTTTTTTTATAGAGGTTTCCAGCTGCTATAAAAGCTTTTTGTGCTTTGCTCCTTCCAGCCCGGGAGTTTGCTGAAAGGGCGATAGCTCGGCAGAAAGCCGCCTTCCAGCGTTGGGGGGTGATGGCTGACTGGGAGCAGTGCTACTACACGTTTGACGGAGCTTATGAGGCTGCTCAGTTAAAGGTCTTCCAGGAGATGCATGGCAAGGTGGGTCCTCTTTAAAATTTAAGTTTCAGACAGAGTTTTAACCAGGAATTGCCTTCCTACTTTCCTTCAATTTAAACTGTTAGGGTTTGCCACTCACTCTTGCAGCATGAAATAGTGTGTTTATTAAATACGCAGACACATAAAAAACCTGATTAAAAGCACAGTATTTACGCAAATTACTGCAGATTTTAGCTACTTTGCTCTTAAAAAATGCTACAAAAAATGATCTGGTTCATTTCAAACTTTTTAGGGGTTTAGATTGTGAGCTATGAGCACAAACTAGTTCATTTTGTGGATACAGACTTAAACTATACCTGGTTTTGAATTGCATTATTTTTAAGTAACTTTTTCTGGCACTGCCACCCTTCTATGTTGCTCTTCAGGGTCTGGTATATCAGGACTACAAACCCGTCTTCTGGTCTCCTTCATCCAGGTATGGGACCAACATGCAGCTACCGACCGACTTTAGACATGTAAACTTTGTCTTGCCAACCTTCCCTCTGCTCTTGCTTTCTTTGCAGAACGGCCCTGGCTGAGGCTGAGCTGGAATACAACTCTGAGCATGTGAGCAGAGCTGTCTACGCCACCTTCCCTCTGGCGACGCTGCCGCCAAAGATTCCCTCAGAGGAAGGTGAGTCAGTCATCCGCATAAAGTTATGATCAATCCTGGAGGGATGTTCTGACTCTCTTTGTGCGTTTCAGCAGGTCTGGAGAATGTTTCGGTGTTGGTTTGGACCACCCAGCCTTGGACCATCCCTGCCAACCAGGCCGTGTGCTACATGCCCAACGCCCAGTAAGATCACCTGCGAAGAGAACGCTTTCAGTTTGGAAAGTTCTCAGCAGTAACTTCAAATCAATGGGCTTTATTTTATGATCTTATTAGTTCTGGTCCAATTTTGTTACACGTTTTTGAGCTGAAACTAATATTTTTTGCCATTATGCTAAGAAATAAAATCAGATCCACAAATATTGATTTAGATTATCTCACCTTCACTTTATGAAGGATGATGTTCCATCCTTCTAAAACACACATTTAAGCTCATTTTACATAAAGGATGGTATGAAATGGCTTTTGTAAATTACAGTACAACCCCAACAGAAAACGTTTTTATCAAAACTTTTTTCACCACCAGAAATAACATTCAACATATGGACTACAGTTTGCTGTCAACCAATAACACGTCCATCAGATTTGTCATCATATTCTGTTTTGAACTTATATTTGGTTGCACCTTCTGTAGGTTCTTTGCGCCCTAATAAATGACAGCTGGTACCAGTAGCAGCATCGTTTTCCTGTTTCTGGTTTGCAGGTACTCTGTGGTGAAGAGGGCTGACTCTTCTCAGCTGCTGCTGCTGGCAACTGAACGCACAGCGAGCCTCGCTGCGCTGCTGGGCACAGAACTGCAGACTGTTGGCACCTTCACAGGTACTGCTCTGGTATCTATTTAGAAGGATAGGCTGTAGGCTCTTTTTGTCATTTACTAACCTAAGCATGGCTACTTCCTCTTTCTTTTTTTTTTCTTTTTGAAGGTTCACAACTTGAAGGTGGAATCTGCAAACATCCTACCATTCCTGACAAGCAAGTCCCGATGTTGCCAGCCAGCCACGTGACAATGGGGAAAGGGACGGGATTGGTCCACACTGCACCTGCTCATGGCATGGACGACTACAGCGTCGCTTCACAGTTTAAACTGCCTGTGGTGTGTTATTTATTTACTTATTTATTTATACTTCGTTTTAATCCATGTACTGCTGCATTATGGACTCAATAAAGCTTTTGAACATTTAAATTTTACATTCACAAATGTATTTTGGTTGAAGGAGTGTATGGTGGATGAAGATGGCAGGTTCACAGAGCTGGCAGGACCGAAGCTGCAGAACCTCTCGGTGATGACTGAAGGAACTGATACAGGTAGACGGAGTCAGAGTTAACCTTAATGTTTCTGGGTTTTTTGTATCTTTTGAAACCTACATCGCTGCTTGTTTTAGTGATTTCCATGCTGAACGAGAGCGGTGCTCTGGTTCTGGAGGAGCAGTGCGTCCACAGCTACCCGTATGACTGGCGGACGAAGCAGCCTGTGGTCATCAGGCCCAGTAAACAATGGTTCATCAACACTGCATCACTGAAAGACAAGGCAAAGGTAATGTCACCGCTTTCTGCTGCAATCTGTCGAAGAATACGGATCTGTTCAGGTGATATCTAGATTTGTGTTTCAACAAAGTCTGCCTCTGTGCCTGTAGGAGGCGCTGCAGAAGGTTCGTGTTCTACCGGAGTCGGCGAGAGGCAGCCTGCTGACCATGCTGGACAGACGGACGTACTGGTGCATCTCCAGGCAACGGAGCTGGGGCGTCCCAATCCCAGTCTTCTACCATAAAGAGAGCGGGGAACCTCTCATTAACAAGTATGCTAAATGTCACACAAAAACAATGTCATTACTGTGTTATTGTCAAGTTTTTTGTTTTCACTAAGCTCTAGTTTTAAATAATTTAATGTTGATTCTTAGGTCTGTAGTGCATAAGAGCTTGTTCTTTGATGGAGGAGGTAGTTTTGAATCCAAATAGGAAATGAAGGATTTAGAAGATGACAGCTGGTACCAGTAGCACCAGCTGTTTATGCATTGTCGCTTATTCCGAAAGTTACTGATTTTTAAGGTTTTTGACCTAGAGATCTCTGATTTATTAGCGCATGTCTTAACTTTTTTGGCTTTCTGGTGTTAAAAAAATTACAAACATACAAGGAAGTTAAAAATAAAGTAGTACTGGAATCTTTAGGAAAATTGGTTATTTGTTATTTGCTGACTGTTTATGTAAAAAGTTGATTACTCCAATAATATCCTATCCAGCATTGCTTGACTTTTGTTTGAAGTATGACAAACTTCATCTAACACCCCTGGATCTTATGCAGATACACAGTCTCCCACATAGCAAAACTCTTCAAAGAAAAAGGCAGCGACTGTTGGTGGGAGCTTCCCATTGAGGCTCTGCTGCCCCCAGAGGTTCTCAAGAAGGTGAGAGTAAATATTATTAAATATTAATATTAATATTATTATTAATATTTTAAATAAAGAGAAAATTTAGGTCCAATCTTCCAGAATCACTGCAGCTAAACTATGTTTATCCACTTTGCATCACCCCAAGGTAGAACAATCTTGTAAGATAACAAGAAAAAAAAATGAAATTCAATTGGATTGGGCTTTTATTTAATAGTAGAATTTAATCATCGAGTTATTTAAAGTTGAGTTGGGAAATAAGGCGTTGTTCTTGGGATGTTTTTTGCTTCATCAGAGTAAAGCAGGACCGGTGAGCGACTACGTTCGAGGAGATGATGTTCTGGACATCTGGTTTGACAGTGGAGCATCATGGGCAGCTGTGCTGGAAGGTATGAGGGAATATCCCAGTTTGTGGCAACACTTGGATTTGAGGACAAACACTGCATGAGAAGCATCTGGCACAGACACCCAGCTGACAAATTAAGCACATGTATTTCTTTTTTATGACAAACTGACTTCTTTTGTCATCAGCAGCTGAAAGCTACAATAATTTTCTTTTTCAGTTTCCTGGAATGTAAATAAAAGCAAATGTAGCCTCTAATCTGTTCACTTCATTTTCAGTGAAGCCGCTCAGCCTGAAAGCCTTCACACTGCTTTTAATCAACTCTTCTTTCATTAACTTAAATGTACAGAAAGCTGCTTACGGCCACTTGATTTATCCACCTTAACCAGTAAGCTGCTTTGGTGAGGTGTGATTAGCCGCAGTAGCTGCTGTTACCATCCAGGATTATGGAGTCAAGCTCTGTCAGCGCTCCTGTAGCTCTGGAGAAAGACAGGTTGACAGTGACCCAGAAACGGTTTGGGAATTTAACATTTAAACATTATTAGATGCTTTCTAATATTGATTTTCAGATTTTTGTCCCTCCATGTCCTCTGTCCTCTGACTATGAAGCTGCATGAGCAGTTCTGCTCCAGTACCTTTGGACAAAATCAATATTTTATTTTTTATTACAATTTCTGTGAAATAGGATGCAAATTATACAATAAAGTGTACTTTAAATAGATCAGTAAAACTTGGTTTTAGTTGGTTTTAAACACAGCCAAAAGAGGAGAATATGTACTTCGTAATTCCTTGCCAAGGTGTTTATATTCCCTGAACTTATTTAGGGCACCATTCCACCACAGGGCATAACAATACATGCTAATACATACATAATATATGTGTAACTAACTGCTTTTCACAGCTAAAAATACAGAGCAGAAAGAAAAGATACTGTTGTCTTTCTTACAGGGTTGGAGTGTTTTAGCGGCATCCATCTTTCTTAGCCCTTTTGACTGTCAAACTGTGTGATAGTCCATTTAATCGAATCTTGATAAAATACATTGACATATGTGGTTTTATTCTGATAAAAGAAGTTCAAGGGGTGTTAATATGTGTATTTTTAAACTGCTAAACAATGACTAATATGTGTAATTATAGCAAAAATAACAAATTGTTTTCTTTGAGCTTGTTTCTTTGACAATGACATTATCTGCCTGTCTGGATGTGATTCTAGAAGAAATGGAGGAAGCATCGGAGGAGCCTGATTCCCGTCTCAGCTGGCTCGCCGACTCGCTCCGCAAACCTCTAGTTACAGGTTATTCAGATGTTTACCTGCAGAGGGCGCTGCAGGCTGTTCAGTTTTATTTTGCCTGCGTGTTTCCTCTCTTTTTTTTGTCCTTTTAATGAGTGTTTCTAAAACCCAGATGTGGAGAAAAAGTTCTCTTTAATGTGCTCGGCATGAATCTCAAGCCCTCACAGCTGTCTGCATGCAGGATGTTTTTTTCTACTTTGCTTTGCCAGAGCACTGTGACTGTTGTTTTTCCAGGATTGAGCCCAACTGCTTCTCTTTGCTGTCACTTTGTTTTGTAGAATGACTCAGGTTGGCTGGGGGCCTTCATTTGTGATTAGGAGCAACCAAAAACAACTTAAAGACACAACTACCTCCTTTCTGACTAACAACAGCTGGTGTTTGTCATCTCTGCAGACCGTTCTGTCGTCTGGGAAACAAACTAACTGCTTCTTTCCTCTGCCTCCCCACAGAGTCGGACCCCAGAGCGGATGCATATGTGGAGGGAAAGGACCAGCTTGGAGGCTGGTTTCAGTCCTCGCTGCTCACCAGCGTAGCCGTCAGGAACAAAGCGCCCTATAAGTGAGTGTCCCGCTGAATGAATCTAAGTAAGAACTCCAGAGATCAAGTTTCATCTCTTCTAAATGAAATACACCTGTTGTAGATCTCTGATGGTCCATGGCTTTGCAGTCAGTGAGAAAGGAGAAAAGATGTCCAAGTCTCTGGGGAACGTTGTGGATCCTGATGAAGTCATTAATGGAAAGGAGGTGAGTTGAGAAAAAATAAAACATAAAAATCTAATTCAACTTTCCGTCGGAATATATTTGGTTCTTTTTCAAATTATTTAAGTTTATGATGTTGGATGAAATGTAATTATATTTGTATCAAGATAATGAAAATAAATTTCAAGTGAAGGCACCAAAAAAAAACAAGAGTGGTGAAGATGAAGACATAATTATCTGAATTAGAAACTGGGATTAATTTTGTTTACTAGCTTTTATTTATTTGTTTTTTATATAGTCACAACTCTGTCCTTCTTTTTTATTCACTCAGTTTATTGCTAACTTGTTTTTAAAATTTCTTCTCGTTTCTTTGTGTTGATGATGATCAGATTGGATAATCTCTTTGTCTCTCTCAGGACGGCAGCGTACCGGCGTACGGGGCCGATGTTCTGCGCTGGTGGGTCGCAGAATCAAACGTTTTCTCCGAAGTCCAGATTGGACCCAGCGCCCTTAACTCGGCCCGCGACAGCATCAGCAAGGTACCAGAGGGACGTAACCTTGTCAAAGCCTTCCTCTCTGCGTCTCCTCTTCCTCATTCCTCTGACTGGTTTTATCTTCCAGTTGAGGAACTCGCTCAGGTTTCTGCTCGGCAACCTGCAGGGCTTCGACCAACGCACGCAAGCCGTGGACCCCCAACAGATGTACTATATTGATCAGTACATGCTGCACCTGCTGCGGGAGTACAGCATGAAGGTGTGTTGAGGTCGGACTCTTCTTGACATTTTGCTTCCATACCAGTGGCTTGTGGTCATTCTAAGTGGTCTTGATGCTCGTTTTTTTGACCAGATTACAGACGCCTACAGCGAATTTGATGCTGGCAGAGTGATCCGTATCCTCCAAGCCTTCATCTCCAGAGACTTGTCCAGTTTTTACTTCAGCACCATAAAGGACAGGTGATTGATTACGTTCCTAAACAACATAACTGCATATTTTCACATTTCCATTCTTGCATCTTTTCTTGATTCCTCCTTTGTTCAGGCTGTACTGCAGTCCTGAGGACTCGTTGGGCAGGCGATCATGTCAGACTGCTTTAGAGGAAATCCTGGATGGCGTGACTCGATCTGTTGCTCCTATCCTGCCTCACCTAGCAGAAGAGGTCTACCTCCACGCTCCAGGACACAACAGTATGTGTCGATGGCTTCGTAGCGAAACAGTCTAAATATTAGCAATCCGTTTGCTTCTAAGCAAGAGCTCTTTTGCTGCAGAAGCGGAGACGTTATTCAGAAGCGGGTGGATCAAAAGCAGCTCCGTGTGGCGGCGCCCGGGTCTGGAGGAGGCTGTGGAAGGAGCCTGCGCCATTCGGGACTCCTTCCTGTCTTCGATTCCTGGTAAAAATGCCACCCAGTATGATCTGACGATTGCCATCGAACCGGGACTCCTGTTTGAGCTCATGGAGGTAAGAATCACTGCAAGTCTCTCAGGTAAAAAAAATTTTTAAAAGGCCTCACTTTAGAGGAACAACATTTTTCAGGCCTCTCTTCCTTAACAATGTGGGTAAGGAATGAGTTAAAATAAATTTTAATAAAAAAGGTGAAAAAAAAATTCTATATTTGTTTTCCTTTTGTGTCAGTAAGAAAAAATGTACCACTTGTCATGTTTGCCTTCCTTCATGATAAAGAATCAAAGTAGGAACTGTACTTCCGTAAAAGACTACAACTCATTGAAGTGATGGATGGATAATTAGTGGCCACCATGTTCTTAAAGATTTATGGGGATATTAATAAGAAATAATAAAGAATAAAGAAAACGATTAGGAAAAAGGTGATCATAGCCAATGTGGCAGACCACATTTTTAGATATGTTATTAATTTTGTTTGAATGTTGTAGAATTTGTGTTAATCGGTGCTTTCATCAAGGACCGCATGCCTTAATCTCTGTAATTTTAGAAACATTTTTACGTTGTTCAAGAGTCCTAGGAAGAAATCTCCCATACATAATTTTTTTTATATTGAATAATTATTTTTAAAAATGGCTTGATTTAAGTTTTAAACCAAGCCATCCTCTGATCCACCTGCAACTTCTGTAAATCGTCTGTATTGGAACAAACTCACCTGTTTCTCATCTTTGTCTCAGTCTCTCCAGGAGGAGCCCACCTCCACCGACTCCCAGCTAGTTGAGCTGATGATGGCAGCGCGAGTCAACCTGACCAGCAAACTGCCCCGCGACCTGCATCCCGATGCCCTGCTGAGCCACGGCACCTTCCTCATCAACCTGGAAGGTGAGATGAGTCCAGCACTAAAGTGCTGATGGCTGCATTACTTGTTGTTCTGCATGGCTTTAAGCCTGTAAAGCGGTGTTAATCAATAGAAGTTTCAGGCTTTTCAGTTTTTCTTGGGATGAAATGAAAATGAAACAAAACAACTTTTCCTAACAGGAAGCCAAATATGCAAAAATGAAGACATTCACTCTTTATTGTATAAAGGGAAATAAAAAATAATTTATTCTGTCAGAGCTTCTGTATTAGATTGCACCTGGCAGTAATGTGGTGTGTATTTTAGGTGGCGTTATTCGTGAGGACAGCCCCTACAGCATCGCCGTGATGCCCACCTCTGCGGCGCGCTGCCCGCGATGCCGCCGCTACACCTCAGAGTCCACAGACTGTTTGTGTCCGCGGTGCCAGACTGTCGTCTCACATGGCGGATGACATGTTTGTTACCAGGACAACCTGCGCATGTCAGGCTCAAGAAGTTGCTTTACACGTCCAGTGGGAACTGTTGCTCTGGCTGTTTATAAAAACTTCAACTTCAGACCTTCAGTAAAGGTTTTATATTAAATAAACAAACAATCATAGCAGATGTAGAATAATCCAAAGTCTCAAGCTGTAGCTATTCCATGTGCTCACTTTTCCTCAGTGAACTCAAACCAGAAGTACTGAAGTCTACTGTAAATAGTTGGGAGATAAAAAAGATGGTACATGAGCGTAGAAGGGATGCTCTTGTTTAAATGTGTTGATGCTAAATATTTCACTACAAGTGTCACTATGTGACTATAGTAGGAATGTGTACTGGAGAGAAGATAGCATGGGGGAATTCCTGTGTAAATCCACCTTTGTATAATAAAATCAGTTCCTTCTTTCGCACTACAAATGCTTGGATGTGCTGCAGAGAGTTTTGTTATTGTTTATGTTCTGTGAAAAATGAAGCTAATCTAGTCCAACTTTTGAGAAATTTATTTATTCTGTATCAGAGCCCTGCTGGACATTAAATTACAGAACACAAGACGCGGCTAATACGGAATTGTCTATATATATAAATAAAAATAACATCCTTTGCTTCATTTATGATACATGGGTTGCCTGTGCGAAAGCCATAATGACCGGTTTGGGTCTGAAATGCCCCACAGGACTGACGATTTTAGTGAAAATGAGATGCAGTAAAAATAACATGCCCCGATCCTCAACATAACTCATCATGAAAACACAATACACAAACATTTAATACCATTTATGTTACATGCACAGAAACCTGATGGGCTAATAAAGCAAAACAAAAAAAAAAAAGTTAAAAGCCATTTTCCTTAACACTGGACTTAAATCGGAATCAACATGATTTAAATGATGAAACATAGATGATGATGATGATTTCTAATGTTCAGCTGTGGGGTTTTAGTGCCGAGTCAGTGGAAATCAGTCCTCAGTGGACAGAGAGAGGACGTCCACAGCTTCCAGCAGGTGCAGGGCCAGGCTGTACTGGGCGTGGTTCTCTGGTAGCATTTCAACCAGACGGCTGACCAGTCGGGTGGTCTTGGACAGAGAGACCAGAGGGCATCTCAACTCGCTGGGATCCTGCAGCATACAAGATCAAGATCAGCCTTCCATTCAAGTTACTCATATGTAATGAGAATTATTAGATGTCAAACATAATTACACCCAACCGAATTTGACTAGTAAAGCCAGAAATTAAAGCATTTAATTTCCCCTTTACCATGTGAAACTTGGTCAATTAAATTCAAAAGTGGCTTTTTTTTAATTGACATATTTTGGTTACAATAATTGTGTGTTTGATCACGTAGCTGAAGAGACACAATATGAGAGACGCATAGATTGATGTGAAGTTTTATAGAGCTCAGCCTCAGCACACAGACATAAAAGATTCTAACTGCAAGCTTCAACGTTATAAAGCACCTACTGACTTATAGTCTTCAGCTCTTTAAGCTGAATGTTGGGCAGCCTAGTTAAAGGGACTCATGATATGCTGCTTTAGAGTCTTCTACAAGCCGCCGTGACCGTAGCAAGCAGAAATAACTCCAAACATAAACTACACACACTGGTGACCTGTGCAGGGTGTACCCTGCCTCTCGCCCGAGCTGCACCCCTCGTAACCGTTGCCATTGCCTTACCATTGCCTTCAACCAGGTGCAGAGGGTTGGAGGCAGGCGGGCCAGCAGCTCCATGGCAGCCTGCGTCTGGTTCTGGTTGTGAAGCAGGGAGTAGCTGAGCCTCTGACCGGTCAGAACCAAGAGATGGGAGCCCAGAACTTCCTTATCTTCCACCTGCAGAATCGCCTAGAAGGCAACAGTGAGTGTTGATGCATTTTAGATGGCGACGTGATTTCTCTATATAATATCCTTGCAGGAACATAGAAAATAAATGCAGGAATTGTTATTGTTTATAAAACTGAAGCTGATACTAAACATCCACAATTCAAATGTTTACCAGGCTCAAATGTCCAGGGTCCTAAGACCTTTTGGTCAATTTTTAAAACGTGAATACAAACGTTCATAATGAATTTAACTGTTTTTATAACAGTCAGACTTCGTGTGTATTGAAGGATGGATGGATAGATAGTCGGATGGGTTGTGCAGATGGAAGGATGGAATAAAGTTTGGACAGACAAAGAATCTAACGTACTTGTCGAGAGCTGGAAAATTCTTTACTGAAGTTTCATACTTTTCCAGATTTTCTCAAACAGTTTAGGGCCCCTGGTTTTAGATTAATATCAGAGATGGCTCTACAAACCTTTTAAATGTTTTCTGTGGCTTCCTGAACTTTAATTTAAAAAGATTAAAAGACAATCTTGCTGTTTCAAAGGCAAACGTTTAGAAATATGGGAAGACTCAAAACTGTCTGCCATAATAAAACATCACTCACCTCCTCAGCTCGCAGGTCGAGGCCCTGGTTGTAAAGCTCGCAGACGAGGTGCCGGCGCAGGATGTCTGGGTTGACCTGCAGCAGGGATCCCAGGTCCATGCACAGGGAGGGCCACCAGTCCGCTTTCGGTCCATCAGAGGGCAGCGATGTGGAGGCAGGCGCTGGGGAGGAGCAGGAAGGGTCGTCTATCGCTTGCACCCATCCAGTCAGCACCCGCAGGAGGAACTTAACCAGAACAGGAAGTATGAATGATGACAGACTTCAAAGATAATTTATAATAATCATCCTCTACATTTCATTCCACCACTCACCTCCTGTCGTAGTGAGACCAAGCCAGGATCCATGTCTCCACTGGGCATCAGCTGGATGGTGGTCAGATCTCTGAAGAAAGCATTCTTACCCTAAAAAAGACAAATATACACTGAGATGCATCAAAATCTAAGACAAGGACCTGCTGCGTTCATGTGTGCGCTCACCTTGCTGTCAAACAGACTGAGCGGTTTGACTTTAACGCTGAAGCTCATGGCAGCGTGCAGAAGCAACGCCAACAGCCAGTGGTGCTGCACCAGAGGGTAGTGAACGCCTCTCTGCTCCAGCGCTAGCTCAGCTATGGAAGCGGGGCCCTCGGCTCCGCTCCACACCTCCTCCACGGAAAGCTCCGGAGTTGGAATCTCCTCCATGGCTGAGTCCGCCTGCAAGCATCCACCCGCTTCAGTAAACCCAGCGGCTTCACCAGGCCTCCATACGCATTCATAGCAGAGCGACATGCGTCAAACCCAACACACCTCCACGTGCATCCTCACTGTGAGGCCTAATTAATATTCTTATGCCAGGCGTTGTCCACTCTCCATGCTTCGCTCGTGTTCTTTTCATTTACTTACATAGAAAGGTATAAAAGACAAAGAGCTCTGATTCTTAACCAGTAATCCAGTCACCTCCATGAGGATTTGCAGCAGCTGGACGCAGCAGCCCAGGAACGACGTCATGGCTTTGTCTCCGATTCCAACATCCTGACAACAGAAGCACAATTCCTGAGTCTGTGAACCTAAACACTAAACACTGTGTTGTGCTGAGACAAACTTACCCGTCGACATAAGCGATCTTTTGGTGCTTTCCCCACCTTAAGAAACAAAGCGTGTCATTTTGGCTCAATCAATCAATCAAATTTTATTTGTATAGCACATTTCAGCACCAAGGCATTTCAAAGTGCTTTACATCATATCAAACACAGAAACAAATAACGAGGCAAAGTATATCGAGGCTACAGCAGCCTGTAAGTTTGTGTCTTACCTTCTCCATGAGGAAAGCAGCTGCTGAGAAACGCTTGACGATGAAGGTACTCCACATCATTGTGGAAATACCTGGAAAGAATCATTGGATTTACATTAAAGACGTTTGGAAATATATAGCAGGGGACATCAAATGACTGATGAATATTCCTTTGTATTATTGATAAGCAAAAATACTGACCTAGTTGAATGTGAGGACTGGTGATCGACTTTAAATGTTCCACAGCAAAGAATAAATATCGGCCCTCCTACACAGTGGAAAACATGATAATATGTATAAATATAACAAGAGTTATCCTCCTTTTTCTGTATCTATTACAGTTGGGAGCCTGACTACACATTTTTGTTCCGTCAACATTGACCAATGAACATTTCTGGTTCTCTCGCAGGCAGTTAATTAAATTTATTAGGGATGTACTGAGAAGTTAGATGATCTGCTTGAGACCAGCCAGAGACAAATAAAAAAACAGGACACGCTGACAATAGGGCTCTTTTTTTTTAAGACTCTGTCACTGAGTAAAGACGACTCAAAGTTAAACTATGTCCAGGTCCAGTGAGGTGTGAATGAATGTAAATACTAGAATCAAAGTTTTGTCAGGGAACAGTTTGGAGTTCTACCAGTCAGTGATTTTTAATCATTTGAAAAATAGGGGAGATCATTTTGTGTCACCTTTATAAAAGTGTATGTTTCAAAAATAAAGCTGGTATTCCCTAAAAACACTAGTCTAAAATCAGAACAGTCAGTGTATCTGTGCACCTCTGGGTCTTTGTTCCATTGCACTACATATTCCCAGCAGCAGTGGGAGAAGAGCAAGTCAGGAGACAAAGAATCTGGAAACCGTTGACAAACTGCCAGCAACAGCTCTGAGAAACAAGGACAGAAAAAGTGTCATAATGTGAAAATCCATAAGTAATCTAAAATCTAAAATCTGTGTGAAATATCTCCTCATCGCCACCTGCTGTCCTGTCTGCCTCCTCCTGGCACTTCTCTGTCTCTTCTCCGTCCTCTTTCTTCTCCTTTTGGTCACCTGTACCTTGAGTTTCTTTCCTCTGGAGCATTTTCTTCAGTCGCTCAGGCGCCATGTTCTGCCTGAACACCCACTTGGAAACACTGTCTGCAATACCACCTTAAAAGAGGTAAGGAGGTAAGGAGGAAAACCCAAGATATTAAAAAAAGCAGTTGTGAACCCTCCCCAGCAGTGAATATGAAAAATAATCCATGAAACATTTGTCATTCATAAGGCCATATATCTTCTGAGTTCACATATTCTTATGAGAGCATGAATGGGTGGAATTACTGGAAATCATTCAACAAAAAAACTCCATCATCCCTTCCTGCGTGTGTCACCTCTGCCTCCCTCCTGCAGTGTTTTGATGGAGCACTGAACTACAGCTCCCCCTGCTGTTCCCAGAGGAGAAGGCACCAACAGAAGAGCTTGAAGGACCAGAACGTCCTCCAGCTGACGGACACACACCACCCACTGCTCCAGCTCCAATGACACGGCCTCCCACTCTGACTGCAGCTGTAACCCAGCAGAGTAAAGCCCAAACACTTGAGTGTTTCTCCGAACGCCTCATAAACTCACAGCTTTCACATTGGCAGGGCGTTGCTGTACCTTGCTGTCAGCCCTGCTTGTGATGCTCGCCTTGGCGGCGCGGTGAGCGACTAAAGCAGCCAGTAAAGCGGCAGCAGCGTTGTGAGACTGGATGCATGTGAACCGGACCTGCTGCCACCAGGGGGAGACAGACTGTGGATCCCATGACTCCTCGACAGCACCTAAAAACAAAGGAAAGAAAAAATGTCACCTTTGTTTTTTAAAGCCATTTCCCCTGGACTCATTGATAAGAACACACACCGTCCAAGTTGCTAAGTGCGATGAGCAGCGTGTGCAGGTTTCTGACCGTTTCCACTGGCTTCTGAAGCACTTCCTTCTCCCTTTGCAGCCACACACTCATTAACAAAGACTACAGGGATAGACAACAGGTATTACCAAACTCTGGAAAAGTAAATGGCACTTACATTTCTACCTTCTCCTTCAGTGGGACATAATCTTACCAGTAGCTGCTGTGGGCTGATGCCAGCCAGCTGTAGTGTGTCACACACTTTATGGGTGGGACTTTTACCACATAAACAGCCCCAAAACATAAAATTTCCTGCAAAGAACAAACAACAAAGGCTGGATTAAAAATAAGATTTGAGCAGATCAAGCAGTGTTCACAAACTCACAAAAGAGGTTGAACTTTCCAAGAGGAAGTCAATCTGATTTAAACACCAATAGTTCTTTAGAAATTCTTGTTTGTATTTTTGGCAACTTTTTTTTATTTTTTACACATTTTAAATCAATAGCAGCTTCAAGAGATCAAACAAGTGATGTAACACATATAAAATAATATTTTTTTTATAAGGTTTTCTGAAACTAAGCAACTTACAATTGAGCAAATGGGCTGAATATTGTGTCCATGACTTCCCAAGTACAGGAGAGTGTTTATTAAACAAGACTAAGATAAAAACCTGACATATTTCCCTCTTTTCGCTACAAATGAACAAACACAACTGTCTATTAGTTAACAAATGTATCTTAAACTACCTAAAATAGGATCCTACATATATTACAAGTGAAAACTCTGTAGTTTTCACATATTCTTAGTAAAATTATTTCCATTTAAATAGCCAAATCTGACACATCAGTAATAATTTATGTTAAAATTTTTCAAACTTTAAATATGGAACCTGGAAACAGAAACCATGGAAAGATGACACTATTAAATGTGACTAATAATAATTAATTAGTAGTAATTTGTCTCGGTTTATTTAAGAATAAACATTATTATAAGTGAAACAAATGTCTAATTTTTATTTTATTAGTGAGATTATTCTACCATCCTTTCATTACACTGTGTCTGTTCAGGAGTAAAGGCCTCAAACTCTCACCAAGCTGGTTCCACTCTGCATCCGACCTGCGATTCACCTTCACCTCTCCGTCCTCGGCACACTCCAGCTGAGTGAGGAAAGTCTGAGCGGACAGCGGCGTGTCGGGAGAGTCCTGGGCAAAAGACACCGAGGGTTTGGAGCTGAGCTGTGCGTAGCGCTGCAAGGTGGGACCGACACGAGACAACTCCTCCTCTATGCCTTCGAGGGAGTCCTGCTGAAGGGGAAAGGAGCCTGAGTTAGAGGGCAGGAACGCTGCGTTTGGTGTAGTCCAGGTGTTTTGCAACAGACATTTGCAGAGCAGGCCTCTGTGTCTGCAGCCGACTGCAGCTGCTGGATGTCCGAGTAGAGCTGAAGCAGTTTCAACTGGGAGGAGCAGAGCTGGAGTAGTGATGCTTCCACTTCATCTGCATCTGTCAGACAGAAATACAAGATTTGTTTTATTTTAAACAGATTTTAATTGAGATATGCTTAATTTTATTTGTTCACAGAACACTTTCGTCAGAGGGAAGTTTGTTGCGCTACCTTGTTGCTTCAAAGCATCATGTAAGGCACTAGTAACGTTAGTTAGACAAGAGACCGGAGCGTTCCTGTTTGACAGCAGAGACTCCAAAGCCTGAAGGGAATCCAGAGAGAAGATTAAGAATAATAACTATAACAAATACAATCAAATGAATGTAATCAAATGAATCAAAGAATCATTTGATTACACTTTGATTTTTTAATTTACAAACCTGCTTCTTAATGGCAGGATGTTTGATTTCCAACAAGACACTTTTTGCTTCTCTCTCCAAGGAATCTGCAAACCAACCAGACAGAAACCATGTGAGGAACAGTTCAGCGTCTCTGGGTCTTCACTCTGCTCTCAGTCACGTGTCCATTACCAGAGACCATGTCTCTGCTCTTCAGTATGGCGCTCAGTCTCTTCAGCAGGTGCATGTCTCTGGCGCGCTCGTTCTTTTTATCACTGAAATAAAGAGACAGAGAAGGCTGACAGGGTCAGGTGTCAGAGCTTAACTTTAGAGAAATAAACTAAGTTGTAGATTTTCTTAAGCTGTGATAGCTTGAGAAGATCTCCAACATCATTGACTAGTGTGATGTGTATGTGTTCAGATAATAGCTGATATCTCTTTGCGACATCTGATCAACAGCCCTGCTTTGTTCCAACCTGAGGGCCAGATGGAAGGGGATGTTGATGGTCCTCAGAGCTCCGGTGGTGGGATCCAGCAGACACACCTGCTGCGTGTGGAGCTGCCAGCCCTGACTGGTCACACTGTTTACTCCCATCAGATGGTAGCCAGCATAAAGCAGCCTAACAGAAAATCAAGTCCACACATTAAAAAAAAAGAGAAACAAATAGATGTCACAGCTACTTCAAGCTCAGATTTGGTTGAAGTAAACAGATGAAGTGTACCTGCAGTGTTTGCCCACAGTGAATGCACCGACTCGAGGACCCCGCTGCATGGCCCACACCTCCAGGATCCCCCTACGGGGGGCGTAAATGATGAGGAAGAGGGCGTGACGTCTGGGGAGGGAGGCAGAGGGCGAGAATTCCCGATCCCCACGCTCCTCCTGAACTTGCAACCACCCCAGCTGGGCATCTCTGTAGCCTGACATTCAGACCAAATAAACATCTTTACATGGTCACGTTTGTTCACTTAAAGATGGAATGGAGAACATCTTGATTCACTTCATGTTGGGCCTCCTATGTGTTGGTTTCTCCTCTCACCTTTCCACATGCGGATGGCGACACCCCTTGCCAGATCCAGCAGTGTTACTCTACCAAAGTCATCCGTGACTCCAGCAAGCGTGTTGCAAGGCGACAGACATATGGACTCACCGTGGCGCCGGGAATCTGGCAGACCAAATCTGGAAGTCCAGGTTGTCAGATTTAAGGACAAAGTAAAGAGTGTTGAATATCAATATGATTCAGTTAACGTCCAGATATCATGAACAGTACCTGATCCCTAAGGGGGTCGCCGGCTCCACTTTAGGTTTCTGTTTCTGAGCTGCTTCCTCTTCATTCTTGCTCTTGTTCCACCCTAACCACCCACTGAGAGCAAAACGGCAGGAGAAAAACAATATGACAAACAGAGGAGATAATTAAAGCACGATTATAAACAGTAGAAGTGGCAAAACTTACTACTCCTAAAGACAACCCAATCAGAAACATATGATAACTTGATGATTTTGTGTTTTTAAACACGCTCTTTATTTTTTAAATTCATATTCTGGACAATATCTACACTGATTTATTTTTGCCTTGTGCATCATTTTCTCGCTACTTCATTGTGTCAGGATTCTTTTTGTTGCTGGCAGATCTCCGAACCTGGCAGCGTTGAAGAGGGCTGAGGTGAGTTTGCTGGCCACAGCCAGAGCCACGTGGGACAGGAGAGGCTGAGAGTTTCCCTACAGACACACAGAGAGACCGTCACATACAGCTTTCCACAGGACAAACAATTACACAGCTTTAACACTTATCTACTCTCCTCACACACACCTCCACTGCGTAGTAAAATCCAGCGTACGGCCCAGTCCCTACAGTCACAAACTGGCTCATGGCAGGGGGGCTCCCCTTGACTGATGCATTAAAGCCCCCCAAGATGGACGCATTCTTCATTTGGTCAAACACACACAGCGTCATCACACCTGCAACCAGAGGACAGAAGTAATTGTACAGTTAAAGTCATCAACACAAAGTATAGAAAGCAATACACAGAATACTGAAATGGAGGAAGATTTCATCACCGGAATAGAAGCTGGTCAGATGTGATAGGAAGATAGATGGAGATAAAAACAGATTGATCAAGGAGGAAAATCTGACCGATGAAGGAAAAGACTTAAGACTAGAGATGAATTTCACATTCAAGGTAATCAACCTCAAGCTTACAGCAAGATCAAATCAGATACAGAATGACTCAGTCAAAGTCCATGCCTAAATCTAATTAAGAATCTGAGGAGACATGAAATGTGATATTCACAAAGGATATCCGTCAGATGTATCTGAGACTGAACTATTTTGCAGAAAGAAAAATTACAAAAACAGGAAAACATCCCAAAGTACTAACTTTGAAAAGCTGGATTCCAAAGCAGATCACACTTTTTTATATTTTAATTGAAGATATTGAAATGACTCCTTCAAATTCACATTTCTCTTCTAATTTGTGTTGCTCTGTCCCATAAAATCCTATAAAGTACATTGAGGTTCAGGTCTGTAATGTGAAAATATGAAAAGGTTCAAGCTTTACCAAGAGGAGAACAATTACATGAGCCTCTTATGTTTGTAGTTCAAATGCTTTAGGAATTCATTTTAATATTTTGAAGGCACAACAATCCAGAAAAGAAAGACAGATTGTGAGCAATCAACTCATACCTGTTATGAAATATATCTTACCCACACTGCTGTGGTCCACGATGGTGTCCATCTCCTGCAGACCCCACTTCTTGTAGGCCAAAGGAGGAGGAGGGACAACATCACTACCTGCTGCTGCAGCTACACAGTGAGAGACAGTAATACCTTCAGTTCAATGTTTTAAACATTTCCATTAACCGACACGGTGTGGTAAACACACTTCCATTTAAAGCCCTCAAAGCTTTATTAAGAGAAGACATAAAAGAAGAAAAACACAGAGGAGAAGCTTCTTTGCTAGGAGACTCACAGATGCTAACCACTTAGCAGGTGAACACATGCTCATAGTTTTTCTGTATTTCATAACTCCAAATAAAAGAATCACGCAAGGCCTTTCTGTCAAAATCAAGCTCCTTCTTAATAAAATGATTCCTTCAGAAGAGCATGTAAGCTGAAGGAGATAAACTGAGGCCCTAAACATCTGCATTGCAGCTACTAGAAGCACTGATCCTCAGAGCACTATGAGCTCAAATCCCAACAGCAGATCTCTACATAGCAAAAAGCTGCTAACCTGAATGCATTAAAAGAACGGTTATGCCTCAGTTGTACCTGAAAATCTCACAGCAATCACTACATCCACCCAGCCAGCAAGAGAAAAACACATCTGTGATTATCTCTGAGGAACAATTAGCACTACGCCTCCCTGCTATGCGTAATAAGTAAAGCAGCTGTACCTCTCGCCACCTGGTTCCTGCAGGCCCGCAGCGACTGAAAGAGGCTGAAGCCGTCGATGGTGACCAGAGCGACAGGATAAAGGATGCTGAGCTCCTCGTGCTGCAGAGGGAGATTTATCTGTTAGCTCATAACTAACACTTCAACACCGGGATTGTGAAACGTGTCAGCTGCGACTGATGCATTTGGGATTCCCTTTTACCTGCTCTGTTACTCCAGGATGACGAGGGATCTCGTAGGTGCGACATTTGAGCCTTAGAACAGGGTCCACGTGTAGCAGCTGGGCCAGGAGAAGAACCCCGCTCTGATTTGAAAACACAACAGGAAAAAACACCGTTACCCAGACTGCCTGTGACTACAGGAGTTGGGGAAGCAGAAGCTAAAAGATACCTCTGTGTAGAAGCGGACATAACCAGATGTGAAGCCCACAACTATGCAGGTCCAGTCGGGCCTCCCTGTGGAGCTCCTGTAGTCCAGAATTATGCGGTTATGATATGGTCATAACGTTCTTCTGCAACTTGCAAGTAGGCAATTCTCACCTCTTCTGACTGGCCAGGGGGATAGCGATGACACTGCTGACACTCTCTCTGAAGAGAAACACATTACTCTGTGGATTATTATTACTTATCCTGTCATCAGCTGATCTATTGTCAGAGTTTTGACCTTTTCTCACCCGTCTTCTGTGCTGAGGTGTCCACTCCAGGTCACCGCCAGGGTCATCTCCTCTCTGCCACTGTCACCTGTGCGCCACTTTGCTGGAAGAAACCAAAGCTTGCAATTAAATGACATCGCTCCCAATACTGAGACTACAGAGAACTGTGTGTGTGTGACAGTTTTAATTTCTGACCTGAGAGGAAAGCAGCTTTCTGTTCTCGAGCCACAACCAGCAGGTCGGCGCAGGGCGACAAGGACACAACGCAGTCCTGAAGCCATGGCTGGTTCTGTCCCGATGGCTCCTCCTCTGCCTGCAGAGTTTGGACATGAAGAAGAATACTATCTGACATACCTGACATACTGATGGTTACAGAGAATTGGGACTTGTAAGTGTTTCTGTGTGCAATTTGAAACACTTTCAGTTATTTCTCTTTAAATTATTAACATTTACTCCCTTTATATCTCAGTTTTTTCTGGACATTTTGCACCCAAATACATAAGAGCAAAATAGAGACAAAAAAAAACACAGACCTTGGTGGAAGAAGCAGAATCTTCCTCCTTATTTTCTTCGTTATCCCATCCCGAGTCCCAGTCAGAGGTATCCCAGGAAAGCTCGTTTTCTGCTGGGAAACATGAGAGACGATCTCAAGTCTGCATTATCCAGAAATCAATTCAAAACAACAACTTAACAGTAATAAACAGAAAAACTCTCAATGGAGTCACATATTCACATTTAGAGCGATAAAACTAAAAAGATTAACATCACAGGATAGACGCTTAAAGCAATCTACAATAGGTTTAATAAATTCAATTTCAATGTGTTCTTTGTTTACTGCGAAATCTCTCGTCGCATGACATATTTCTTTGAAGAACTGCGATCAGTGATAGTTTCTTATGTAGAGAATATTAAAAGTCACAGGATCTCTATGAGACATCTGCATAAAGCTCGGACAAAAGGAGGGCCATGTTTTCCTGTGTTAGGACGCTGGTAACATCTGGATGAACGACACATATAGCAGGCTACATTATTTCAGACATTCCTCGGTATTTAACAAAACAATCAAACCTATGTCATTATTTCCATCAGGACAAACATTTCCTTGGGAACATTTCGGATTCATGCTCCCTCGTAGCTGCATTAAGCTTACAGGAGTCCATATAACCGCTTCATTGCTGCTGGAGCATCTTCACCGACATTTAGCACAGGTAAGCTCACCTGTTTGAGTCTTCTCTTCTACTGATTCTTTACTCTGGTTCTGGAACAAGAAGTCCCGGACTGTTTTGAGCTCTTGGAGCCGACAAAACTCAAACAAGCTGCAGGACATCCCTATCCCGTCCTGTCCTGTCAGGAACCGAAAAGAAGTCCAGGAAGAGAGTCAGTTAGCTTCCCTGCTAACAGTTCAGAAGAGAAGCGCTGCTTTTATCAACTTACGTCTCCGAGTTTAACTTTATGACAGTTTGTTAACTACACAATGCTCCGTATTAAACTTGCACAAGCCCTTAGACAAATATCAATAACTGTCCGCTGGGTTTATTTTGCCCATTATCTGCTGCTTCCACCCAAATCTGTTGATGACACATCATTAGCATAACAACACTTTTCTGTTTCCGGGTTGGGCCTGTGTAGGAGATTTTCAAAATAAAACCTTAATGAGAAATGCTTGTCTATACATTAAATGTCAAAACATACAGGCTGGTCGAGAAAATGTCTAGAACTCAGTGGTAAATAATAAAAAACAACTTAATTTTGTTTCAGGTCTGAGGTTTCAAAGCTTTTCAAAGTTTTGCCAGGTCCATCGATTATGTTCAGTTACTACTAGAATTAGCTATTAATTAATTCAAAGAATTTTAAATTATTATTATTATTATTATTATTATTATTATTATTATTATTATTATTATTATTATTATTATTATTATTATTATTATTATTATTATTATTATTATTATTATTATTATTATCTACTTTCTTTTCAGACAAATGTAACTGCAACGAGTTCAGTATAGGAGGTTGCCGAGTAGGCCTTCTGTATCTATGAAATGTTTAACAAGAATCAATTTTCAAGTAGCAGTAAGTATGATAACTATTTCTAAGAGAATATCTTGCTTCAAAATTGTACTCGGATAAATATCGCTGAATACACGTGTCCATGGAAACTGAAATGGTTTGCATTTCAGTTCCCATGGACTGAGAGGTTTGCATTTCTCCTCTAGAGGGCGGTAGAACAACAATTTTGCAGACTTGTAAATTCTATTATTTTTGTTTATTTCTTTTTTTACTTTTTTTTTTATAAAAAAGGAATTGAAAAATCGTCTCTGATGATTTACAATTTTATTTTTGCGTACATAAATGTGCAAAACAAAAGAAAATGGTTCTCTCCTGGAAATGTTTGGCTAACTCTGAATTGTTGCAAGTTCACTGGTAGATTGTTTATTTTTCCTGTGCTGATTTTTGTATTTCGAATGTGTTCTTGCTCGGTTTATGCTTTTTGGTGATGCATTTTCAAACCATGCATTTTCATTAAATAGTTTGTCTCAGATTATCAGACATAAGACTAAATATTCTTCTAATATTCAGCTGAAAGACAAGTAGTCTGCCATCCAATCTTGTGCATAGCTCAAATACATGCATTAAGCCATTTGCATTTTATTTGGGACCATTGACCAATAACCAAAAACATATCCTTCAATAAGTTTTTACTTGTTGGATCAAAAGACCAAATTTATTAACTCATGTGCTTTATGATTATCATCACAAATTGAAAATATTTTAAAACTGCAACCATAATTAATGTTAGAGCCTATGCATTCCTGACCAAGCATTACTAATATTACTCCAAATAAATAAATATTAATAATAGTAATGAAATATTATTGTATAATACTGACCATTACATCTACGCAGATCACAGTGACACCGGCTAATTTATTCTTGACTTGACTAGAAACATTTACTTATGCCTCTGTTTATGTTCACAGAGAAAACAAAGTCTTTATATACCAGAGTTCAATTCAAAGCAAAATTCAAAGTAAAAAGAGAAACATGATGGGAAAAAAGTTATTAAAAAACTCAGCCTTTTTCAGAGAACTAGCCACTCAGAAGATTACCTATTGAGACTGTCAAAATTGAGTCGTTAATTAATGAACTCAGTTACACTGTTGCTCAACAGTTTGCTTCACACTTTCATGAACCCAACAATTGTTGTAAGAATCAATTTCTAACTTAATAATGACAAATTGCATGGGTAAATTAAGATAAGAGCCCATATTATTTTGAAAAAGCTAATAAAAATATTTCTTTTGATTTTCCTATTATGCCACACAACAGTGTGACACTGTTTGGAAGGGTTAAAGCGGGGTTTTAAAAATATTTTCAACAAACTTGCTTGTTTGGATAATTCAGTTAATCACTTGAGTCTTGGCAGCAATATTTAATGCCAACTTGTTTTAATGACTACATGCATCTGGAGATGTTGGAGTGCTGTGTCTTATATAATGTTGATCCCATGGTGCCTTACCTAATGGTGCATGATATTTTGTGCAGATGTCTTTGAAGAACACAAAAGAACTCTTCTAATGTGAAGTTTGGACTTCCATAACCCCACAGAGAAGCATATTGCTCTTTGTCATTCAAAGGTCACTGTTACTACTTTCCGTCCTGAGAACCTAATGTTGTAAACATGAGCAGCTGCTTTCGGTATTGTTAAACACTGCTCCACATCTTTCTTTCCCATCCTTTCTTAAAAAAGCAACGGGCAACCTGCCAGTGTATTCCTTATGTATTCATTTACAAACCTACGTAGCTCTCGCATCCAAAGAAAACACACACAAACACACACATGCGCTGAGACCACACAAACACACCCTCTGGGGGGTGCCCAAAAGTTTCCGATCCGGAAGGCCGGACACAGAAACTCAGGAAACAATTGGGTGTCAGAGAGGTCCTTGGGCTCGTCACGTTTCCTCATCCTGTGCCGCTGCTTATTGAACAGTTGGCGTTTCTTCTGTTTTACTGGCCGAGGCAACAACCCTCCATCTGGTTCCCCCTCTTCCTTTGTTGACAAGAAAACGAGTTGGCATGCTTGGTTGCAAGATAGACGCATCACTGGTACACAAAAAGGGATGGCATTGATTTGTTCAAACTTAATGGGAGTTGAAAGACCTTGGGTTTTGTTTTGCAGGTTTCAAGACAAGAAGATGTGACGTCAGAAGGATCCAGGTAGACTAAAAACATACAAGGCCTCATAAAGGTATTTATACCCTTCAACTTTTTCGCAATTTGTTGCATATTGCTCACAATGTTCAATGCACGTATCTTCAATGTACTTGATGTGATAGACCAACATAAACTAGCACATTATTGTGAAGTGACAGAAAAACGATATTTGGGTTTTGGTTGTTTTTTTTTTTTTTTTACAAATAAAACACATTTAGTCTGAGTGTAGTGGAGAGGTCATTTGTTTTCAGCTCTCTTGACTGTGATTGCCTCAAATAAATTCCAGTGCAACCAATTGCTTAGAGAAGCTGCTCAATTAGTAGACAGAATGAAGACCAAATAACCCAGCAGGCGGATCAGGGAGAAAGATGTGGAGATGTTTAAACTACTGGGGTACAGCTTTCCTCCCTATAAGAACAGGCCAAGCAAGAAGAACACTCATCAGGTAATTCAACAGGAGGTGATGAGATTACACAGCTCAGGTGGGAGAAACTATTTGTCATGCACTATACCAGTTTGGCTTTTGGGAAAGTATGGTGAAAAAAACCAAAAACTGTATGTTGAATAAAAAACTAAGAATAAGTCCTGTTTGTGTTGCAGGTCTGAGATATGCAGCAATACAACAGTTATCTCTGCTAAACAGGTTAAATAAACTGTCAGCTTATTTGCTGCTGCATTGGCTGTAAAATGTCTTTATCATTTTAACAAGTAAAATAGCGTATTCTTCCTGTTGACTGTAAAGAGTGCCACACCTAAAAAGATAAGTATTAAAGCTGAAATGACAAAGTCCATGACGACTTTAAACTTTTTGGCGTTCAAAAACACATCAGCATGCAGGTGGTGTGTTAGTGTTGCTTCATATAGCAACACTAACAAACATCTTTAAAATGTGACCACATCTTTTGTGCTTGTATATTTTCACGAGCTGTGTAGGGAAATAATGGGACATGTAGAAGTGACAACTCTGGTTAGATGTGCCCCCCAAAAAAGAGCTTTTTGTCCCACATACAAAACACTGTGTGGAGGAAAATTATCACTGCACACCCTGTCAAGTGAACAGTGCAGACACTCCCCATTGGAAACACATTTGGAGCAAAGCTTTGATGCACCGACAATCAAAAGTAGGAATTTAAAATAAAACCGTCAGGAAGTTTGTTTTTTGGACTATTGTCGCATGTGGTCGTGAGATGATGTTCTCCCTTTGGTTCATGATTACTGGCTGTACTTTCCCGTTCGGCATGTGCGTGCAATATTTCAGCAGCTCATCATACTTTGGCTCAATTTTCCATGTTGTCCCTACGTTGCTGATTTTTCTTCTTTCATGCATGATCTATAATTTATTTGCACCTGTAATTTAAGTTTGCCTTCCCTAATATCCATTTAGTATCTGTGGGGTTTTCCAATATGAAGCCTTATAATCAGTGTTGTACTTGGGGTAACATTGGATCCAAAGTTCACATCCAAATGTTTTATGGCAAATAAAATCTGATCTCTGATCTTGAAGTAACTGCCAGGTCATGTTTGCATGTTAAGGAACTGAACAATTTTTACACAATATTGTAAAGTTAGCAACTTTTATTGCAGTTTTATAGTGATACACAAGATGCTATCACAAAGAAGAGGAGGAACAGTATCTCTAAATCTCTGACCCTGATGCAAATCCTGCAACCAAACAAAATAATCACTGCTGACATGTTAAATTGGTTGGAAATGTTGTGAAGCTGTAGAAACAAGATTCTTTGGTCCTGCTACATCTGTGGCTATTGCAGAATAATATGAGGCCTTTAAAAGCCAGAAAAACAAACGTGTGTCGTTCCCTCTACAAGCTTATTTAAAATAAATATTTCTATCGTCTCTTCGAGTCTGATGACAGAAACTCTCTGAGATTATTTTAAGGTGAAACTAGAGTTGTTTTGAAACTTTCTGTCATTACGGGTCTCATTACAAATATCCATATAAGGTATTCTTTAACAATCGAGGCTCTGGGATTGTTTTACGGGAAGATTTCTAATATTTTGAATGTTTCTTTTAATCTTTCTTTAATCAGGCTTATGCAGAACCTGTCAAGGAGTACACAGCACATTGTCAAAAAAGGTGAAATGACATGGCCCCATGTCCGTAGTACTTCTCTGAAGTACCTTCTTACTCATTTTCAGCATTCAATCTTCTTAGAAGATCATTTGTCCGCCTCTCACATGACAATATTTCTCACTCTGCCTTAGAAAAGTTCTCAGATTCTTTCATTGTGAGAACACCTTTTGTCTCTTTAAATGACTCCACAGATCTTCTGAAAAAATTAAGCTGTGGACTCTGGCAAGGCAATTCCAAACCTTTTCATTTACTGTCAGTCTTTAAATTGAATGATGGTGAGTCAGATTCACTATGATGCCAGTGTCAATCGATAATTCTTGTTGGAAATTCCTGAAAACTCCTTTGGCATGCTGGGGGCCCAGGCACTATTTCTTTTTATATTTACATACACTAAATAAGACTCAGAACCTTATTCCCACTGTCTGATATGAAATCAGACTAAACTTGTCCAGTTTCAGGTCAGCGAAGGAGCAGCCAAAGTGTAAAAGTGTAAATCCTGAGTGGGGGAAAATTAAATGTATTTTCAGAGAAAATCATCCAAAAATACAAGTTCTTAACTGCAGAATTCTTGTAAACTTATGACTCAGAATTTCAAAGTCATTTGATAGTCCCTTGCCTGCACGTAATGGGTCATGCTGCAGAGTGAGGAGAATGAAGATGTCACAGATTTCTGATAAATGTTGTGCCTGGAATCCCACAGTAATAGCAGACGTTCTGGTTTCCACCACATTCAGCACATTTTCAGACCAGGTCCTGTCTTTAGCTTGGCTCAGCAGCCATCAAAATCATCATGAGTTTATTTCTATTGCTAATAGTTTAAAATCTCATGTTGGCTTTAATTTACATATTATTCCCATTCATGTTGCTTGCTACTTTCATTAACTTTTGTTCTAACCCCATGTTTAAACGTGCTGACACTTGAAGGATGAAATTTGGCTATTTTTGTCTTTTAAAGCAAGATAACTAGTAGTTTCCTCCTATTGGTGTGTTTATAAATGGTGAAAAGTTACACTGTAAGTAGTCAAAGGCTCCTTATCATATATCATAAAGTTGTGCACCATATGCTAAAAAAAAGAACAGACAACAAGATAGTGTGAAAAAGAACTGATCTGTTTTTGTTTTTACTTCAGATATTTGTCATGTCATTAAGAGATTGTAATCATTTGCCGTGTGATGTATAAAAATATATGCATCAAGGCTAGAACTCTAAAAATGAACACTTCTAAAAAGAATAATTTCATTTTTGTTCATCATCCAATCAAGAAAAAAAAAGGTCATTATGATCAGGAATGTGCATGCCTTATTATCTGCATACATTAGATCCTTTTGTTCCAAGTAATAATTTGAACTAATATCCAGTTGGTAAGGACACAATTACAGAGTGGAAATATTAATGGGAATGAAATGGAAGCAGGTAAAAGATCAGAAGTTGCTCTGGTACGTTTTTGGAATTTAGTTTACATAAATATTCAAATGAAAAATTTGACTTGAGAGAATACAGTTTTCAGTATCTACACTTGACTTTTTATTTAATAAATACTTCCTAAAAACACAACTATTAATTTTTTTACGGTACTCTTTCATTTCAGGATGCCACTTTAGCAAATACATCTGGATAAAAAAAAAACTGGGGCAGAAGGAGAATTTTTAATATAGGGCTTGGATGTGTCTTCAAGATTGACCTGCAATATCCATAAAGGCAGATAACAATGACTGTCAGTATGACAAAACAGATCAGATGCATTCCAATAATAATATGGGCATAAATTTGAAAGGACATATAATAGGATCTCAAAAATGCAATCATTAACGGTGGATGAACTCATGTTTGAACTTTCAGGTGTTATGTAAATCTGACAGGCCCTCACTTGCGAAATATTTACAGTTTGACCTGTGATTATGTTATTTTCTGAGCAATATTCTAATTCTTCAAATTTAAAAATGCATTTTAATTCATTCCAATGCTAATAGTGGATTGATACAGTGCTGTGCAAAAGTTTCCAGACAGTGCAGTCATGTAACACAAATCTTTGTATTTTATAGAGATTTTGTAAAATAGACAAAAAGTTGCAACACAAAGTTGTCCATAATAACAAAGTAGAAAGAACATTATGGTGGCTGCATTGTATGGATGCTTTTTTCTTTTAGCAGGAAAAGCTAAGCTGTAACCATGCTATAACTGGAACAACTGCTGCACAATACAAAAGTTTGCCACACTTTTAGAAGTCATATGCTCATTAACTCATTTAGTTATTATTGCAATATTTACTTTCTTTTAATCTTAAAAACAAAAGGCTATCCTGTTCTGGTTCTAAAAATTAAATGTCGCGTGCCAACATGAAGACATGACATCCTGACAACTCCAGTGACTTTGTTTAGATGACAATAGTTGCCAAACACAGGCTGTCTGATGTCTTTAGCAGTTACAGCAAATGCTGCCAGAATCAGCAGAAACTAAGTTATTAAGCGTGTTGTCTGAAACTGTTTTCAGATTTTATATAATTTAGAGAATTCAACCAACACCTTTTAGCAAATCTTCATTTTCAAAGTAAAACGGTTGCATAGAAAGGATCATTTGAAATTCCCATAACAGTCATATGGATGCTTTGATTTATAAATCTTTCAGCTTTCAACCCCCACCACAAGTCATGAAGGAAGGATTGTTAATCATGGTTTCATTTTGTTTTGCTGCAGGCATTTTTATTTGCAATTAATTTCACTTGATCTTTTATAGTGTCTCGGCATTCAAACATCTCACTAATACATATCTGATAGGCTGCAGTTACAAAGGGGCCCTTCAGGTGGAGGCAGTTCTAGCCTGTTTAGGGAACACTGGGAGTTCCCTAAAATTGTGGGGAACTCACTTCCCCAGAAGTCCTATCTAATTGCATTTCCACTAGGAAGGCATTTACTTTTTAATTAAATAAATGTTCCAGCATGTTTACCATGACATTTTTTGCATTTTCAAGAACTCTAAGAAAGGCATGCACACTTTCAATGCCATTTCAGCCTATTAAAATCATCTTATTTTCCACTGGTTTTCATTTCCAGATTTGTGTCCTTCTGTGACTAAAATATTTCAAACATTAACTCAGGATGGGCAATAAACAGATTTTAAGATGTGTGCAGAGACTGTTATGCAATATTTTACAGATGGATGAGTTTCTACATGTAAACTTAAGTGAAACTTGGGATATATTAAGCTGCTGTGAAAATGTGCACTAACACCGATTATTGAAACACTGCAAGTAGGACAAAGAAATATTTGATGCAAGTTTATTTTACAAGAAATATACAGTTTTCATGAAAATTATGTACAAACTTACAAATACAAATAATTTAACCATAAAAAATACACAGAACTACACAGACAATTATACTGGAGTTTAACACAATGGAGAGAAAAATATCTAATCTTAGATATAGTTTTTGCAATTCAGTCCAAAGCAGTACCTTGCTGCATAGACAACCAGTGAAAAAAAGATTGTTCACATAAGGGAAACAAAAAATGGTGGGACTGTGTTGAAATTTACCAGAGAAGGAAAAACAAATGACACCATGTGTGAAAAACAACTATTCAGTGAGTTGCTCAGAATACATTCAAAAAGATGTTCCGTTTTGTGCATCCTCTGCTTTGCAGTGGATTTAAGGCTATTCACATAATGAGGCAGTAATATTAGTCAGAATGTGCATTTGACGTGTTCACGTGGAAAATAAAATCAACCCTGAAATATGACCACTTATTACAAGCATCTTGTTCAACAAATTTTAACTGGAATTTGAAAGAAAAAAAAAAAAAAGAAGACTCCTAAAGAATCCCTCATAAGATTGCTGCTTTTAAACCATTCCAACTAACACCATTTTTAATCTTTGTGCAAGACATTGTGTGCAAAAGGCCTGCAAGACTGAAAATTGGAGATGTTTGAGAACTCGGTTTTGTGCTCAAATGACACTTACGGGGAGCACCGATATGAAGGACATACGTCAAGAGTTTATTGATTTGCCACGAGTTAACCTTAGCTGCCTGTCAAGAGCAGCACTTCATTTGTTCACATTGGTGCAAGCCCCACAAAGGCAAACACAAGCAGCAAAGCCACGTCCCAAGCGGGTCTGGCCACAAAGCCAGACCTGCTACTGGCTGGCTCTTGGCCAATATTTACATGGCAAACACAATCAAATCAAAGAATGCTACAGAGACAGCACATAAGAATGTTGTTGCTGTGAAAGCTTTATCCCCTGTTAAGCACAAAAAATTACAAGTGCTGAAGTTGCAAATCTGTCATCTGGGATGCAGACGGCAGCAGGGCAGAAATGGCTAAAAAAAGTGTTCAAGAGGCTCAACTCGGCTTGCATTTTATTACTGTTTATAATAATTTTCTTTCTCGGTTGGTGTAAGGGCTCAGATGGAAGACATCACAGCTGGGTTGCTCATAATATAAACACCAATTTCTGACAAGATCAAGAGCTTACCTTAATAATGAAATGCAGTAAAAAAAAAATTCTTCACCCCTTAATTTTAAGACAAAGGTTTGGCTCAGGTTGTAAAAGCAAGTCTGCCCCGGAGTGGACTTTCATACACCCTGATATGACTGAAATTGTGCAACAGCAGATGCATAAACCCACACGGCAACTCAAAGGCTACACTGTCCTTCATGTTAATAAATATCTTTAAAAGCACCAATATGGTGAAGAGAAATAGTTGAAACTATGGGAAATCAAACCAATTTCCACATATAACTTCAGGCTATGAGCAGGAATAAAAATCACTCACAAACAACTGCTGCTGGTTTGAATATATCAAAATAACGTGATTTTTCTTCAAACTGACTGAAAAACGAAAATCTTTAATTGAGCAGATGTTGATTCCTCATGAGGTTACAACTCGTGCTCTATTGTTCTTTATTGGTGTGGAGTTTGATTGTCCATTTCAAAGTTGATCTCAGATGTTTGATATGCACTTGGATGCTTCACATTGGAATACAAATACTTCCAGCCGACACTAGAGGACCGAAGAGATTTCTCGACCAAGTTGGTCAGCTTTCACAGCTCAAGATTCTGTGTTGTCTTCCTTCGCGTATTCCTCCACGAGCTTCTCATAGGAGTGTCCGTGTTCTGAACCATCACTTGTAAAAATGGACCCGTCGCATTCAGAACTCTGATCCTCCCTGGAGTTTGTTTCGATGTTTTCATCACATGTTGTGATGGAGATTTTTGCCTTAGAGTCATCATCTGCGTCCTCGCCATCCGGCTCCTCCAAGTTACTGCTCAGAAAGTTTTCTTCATCTATGAAAGTTATGTTTGCATTCTGAATGGTTAGAGGATGGTACTCTTTAGAGTCCCATGTCCTCCGACCTCCTGCCCCACAGTCTCCAGCGGCCTTGCTTTCTACATCAACGTCTTTGTCAAGTTGGTTCTCGTACATTTGGTTTTGGTCTCGTTCTGGGTCACCCTCTCCCTGATCTTCTGTTAGTAATAAACCATTATCTGAGCCCAGCAGATAATTTTTGGACTTTGAAAAGACGACAGTAACACGGTCGCTGAAACTGTAGCGTCTCTTTTGGCGTGGTGAACGGTCCAGGCTGAGAATGGTGTTACCATTGAATTCTGGTGCATCATTGCAACTCTTAGAGCGACTTATGTCTTTGGCTTTCTTGCTGGAGTCACTGGTCCTGTGATTACCTTCATTATTACTACCAATCTGCTTTATTAAGTCATTGTACCCCTCCTTCTTCTTGGACAAGAAGCTGAAAATGTTCACATCGTTGGGAGTGGGCGGCAAACGAAGAGAAGCTTTGTGAGATTCTTTGTAATGGCGCATCTCTTCAAGAGACAGCTTGCGCAGCTTGCGACGTTTCTTCAAAGCCTTGTGGGCTTCAATCACCATCCGAACTTTCCAGTTGAAGAACAAGGACAGCCAGGCCAGCCCCAGATAAATCCAGACTTCCACAAAGTAACGGTAGAGAGTTGGATACTCTTTATTTGGCTCCACACCTACAGAAATAGAGAAAATGTTGATATTTCTCTGTGTAACAGGTGAAAAAGAACAAAATGAAGTTAAATTTAAAACTATAAGATTTTTTTTATCTTATGTATGACACGGATTAGTTTTCTCACAGCCATTTCTCAACACTTCCAGTAATGTTCTTAACTTAAGAGCAATTGATCAAAGAAGCCATGAAAGATCAAACCTTACTGAATGTCATTTACAGCCTACACCTTTTAAGGTCTAAAATTAGGGTTACTGTGCTTAGGACATTTTATAGACTTTAAAAAAATAAATAAATAAAAAAAAGAAACTCTAATCTATTTTTTATTGTTTCAGTTATCTCCTCACCTGCAACCAAGTCCCCAAAACCAATTGTGGTCAAGGTGACGAAAGAGAAGTACAACCCTTCGATGTACGTCCAGCCCTCCTGGGACATGAACACAAAAGGTGGAAGGACTAAATGGACCAGCACACCCCAGAGAAGAAAAATGGCTGTGCAGGTAAACTGGGCTTTTCTCTGGAAAATAAAACAAATATTTATATAGGGGGAAAACCAGATGTTTCTTGAAGGATTGAAGAACTAAACATAAAAACAACTTACCAATGAAAACCCCTTTTTGGTTAGAAACTGTCCCAGGTGCTTTGCTCTGCCACCAAAAAACTTGCCCAGCTCACTGATCCAGGTAAGACAAAGGGGCACCCCGAAAAGCCCATAGAAGATGCAAAATACCCGGCCTTCTGAGGTTTTAGGGGCGATGTTTCCATATCCTTTAAAGATTGAAAAAAAAAACCAACCAAAATGAGCTTAAAACAGGAAATTAGACAGATATGTCGAACAGCAGATACCAGAACTCGCAAATCAGATTTTATCATTTAAAAAAAAAAAAAAGAGAGAGAGACAAAAAGCAAAGAATGCATTACATTTATCAGGTGGCAAAAATGCCACGAATTAATAAATAAATGTAGTAAATCCATTCTAGAGAATTGGTTTACCTGTAATAATTTAATGAGCCAATTTCTGAAATAAAACATACATAAAAATTTCAATTCAATAGTCTATCTGCGATGGACTGGCGACCTGTCCAGAGTGTACCCCGCCTCTCGCCTGAAACGTTCGCTGGAGATAGGCTCCAGCACCCCTCCCGAGCCTACTAGGGACAAGGGTGTACAGAAAATTGATGGCTGGATGGATGATAGTCTTACATTTAATTTGGTTTAATTGTCTATAATATATCCATCAGCCCAACCTGTTGATTTTGATGAGAAACACTATAAATCCAAAGTATGCTGTTGAGTGAAACCACAAAGCAATATTAAGATATCAGGAAAAAATGAGCAGGTCTTACATCTTTAAAAATATGATAAAAACTTTAAAGATATTTACGGGATAAAAAAAATAAATAAATCTTGTCATATTTTTTCTACTTCCCACTTCATGATTTGTGGGAAAAACAAGAGAGAAGTGGTTACGCAAAATCTTGTGGCTTTTTTGACCTTCATTCTCCTACAGTTTTTTTTTTTTTAGCATTTTGTGCAAATTAGCTATATTTATCAGACGTTAGTGATTAAATACCTCTCAGGATGGTAAAGCTGCCTCCATTTTTCTTGTAACACACCCATTCTAGCATTCTTTAATATCTCATTGTCCAGTGTAAGCTTGATTTCTCTGTTACACCCCCTTGTGAATTTCTGTCTGAAGCTATAATTGTAAACTACAGTACAAGAGACCCAGGTGCCAATTCAAAATGATGCAAATAACGACAGACAGCATCGGGCGTTGGTGCAAAAAATGTCCTAAAATTGAAATGTAATTTAATCTGCTTCTAAAAAAAACCTGATTGAATTTTAAGATAAATCACACGTACCAATGGTGGTGATGACTGTAGCAGCAAAGATGACAGCATTTGGCCAGTTCCAGTTGTTAAATGTCTTACTGCCAGTTATGGTGACCCCTTGGCCTGCAGCATCAGACACTACCTGAAGACACAAGAAAACAACATTGTTAAGAAACTGCATAGAATAGAATCTTATAGAATTAGATTGAATTACGGTAGACTGAATGAGAGTTGGTTTGTAAACATAACATTATCAACTTTGGCCTTGTAAATAAACATTGGTGAATTTAAAAATTTGAATTCAGCTAAGATCAAAGGAGTCTGATAAATCTGATAAGTGAAGATGTAATTTGTTTTATCATATCCTTCCTGGCTGATTGCATCTCCAGGTAATTAACCAACAGAACCATGGGATGCTGCTTATTTCATCATTAAGAAACAGGAAAGCAAGTGCCACATTCTCTAAACTTTAGTTGCACAATGACAAATGTCAAGAAAGAAATTTCAAGAAAGTTGTCTTCAAAATACCCCATGCATGTCATACTTCCATAACCACAGCTTGAGACGAACAGCTCCTAATCAATCATTCTTGACCATACACGTCCTTGAGCTGCCAAAACAAAAACTGGACTTTCCCCCTCTTGGGAATAAGCAAACACCAGACCATGTGTGTTGGGACAATGCATTGCCCCAAGGTCTCCCTCTCCTGGTGTATTGGTAGCTGAGGAAATGTGCACACATTAGCAAAATTCACATATGCTCCAACATGCTGGAAGAAGCTTGGTTGTTTAATAATAACAGGTCTGTGACATCTCTGCCCTGTAATTACCAGACAAAGGGGAGCAATTCTTTGGCATGAAAAACAAAGCTTCTATGTTGGACTGGTGAGGCTTTGTGTTGATCACATTTATGTCAAGACAGACTGTAAATTAATAAGAATTTGGTGGATTTGCATGTCACAATGGTGTTTGCTTTAGAAATATTCATAAGATAAAATACATTTTGGCATCAGTTAAATGTACACAGATGATGAAGCGATCAGACGTAACTTGAAAGAAAATCCGGGAGTCCATTCAGCACTGTGGAGCAGGTGACATTATATAAACAAGGAGCTAAAGTAAACAGTGATCTGTGTAATGTCATTTGACCTTAAAGTGTTCCAGTTTTAGTATAAATAGTAAAAAAAATCTCACTGGATCCAAGGCTAACACAGCTGTGGAACTTAAAACAACTCAAAATACTGTACAGTAATGATCCAACACAGACCGCATTTTGTGTGGTCTTGATTAAATGCTATTAAATTAAAGGCACTTTTTGTAGGTCCTAGACACCATTTCTTAGGACAATGACTTTTTAATCGTTATCTGTGGTATCCTTGAAATTTAATAAAATAATTTGGAACCAGTTGAGCACATGTGAAATTGACCTTCCAGCTTTATCAGTCCCAACATGTGACTGGCCAGTTGACAACACACACAAACAGAGAATCTCCCACACCAAGGTACTTCCATGTACAACTGGAAAAAATAACTCTTTAGTGAAGATAAAGTGAGCTACTTTCCGTATCAGAAATATTTAATAATGAAGAAGGAGAAAAACGCAGATGTGGGGATCATTCAGACTGCAAAAGAGAGCAGGACCATCGGTGGATAACAGAAAGTTGCTCTTGCTTTCTGTACATGTTGGGTTTTTACTACTGGGAACTATTTGGGAATATCAAACTTAAGTCAAGGATCTAAGTTCCTACAGCATGCGGTTTAGGTAACGCTAGCCATGTATCACATCTGTGGTCTTTCTGTGCTAGTGTGTTTTTAGCTTTGCACCTAATTTTAACCTAATAAGGGAAAGTCAAACATGGTGACACTTTTCTTGCCAGATAAGGAAGTGATGATTGTTGACTTCTTGAGAAAAACTGCTGAATTTATAAAACACAGTGGGGGCTTATGCTGGTAGTCAGTTTGCAGCACTTTAAAAGGAGCTTGTGAGCTGACAGGACAAATACCAACAAGAGGTGCTTCTCTTCATAACAGAGCAGACAAGGGTAAAATGACCACAAAAAGGTCAGGTCATTTCCTCCTCAACAGAAGCGAGGATCCACACACCTTTATAATCTATTTGTGTTGCTCAGAAGGACATCTATATATGGACAAATAAGCAAAAAAAAAAAAGAAAAGAAAACACAGATGCAATTTTTACAATTATGAGAATCGCGTACCAACCGTACTGTGAGTTAACAATATGACTGATTTCCAGAGTATTCAAAGAAAGTTTCAAACCAAAATTGTAAGTAGGATTCTCCTATTTATTCTGCAGATTGGTTTTCTGTCACCCTGACTGACTAATCATCCACTGTCACTCTATGACAGCCTAACACACAGTTGGGGGAGATAAAAATGAAACAAAATATAAAAAAAGGTTACCAAGACAGCTGGTTGCATAGCAAGTTGCTCCAGTTGCTCTGTACTTTTCCACTTCCAACTGCAACGCAGCAGCAGCTGCTTGTAAGATTTACAGAGTTACAAACAAAAGAGTCACTTAAGCTCCTCCATGTCAAGATGAATTAATTCCCATAGTTGGGTTATAAACAGCATCTGAGTGTACACACCATTCAGTGTGCTAACACTAACAATAATCAGGACTATGGCTTCATTGATTAAGAAAGAAAAACCCTTCAGATCTTTTTATTTGATATAATAAAAGAAGAAAGCTGTGAGTGAAAGGACTTCTTAAAACTGAACATCTGTAGTTGCTTTAAATCATGGTACTGGATTAAATTCTTCAATTTTTTTTAAAGACAATCAATACTGTAGTTAAACTAATTAAACTTTAATTACTGCCCAATTTTTCCAGAGGTTTAAAGGAGGAATTGAGAACCTGATTGAAAAGATTAAATGAACACATCCCTTTGGGAGAGCTCTAACAAGTACATTTCTTAAGGGTGGCACCTACATTCATTCTACTTTCAAAATGAGGAAGGATGTATTTTCCTGTTAGAAAACAGCAAGTCAAGATCCAGGTCACAAGACAAAAAGCTCCTCCTGAAAACACTGCACCACTTCTTTCTTGTCTGATCATTCCCCCCATATTTCAGCAACAGGATGTTTTGCCACAAACATGTGATTGTTGGGTGTTGAAATCCTGCTTGACTCCTACTTTTGCAGCAAAATGGTTAAACTGAATTATCTGCCTCATCTCGTGTTTAAAATTAGGGAGGTTAATGAGTCGAAACACAAGCGGAGGTGAAGGGAAAAAAAGTTTAAGGTTGTATTAGAGAAAGTATTTGCTGCCACAGGCTAAATTTCTTTCATTCCCAGCACTGTTTGACAGTCGCTTGAGATGTACCAAGAAATCGTCTGTGATCTAAGAGTTTTTAAAAACACACTATGTTTTTTGTGGTTCATTAAAGATGTGTGTGTGTGAGAGAGCAAGAATTTCAGGGGATAGCAGGAAGATTGAACAAATAGCAGCTAACCAGTTATTCTTTGGAGCTTTTATGTCTGACATGGGTGATAGCTAGATTTAGAAATGTTGGCTAGCTTCTGGAAATTTCAAAGTTAAATATCTACATCCAGGCAGAGGTGTCAAACTCCAGTTCTCTAGAGTCAATGTTCTCTAACTGTTAGATGTTTCTCTGCTTAAGTTCACCAAAGCATATCAGTTGCAGGACACTGGTCCTTCAGGACAGAAGTTTAACTCTTCTGCACAAGGAAATACAAATGGAGACTATTTTTGGGTTGCTGATCACCATTACAAAAATATTTGTGAAAAATGAGGGGGTAAAAAGGGAAAAAAAGGATTCTAGTGTACAACACTAAAGAGGTCTTAATGCTTTACTTGTAGTAGACATAATACCTCTGCCCAGCAGCACCCTCATCGTACTTCATAAACGCCTCTCAAGCACCAACGCTGATGGGCTATAAAACCCAATCTGTGAACTGTGCCCACTGCAAGGATGCCTGTGGTTAATAGTAAACTTCTTGTTAATAAAACAGAGAAGTCTGACTTTTACGAGTGTCGCCTTCCTTGTTGAGCTGCTTTATAAGTTTTAACTGCTTACAAAGTTTCCATCATGGAAATCTAACAACCTCTGCCAAATTACAACAATCTTTAGGGAAACCTAAACCAGCACATTTGCAGCAGGTGTTTTGGCAAATGGCAACCGCTATCTGCACGGCTGTGAAAAAAAACAAAAACAGTGAAATGCCTAATGAGTAACATGATAAGATCTTTTAAATGTGCCATGACTTTATATAGTCCTTTTTACCGTGCATGAGAACTTAGGGTTTTAGTTTCCTCCTTCTTTTGGTTGAGTTTCATAATCAATTGCCAAAATGGGAAATTTCCAAAATTATACGACCAGGTTACTCCGCTGATTTCATTCACAAGCAGATTTGTTATGAATAGGGGGTTGGAGGGGTTCATGGGCATATCCCTTTTCAGTCCCCCACCAGGACACAAAGAGGAGAGGCAGAAGGGGGGATGGGGAGAATAATAAATCCCCCTGACACTGGACCCAAAAAGGGCACACAGGTTTAGACATGTCTCTGGGATTGGAAAATGAAAGGAAAAGGCAACACTTTCCCCAATTAAATTAGTTAAGCTGCAAAGAGCCTGATTAAGAGAAAGATAAATTATTGCCATATTTGAACATCTCAAATAAATGTAAAGTTTGGGGGAAAAAAAAAAAATCATATGTCAACCAAAAGTCATGAAAAAAAAAATCCCTCATAAATTCAGTCCCTGCTGGCTGAAAGACTCCAGCACAGGGCCCACAAAAACCAGAACTAAAACTGTGAGAAGTGTGAACTCCATTGGGTGCTGCAACCTTTCGAACAATGACTCCTCCAGACAAAGGAGAGAAAATTTGCATCAGTCAGCTGAGAGCTGCATGTCATAAATGACTTATCATTCAGCCACAGGGAGATAAGGCAACGTCTAAAAGTTTTAGTGCTCGAGAGAATTCAGGCCTTGAGGCGCCTCTTTGGAGGATATGTTGACCCTCAGCCTCGCACCAGCTCATTCCTCAGGAACTCTGTCAGTTTTCAACCAAAGCTTTACAAACCAGCTGAGACTCATCCTGTGTCACCCCTCTATGAGAGCACGCCCATTCATTTTGTTGCAACCAAGCAGAGATAAGTTATAAACAGCTACTTCTCTGATAACCAATATAAATAACATACCTCTAATATTTTGTCCAGGTCATCTTTGGACAGGCAAGGGTAGTCCTCAAGTATTTTCTCCTTCTGCTTCCTGTACTGCTTCACAGCCTCCTTCCAGTTGGGCTCCTCCAGGACCTGAAATATCGCTGCCCCAATGGAGAGGTAGAAGATGATGGCAGAAGTCAGCAAGGGGCCTTTATCTACCATACTTCTATGCAGTAGAGCGGGGAAAACACAAGAGGAGGGGGTAGATAACAAAGAAAAAGTCGACGTTATGCGAAGCTCATTCTCAGAACCTCTAAAAAGTTGAAGCCCACGAGAGTTTCTCCTTCGTTGCGACAGAGCTGGGAGCAGATAGAGGAGCGCGCGGCAGCTGACAGCATCGGTCTCGAGACAGACAAATAGCGGGGCAAAAAAAAAGTTTAAAAAGCCGGACCGAGCGCGCGTGCCAACTTATTCACTTGTTGCATATGCTCCCACGTGCGCATCCGGCGGCCAAATGCGACCTAAAAGCAGAGAGCAGCAGAGGGTGGAGTGGCGGAGACCCGCCCCAAGCCGAGGGAGGGCAAACACTGCCGGTGCTGCGACTGCTGTGAAGTTTGTGCACAGGTGCACGGTTCGCAGAGACAACAAAAACACACTTAGGTATGTGACACTGCTCTAAGCTGCATCATAATCAAATTAAATAAACTTAGTATAACGAATTTAGATAGAAAACAACTATCTGAACGTTTTCCCTGCCTAAATTCACGTATAGTTATTTATTGTAGAATGTAATAGTGTCTCTTTTTGCCCTAATAATACAATGCGCTTCAATAATGTATCCAGCTATATCAATTATCAGGACTAATAAAATAATATTTGCACCATTAGAAATGAGTTAATATCGTGGTAGATCCAATGGGAGGAGCTGAATAGGCACTGGCCCGGCCTGAAAAACAATTGGCTCCTAAGGTTCTGCTGTTCAGTCAGTCTGGTCAAACTTTTAAAAAGCTAAACATTTCTGCTATTGAAGATGCATTTGTTTCTTCAAGTAAATAAGACAAAAGATAACCCCACTTGAATAATAAAACAACGTTTATTTAGTGGAGAGAAAATCTGACAGGCAGCACCAATCCAAAAAGCTCAACACGCTGGAGTTTCATGGTAAATTTAAAATAATAATAAAACTTGAACAATGAAAGTTTCAAACTGTTAACATTTCTTATAATCAAACGGATGCTGTTTTTTATCTAAAACGAAAAAAAGATGAAAAAGAAAAAAAAATAAGCAAACTCAAAAGGTTGATAAAAATAAACATGTCAGTTTCATTCATCTGTTTATCACATTTTTTATCAGGTTTGTCTTTGCCTTGTTTTACTGTGTGGTTAATTAAAACTTTTAAAATATTTATCTTTTTTACATGGCATTGTTTTCAAATGTATCACTAATGAAATTTAAAGTTTTGTCTATTTGTTTAAGAATTCCAAATATGTTTTTCTATTAGTTTTAACGCTCTCTGGAATTTCCTCATTTACAGCTGCTATTGCTACATTTTGTATTGTGATTGTTTTATAATTATTATTGTTTTATTTACTTAGTTTAAAAGTTTTGGTCAGATCGTTGATTGTTGCTTACAAGCAGATGCCTTAGATCATTTAAAGTATAGTGCGTTACTTGATTGATTGATTAACAGGTTTTAAGAGAGTTTCTCCATCCTGCTGTCTGTCTGTTAAAGATGGAAAATCTCTGCTCTGTTTTTACATATGCACCAGGAAACTCATGCATAAGCTTGAATGCATCCAAATAATTCATTTCTGGTTTACCAGTGTTTTCTGCAGTATTTTAGATGTGAATAGTTACGATAACATCTGCTGGATTCTTGCAGTTTTGACATCTTACACCATCACATGTGCCATGTGTACCAACTGACTTTTCATGAACCCAGACACATCTGACCTGGATTACAAGACAAGGGAAAATTCAATATCGTTCCATAATGTAGAATATTACTCCTCCACCAAACTTTTGGCAAATTGTTCACAGGTTTGTTTTTACGTGTTAAATAAAAGTAGTGGAAGAGTTAGAATGGTTTAAGGTTGAAATAAGACTTTTTTTCATTAGGTGAAAGTTCACTTTCAGGGTTGACTTTTCAGAGACACCTCAGATAAAGATCACTGGATGTGCAGGAGTAAAAGTTCAAGAAATTCTCCTGAACCTGTCAGACATATAAGACCTATGCGTGGCCTGTTTGAAAAGTGAGCTTCCACTAATATGCTTCAGCCTGGATTAAATGAGTTTATTTAGTTGACAATAAAGATGAAACAAAAATATGGATTAGTAAATATAGAGAACCCCAGAACCTCAATCAGGATGATAAAGTGTATATTTTTGAAGTTGTTTTTATGATGGTTCTCTGCTAAACACTCATTAGGTGCTTTAGACAGTCACGCTCACATTTATGCAGTACTTTGCAGAAGTATTTACAAAACTTTTATGTTTTCATACATAGAACTCTGAAACTCCTGGACAACATTTAGTGCAATCAGTTGTTCCTCAGAAGTTTGTTAGAAAACAAAAACTGAAGCGTCTGGCACAACCTCAAACCTAACTAGACATAATTCACCATTCAGGTGGAAGAACAGGAAATGATTAGCTATAGAAATCCAAATCTGCAAATCGGTCCTTCATGAAAATCTGGCAAGAAGAAAGTCATAAGAAGTGTGCAAAATGCAAAAATGTGGCATAAGGTGCTCTAAACAGATGAGACCAAGTGTGGACTTTTTGGTCTACATGCAAACTGCAATTCATGCAGCATACAAAAAAAAACTGTCATTGACCAAAAGCCTGAAGATATCATCCCCACAGTGCTTCACTGGCAGGTACATCATGCATTGTGCATGATGCTGCTGCCACCGACATCATGCTATTATTCTGCTGGGACAAGGAAGCTGGTCCTCAATCTAATCCAGAATCTGTGATAATACTTAAAAACTGATGTTTACAGATGCTCTCCATTAAATCAGACTGTGCTGGAAAATTGTTGCCAAAGAAAAGAATGGACGGGAATTTGCTGTTTGTCTGCCATGTGCTGCTTTGATGAGAAAAGAAATGTATAGAAAAGATTTGCTGAGTGGACTGAAAGTTAAAAATGAGAGTAGCAATTGTGCTTACACATGCTTTCATTGGCAAAGCACTGCATTTCTGATGATGGGACATAATACCAAAGGAGCTCTATGCTACAGGCACTCGAACTGCAAGTGTTAACTTGTTCTTTGAACATACCAAAGATATTATTAATGTGCAAAAAGGCTGTCTTTCTCTCACTCCTATCTTTCTTTCTTTTTTTATAGCACATTGCGCTATAAGGAGAGAGAGAGAAAGATGATCTACTTTAAAATTATGCTGCATTTTTTAAAATACTTTGCAGCTCCAGTGCATGCAACCTATATTTTTTTTAAAATTACTTTTAATTAGATAAAGTGTCTGCCTTTTGATTTCCCCCCCCTATTCTATTCTGTTAATATTGAAATATGGCATTCTCACTGCATGATGCTGCCAACAGCTAAAAGTTTAGCTCTGGCTTAATTTGACCGAAACACCGTCTTCAAGTTTGTGTTTTTAATATTGTGGAAAATGTACTCACAAAAATGAAAAAAATAAACAAGGCCATGTTATTAATGAATGTGATTTTATGATATTTCATCTGTTGAAAAGTACATGTTTATTATCTACAGTATATATAGCCAGAATATGGAGTTAGAAAAGCAATTATTAATCACACTTTCTAAACTAAAATTATTATGATAAAACCAGTAGTCATAAATGACCTGAAAGTAAGATTACAAAAAAATTCTGTTTAAAGAAGCGTTGATAAGGCAGTGATCATTTGGACTGTCAGCATGCCCAGCACTTGAAAGCAAATTCCAGATACGAACAAACTGGAATAAAGCGAACCAGCCATCCGAGAACACAGCGATTCCTGACAGAAAGAAGAATCCCAGGAATGATTGGACTGCTGGTTGATCCTCATGCTGAGGTTTTAAAACCCTAGCAGCACATCCCATTCACAAACCGATTGGTGTTTCACACGGGGAGGATTGGACATGATTAAACAGCTTTAAATTTGAGATTCTCCCATGTTAGACTTACATGCAAAGAGCTTTGTGGAAATGAAGCTTTAAGAGGATCTGTTTAGGTTTCCAGGTGTAGTCATAAAAATGTGCTTTTATGTATAAGTTTTATGAGTGTATATAAGAAGGAAAACAAACTTTTAGGAAAGTTTCAGTGGAAATATTTCCATTAACTTTATCTAACACAAGGTTCATATCAGCACATATTTCATGTAATTTCAAAACATTTTATTTATTTATACAGTTTTGCAGTATTTTAGCCAAATTATGATTCAGTAATCAAATGTAAATGTCTTCTACTAGTCTTACCAATTTTTGTTGACATACCAACATTAGGTGAATGGGAGTCAGACTATTCCTGCATTTTCTGACTAAATAAATTGTAACTGCTCAGTTCTCTCCTATTGTTTTAATAATTACATTTTGGCAATTACAATAAAAGCCAAAAATAATTGATTTCCTACATGTGGTTTTATGCTGGAACAGGACTTTAGTGTGTTAGTATGGCGAGGTTGAGCTGATGTTTTTCAATGTAAATGCTTCTGACTTTTGGTTTCAGTATCCTCAGTTTTGTTTATCTTCATTTCATGGTTTTTGGTTTTGTTGTCATAGTTCAATATATAACACCAGCTTTCCACCATGTTCATTTAGTTTTTCTTTCTGTCAGGGTTACCCGCAAACATTAAGTTTCTTTTTACCACATTTAAGGCGTGGTTACCTCCTGCAGTAACTACTCTGCCTGTTTTGCTTTGTTTCTTGGTAGTTTATTCATATGTGTTTCACTATGATTTTCCAACAGGCCAACAGTGTTTCCTGTTTATTGGGATTTTTTTCAGGGCATGCCTTGAAAAAAGTTTAATCTCACCATTTGATCAGGAACAGTAATCTCTCAATTCATGTAATTAATTTATTCACTTACATCTCATTACATATAACATAAAAGTCATACCTGCTGTGTCCTCTATATCCATTTATACCATCCTTCTGGCTGATTTCTGAGTTGCATCCAGTGCATAGTGGCCAAGGCAAATGCTATTAGCAATGCATGCTAAAACTCGGTGTATCTTACAGCATTTCATGCATTTATTTAATAAGGTAGCAAGTTCTCCTACAGATATTTATGTTCCAACTTTGCAACTCTGTCTCAGCAAGTATTATGACAACTTGTGAAAAAATAAACTACCAACATTTCTTCTAAGATGCTGTCAGAGCAGGAGATGATCATTCTTTGGATCTGGGCTGCAAATAAGTCACACATGCATGAAGCTGCTGCTGCCCTAGGTCCATGATGGTGGTCTCTGGTGAAAACTCTGTTGGGATTTCGACTTCCGTATTTCTGGGAGTCCAGATAAGACAACGGAAGCTGCACATCTGATAACAGATTAGCCACTGTGGATGCATTAACACATGTGTTATTTTGTGACCAGCAGTCTCCAAAGACTGGCTGATCTGTAGGGGGATCTTGGAAAGACTTGAACTTGAACTGTTAGATAAGTATTGCAAGGCTGGAACACAGAAACTCTTTTGGTTTCTGGCTGAGATTAACAGGTTGTTGGATTTAAATTTTTTTTTTTACATAAGAGTCATTTCTGTCATAAACAGGAAGTACTCATCTTGTTATTGCAGAGAATTTAAGCTTTTTAAATCAATTACTCTAAGTTTTCTTGGAATTGAGAAATAAAATTGACAATTAATGTAAAAGTAAGTGTATATGTTCCCTTGTTGTATAATAAAGTATGTCATCCCCTTCTGATGGGATATTTTTAGCAAATGTAGGTGTGTACAGTGGCTTGACCATGTGAAACTAAAGATATGCTTCCCTGTCCCATTGTATTATGTTTGTGCTGTGTTTTCATCTTCCCCAACCCACCCAGGCCTCTTACTGGCAAGGAAGCTTGCACAATCAGTCAGTTAATTTGTTCAATGTCTGTCATCATGAGTTTCCAAGTGTAAAACCTGGATGACGGGGAGACAATAGCTCATGCAACGCTAGAGAAATCCAACTTTTCTTGGAAGTTCTATAAACACAATTAGTTATGCATATAGATGTTTATAAAAAAATCAAAGTGTCTTGTTAGAGTGCATTCTTTAATAAGAAAAAAATAGAAATTAAGTAACGTTATTACATTTATTCGGACCTTTCTGTCTGTTAAAACGTTTTGGTACTGAGAAGTTCAATGTACCGTCTTGCTCCATTTTTCCTGCAAACACACTTTGAGATGCTAGAGATTTTTTTGGTCAAATTCAGAACTCTTTAAATGACACATCTCAGATTTGGGAACATGAGTATGGGTAGGTTGCTCCAGTACCTGTTTCCTACTGGAACAATGGATTGAATAATGGATTGAAGTTCAGTTTCAATTCATGTTATCTACCGACTCACAATAAGATAATTTTCTGCTAAACACATGGGCATGCCTGGAAAAAAATAAAAATAAAAATTGGTTTTGAAGGCAACACACATTGCTCTCTGCTATGTTGCTGCATTCATGCTGTGTTCATCTGAAGGGCTGCGTAGCATCGTACCATGACTGAGCCTTGCTTTTGAAGTTGTACCTGACAACAGTTTTGATGCTCCTTTTAATCCAGAACACACAGCTTGGCAAGTGTAAACTTTAATTTAAACAGTAAAAGTAACTTCAAGCACTCGACAAAGATTTCCCAGAATGATCATTTGCTCATTCTTTCTCAGTGCTGTCTCAGAGATGAAAGATTTCAGCTTGTTCAAGCTTAGGCTTGCCCAGTGATGTGCTTGAAGGTATTCCTCAGAATTGTTTACTGGGATTCTAGCAGGACAAATGTACAAATCCCTTGAAATCTTTCTTTGATAAACAGTTGTTTCAGATTTCATTTTAGACCCCAAAGGACTCATTGCCATTTGTATTTTTACACCAAATCATGAATATGGTAATCTTTTGTCTTTTTGTTGTGAAATGGGTGATTCTAAGTATCTTGGGCTTAAACTCTGCAATCACATTTAAGTTGGAATGTGTTCTGTCATTGCAAAGTCTTGCATAAATAATCTATGCAAGACTTCAATGATAGGTTTAAGGTTTCTATGAACTGGATGAAGAGTAAAACTAAGCTGCAGAACTGGTTAGTTCATAATGCAAATCCTTATTTTCAAACAAAAGAATCCTTTTCTTGAAGTGAGACTTGACAAACTCATGTAGGTTCATTACACGGTAACGATAATATTCATAGAATAGGCAAAGCATTTAACCGACAATCAGTCTTTGTCCCGTGTAACAAGGGAGGTCTTGTATTTGAGCGCTGCTTCTGTGCAGCCATGTAACATAATCACTGTGTTCTGGCTTTAGAGGCACCATTGACAGTTCAGATACAGCAGCAGTTTCTAGAGGCTTTACAAGGAAGATATAAAGGGACATTGATGGTATCTCTGGCTGTGAAATACACTAAAGTAGTAGAAACCAGTTAGTTTGACATATTGAAAAGACCATGTCTTAAATAGAAATTCCTATCTTACTAAGGGTATATATTTTTAGAGCTATTATTGTATGTGTTTAGAGTCTTACAAAGACAATTTTGAGATTAACACTTACGATCATAAAGTCATTTATATTTTAAAGAGTCAAAGATGGCACTGGTAATGAGAATGTAATTTTTGCTGAAATTTGAAAGATCCAGCAATACTGTAGTATCTTAAAATGACTTGGTTGAAAATGGTTCTTACACATGGAACAACAAACATGGTGTGCTTGTGTGGATTGCAGATGATTGGATGGAGTGAAGTGTAATAATCCTCTTAATTATTTTACATCTGCATGCATCATATTGCACCATTATAAGTGACAGCGTGTTGCCTTGTTACTTCTTTTTGTTCCATGTCATTTTAGCTCCAACCTGACGATATACTGAACTTTTTGCACATTAATATTTAATTTTTCACTTAAACCATCTTTGGATTTATGTTTATATGTCATAGTGCTTTTGTTTTTCCTCCTATTCTTGGTACTCATATTCATAGTAGTGACTTTAGCTTCATTGCTCTCTGACTCACATCATATTAAATATCAGTTAAATATCCTATCTACAGGCTTTGCTGGAACCCAATCTGAGTTTCTTAATTTTTACCGAGGCGCTCAGCCCCACCATGGGAGACTGAAACCAAACTGCCAGTAGCTGTTTAGACTGCTAAACTGTGTCTATGACTGCTGTGATCTGTGGGTTGTTTTTTTCTTTTTGTTTGGAGAAGTTTTGTTCTGTATAACTGTTTTTAACACTACTACTCTGAGCATGTTCCACTTAGCGAATATTAGCGTGTTCACCCAGTGCTAATTCAAGCTGCAGCTGGTAAATTCAGAACTGCTACTCATAAAGTAAAAAAGATTTTTGTTGACTTCTGTGAGGGTTTTGCATGAACCAGCCAGAGAGACGTTGATGAAAATTCAAAATATAATCTTAATTTATTAACAAAAAGAATCCAAAAATGATAAATTGGGCCCAAACTGAGGTCAACATAACAAAGTACAACTCAGGTAGTAACAGAACAAACTCAAGCACAAACTGACCTAACAAACAACACATGAGGGGAACTTAAATAGTGGCTGATCAGACCATTAACACACACTAGGGGGTAATTAAACACACAAAAACCTAACAAATATTGGTCAGAATATTACTAAATCTATAAATGAAATAAATATCAGAATTTAACTAACTTTCCAAAAGAAGAAACATTAAATAAATGGTAAAATTAAACTAAAGACCAAATTTCCCCCTCCCCTGGTGAACAAATGGAATGGTCCGCTGAGGAAGTTTGACAACCATATATGGACACCAATCAGCTGGAGCTCATCTCTGATTTTCAGCCACAGGTCCAGAGGAAACTGGTAACTCAAAAGAAAGAAATTAATTTGTTATATTTAACAAAATATACAAAGAACTGACACATAAAGTTAACTAAATGGGTGCACAACAAATAGTTAACTAAAGAGTCAGACTAATGAAAACAAATTTAAAGATAAAAATCTAAACTACTCACTAATCAATATATAAAGTAATATTAAGGGGAAACAAAAAACCATTACCAACAGTGTCTGCTTGTGACAGTCGGGACAGCTGTCACAACTTCATACTCAGTCACTTCACAGAAATGGGTGTTGGAGATAACTACGTTTTGGGAGAAAACAAAAGTAACAGCTGTCTGCCTGCCTGGTTGGTAAAGTCGTTTCTGAAGTTAGCAAAATAAATAGATAAAAGTCTGTTTGACTGGTTTTTCCATAGATACCTTAATCACCCAGGGTTGCTGGGGTTGTGCTGGTGCCCAGGTTCAGCAGCCAATAGGTGCGAAGTTGCAATTAATCACAAGGCAACACAGAAACGGATGAAAGAAACAACTACGTACACAAACCCAGAGCCTTGTATTGTAAGGAATATGTGGTCATTTTGATAACTTTTCTACAATCTGTGGTTAAAGCAAAAGATAGAACCGTTAGCTGCTGGCTAAATGCCATGGGTTGCTTAAATCTCGTGGTCGAGGTTGTCTACACTGCGGAGAGGCTCTAAGCCAAAGAGGAAACATTGTCGGGTGAGCAAAGGCATGCCATCGACTGGCAGCCCAGTCTGAAATGTCATGATTCATCAGTGTCTTCACTGGAACAACCGTTCTAGAAACAAAGATTAGTGTTCCCCGGTGCACTGGAGCCACTGAAGCACTGGAACGTCCCTTCCTATCAGGGTTCAAAGTTTGCCCTCAGTATCAGAAATTTTTTATCACTGGGTTCCATCACATTTATCGTTGAATAGCAATAATAGATAATTAAGCTGCAATTGCTCAGAAATAAACAGAGCTGTGTCGCCAATGTTAATCAGAATAGCCCCCATAAATTCTTTGCTTTAGGTCAAGTAGGATTACTATTAAACTAGATTCATCCAATTCTCGAAGATCTCTGTCATTGCAACTAAAAACACATATTCTGTTCTCTTTTAGAACTTGAAAAACTCATACAAGGCCTTTATTCAGGCATTTGCCACAGACACATTAAGCCATTGATTACAGCCTCTTATGACAACAGTCACAAGTTTACTGGGCAGACAACAGTTACTGTAATTCTGTGCATACTGAGAAATAATTTATCTTTATTCAGTAATAGGCACCAACATGTGAGCCAGTAGCCTGGGGGGAGAGTGTGAGGATGCTTTTTGTCCTGGCTGAGCAGCAAGACAAATTGTCTGAGGTAGCTTTTAAGATTAGAGCAAGAAAACTTGTTAAGGCGCCATAGTGCTTCTTCTGTAAACTGTTTAGCTGCTTTCTCATTCTCCAGAAGCGCTAGTAAATAAGTTTGCAAGTGTATTAACAATAAACTTTTATTCTGTAAGTTGTTTAATTCTTATTTGACATTTTGATTGAACTTGTAACCATTTAGACTCTAGCTTTTCCCCTCATCTTGTTGGATCTCAAAACCTCAAAGCAGTAAAAGTTGAGAGTCTATGGACACTCTATATAAAAACAGAATGGCAGCAGCAAACATCACATTCACTGTTATTTAATGCCTCCTTTAAAGTTCATGTTGTGTCTTGCCAGCCAAATTGTATTCTTTTCATGCACATCTGTTCCTATGTTTGTGGCTGTGACAAATTCCTAGAAAAACTGGGGTGTGTGTAAAGAGGGAGGCAGCCTTTTTATATGCTTGAATGCTTCTCAGGTCAGAGTTAAAGTTTAACAAATGAGAAAGCCTCTTCTGAAAACTGTCAGATTGTGCTTTGAAAATTAGTGCGAAAAGTGCTGAAGCTGAAAAAGTTACATAAACCTGCAGCAGGTTTGTGGCTTCAAATGATTTACGCTCTCATTACCTGTGAATATATTTCACAGTTTGTCTACATAAAGGGCATCACTGTAAAGTATAAGAAAAATGACACACGGTTTTCAAAATATATACAAATAAAAATCTAAAGGTATGCTATTCATTTCAGTTCTGTAAGTATTAGCCAATACTTTAGGTCACATGTGTCAAACTCAAGGCCCGTGGGCCAAATCTAGCCCATGGTAGCTTTTTATGTGGCCCTCTAAATTTTAGACTAAACATTAAGTCTGCTTAAAATTTACTGTCAAATTATAGTTTCTTGCAAATTCAGTTTCTTGCATTCAGTTTCTTGCAAATTATCATGGAATTTAACAAATCCTCACACGTTTTTAGCTCTAATACATAATTGGGAGTTTATTGCAGATTTTTCTCAAAAATTCTCCAAAAACATTATTACTTTTACTAAACAGCTGCCTTAATTGATGTCAGATTATAGTCCCACGATCTGTACAGAGAGTAATAAAAAGTTTCATTTACCGTCATAAATGAACGCAAATATTTCCAAATTAGTACCACAAACACTTTGATTTGTACTATAAAAAAAGTCACAAAAACAATTGCGAAATTCTGGAGGAACTGAAAAGATGTTCAGTATTATTTGATTTTAAGAAGTCATTGATATTCTTAACAGTTTATCAGGTTGTATCAATACATTATGGCACAACCGGCCCTTTAAGAGCATTTATGAACTTGATTTGGCCCAAAACGTAAATGAGTTTGACAGTGCTGCTTTAGATCAACCTTCCATTCCAATTATAGCTGCACTATTTTGGGCCATGCTTTTACCAGCTTTGGACATCAACATACAGAAACGTTTTGACAATTCTTCTTTGGTAATTATCTCAAAGTCGGCTGTATTACAGGGAAGTCTGCAAATACGTTTAAATCTGGTCACAGATTGTCAATTCGAGTAGAAAATTTAAACACATAAGAAGTCATTCTGGAGGGTTGATCTTTTCCTGTGTTTAGCAAAATCCATCTACATTTGAACCAGCTTCCTTGTTTCTGCTGAAGAAAAGCAACGCCACAACATTATGCTGTCGCTACCATGCATAACTATGGTGAGCATGGTGTGTTCAGGGTGATGTGCAGACCTAGATTTCCTTCACTTAGGAAACCCTCCTACACATTGAGGGTTTTGCACCTAGTCCAAAACGTTACATTCCCCCAGTGTGTTTGTTGTGTCCTCTACATTGCTTATCACAAACAGCAAACAGGATTCCGTCTGGCTTTCTTTCTACAATGGTTGTTTTCTGACCACTCTATAAAAGCCTGTTTTGTGGAATGCACCAATAATAGTTGTCTTGTTAACAGATTGTCCCACCTGAGCTGTAGATCTCTCCAGCTCCTCCAGAGTTATCACTTCTTTGCGGATTCTCTCATTATTAATGTCCTCAGCTGTCATTTTATGTCTTTGGTCATTTATTGGTAGGTTTTGCATTTGGGCCGTACGTTTGTGCTTTTTTTGGGTAAATGGTTTGTGCATGAGTTTGTGAGATGGACACACATTTTGATACACTAATGTAGTTGGCAAAAACAGACCACAAAGAAGTGAATAGTTACCCTGTGCTTGTATTAGTTTAGAGTTGCTTGCCTTGGGATTTAAAGGTGTCATATTCTTTGCAGCCTTTTGAGGACTCATTCCCTTCCTCTAGAGGCAGGGAGTAAGGAGGAGTTCACAAAAGGTGTAATGTTTGTGCTTGACAGGGGAGACGACCCAAAACACAAAGACCACATTGCTGGAAGCCAGACAAACATGTTTAAGGTTCAATAAGAACACACCCAGTTATGAGCTGTCAGGACTTCCAGACTTCACAGTTTCAAAAACAAAAACATGTTTAGTGTAGTAACATGGAATCCAATCATCCACCATCACTGGAGGGTTATACTGTTTTACTATGAGTTAGCTTCAGACTATATGGGATAGCTTGGGGACAGACATGCAAATACACTCACAGTCACAAGCAGAGAAAACCAAGGGCAGACAGACTCTGTAAATACACAGACTGGTCCTTTTTGTGTGTATATGCTGCTGATGCCTGCGGCCAGTAAGCTGGACTCGCAGTAGTAATAGTGTGTTATCAGGAGGTAAGTAAACTGACCACTGTTTCAGCTCAAGAAAAATGTTGAAATTCATGACTGCAGCCTCGCAGGTCAAGTTGAGGTCAACCTTAATGTTTTCTAGTCAATGACTGATGTTTGAATGTTGTTTTCTGTTCTGCAAGGAAAAGGTAACTTTAATAAGTAAAACTTTTATGTGACATCAGTGATGGAGAGCATTTGTTAGTTTGATTCCTTGTGGCACCATCATAATTGTTTATTTAATCAAATAAAAAGTTAGCTTTTTTTAAACATTGTAGAAACTTGAGAGATTTATTTGCACAAAATTTAGTCTCTCAGGTTTATAAATTATCCATGAGATATTGTTACAGAATCCAAAATACATTTAGGTTCATGTAATTTAAGATCTGTATAAATGCATGCTGTAGTGAATGACCACTAGTGACAAAAACTCTAATTTGGAACATTAATGTGGCAGCATTAAGGTTAGATGTCACAATTGCTGCTCCTCTTCTGACCAGCATTAAAGGACAACATTATAGGATTAATACCTTCCTATCACTTCAAACAATTGTTTCTACAATATTTTTACATTGGGGGGAAATATTGTGATTTTAAGTTTCACCTTTTCCCACATCAGTACATATTTTACTTGTGAGTGTAAAACTACTGTTCAATTATGTAGCGGTCAAAACATAATTCCAAGGATTCAAACTCCATAAGTCCATTTACTTTTAATTTATGCACAACAGATGTTTTTGGCCCCATAAAGCCACTTAAGACAAATGCTATGCAGAGGATGTTTTTTGTTTTTTTAGAAATAAACAGAACATCGGAGCTTACTTATCCTCATTTGCAGTCAATTTGGGATTTCCTTGAGAGATTTTTACATGGTCTCATTAGGGAAGTTTTGCCGTCATTCATATAAGTGAGTGACTCTCAATTTTCGTGGATGTTTGGTTTCAGATATGTTTTGCACTTCACAATGACTGATATGCTTTGAAAATAAACTAAAAGGCTGATTATGGTAATTATTTGATTGACAATACATTTTTCCAAACTTTGACAAAACAATAAAAATCCAATAATCAAGAAGCTGGAAGGAGGTGACGACTTACAGCCTGCTAAGATATCCGGTGCCTTTTGTCAAGAAACAGGCCAACAGCATCATAGATCCTCCCTCATGCACAACAGTGGGCATGTTGTGATTTTTTTAATATATTTATCCTTTGTTGTTTTTTTCTCTTTGCAATTTTGGTCTTCATGTAGAAGATAATTAAAGAAGGCAGTCTGAAGGAAGAATTTGAAGCTTATCCATGTCCTCCTCTCTGGTCTCTGTGATCCCAGTTAGATGTTGATAAACAAGAATGATGTTTCCTGTCGGCGTTTACTATTGGCACATCCTGTGCGTCAGTTACTGCTGAAGGAGGATAACTGGCAAAATGCAGCTGTTCAGCAGGGAATGAGGATGTGTGGACAAGAAGATGTTTTTCTTCTGACAGGAAAAAAAATAACAAAAACTGAGGTTTGACGTTGCTGTCAAGAAGAGTGGGAGAATGTCAGCTTTCCAAGTCCCACGGAGGTCCTTTAAAAATTTTTTATTTTAAATATTTATTTTTATTGAATGTACACAGTCAAAGAATCAGAGTCAGTCTGACTCAACAAAAACTAAAACAAAAGACGTATAAAAATAATTGCTCTTATAATGTTGAATCCAATGTATTATGAATAATAACTGCAAAGGAAACCCGGTTGGTTGGCAAGTTCTGTTGCTTTCTAAGATGTCTGTCTGTTGGCTATTCTTCTTTGCAAACTAGCTCCAGCTCCGTAGAATAGTGTTGGTGTACATCAGTGTTTTCTTAAGGTCCGCCCAGGACTGGGCTCTATCCATCTTCTCAACAAATCTGGCTAGCATCCCTGTCCATACTGAAGGACAACATCCCCACAGCATGACACTGCCAACACCATGTGTTACCATGGGAATTTAGTGTTAAGGGTGATGAGTAGGCAGTTAAAACATAACCAAATGTAACATTTTCAAGAGGAATGAGTAAATCCACAAAAAGAGTTATTAGTCTTCTCCCACTGTGACATGCACAAGAAGGAATCCTGATCAAAATCACTCCCGTTTACTCCTTTCAGAGCAGGGCAGGGAGTCTTCTTTGAACTTTGACCAATTACTGCTTTTAATTTTGACACATCGATATCTTGGAAGCTCCCATCACACCTGGTCTCATTGAGCAAGGACGTGGAAGGCTTTCATCTTCATATAACTAATAAGACAGTTCAAAACTAGTTTATTAATTTGCAAAGCATTGAATAGGTTGACATAGGTTGCAAGTCTTTCACCTCACACATAGATACAGACATGTTTTGCTACTGACGCTGTTAATGAGTACTTGGAGAAGGGTGGTGAACTTTTTCTGTGTTTTGGGCAGGTCACTTCAGTCAGGAGTTATTATCTGTCTGCTCTGTTTTGCTTCCAATGTTTGAACATGACCTTTGCACTTCTGGGTTTCTTATCCCCCCCCTCTTTTTTTTCCTGAAGCCAAACATCCTGGTTTTACGTGTTTTCCCATTTTACATGCCTTCAAAAACCCATACTGACGCAAGGAGAAAGTTGAAAGCACAGACAAGGAGGCAACCCTCATCAATTTCCACCTCCAGAGGACAAACACATTCAGGCAAAAACATCTCAATGGCTGCTCAAGAGATCCCGCAGAGGAGAGCAAAGCTTTTATATATAAATATATTTTCCCACAGTATTTGCAAACCGTAGTAACTGCACGCAAGCATGTCACTTTGCTGATTACAGTAATTGCCAGGATTCGGCTGAGAGCTGCAGCTGATGCTTCGCAAGGGAAAGTAAACAAGAAGCTTGGGCAATCTGTCAGGTTCAAAAATGCACACAAACAGAGGTTTGGTGAGAAATGGGGGGAGGATGACGAGGTTTGACGCAGAAAGGTATGTGTCACCAAAACAGGTGAATGCAGGACACTAGGGAGGCAGAATGGGAATGTCGTCTTTCTGTTCGTTCAGGAAGATCCTTAAAGTGCAACAGTGAGAAACACAAAAAAACATTAAATATTAAAGACAAGTACAACTTGTTGAATAAGTCTGAATTTTCACAGTTATTCAAAATTAATCAGTAAGAAGGTGAAGAGAAACTGCTTATTCTTCTTGAAGTGAATCTAAGTCACAACAGGTACAGTATAATGAGAAAACTTTGACACATTTCTGTATAAATTCTGAAACTTATAAGCCGCTTCAGGGTTTAAACTTAGATGCTTGAGCCAGAGTTCAGCTTTGACGCCCCACGAGCCAGGATGTGCGTTGACATGGATGGTGAACCTACTGCAAACTATAACGATGACTATGATTGCCCTCAGAACTCTAACTGGCACAAATCTGTTTAGCTTCCTGTCCAAGTCTAAGTCATTACTGCATCTTAAAACAACAACTTCTCTCTGCTTAATGCGTGAGCACAGTGCCACTTTTTAAATGCGTAATATGGGACACAGGTGTCCCGAGTGGGAGGCACACGTTCTTGCCAAAGAAAACAAACAACAAAAAATGGAGTCTTCAGTAAATATGAGGGAGGTTCTTTTGTTTTGTGGAGACTCTAAGCACTGTACTTTAAGAAAATATGAACATACACTACTGATTGGTAATAAGGTAACTAATTTGAAGTTTGTGTTCATTACTAAACTAAATCTGATCTGCATTAGATCAGATCTAATTTCAATTCTAAATTACCAACAGTCAGAACTGAACGGAGGCTTGAAGAATGACTATAGATTTCTGAAAATGTTCTTCTTTTTGTGAAATCCCCTAAAAGAACACTTTTTTTTTCCTTTGGCTTGACACAAGTATGAAATCACAATATGTATTTTTATTTTTACACTAGTTGCACAAGTGAAGTTTATTTGCATAGCACATTTCAGCAACAAGGCAGTTCAAAGTACTTTACATGATAAAAAACAAAGCACAATAACCAATTATGAAACAAGCAATTAACATTACTATTTGTTAAGTACCATCATCAAAATCACCACTGATCAAATATATTGATTCATGTCAGTTCATGCTAAAATTGCCACTGGCTATATTGATCAGTGCCAAGTCAGTTTTGCAGTTTTCTGGAAGTTTGTTCCACATATGGGATTTGTGGCACCTACTTGTGAGACCAAGCAAACAAAACAGGTAGGTTCTTTTCACAAACATAAATGGTCCAAATCTCTTCTCGTCTCATTCTTGTACTCGCTTCATGTCAGTTCATGCAAGAATTGCCACTGGCTGATCATATTTCATGTCTCATACACTCCTGCCAGTGGGGCTAACTAGCTAAATCAGGCCCATTATAAATCTATCTGCCTTGCAGTAATTTTGATGAGAATGTGACTAACGAGACAAAATTAACAAGAATAAAAATGAATGTATGCAAAACAACTCTGACCAGGTCCTTTGTGTGATATCACTATGGACTTGCAACTTGTTTCTGGGAGAACAGACTTTGCTTTTATAAAATAGCAATTGAGTGATTTTACTGAAAAGTCTGAAGGGTGGTTTTAAAGTTGAATAAAACGAGTCAAATAAAAAAATGTTCACTCTAAATGTGTGTAAATTATGAAGTAGCATTCTTCAAATTTTCTATTACAAATCATTACTTCCCTTCAGCAGTATTTTATTTTTACTACAGTCACAGTTTTGCTGCATACGGTCCACAGTTCTGTTTCAGCCCCACGATTGGAGCAACAGCGAGTCTTACTTGTCAATGACTGCTAACCACAGCCATGTTGTGATGCAACCAACCACTGCTAACAAGGCGTTGATATGGCCTGAGACAAAATATTTGAAATTTCACTACAACTAACCACAAAGTCATATTTCTGACATTCTGCAATGTCATGCTCTGCAGTTTTTGGGGTTGAATATGAAATGTGGTCATTCTGGAATGTTTTACTGATCTCAATTTTATTTGAATTCATCAGAATGTGCTGATTTCCCCCCCATGTTAGTCAAAATGTGCTGTGTAAGCTAATATGATTTACATAAACTTTCTTGCAGAATATAACATGCAACTACTTGTATTTTGCCATTGCCCTATTTTTTTTAGAAATGTTACATGAGGCTGAGGAAACTTGACAGCAGTATGCGTGCAAGGAAAACTGTTCTGTGCAGGTTAATCCATCTTCTGTGTCTCTCTAGGTGATTATGTTATTGGAAAAGGAGTGTTATTGGAAAAGGAGCAACTTATATTGCTTTGTGCATTTAGGAGCATTTCTATATTCTTTATGTACTCAACCCAGTCATAAAGCGTTCTTTTAGTGTGATACAGTGCACAAACTTAAAATTAAAGTCCCCAGCTACTCTACCTCACAGCCATGAATTACTTGGAGTTGTTCTCACATACAAAATACCAATAAATTACACTGAAATTATTGGTTATAACTGGACGTCATGTAAGAAAGCCCAGAGATATGAAAGGTTTTGCGAGACACTTAATGGGTGGGTTCTGGAAGTCAAGGGTCATGCACCATGCGGTGTTTGCTGTCATGGGGAATGCTCACACATAGGCATTACTGTCTTTCTTCTCCCCCCGTGCTTGTATGTGTTTCTTTTTAAGAAGAAGCACTTTGTGCAGATAGTTGCTGCAACTTATCATCTATGTAATCCATAAATACCTGGTTACTGCATTCACACGTCACCAGATCCTGGTACTGCATTTGCAATTTAGGCAGTCACGTCACTTGCCTTTATAAATTGTGCTCAGAAGATGCTTAGGTTCCCATGAACAAGCTAGAACCCGACTTTATAAATGGCAGCCACTCCATGGAAGATTTGGAAAATCTCTCAAATTTTCTTCTAAAATGAGAACCTGACGTCTTCAATTCCAAGGTGACGTCACACCAAATAAATCACTAAAGTAATGAGCTTATCTTGTGTAAATTAATTAATAGAAAAGAAATTACTTTACCACATTGATTCAGCTTAGAATATTCAAGGCTTGCCTGTGACAATGAAATTAGGTGGGGTTTTTTCTAATTGTGGTTAATATGCATGCAAACAACAGAGTTAAGTCTATTGCACTTTACAATTCTTAATGAACCATGTCCAGAAAGGCATTCAGCTGGATGGCAGTCTTTTTTCAGTCATTCTACCGCCCCCCCCCCCCCCCCCCCCCCCCCCCCCCCCCCTTCTCCAGTATTTTCACAACCCCCACAGGGAATAGAAAAAGAACTTAACTGCCTTATTTTGCAGTCTGGAATCTTACACTTTCCCCTTAGATATTTCCACACTTTTTCCACCAACTTAATGTGTCTTTCCTTCCTGTCCATCTGTCTAACACGTTCTCAGTTTCCGCCCCTGCTGCTTTCCGTCTGTCTTTGCTATTTACTCCATCTCAGAGAAGCCTGGCTTTCTGATATATGAGCCTCAAGACGCGTTTGCATTTCTAACTAGAGTGCCAAAGCACAAGCGGTCGCACCACTCTTCCTCTCTAGACTTTGAGCCAATGGCGTAATAGTCAGAAAAACTTGCATCAGGTCACATTTTGGCTAAATATATACATTTTATTGCTGTAAAATTATATCGGCTGTGGAGACATTATTAATAGCGTAAATTTGTGTTATTCAAAGTACATTCTGTGTTTACTTCGTTGCCTTGATGTATTTCTACTATGCTTGCTCTGCACTGCCATCTCGTGGTTACCAAGGCAACTTCAGCACAAATGTATTGCACAAACCTGATCTTACAAATCGTCACCTCCAAAAATAGTGACCTACTATGTCATTTTTTTCTTTACAAAAGCTGTTGTAGGCAATAATAATAATAATAATAATAATAATAATAATAATAATAACACTAATAATAATAATAATAATAATAATAATGAATAAATAAATAAATAAATAAATAATTTGGCAAAACAATGACTTAGGCCATTATCTTAGGAAGGTGACAATATGCTACTGTAACCACATTGGACAGAAATCTCTAAGTAAATAACATGCAGATGTCATGCACAATAAGCCTTGCACAGAAACACATAAAAAGAAATGTAAACAGATTTTGCACATTTTAAAAATGGTTATTTCTTAGTTGTGACTTCTTTTTAAAACCATGTTATCTGATGAGGTCTTTTCTCAAGTATGCATATGCGTTCTAATATTTGATTTTGCACTTGACACCAGCAGTAGACTAAAGTGAGAAATAAGTTGTTGCGTTAATATAATGTTAATATGATAAAATAATAAAGATGCAGATAACACACATTTTTTTATTTTAAGATGTCTTCTTTATATTGTTAACTCCAACCTGTCTTTAAAACAATACAATCTATTTCAAATGTTTTTAAGCAAATATAAGATTGTTAATGCAAAACTACACACATGACCTGCTCTCGGAGAGTCATTAATCATATTATGCAACATAACCATTTATCTCATATTTCAATCTCTAGATTTTAGGTTAGATTTGAATGTTTAATTTGAATGAGCCTGTTTTATAACCCCAATGTGCCAAAGACTGTCAGCTGCCAAGTGCCTTGGAGCTGGCAGCTGATGAGTTTGAACTACAGACAGAGTCAATGGAGGTTTCCACTGTGCTTTGACCTACTTCTGTAACAGAAGCACAATATAATTTCTCTACAGGATTTTTAAGACAAAAAGTTATTTGAACAAGAATCACTTTTGTCACAGCTTCATCTTTGTGGAACCTTTTATTTATGTTTGTGAAATGACAAACTAGGAGCATTTACAATGTTGTTTTTGTATCAAGGCTATCTAAAAAACCTTGATTTGAGACAAGCATGAAAACTGTAAAATATAAAATGGCCTAGACTGTTTACATATTCTTTTCCAAACTTCCTGAACTTCAGTCTTTTTGTAAAGATGTTATTAGGCTCTGTGAATCCACCTCAAGTTGTACAGTCTACAGGGATCTCTGTTTGGTACCTGGGGATAATACCAGTACTTCTTTAAAAGCAAGTGAGTAAAGTAAATAAAAATTCATTTATATAGCACGAGTTCCCATACAGATGTCACAAAGTGATTTACAAAAAGAGTAGCCCAAGAACATACAATGTATAATGCTGACAAAAAAAACCCACAACACAGTCAAAAATGCATTTCACATTTCACAAAAACCCACTAAAAGTTTTAATAAAAATATTTTAGCTGGTTTTTAAATGTATCAACAGAGTCCAAACTACATAGGCAGTGTATTTCCACAGTCTGGGTGACACCAGCTTGGAAAGATCAATCTCCTTGAGTTCTGATGCAGATGTGTAACAACATAATAAACATTACTAAGGTGCTTAATGACATGAAAAAGCAATAGGTCCCCACATGGAGCCCAGAGGAATTCCATGAAACCCAGCCATAAATGACATTTTTTTCCCAGTAGGCTGTAAATTGGGCAGCAAAAGCCTTTTCAAAAAGCTTTGACATAAAAGGGGGTTTGGAAATAGGCCTATAGGTTTTATGTAAGATTGGATCCAAGTTGGGGTTATTTAAGTTTTCGTTCAACAATGGCATGTTTAAAAAAGACGAGGAACACCCAGTCAGAAGGGTAACACTAAAACCCATAACAACCCAAAGACCAATGACATAAAACATATTTATTTCTTCAAAAGAATGTTGGTTAAAAACTGTCCACCCAAAACCAAAATCAGAAATCTACTTTATTGAAAAATATATATATTTTACCTATAATAAAAATGTGAGAATTTGAGTGCAAAAATGGATGCTGTTGAAAGAAAAAGAAAGTGATCTCTAAATTTTCAAGAAATTCTAGCTTGCTCTTTGTTTTTGTACACTGTCCTCTTTTGTGTGTATATATGAACGTTTTCACTTTCTTAAAAACCTAAAGAAAGAATGAAAAAAACAAAATAAAAAGTTTGGATTCGTGCAAACTATAAAAAATAGAATTAGATTCTTCCTTTTTTTAAGAATATATTGAAGATCTCTTCTCTCATCCCTGTGAGCGCAAAGGAGGGAATAACTAATTGCAGTATTTATACAAGAATTAATACAAGAATTGCTACTGACTGCACTTTTCTTCCTCCTGCCTGGCGCTGCATTCATATAGCTATTTTCCTGCTGATAAAACCAGTAAAAGTGGTTCCCTTAAGTGTTTAAGAGAATAACAAAATAGGATGATTACTTCTTAATGAAACATGGTTTTTAATTATATAGATCCTTATTATTTTTACACAGATTCATGTATGACTATTTGCTGCATCTCTGGAAATTTGTAAAAGTGACACGTACTACGCAAACTACAAACACAAACTGTATCTCCTCTGTGGAACATGAGACATGTCGCTTTCTTATTCGGCTCGCTGGCCACTTATCAGAACTTCACAACCTTTGATCAGTCACATGCTAATGAACTGGTGATTATGAAGATTTACAGCATTTACAGCCTGATATCACATGTACTCACGGCCTGTCACCAGTTCAAACATCCTAAATACAGGGCTAATGGTCGTGTAATTGACTCACTAAAACCTTCACCTTGTTGTTGTAGATTACTCAGTTATCGGAGGCTTCTTGATCTCATCATCATCCTCCATTTGAGTGTCGGGATTGTTGTTGTCTGCACTCTCAGACTCTTCCAGAGTCTTCTCACCACAGCAGCCTTTTTTGAGGAGGGAGTTAAGCCGCTCCAGGATGTCAATGGAGTGGTTGATGAGCAGAGCGAGCCAGGCCAGGCCAAAAAAGATCCACGAGGCCATGAGGACGCTATACCAGTCAGGGTAGTCTTTGTCTGGATTACTATCTGGAAAGCACACCAAAGAATTGTGTCTTTGTGACAATCAAGAATAAAAGTTAAAACAGTCAGTGGATGTTTGGGATTTTGGGCTATGCTGTACCTGCTACAAAATCCCCAAAACCAATGGTGCTGAGTGTGATGAAGCAGTAGTAGATGGCCTGGGAGTAGGTCCAGCCCTCTTGCTGCTGGAACACAAGCATGGGCATGATGAAGAACAGGACGGTGCCACAGATGAAGCAAAACAGGTGGACAAAAAACCGTGTGCACCTCTGCAGTTTCACCAGGGAAAGAGAGAACAGTGATGTTGGTCACACTCCAAAGAACAAAACAAAACAAAAAAAATGCTTATTTCGTCCTCATCACTTGCTTACCTTTCGTCCAGATTTGCCTTCTAGGAAGTCTGAGACATTTCTCTCCAATGCGAGCATGTACTTGCCCACTCTGTTGAGCACCACTACGTTGAGAGGAATCCCAAAGAGTGCAAAGAAGACGCAGAAGATCTGACCAGCTGTTGAGCTGGGGCTCATGTTTCCATAACCTGTTAAAATAAAAGCATTATAATATCTCGTTGTTTGATGGCAGATGAACTGCTTTAGCTTTATCTTTGTAAATATGAATAATTAAAAATAGCATTACCCTACAGACTGACATCATGTACCAAGACCATACCACCAGCACCCCAACATCGTCCTTAGTACATGGCACTAGGTGTGTACTATGGCCAGACATCTGGTCTCATTTAACATGCTGGTGGAGCTACTGGGCTTCAGACATTACTCTGAGTTTTGCAAAGTCTGACCTTGGAGTGAATTTGCTGGGTGGTTCGTTCTTGGGAAGACAGTGTCCTTTAATACTTTACAAAACTATAAATGTTCCTTGAACTTTTTTATTTTGTCATGTTATGACCACAAAGTACAATATATTTCACTGACACATTTTGGAACAGGCCAACACAAAGCCTTTAATTTTAAGTGGATTGCCATTTTCTTGGAAGGCTTGCAATTATGACATACTTCTTCCATTTTTGGATAATGGATTGAACAGCGCTCTGTGAGATGTTCAAAGTTTGGGATATTGTTTTATAATGTAGCCCTGTTTCAACCTCCTCCACAACATTATCCCTGACCCCTCTGCTGTGTTCCTGGGTCTGCATGGTGCCATTTATTTACCAGTGTTGACATTCATGGCAAAAATTGTTCCCAAACCTGGTCCTCAAGTATCCCTGTCCTGCATGTTCTAGGTGTCCCTTTATTCTTCTTCTTGAAATTTATTGGCGGTTGGCAAAGGTGTCCCCTTTCTTCCAAACACCTGACTTAGATGAATGGGTGATTGCAGAGGAGGTCATGCAATCATTGGAACAAGGCCTGCTTGAACTGAGACACATCTTAAACATGCAGGGCATTTTGGGGTATTTTAGGACCAGTTTAGGTATTGCTGAGCTAAGCCATGTTAATACTTTTCAAAGGACTGGGATATTTTTTTCTGCTTGAGAATAATCTTGAATGGCAAACTCTAAACTGGTTCGAAAAAGTCCTAGAACCGTTGTAAATAGACACCAGGCTTCTCACATTCTTGAAGATTATTTTACTGCCGTCTTTTCACCTTGGTACAGTGCTGACACCCATTTTGTTTGTGTTCTACAGTAGAAAATTAAACCAAAACTGGTTTTATTGAGATGTCCAGACTGATGATCAGTTTTTTAGTCCATTTGGACAGCTGCTAACTTAATAAATTCAAATCCTATGGAAACTGTTCCTGTAAATGTACCTATAAGTATGACTTGAGTTCCTTTTCTACATCTGTTGGATAATCCTCTTTAGCAGGAGATTAAGACACTAAATTGCGAGATTTTGACTATGAGAGTAAATAGAAGTAAACAGTAGAAATAATAAATAAAATAATATGTTAGAATACCAGTGCGTAGCTGGTCTAGCCTTTAACTACTACCCTAGCTGTACTCAGGAAGCTAATAGTCTTGACAGAGTGAGCCAAACATCATCTAGACACATTGTTTATCATAATTACCTTCTTTTGAGATTAGATATCATTTTCAAAATTAGGTTGATATATAACTGGACAGGTTATCATTCTCAGCAGGTCATACTTCACAGGAAGTGTGTAAAAATATGTGACGCTGACCTATAGTTGTGACCACAGTGGCAGCAAACACAGCCGAGCTGGTGAATTTCCAGAAGCCGTCTGCGGTTTGGTTGCCTTTCAAACTCAGACCAGTCTTTGATGCATCTCGAACAACCTAAAAGAGAAAAAAAGGGAAAGCTGAATTTTTCTACGGTTTACATTTATCAATATAAACAGACTTTATTAACCACATTTGACTCCTGTTCACAGTAATCTATTCTACTTTTAGAACACCTTGGAGCTATTCTGGTCAATAAATCATTGCAGTCAGCATTCCACAGTAGAATATCTTCTCACCTCTGTGTTCAGAGTTCAGCACCAAGGTGAGATATTAAAAATACTGCAAATAACAGGCTCAAAGTTTGCAACACTTTCTGTCAAGCAATGTAAAGGTTGTTTTATTCACACACCAGTGGCTTTACAAGTAAATACGCAGGGAGTTAACTTAAATCTTGGACTTTTGTTCTTTCTCTTTACAAATTTAGCTGGATTTGCTTTAATACAATGCAAATAATCGTTCTATTACTGAGTGGCAGAACATTCACCTGGTCAATAGTTTCACGTTCTAACATAAATTTGAACAGACGTCAATATTACGTGTGCTTCTTAGGTGTTTTAATAAATCCTGTGGTTCTCTTAACAGAACACTGAGAACATTTGTGGCCAATCAACATCTTGCAGGTTGGAATCATGTAAGCAAAGCAGAGTTAAAAGTTTCCACAAGCTATTTGCATGAAAAAGGGGTTGCCTGCTTGTTATTACATGCTTTTTTTCCCCTTTCTTTGTTGCTTAGATTTGATATCAAATCAGTCATGTTTGAAAAATCCCTGCCCACTCCCGAACTTCTATTGCAAATTTCTTCTTCATTTTACCAAATTTTTAAAAGGCTCAAAGGAAAATTCAAAATTTTATGTGAGATTTATTTTAGCTTAACAAAAACCTATTTTTGACACTAATAAATTCTAAATTTTCCTATGAAGACATTTCCTTTAATTGATTCAACATTCAACTCTGTTATGAATTATATTAAAACAAATTATTCCACTGTCCACATAAATACTGATGTGTGTGGTATCCTCATACCTTAGAAATAGGATGTAAAAAATTTTTCTCTAATATTTTTGTCATGTTCCTTTAAGTTTATTTTGTATTTCACAGGATGAATCACCCCATTGGGATTCAATTGAGTAAAGCTAATGGGTATTTTAATGATTTATTAGATGAAGGGACTGGACACCTGCTTTGCATTCTGCTGGATCATAAACACCTAACTCAGTGTCTGTGTTTTTTCAAACTGGCTTAAGTATTTAAAGTATCACTTTTCTGCAATGTGGATTTATCTCCTTTGCGAAGTCTTTCTTACTTCATGTATTAGTGGTGTACTGTCCTACTTAACCTGCATTGTGATGTTTAATAAGTTATAAGCCAAATATCTGTAACCACTTGTTTCAGTGTAGTTTAGGCATCCCTCTACATGTTAGTTCTAGCTTCTATCCCCATGCCAAATGAAAATATCAACTTTTGTAGGTTTTCAGGAAAACCAGCAGTTCTTTTTGCTGAATCTGGTCAAGAGTTTGTAACTTAACTAAGTTAAAAAGAAGAATCCTGCTGAACCAAACATGGCTCAGAAGGTGAAAAAGTTGCCTAATGGTTGAATGTGTCACCACCTTACTCCTGATAGTGGTACTGAGCGATTGATTAAGACAGAAGTTACAGAAATTGCTTGAATAGCTAACCATAAGTCATGAGCTGTATTATTTGAAGTAACTGGTTTGCAGCTTAGGTAAGTCGTCTTTTTGTCTGTTTCAGTAATCACACACTTGTGTCTCTGAAACTCCAGTATCTATTGTGCTGTTCAAGGGTGCACTTGTCGTTAAAATGAAGCCCAAGTTGATGATTCTTTAAGTGTTCTTTGAACGTGTACCCAAAGTAAATCTAGATCATTACTGAAAACTAAGATTCAGTTTTGATCTCTTTACCCACAGACAAGACACCAAGATAAATGTAGCTGACAAGTCTAAACTGGAGCACCATCATAGAAAAATTGGATTAGCAGTTCTGCAGAGAGAACATCAGTTAAGATTTTAGGATTCAGGACTAACGAGTAAAGTAGCTACATTTGTTTAGAAGAGATAATATTTCATGACACCCCAGTTTTTTTATGACCACATTCCCAAACACACCTTTAATGTGCTCTCGGATGTAAAAGCACAAAACACCTGATCAGGGCTGAATTACTGTGCGGCTGTGTGTCTCTATGTGTCTTTATAATAACCTCATTACTGTATAGTAACCAAGACTATCAATATATGCAGGAACATAGTGGATTCCAATTTGCTTTTGCATCAATAGGACCTTCACTCACTTGCAGGTTACTAATAAACTGTGATGCTCCACAGCATCATCACAAATACTAAGAACAGCCTGGATGGTTTTACCCAGATTCTTCTGTCCCAAAACCATCTAAACATGGAGCCAATTGTTTACATTTTTGCTGTCTTTCTGATCATCTGATGCACATCATAGCATGTTTGATGGTAGGGTGTTTATGATTCATAAGTTGTATTCTTTTGTGAGCAAAAATATCTCCTCTTAATTCCATGTATGGTTAATGATAGAATGGAGGTTTCTTGTTGAAGGCTTCCAGAGAGTTTAAAGGTCACCCAAATGCAATTTATATAAAATTAAAATGTGATGGCAAAATATAAAAATTATTTATTTTTTAATTTTGGTTTTCTGTTTGAGTTTTTAAAATGATTGTCAAGTCATGGTGAGGGTTTCTCTGCATTAAATGTAATCAAAATTTAAGAATCACATACAGACTTAGCTACATTTTAAAATCTACTAAGCAAATGACACAAAAGTGTAAAAGTTTATTACTTTTTATAGAATTACATTAGGTTGTGATCCATTATGAGTGCAGAGATATCTAAAAGGACAAGTGATCTTGACTGATTTATCCATGTATGTATCAATTAGGAGTTTACACGTCTATGTTATACTTTATGTTACTCTAACTAATCCATTTAATCATATTAAGACTTCTGAGTACCTTACCTGAGCCACTTCCTCTAGACCTTCTTGGTTCAGGCAGCTGTACGTCATTAGCAGCCTCTGTTTGTTAAGGAGCAACTTGGAGAGATCCTTCCCTCCAAGATCTCCTTCCAGTTTCCAGAAAATCACGCCACCAATCAGCACGTAGGCCACATAAATCACACCAAGCATGAGAATGGATGGCACCCGCGCCAGATTTAACATCTCCTTCACTCCCATGTTGGCCAGGCAGTCCGAACGTTGACGTCCAGTTTTAGCTCGGAGTCTCAGCCTCTGCAGTCAGGTGCAAAGAGTAGAGAGGGTTTACCTGGCGGACTCACATCACAGGCAAATGAACCTTTCCAGAGCACTACTGTTTCAATCACTTCACTGACCTGACATGCAAATCCAGAGGAGCAAAGTAAGATAAGGGAGATAAGGCAGCACAAGTAGAAATGTACAATGTCTTGGAAAAACTAACATATGCACATCGCTTTAAAGTTTCTCACATTTTGTCAGCTTAGAACTAAAATCTTTAATGGGAAGTTTGAGATTTTATGTGATAACACAATCTCTTTCAAAATGATACCCCTTAATAAAAAATAGCACCATCAATTGTCTTCGGAAGTCCCAGAATAAGTAAACAGAGTCTATCAGTATGTGATTTAATCATGGAATATATCTAGCTGTTCATTTCGGTCTCTTGTTTTGCAAAGCTGATAGCGATGCACCTTAAAAGCCTAAACCAGTTTGCTGCAATGCATTGAAAGGTTGTATTGAAAAGTATTGATTCATCAGGAATGAAGACATATGGATGCGACATATTTAAGATTTTTATTGCTAATAAACCCTACATCCTCTTCCTTCCACTCCATCATTGTGCAATACTTTAATGTTGGTCAAATACAATAGGAACAAAAACATAAAAATTTGTGATTGCAACGTGACAAATTGTGGAAAAAGTCCAGATGTATGAGCTCCTTTGCACGGCATCTTGAATGAATGTCAGATATGCGTATTTGGTGTTTTTAATTTTGTCTTCTGAAAAACATAAGGCAGTGTCAGGTGAGGGCCATCCTCTTTTTTCCACCTCGCATCACCATCTTGATTAATGTGTTGGTTTAAGATAGCCGTCCGTGCTCAAGTCACTAGAGTCTCCCGTCAGCACACAAGCACAGATGTGGACTGACATCAATGAACACACACAAAACACACGCACACACACCGCCCCACGCACACCCCCACACGCCATGTGACAGGGTGTCGTGAAATAACAGCCCAGATATGAGCTTCCTGTTTGAACATCTAATCATACGGGTGGGAATCAGAAGAGAACAAGGAAAAGATAAACACCAATCATAGAATGGAAAAAACAGATGATTCCTGATCAAGCAGGCTTTCACACTGAGGTAGAACACAATATATCCCCAATATATGTATGTATTAAAACTGTTGTTGCCTCGTCTTGTATTAAGAGAGATATTAGAGAGAGAGAGAAAAAAGGATTAAATAAAGTATTAACCAGCAGAATAATATTACTTGAAAGAATTTTAAAGTCCATTGTCAGATCTTTGATGTGACTTCTAATTTACTGGAGGAAACGTCCTCATCCTCTTCTTCATGCTTCTTAAAACCTGGGTGAGTCAGGATAACCAGGTTCTCCATGATCCTCACTCCCATGTTGAGGATAAGCGCGAGCCAAGCAAGCGCGAAGATGATCCAAATGCCTGCAAGGCAGCGGTACAGGGAGATGTACTCCTTCCCTGGGTCGGTGCCTTTAAGCAGAAACATGTAAGAACATGTTAAATGAGTTTATCTGAGTTCAGAGCGCACATTAATCTTCCAACGCCTCACTGACTTATACAACAGAATGAGACCTGGGAGCTTTAGATAGACAGAAGTGACTGTTGCAGCCTTTCTAGCACATTAGTGGTTTGATTGTGGTCTCTACTCACCTACTACATAATCTCCAAAACCAATGGTGCTGAGGGTAATGAAGGCAAAGTAGAAGGCCTCTCCAAACGTCCAGCTTTCCACATAACTGAACAGAAGAGGAGGGATGACGAGAAACAGCATGCTGCCGGTGATGAAGAACAAACTGACTGCCAGGGCTTCCACGGCTTTCTGGGACAGTAAAAAAACCCTCTTTATTTAGCCAATATATGCGACCATCAGTTATACGCTGCATTGCAGAATAAAGAGAACCATGTCAGAACCTTGTGAGGAACAACCGCCACCATTCCTGTCTCTAGTCGACCCAGATGAATGGTCAGACACTTGCCCATTTGTTTCAGGAAAGCCAGGTTCAGAGGAATACCACAGAGTGCATAAAACACACAAAACACCTGACCGGACACAGTGCTCGGGGAGAGGTTTCCGTAACCTGTGAACCAGACAAGTAAGATGTAATGAAGCATCATATTTTACAACAACTGGAGCTGAAAGGGTAAAACATCAATCTACCAATGGTTGTGACGACTGTGCCTGCAAAAAAGAAGGAGCTGCTGAAATCCCAGTTACTGGGGTTGGTTGAGTTGCCTGAGGGGTTCACTCCCTTTTCCCAGGCATATAAAATCACCTGCAGACAGAGTAAAATGCACATTAAGACACAAATCAGCAATGATTGATAGGCTTGAACAGAAATATTCTTGCATAACCAAACTTGGGTTTGGAAGGTTGTGCAGCTAAAACAGATTTTTCTTTTTTTTAAATCTACAATGAGTTTTACATGAAGTTTTTTTTAGAATTAAGTAATGATTTAGCTGAATCAGGTAAAATATTTTCACAGTTTTTCTGATTTAATGTTAGGTAACCCCATATTTGTCAGGGTAAATTACATCAGACTTGGCAGTATTGAAATGTTATTGTTCAATCAGCAAGACTTACACAACTGAAAGGTAAAAAAATATATTTTGTTTAATTCAAGTTATAGGGAATAAATTAGAAATTTCATAATACATTTTTAAAAGGTAACCAATGACTAGTAATATTAAAAACAGATTATATAAAACCAAAAAAATCTAAATAAAACTAAACAGGTAAAAAAAGGTAAAACAATCACAATAATAATAAAAAAAACTACATCATTGCCATCATTATCAAGATTAATAAAGATAAGCCAATAGATTGGAAATGAACATATTTTACTGTAATCATTTTTAAAATTAATTTTAACAGATCTTTTTATGAGGACAACCCCATTTAAATCCTTGAATTAAATCACTTTAAGAAAACTTTTTAAGGTCACCAGGGTAATGATTTTGTCAAATGTTATAAATTACGACACATTTATTGATCTTTCAAACCAGTTACTGTAAAACCATTTATTGCGGTAAGCCTGACCTAATAATAAAATTGATTTTTCAGCTTTACAAACCAAATGCACCAAATATTGACATAATGAATTAGTTTTATTTGTATAAGACTGAAGCTTTTGTCAACCACAAAGTGGAAAATAACTCTAAAACCATGCATTTTAACCTCTCCTAGTCTAAAGAAATATTTCAGATTAATAAGAAAAAAAAAATAGAAACCTGGACAAACTTCTCCAAGGCAGGACCATCCAAGCAGGTGTAATTAGCCAGAAAATGTAGTTTCTCTAGCTGGAAGTGGTTTCTGTTGTTGCTCTCGGCTTCTCTTTCCAGAATCTGGAAGATGATGGCCCCGATCAGCAGGTATGTGAAGTGGGCCAAAATTAAAAGTGCTGTCCAGTTCACTTTGACCCGAGCCAGATGAAAGCACGCCATTAACCCCCCTCCCCACCACCGCACCAGAAAAAGACAAAAATGCTGGTGCTCAAGCTCAGAAAAAACATAAAAGTACTTTAAAAAAAAAGAGGAAGATTGAATTTCTATGTTAAGTAGTTCTTGTGAAGTTCTCCAAATAGATGTCCTGTCACTTTAGAAAAATGCATTCTTCTTAAAAGAAAAAGAAGGTATTTTGAAAAAAGCAGTCCTGCTTAACATCACAGCTGCTCAGGCTGATGTTGTATCTCTCTCTGAACGGCAATGTCTTCAGTCTGATTGGTCAGAGGAGCACGGGTGCTGATTTCTGGGTTACCGAGGTAACGGCCGAACTCTTTTCCTCAATTAGCGAGCGACATCTGGTCCCAAGCTTTCCCCTGTTTCCACTAATAAGGAAGCAGTGGCAGTATCTTGTCAGCAGAACAAAAGTTAATGTTTTACCTGCTTTCCATTTGACACCCTCAGATGTCGGTCTCCTACTTTGGGATCTGGAGGTTGGTGGTGCTTTAATTTTATGTGAAATCTGTCAATATGTTAGTGGAGCTGCTCTGGAAGTTATTGCAACCCTTGACGTATGGAGTAGAAAATAAATCTAGAGCAGTATTTATATCCTTTGATCTGATCACTGTCATCTGTCGTTACATCCAAGAATTTTAAAGCATTTCATTTGACGCCTAAATAACATACAGTCCAACCGTCAATGGTCAGAAGCTAGGGCTGCTAAGGACTGTTAGAGAACATTGGTGAGCAGCAACATGAAGAGCAAGGAAAACAGCAGAGAGGTCAGGAATAAAGTTGTGCAGAAGTTTAATGCGGGGTTAGGATGTCAAACTCCATCATTAATTGACGGGTCAACTACTAGCTGTGAACTCTACAAGCAATGCCATAAGCTATATAAGGACACAGCAAACAAGTGGAAGAATTTTCTGATCAAATAAAACAAAACAAAAAATCACAACTTTTCTCAGTACCTTAGCATATCAACCACAGTGAAACATGTTGGTGACAGTGTTATGCTCCGGAGATGCGTTTCTTGAGTAGGGATGGGGAAGATGATCAATGAAAGAAGGATTTAGCTCCAAAAAGGCTAGGTTTAGAAGAAAACCTATTAGGCTGAAAAAGACTTGAGAGTGAGGGAAATGCAAGGAAACAACCATAAACATACAGACAGAGCTACACTAGAATATATTAGAGCATGTGCTTGTTTTGAAATAGGCCAGTCAAAGTCCAGATCAAAATTCCATTACGAATCTGTGGCAACACTTAAAAACTGCTCTGCATTGACTCTCTCTGTCAAATAAGTGGCAAAAAAAACAACAACTGTCTCTACTTGTTCAAAACTGGTAAGGACATGCCAGTTGCAGGTTTGCAGGTTTAAGTGCAGTGATACGAGGCTCTGAAAAGCATTAGCAGAGCTGAGCTAAATATAAATGCAAGGCATTTTAAAAATAAAATCTACATGAATACAAATTTAAAACTTTGTGCCTTTCACTTTATGAATATGCACTATTTTTGACGGTCTGTCACATAAAACACAAAAAAAACAATCTGAAGGTTGTGATTTCAACTAGACAAAATCCCATGGATCAGAGCTTGCATCTGAGGCCAAAGGTTTTGTTTTTACAGTTTTTCACTTTTAGTCTCAGATGCAAGCCAGGATACATGTGGTATTCTGTCTAGTTCGGCTAATTCAGTTTCTTTACAAATTAACTTTAAAGTCTTACCAGTATAAATGCTCAGTCTTTTTACAAGTCAGCTGGAACAATTTCTGCACGTTTTCCATCACATCTGGAACCAGAGCTGTTTATAGTCACGGGACGAGTTCAAAACATTTCTTGAATATAAACCAGAAACTAAACACTTCAAAAACCTTTTTATAATGAAGATCTTTAGCATTATTGTTAATCCTGGCATTATGTTGAAATGTGGCTGAATAGATATTAACGCTGGAGCTGCAGTTTTTGTACCACCTGGTTACTGCTTAGAGACGTTCCAAATTATCCAAAAGAATTAAGATCCTTTTAAAGTGAAAATTGTTTCCTTTTTCTTAAGGACCAACTGTGTAAAGCAGATGATAGGTTTTCATTTCAGAATGTTTTTAAGCCTTCTTTAATTTGAATAATAATCTTAGCTGGATTGCAGAAAATTTGGAAAACCTTTTTTAGAGAGAAGGTAAATTTGACACTGCTAAAGTGTGCCTCCTATTTTCCTTAACCTTAAGATGCCTTCCTGTGCTCTCACCACTCTCTGTTTACAACTAGTATTTTACTATGACGATTCTACCCAGTTTATCAAAGACTACACCACACCCACAGCTGCAGCCTTAAACAACTCTATGAGACAGCACTGGGATGCAGCTACACTGGTACATAAAGGAGATAAATCACCTCGACACAAGGCCACTATGGTCACTGCTAAGTCATGGCAGTGTAGATGGGCCTCATGTCTTGGATTTGCTTCTTCTGCTGCTTTTGCTGCCACAACTCTCCACCACAAACCAAGTTTACATATGATTTCTTAGTATTTTGTAGATTTGGTTTTAAACTGTATGAGTTAGGTCAAAAGACCTGGGTATTGTTAGTTAGACGCTAGGATAGTGACACAATTCGTTTATTACTTTCTTCAAATGATTTCTATGAGAAAGAGCAGAGGTGTTTAAGTGTTTAGGATGATGGATTTGTCAGCTTCTAATTCACAACATTTCAGTTAGGTTGTGGCCCCACATGCAGATGTACTGGTGGGGCCACACATCAAATGCATTGTTTCCTTGTCTGACATGGAGAAAAAAAAATCAACTGAATCAGCATGGATGGCATCAAAATTATCGGGAATGCATACCGTTAAAGAATGATATTGCAATATTATTTCCAAATATTGTGACAATACTGGTTGTGATAAAAGCACATTTATCTCACAATTCTTTTTATTTTCCATCATCACAATGCATATATCACTATCCATAAGCTTTCTGATAACAGTAACAAATATCTATATTAGTTATAGGCATTAAAAGTAAAAAGAAATGCAAATGGTTAAATATATTATCATCAGGCAAAATTTTAATGCATGGTGCCTTAACTCTTATAGCCCAATAAATATTCAATCCGTTAGGTAATTTATGATTGCGATATTGCACACATTCTCATTGCAATAAGGACTGTGAGTCGACATCTAATAATTAAGATGAAAATGAAACTGCTGCTATGGCTGGTCAGTATGCATGGATGTGATTGGTTGTATATATACATAATGGTTTATATTTTAAATATATGAATTGAACAAATTCTGTAACAGAATTAGATCCCCTCTACTGTAATGTGAACTAAATAAAACTCTGTTTCTGTCCAGAAACTGAATTTTGTACCCCGCCTTCTAGCCTCTAGCTAATGGATGAATGGATTTCTACTATTCCATATTACCTTTAAACAGATCTTAAAACATTTCATGCAGTTGTGGAAATGGAGTTAACGTCATGGCAATGAGATGTAACAGATATGACTTTAAAGGGTGAGTTGTCTGGAGAAATATCCAAGGCAACGACAGAGCCCAGAACTGAATGCAAAGTGTGCAACTTCTTGTCATCCATCAAACAAATTAATGCAAAGCAATGCAAAATGTTGACAAGTTGTTTGAAAGGCATAGGTGGTTCCACAGTGGCTGGTTGGATCTTCTTCCCTATGGCTTTTAGCAGAACAGCTGCAAAGGTCAGAAGGACAGAACCGATTGCTTGTTTTTGTACAATGGCCTCAAGCTTTTCCCAGAATTTAAGAATAAATTTACCTAGTAATGGACTGTCTTCCTGAATTTTCTTTACTTTTCTTTATGTTTTCTTTATGTTTCTTTACTTGCTCTTACTCAGAAGATCCCATTTGAGATTGACAGAGAAAATTTTGCTAGGTAACTGTCCTGATGAGCTCAACAAGAAAATAGGATTTAAAAAGTCAACACATAGCACAGGTGCCATTTGTAGCATCGTAAAAGTATTTTTCTTTGAGGACGAAACTACAAAAAATAAAAACTTTGTACCCCGGCAGCGAATTGTTTCCTAAAGTGCAGAACAACAGCACAATGGAAGTGATGGCTCAAGCATATCAGGATCTCACAGTTGCATTTTGCCTTAATTGTTTGGGCAAAGCAATAAAGAGCTTTATTATTCACACTACGTCCCATAGTTTTATATTAATTTACATAAAAATTAATAGAGCAAACTCAGCTGGAAATATAAAAAGCACTTCTTTCTAAATGTTGAGACATGTCACCAATTAAAAAGTTTCACAAGATTTCAATAAATACTGCGGCTCTTTTCTGGTTATTATTATGTCTTTTCTCTGTTGTTTTACTAGTAAAAGGGTTTACATCAAACGTTAGACATAGTCTGTGGTTTATGCTGCTGTCCAGAATAAGAAAGCATGAGTGGTCTGCGGCAATACAAATTCCCAGACCATTCGTTTGCCTGGAAGTGATGATATGGCTCCTCGTTAGAACTTCACATCTTTATGGGGGCCTAAAATACACAAAGCACAAACCTACTTGATTAGTAGCTATTATGTCTTACACAGCACACATTTGACAGATAGCAACACTTGGTGCACTTTTCGTTTCCTCAGTTAGTAAAAACTAAACTCAACTCATTTAGACTGTTTTTTTCCGTGTTGTAAAAAAAGTAGTCTAACAGCTAAAGTAGCCTATAACCTCAGCTTCTCTGAATATCTGATGACAAAATACAACACAGGCAAATCTGCTGTTGGCAAAGCAAACATCTACACAAAAGTTATAATGGGAGAACCGACAAATCTATAGAGATGGTATTTCTCTGAGCAAATATGCCAAACTGTTCTTTATGTAATATTCTACAGAAACACCGTTACAACCGTAATATCAGAAAATGGAAAATGAATAGTAGAACTGAACACCTGGCAAGACAAGGTAGATTTAGGTTTCGGATTTGCACCAAAACTAACAGGCCGTGAGACATTTAATCTCAAAATCAGCCAATAGGCCAATGGTGACACTGCAGGTGAAGTCTCAAAACATAGTTAGAGAATAATTAAATTACTTAGATCAGGGTGTCAAACTCTAGTTTTTGAGGGCTGCTGTCCTGCAACTTTTTGATGTGTCTCAAGTCCAACACACCTGAATGTAAGGATTGAATCACCTCCTCATCCCCTCAAGCTCTACAGAGTCCTGTGGTTGTGGTGTGTGGGACCAGAGATGCATCTAAAAGTTGCAGAAGGCCTGGGGTTTGACAGCTATGGTTTAGATCAAAGTGCATGCATGTGTCAGAATGGCCACGCTGAAATCCAGTGGGGCAAAACTTGGAAAAACTCTAGTTTTTTTGAGGCACTGTATTGTCTGATGAACTCAAGCTCTTTAATGCTAACAAAACTTTCTGATGCATTGTAATTCATCACACCACTAGAGTGCAGCGTTGAGCACCTATAAGTACAGTTTGCACCAATTTCTGTGTGCAAACTGTATTAGTGCGTGCCTGTGTATATGACCTTGTATTTGGTACATTTTAAGTCTCAATGAGAAAAAGTGCTGCTTTTGGGTTAGGGGTTAGGCTTAGGACTAAGGTGTGAATTGAGTTTAGGGTTAGGCATGGGGTTAGGGTTAGGGGTAAGGGTCAGGTGTAGGCTATTGAAATAGAGGAAAAAATGAATGGAAGTCAATGCAAAGTCCTTGAGAAGACAGAAAGACACTACATGAGAGAGGGTGTGTGTGTGTGTGTGTGTGTGTGTGTGTTACCTATCCTGCTGAGGAGATTTTTCCGGGCCATAACAAAGGCCAGGATGTTAGAATCAACTTCCTGATCTCCAGTCAGTGGAATGGAAGAAGACGTGAGGGTTGTTGTGGAAAGGTTCCTGAAACGTACTTGTGGTTACTCTAACATGCCAAGGGTTGAAATTTGTCTTTTAAAAAAAGTGGTCATGTTTGTTTTGAAGCAGGCACAAAAAAAGTCTTCATATGACCCCTGTATGAAACATGTAAACTGTTTGTGGAGCAAAATTTAAAGCAGAAACTTTGACAGAGAACAGCTCCTTGTGTTTCAGAGCCTCACTACAGAACAAAAGTGGGTCTGTGCTGCGAGTGCTTGTTTAAGAGGAAGCATATACATATTACAGCGAGTGTTTAACAGTGGCTGTAAAAAGGAGCTTTCAGCATCTGGGTTAAAGCGAGACTTTTTTGATTTGTGAACATTACTCGCAGACATTACTTCACAAAGACATTAAAATTTATGACGGCTCTCGTAAGTGAAGAAAAAACACAGAACAGCTATAAAATCTGCAGGTCTGGGCTGTATGTATGGATTTCGGCTACATACAGCCACACATACTATTGTGTGTGTGGCTGTGTATGAAAGTATTAATTGAAAAATTAGGCAAAAAAATTAGGCTTAATTTCAGTTAGCAGGAGTCACAGCTCATTTAATACATACCAGAAAAATAACAAATTTCCCCAAGTTAAACTATTTCAGTCTTCTAATTAGCTTTTCAGTGGAAGGAACAATTGGTTTAATTTACATATTCTGGTTGCTTTTTGGGTCTGTGATTACCCTCTGGATAATGTACCTCCAGTATGAATTCTTACTCTCCTCTTGGGACTTGTTCCAGGCTGACCAAACTGGTGCTGGAAGTTTGTCTATGGGTGCAAGACAGCTGAAAGTAAGACAAATTTAGTTATTTCCACTCTCGGCATTTTTTTTCCAATTCACAAACTGCAATGTAGTACAATCTAGACATACTTTCCTAAAATAAAAGAAGAGAGAATTAAAAAGTGAATGACCTCAGATCAGGAGCGGAAGAGACTGAATTGTCCAGATTTGTGTCCTGCTTTGATGGAGACTCCTTCATTGTGCTGTTTAGATCAGGAGCACTGTGGAAGAAAGCAGAGCCTTTCATAAAGACAGAGATAATGTCAAAGTAATACCACAGGTCGGTGTTTTAAACATGGAAGTTATCTGTGTCCCCTACTTTATACCACCAGATGGAGCTACAGCATAAAGCAGCCAGAATTTTTCTTCTGCAGGTTCATCAAAATTAAACACAAGGTTTCTTTTTAAAACACTGAGAAAAGTGTGCCAGAAGACCAAATACATGCTTTTTGAACTTCTTTCTGTTTCAACAACATATGACATGTCTGACTTTTAATCCAATGTATTGTGTAAACAATTTGTGTTTTATCATTTTTATTTCATAACTCAAGACAAACCTGCTGCTGCATTTTAGATTTGCAAAATAATCCAAAAATAATTCCTTGTCACTAACAACTTTCTTGTACACAGGTTACTTGAAGAGAGGGGATACCAAAGTTTAATGGTATTTTTGTCCAACTTTTGTGTAGATGCAACTTAGTTGTGGAGAAAACATTGATTCTAGTGAGTGGCTGACATTATCTGTTGTAATCACGCTTCTAATGCAATACCCGAACCAAAATTTCTCCTCTGATGTTCTTGTTGCAGAAATTAGAATGTAGAAATTAGATCTGGCTGGATTTTTAGGCTTGGCTTTTTGAACAATTAGTCTTGATTATTTTGGGCCCTCTCGCAAGTTTCTTCCAGGCCTGTCTTGCATTCAACTCAGTCCTCTTTGGCCATGTAGAAGAGAAATATTCCCACAGCAGGATGGTGCCTCCATCATGTTTAGTAGTGGGGATTTTGTGTTAAGGGTGATGATCATTGTTAGTTTTCTGCCACAAAATGTTTTGCATGTCGGCCAAAAAGTCCAGCTTTGGGTTTTCTGACCAGAGCCCATTCATCCACATGTTTGCAGTGTACCCTACATGGCTTGTGGGAGATTTTACAGGATTTCTTATGGCTTTCTCCTTCCAGCTCCTTTATAGAAGTCAGAATTGCGGGGTGCACCAGCCTGGCAACAGATGCAGCTTCTGCAGAGCTACAAAAGCCCTCTTGACTGCTTCTCTGATTAAAGCTTCCCTTCGAAAGTGATGTATGCTTTTCTGTTCACTTCACACACATTGTGAACATACGCTGAAGCTTGTGGTTGGAAAATGGAAAAGTGGAAAACGTTGTTTCAAAATTGTGGTGAGAATGATTTGATTCCTCTGTTCAGTTCTGAGCAAGCTTCAAACTATGACATGTATAAGTGCAGTTTGCATAAGGAATTTACACTTGATATGGATTCTGCAATTTCTTTGCTCTTTCTTTCTAGTTTTTCTTATTTCAAAGTGAAAATGCAACAGCTCACAGAAAGAAATGGGAGCAAATAAAACTCAACAAAATAGACAAAATCTTCCTGGTTGCATTATGTCAGCAAATAAAGTAGCATATTGTAAAATGGCCATATGGTAGTAAACACTCGATAACAGCAGACATGAGAGGGATCATTTCAAGGGCAGTTTCTGTGATCAGTATCTGAGGAAAACATTGACAAACTCTGGGCTCATTTCCTCACTGTGTGTGCATTAATAACTGTCATCAGAGTTACTGCAGATTTAAGACGATAAATACGGGCTGTGATTATGTTGTGAGTGTCCTCTGGCTGATGGCGTCACAGATGGTGAAGAAAATGCACACAAACGCCTGTAAGTGATGACAAATATTCAATGTCTGTTCCGTGGAAGCCAGCAATCAGAAGCACGTTGTTGAGTAATCAACTAATTATGAAATGGTAAACATTCATGTATTTTGTAGAAATAAGTAATTGACGACAACTGTTTTTTCATGCAACTTGTGACTTAAAAACAATTCATCTCAATTTAAATGTAATCAGAAGGTGTATATTTTGAAGGTGTTTAGCAGAATGAATGAATGAATGAATGAGTGAATGAATGAAAATACTTTATTAATTCCAGAGGGAAATTCACATCTCAGTGCAGTTCATGGAGTAACATATATTTGGTTGTTCTCAGTTTTTTTAAATTCTTTGAAAAAACAACACATTCTTCCAATTTTGGGCCTAAAGGGGCAAAAAACATCATTTTAGAATTTAAGAAAAAAAGTTTGTCACTTCTTCAATTCGGAAAAAATGCTAGCCAGCTTTCTTATGTTAGTATCCTTGAATTTAAAGGAGTTGTGGATTGCAGCTGTTTATTTGTCCAAGCATTTCCTCAAGGTTTAAAAACAAACACTGAATAAAAAAAAGAGGAGGGAATAATTGTCTTGCTATGTGCCGAAAATCAGCTGCAAAGAAAACAATGAATAGACCAGAGATAAAGGAAGACTTTAGTTGTGTAATCTGTTGTTGTTTGACAAAACCGCATCACCAATTTTTCATCCGGAATTTCAAAAATGTAAAAAAAAAAACTGATTTTGTTGTAAAAGAGGCTTTTGAGACCTGTAAAATAATTCACAATACTCCTAATTGGCAGAAAAGCAAAAGTGCAACATATAAAAATATAGCAGAAAAGCTCTTACCAAAATCCTGGAGTGCCAGGTGAAGATGGTTGCAAGGTTTCATTTTGAGATGCAGAGCTATAACTGGCTTCAGGCTCCGACTCAGATTCCTAATAAAAAATGTAAAAAAAATTACTGAAACATTTCTACAACAACTATCAACAAAAACAGCCCAACAGAATAACGTGAGCATGCTACATACACCTGACAGATTAAAGAAAGCACCTCTGATGCTTTACTGTTCTGGTTCGTTATTTAGCAAATGCAAAGTTTAAGTAAGTGCGTGTGTGCATCTACTACTGGATCAGCGCTTTTGGGCATAAGCTGGTAAGAAAAATACTCAGCTTTGTCAGGCAAAGCTGCATGTGTGAAGTCTCTTACACTTCCTCATCGTCTGTCATTCAGAAATTCATATCCAAATGTTGCCGAGATAAAAGAGAGAGACACTCATCTCCAATCCTAAGGTCAGCGTAATTTGCTCCTCAGATGTTCTTGCTTTACATCTTCGTGTTGGCTGGTTGCCTGAAATGTGCTCAATAGGTGTCCAGGCTGAGCAAAGCGTGAGTTATCTGACTCCTCACTGAGTCAGTGTTACAATTGAATCCTTTGCCAGCCGTCCTCTCTGCAATCTTTTGTATATTAGACTAAAATAGACTCTGACTCATGTTATTATCCACTCTGTTAATGTTTGAGTCACAAAGAATTGAGGAAAAAATAAATGCCTCTCTGTTTGCCTCCTACTCTCCCTCCCACTAAGTCCCATTTAGCTTTGTAACAAACAGAGGCAGCAATCGACACATTTGTCAGGTAGTATACATGCTAAATGTCAGCAATGCTCAAAACACCAGTATGGTAAGAAACACAGTTTATAAAGAGAAAAACATTGATACAAACCAAGCATCAGAATCACATTTTTTGTTGTTTCAATCTAATCAGAGTAGATTTACAGCTTCTGACAATTGTTTTTCATAAACCTTGAACTTTTTCACACTTTGTCTCAAAGTATAAATGTCCTTCCATTTGGATGCAATGTTCTTCATTAATTTTAGCAAGCATAATATTGCTGCCACTGTTATTTTAGTTCATTGTGTGTATGCATATTTAAGATGCTTGGAACTGTTTAATGATGGGCATCAGCATAAAGTCTCAATGGGACCGCCGGCTCTGCACCAAGCTCAACATCTAAGCGCATGCTGGTTTACCTGCTAGTCTAAAACAAGTTTTTTCATTTGTCATTTTTGCCGGACCCTTGCCCTGACCTGAGGGACAGATATAATCATGTATTAAGAAATTGTTTTTTGTTTGTGTGTGTCTGAACTTGGTAGTTAAATATGACACTATAGTCGTCTGTCTTCCATTTGACGCTTATTGCAACAGAGCTGCAGTGGATTTATATTTAGAAGTGTGAAATTAAACATGGGGTGAATACCAATGCATTTATATTTCCAAGTTCCTAGTTGTGAAAAGTTTTGAAAACTCTGTATTAGAGTTTTTTTCAGCCACTACAGTTATATCCTAGATTGTGTTGTTTTTTTTTAGTAAAATATACTGACGTTTCTGGTGTTATTATGACAAAACATGAAAAGTCCAAGGGTATGAATTGCAAAAGGCACTGTAAGGTGCATTGTCACAAGGATAGAAAAGAGGCCAGTCACCTGTAGATTCAAAGCCTCCTGACTCCACCACGTCTGGAAATCCTTCCGAATCTTGACCTTCACCCTGTCTATTAACAGCTGCAGATGCTCAGTCTCTGTCCTCAGAGCCTGTAGGTGGCCAAGGTTGTTGTTGTAGCTGACAAGGGATATCAGCAGTGCAAAATTTATCTTTAGTTGGCTTTACACAGCACCTGCTGTGTTCAATCAGACCAAGCAGGGTCTTGGGGGGGAAAACTGGAATAACATTTGGTAAGTTATTTGAGACAACTCACATCACTTTCTCTTGCTTAACTTGGTTGCAGAGGCTTTCTTCCAGGGGGTCGTTCTCCTCCTTGTCCTGTGTATCATTTCCTGTCGCAGCTATAAAGTAATTCAAGTTAAACAAGCAGATATTTAGAAATTTGCATCCAAAAGTAAAATGTAAGTAAAATGTTATTTTGGTCATGTACAATAAAAACATGGCTGCTATGAACTCTTCCCTGAGGATGAGATTCAAACTAACAAGAAAAGCCCTTTGACGTCAGAACCAGGGGAAAATGTTAGCTTTATGACCAAATTTTCTCATCAAAGCATGCATGTTAACAGATCAAAACCATCAGAAGAGAAGCTAACAGAGTGCAGTTTTGGTATTTAAGCTTGCAGTCACTGAGGCCTTCTGTAAAAGCTTTGAAGTGGCCACTGATGCACACAAGACAAAAGCAGCCAGAAAGTTCAGTGTTTCCCATCCTTTCAGGAGTGACAAGTTTAGAAAAACGATAAAATGATGTCCCATTTGTCATAATTTATACACTGATATGACATCAGTGTATAAATGTTCAAAGGCACTTCAACACATGGTCAGGAAAAAGCTGAAATCAAACTCATACGATCGTGAAACAGCTCCTCCGTCCCATGCCAGATCCTCCACCATACATAACAGTAGGCGTGTGATGATTTTCTGTTTCTTCATTCTGTGTTTCACATCATACACATCTGGAGAGGTTGTAGCAAAAAAAGTTTAATCTTTCTGTGCTGGAAGGACATGCTTCACTTAAAGGTCCAGTTTAGAAAACCTCCACAACTACATTTGTGACAACAGGCTTTCTTGTGGCCTTCTCCCAAACATAATTTATTAATCTTTCTTATCCTTGTTTGTCACAGTTAAAGTATTTTATAACTTGTATTTTTTTTGCTCTAAATGTAGGAATAGGAAAGTTTATAAAATAATATATTTGCCTGACCTTACATCTGCTTCACATGCATCGAATATTCTTTTTAACTTTGAAGGATGGTTAGAATGAATTTGCTTCTATTTTAAATCATATGTATAGCCCAGAAATAAAAGAGATCACTGATTTCAAAATACAAATTAGAATTACCTCTTGTTAGTTAATTTTGACTAATGTTCAAATCAACATAAAAAATGCTTTTATATTTACACAATAGATGTCTACAGTGGTAATAGGTTTGTTCCTTGCAATACCATTAAAATTCCCTTTTTCCTACTGTGGAATTTCCTTCCCCACTACATAACTGTACATAGAGCTTACTGCCGGTGGAACTGTCTTAGCAAGCTCTAAAGAAAGTGTACAGGTATATTGTGCAGGTATAACATACACGCAAGTTATCTCGTTAACAATCATGTAAGTTTTCACTGCACAGTGGCGCAGTAGGTAGCACTGCTGCCTTGCAGCAAGAAGGACCTGGGTTCGATTCCCGGCCTGGGGTCTTTCTGCATGGAGTTTGCATGTTGCTTCCTCCCACAGTCCAAAAACATGACTGTTAGATTAATTGGTCTTTCTAAATTCTCCCTAGGTGTGAGTGTATGTGTGTGTGCATGGTTGCTTGTCCTGGGCTGTTTTTGTTGATGTCCTGTCTGTGTCTGTGTTGCCCTGCGACAGACTGGCGTTCTGTCCAGGGTGTACCCCACCTTTCGCCCGATACGTTCGCTGGAGATAGGCACCAGCACCTCTCCCGACCCCACTAGGGACAAGGGTGTACAGAAAATGGATGTACGTTTTTATCTTCATACCATGAGCTGCTCTTTGTCTCCTCCGTGTCTGTAACTGCTTCTTCAATTCAGCTGAAGACAAAGAAGAATGAAGACAAAAACATGATGTTTTTTTTTAAACAATTTTCAACAATAAATGTGCTTTCAAATAATCTTTCAGCAATCTGTAAGAAATGCTAAACGGGAAGCTGAAAACAAAATAGGTTTGTGGTAACAAACCCGTAGCCTCTTCAAGAGCATTCTGCACTTTCCTCAGTTTGTGATTTTAACAGATAAAAAAACTTTAAAAACTGCCATCATTTTTCATGACATCGTTCTATTTTTAATATTTCAGCGTTCGTCTGAAGAGCATTTTGGTTCAGAAACCAAAAATATTTTCTAAAAAAAATAATTTTTTTTTAGGAAAACAATATTTAGTTTTAGAACTAAAATTTTGGGTAAAATTTTTGAGAAGTCCAATAGGGCGAACTTAAATTATGGAAAACTATTTCATTCTTTATTAGTTATAGACAGTAGAAAAACGATTGGTGTAGACTCTTAGTCATGAAGATTAGGACAATTAACCAGTCCTTATATAATGATATAAATTAACTTTTGTTTCTTGTTTCCGTGAGTGTGATCCTTAGCTGATGGAGTCTATCTGCTTCAAGGTTCAACATGTGCAGAGAATCTTCAAAGACATTCTCTATATGTCAGTAGCAACAACCATTATCTGTGTTATTGTTGCCTTTCTATCACCTCAAACAAGTCAGACCCTGACACCAACATAATTTCCACTCACTGGAAATAATTTCTGGACCGTTCTCTGTATGCTTGTGAGATGGTTGTGTGATCATCTGGGTAGATCAGCAGTTTCAGAAACACTTAGACTGGTCTGTAAAGGCCCAACAGCCATGGCCTGTTCAAACTCACTTACAACCCCAGTGCTTCCCAATTCTGATGCTCAGTTTGAACTTTGGCAAATTGCCTTCACCACGTTTAGATGAGTTGCTAGGTTGAGAGTGTCTGCAGCTGTTTGTGCAAACAATGCCAGGAATAAGCATGAAGGAGATGTTTGGGATTTTTGGGTCACAAACAAACAGACATGGAGGGTAGCAGAATGGTAGTGTCTGTGATTTTCTTTAACAATCCCTTAGGTCTCATACATAAAAACTGCTCAGTAACTGAGCCCTGCAAAGTGATGCTATGTCCAATCTAAAATCAGAGGTTTAAGCTCCATAGATGAGAAATCCAGATGAAGTCCTCTCTTATAAAAGTACCTTTACACTAAATGCCACCCATGCTGTCCTATAATAGGTGGATTGAAGTGATTCTAAACCCACAAGATTTTTTCAATTAGTCAGCACTTTCTTTCAGAAAGCTTTAAAATTGTTTGCAAAATGCCAGTGCAACCAGTTTATCTTTCCAAGCGCATCACAAGCACTTTTGTTCAAAGTCAACCACTTTAGGGGTTTCTGTAGACAGCAGAGACTTGAACAGATGAAGTGAAACATTATACAGGACACACAGAGTCATATGGTGCCCGTGACAAGACTGTTTTTCCAAATGGTTATGAGGTATGAAGCAGAGTTTGGGATCCTCTCATGAAGCCATGTACTTGGGTAGCTGAGAATGTAAATGATCTGAGACGCCCTGTGGCTTCATTTTGTGGTTAGGTGGGTAGCCTAGGTCTTCTCTAACAAACACGACACTCTAAAACACGCCTACTGATGTCGAGTCTATGTCTTCAAAGGAACATTAAAGGATTAAGGGATGTTTAAACCATCACTCTAAAAGGGAGTTTATAAAGACATGATGAGCGCACTGTCTGTATTGTTCAAATCCATCATAGCATGTACATAAGCATTTCAGAATCCCCAACACTAAGATCAAAACAAAGAAACCACAGTAGGAAATTCCTGTGATCTACTATTACGTAGCGTAGTAGTTGTAGCCACAAATCTGTAATATCTGACAAGTCCTGCGTGCTGGCTTTGTGGAGCAGTAAAAAGCAGTCGCCAGACAAAGCACCACAGATTCAATTTTAAATGCAACTGAAATCCTGGCAATAAACTCCTTCTATAGCCGCCACTTTATATGGCAAAGAAATGCACTGCATCTGCAACAAAGTGAAAGAGTTGATGAGAATCGCATGAATAATATAAATAGTTTTACACTTTCCCCATCCTGGAAAAAATCTAAACTGAGCGAGCAACAATTCAACAAATCACCTGTTGATAAAGAACAAGCAGCGTGAGTGTCCACTCAGCACATACAGAACTGGGGAGAAACCTTTTCCTCACAATGTCCCTTTTATTTGCGACACACTGCAACTGAACTTACATGCATAGCATACGGTAAGAGTTATCCTCTTTGAAGACAAGCTTTAAGCTATAAGTTTCAATAAATACCCACATTTTGGTGGCATGATGCTTGAATGGGATTTAAAGTATACCATGAATCAAGGATCTAGATCAGCTTCTGATGTAAACAGAAGGATATATTGTTTACACCAAGAAACAATACCTCAAAAGATCAACATAGTAAGAAAAACCTACAGGAAAAGTTTACCAGTGTATCTTGACTACAACAAATATCACATGTCAAAAGAGAGGAAACATAAAATGTTGTTTATACTAAACCAAAACTTTTTTAAACAGTCTTTGTTTTCTGTTGAATAGCTGTGTTTATAACAGCTGTACATGAAAACTTTATGCAAAACAATTGTATTTGCAACATGAGTAGTGCATAAATCATAACACTCATGTGAAATCTAGTTTATTATGTCAAACTGTGACGCATGACAGCTGAAATAGTCACAGTGTGGCTAAATACTTTGTAACTTTTCATGATTTTGTTATTTTTTCCGTTCTAACATCATCATCTCTCAAAGTGTCTTTTTGATGTTTTTCATCAGTTCATGGAGAATAAAGTGAAAGGTTGTGGTAGCAAAATCCCCAAAGACCTAATTTACGACCACAACATCCTATATAGTTTAATGGGATTTTATATGACATTCCAACATAAAGTGATGCATAATTGTGAGTGGAAAGGCTTAAAAAAAAAGAAAAACTCTGAAAAGTTTGATGTATTTAGTATTAGCATGCTCATCCTATGTTCCCTCTGACGCCCCGTAAAAACAAACATCTTTTATTGTAATCATATCATTTCTCCATCAGCTTCACACATAAGCTAGAGCTTCCCCATTCATTCTAAAATAGCTCCCACTTACTGAAATTGGATAGAGGCCATCTATGAACATTGATTTTCAAGTCTTGCCACAAATTCTCAATTCAATTCAGAGCTGGACTTTGACTGGACTATCCTGACAAATGCATCTGCTTTGATCTAAGCCATTTCATTGTAGTTCTGGCTGCATCTTCTCCTGCTGGAAGGTGAAACCGCCACTCTAGTCCCAAGTCTTTTGCGACCTCTAGCAAATTTTCTTTCCTGACTATCCTTCACTTAGCTCTTAGCTCCTTCCATCTTGTATTCAACTCTGACCCCTGCCTGTTCAGGGTCATGTACAGCGATAGCTTTACACATCACACATAGTCTTTTGAATGTAGGCCCAACTGTTGTGATCAGTCATCTGACCATGTTTGAATGTTCTTTGCCATGCAAATTGGGCTAATAACTCTTCAACACTGATTTATTTATTTTTTCCATTAAGATCAGATTTGTGGAGTAGTCATGTAATGGTTATGTATTTTGAAAATCATACATCATTTTCCACCTCTCAATTATGCATTACTGTATGTTGACCTGTCAAATAAAATTCAAATATACTACCATGAAGTTTCTGAATGTAACTTGACAAATTGTGAGGTTGATTAAATAGTGTCAATGTTTTTTCAAGGCCCTGTAAAAAATATCTTTAACTGCACAATTAATCCATGAAAAAGCCAAGAGCCAGAGTGAAATGTTTAGAAGGAATAAAAAACTATTGATCGAGACCATGTAAAACAGACACGTCTAGCACACTGGAAGGAAAAAAAAGAGGAGGCTTTTACATTATATATTTTTTGATAATGATATATTTTTTGAAACATCTTGGGCTTAAAGGTCATTTATTTAAAGGTGAGCAGAGTGTATTACCTAAGAGATACCAGATGCTTTACCTAAGACTGCGCTGCATAAATCCTCCAACATCTGGCCAAATAATCAGGAGATGCTGCTTGCTTCCAGCTGCCTTCCAATTTTTATACTGCAGAGGACGCGAATCACTGATCTTTCTGAGCAAATACATACACATGCATGCACTCTCTGAACTGAAAGGCTCAAAATGTATCCTCTTCCAGTGGGACTGGATTCCAGACCTACGTGCCGTGGCCAAGTACAATAGAGTAATGTTTAGACACTGATGTTTCCTCGTGCTTCCATCTCTCTTTTTATCCCCTGCTACCAGCCCTCCAAGCTGGGTATATCCAACAGCAAAAGAAATTCACGATATTACATCTAATCTTTCTGCGGTGTACATTACCCATAAGACATAGGTGGCTAACAGTGTCCAAGAAGGGCTTCCAAAACGACAAAGAAGCTTTGAGTTACCAGCCAGAAGAAGCAACACTGTTTTTGATTAAAAACAGTGTCTTTTTTTTTTACATTTCAGCTGAGAACATCATAGAAATGTTTATCCTCATTTTACTTTATTGTGTGTGGGTCAAACGGAGCAACAAGGGTTACTAAATGCTGTCATGCTTGATTTCTTTGTGATGCAAAACAAACATGGCCATGTCAGCACTTCTTGGGGTGAAAGGAGGAAAACAATAGATTGTAGGGGTGATAAATACATGGTGGCATATATGAGGGTAACGGGCACAAACTGCCAAACCACTGAGAGTGATCCAAGGTAGGGATGAGGCATGGTCATGCTGTAAACATATCTATCTTATTGGTGTGTGAAGTGAGCCATAAACCCACAATAGTGGGTGCCAGTGCTGTAGTACTCGAGACCGGTCTTGGTCTTGAGACCAGTTTTTGATGGTCTCGTCTCGGACTCGACCCCATTTGGTCTCGGTCTTGTCTCGGTCTCGGGCGCTGAGGACTTGGGATTTTATTTCAAGACCAGTCAAGACTGCAACTGTGGAAATATCACTAAACTTATAGCATACTGTCGAGTTTATTTGTTAACATGTTTGTTTTCACTGGATGCAAAACGCACCGATTAAAATCCAAGCAATAACGTGACTTACCAATTATGTGTTTCTGTTACTCCCCCCTCTCCCTCCCCACCTTTCACTCGCACGCACCGCTCCAAGACATGCGCAGGGGTTTTCTTTGAGCTGCAGAAGATGTCTGTCTAATCATCAGTAATAGAACTGTGCTGCATAAATCATAAGAAATCTGATGGCGCCATGACATGCTGGGTATGGTTTGTTAAAATTTGTTTGCTGGGGCGTGCTGTGGTGGCGCACGGGGGTCAGCACGCCCCACGTTTGGAGGCCTTAGTCCTCGACGCGGACGTCGCGGGTTCGACTCCCGCGACGTCCTTTGCCGCATGTCTTCCCCCCTCTCCTCACCCTCCTTCCTGTCTGCCTACTGTCGAAAAAATACGAGCCACTCGCGCCGCAAAAACTCTTCGGAGAAAAAAAAAAAATGTGTTAATGCTATGACTTATGCCATTTTCCTCTTAGAAAGAAGAACCTTATTAATGCTTCTAAACAAGCTGTTCTTATTCAGTCTTTTTCTAACTGTAATGTTAGGGATAACTGCCTGGAGGCCTCTAGAGAATCGCATGTAGCTTTAGGGGCTTTCATCTTTTCTCTGAGCATTAAATGGGTTAATCCTGGGGTAAAGCATACTGAGGCATCAAACCCTGAAAATTTGATTTGAAAATTTGTTTTGTTCTGCATTGTATAATAATAATTCATGTTTTAACCCCTCCCAGACTGATGGATAGGAACTACTGCTTCTTTGTGATCATTGTTGAGGTCTTACCTATTTGGACTTACCTATTGATATCACACAAACCCAACTGCTCCACATTAAACAACTACCAAAACTTCTGCTTTTACAGAGGCGCTCACAAAGATAATGAACACTACATCAAGTCCATCTGATAAGGAAAAATTGTATTTGTCATCTTTTTTTTTTTTTAAAGAAGCAATTTGAATTTTTTTACTAAATTATTTTGCATTTACATGTTTAGTACTAAGAATTAGAAACTGCATCCAAAAGCTGTTAAATTTTATATTTACCTAGTATTTAGACAAAGACCTGTAAAATTAGGCCATTGTACTACCATTACACATAGTTTTACAAGAAGTACACGTGTTAAATTGCAGCAGAGAGACTGTGAACATCTTTGGATTCATTCACATTGCATTGCAAATTAAAGCCAGGACTCATTTTGGCTTAGTTAAGTTAGTGACTATCAGGAAGACCTCAGGGGAGCTCTAACAGAATCGTCATAAAACAGCCTGAGATCGTCTCGTAAAAAGCACAGGTTGGAAGCCCACTATAAGTGGATGGAAATTTGAATGCCTCCCAGTTCTGGGAAAGCTTAGGAATGTTGTGAAAGATATTCTGACGCTCGAGGGACTCAACACCCTGACAGTGATCTGGTGTTGATGTTTTTTGGTTGGGTACCGCAGGAATAACACCGAGAGCAAACTGTAGATGTGAAAGATGTTCACAGCTAAAAAATGTAATGAAATATCTACAGAAGAACTTGCAAATGTTGAGAGAACTCACTGATTCTATTTCTGCCTTCCTTTAGTTGTTCTCCAAGTCTTCTGGCCTCATCTGATCTGGTCAAAAGAAGAAGCCAAATATTTTTTTACACTAAATTTAATGAATGGAAAACTGCAATTAAGGAAATAACCAAAGTGTGTGCTTTGAGGTGCGACAATTATGAAAAAGATAAAATAAAAATGTGTTAGCAACTTTACTGTATCAGAAGGAATCTTAAATGCAAGCAGAAGCCATATAACACTGTGTGAAGAATATCTTGTTCCTTTTGTCACTCACCTTTCTTTGAATATATTCGTATTCTCTTCAATGGTTTGATGTTCCTCGTGATCTCTTATGAATATCTCAAATGCTTCCTGTTTTCCCATTGACAACTTTGAACCTGAGGAAATAAAAATCTGTACTGAAACACAAAATACTCATAAAGCACCATTCAAAAGTATTAATACTACTTTAATAGTACACCATGTTGAGGTTTGTGGTTTGCAACCACAGACCTCAACGTATAAACTATAACATATTGTTCCATGAAAATATTAATATATTTTTCCACAGGAAATATATATTAATATTTTAAAGTCACATATAATCTTTTTAAAACCAGTAAATCAAATTTGAAACTACTTAGGTATAACATCAGATTTTTTTTATTGGTTTCTTTTCTTGTGTTTCATCTTTAGCTAGTGACAAAGAGACGCTTAGCTTTGGACAAATGAAAAACAATTATAATTGCACATGCTGGGTTAGAGCTTGAGATCTGTATCTCTAAACTGCCTCCAGCAAACAGCTTACTGGATTCATGACTGATTCATCAGTCCTGAATCATGGCTGTTACTCACTGGACAACATAGTATGGGACTCTAATCTCTAAAATATTTGCTTAACTAAACCCATCATTCAAATTACCTTATTTACAATGTCTGTGTTTGTCATATTCCCCTAAAACAAATCTAATAACTATGGGAAAATTAGACAGAACTGTGGTCTCTCCCACATCCTTTGACTCCGATCTGGCAGCCAGATGTGGGCTGAACCCCCCAACCTTCCACCTTTTACCAAGGACAAACCACAAGAACAATTAGACTGTTGTTCAGGGTTAGGAGGGATATAAACACAAAGATAAACAGCATGTCAGCAACACCTACTACAGCCCACCCCCTCCAACATAAACTTCTACAAATTAGGACATAAAATTATTTTGAACCCCACATCCTCACTGCTTTATATGCTCGTAATGATTTTAATAGGGATTTTTCCTTAAGATCTATACATGTGCTTTAAATATAGTTTTTCATTTGGAACATCATATCATAGATGGTCATTTTAGATTTTTGTGTGTTTTTTTGTGATCCAACACTGTTTGATTTAACAAAAGTGTTATGAAGATGGAAAAATATCCTATTTTGCACAAGAAGCAAACTTAAGTAAATGCTCAAACTTGGAAAACCCCAAACTTGACATCAGTTTCCAATATTTCCACTATTGTTACTTTTGTGACGTTTGCAAAGGGACATACACAGGGTTCTGACTTGTTTGAGAATTATAGCTGTTTAGTAAATGATTTGTGTTTCTTCATTTTTGGAAAGTCTTGACTAAAACCAGCAGCCAACATACAGACATACATTGTTGGAGCCAATCTCAACAATTCACTGTTGGGCTTTCACAGGGGAACCGTTTGGCTTGCATGAACATCAACATACCAGGAATATCTCAGAGAAACATCACATCATTTCATACACTAACATACTGTAGCTAGAGAACTATTAAAACTACACGGATACAAGGACCCTGTCTCTTTTTTTTTCTCCTTCTCTTTGCTTCAAGTGTTGAGAAACCGCAACCAGCTTAAAACAGATAAGATGGCACTAATCCTCAAATTTGGAGAATTTGACTCACCAATGTTTTTCTTTTGATGTTTATGTGGATAACCTAATTTAATCTGTGTGCTTTGTGGATTTAAATTATGCAATGGGGAAACATTACCTAATAAAAGCATCAAATAAAATGAGCGTAGATATAATGGGTCCTAAAACATATATATTTTTTTTCATCTAATCTCAAGTATATTGAAACTCTCAATTTCATTCCAGACAGACACTGTTTAATAAATCCTAAAAAATGGAAAGCAGTGAAGGGGGCAAGAGGGGAAGTACTGCTTTTATTATTTAAACATCATACAAATTTGTTTAACTTAATATGGTCAGCTCTGTAAAAACAGATTTTTTTTGCGGTTTGCTGCTCTGAAGCAAACTAGTAGAGTTAACACAATGCCAAGATAGGAGGACATCAGCAGTGACCTCAGGGAAGCAACTGTTGCTGACTATCAATGTGGGTTTCCAAGCCAAACAATTTAGGAATCACTACTTTACAGTAAAAAAAAAGAGTCTTCATGAATGGAAACCATTTAAAAAAAAGTTGCTAATGTTACTCACATTGAACATCAAGCAAAGTTTTGATCAAATTCACCAAGTTTAGAGCATGCAGTGTTTAGAGGAACTGCAAAGTACTTTTCAGAAGCTAGAGACCTCAGTTAGCACGGCAAACATAAAGGTTTATGACAGCATAATCAGAAAAGGACTATGTATCTTGCTTGGAACATGAAAGAAAAATATTTCCTACCTCTAAAATAAATAGCAACACAAATTGAGTTTACAAATTTGCGCCTGAAGAACCACAATGCTGCGGCAACAATGTTCTTTGGAAAGATGACAGGTTAAGCTATTTGGCGATAATACACAAGCACAGCAGAATTTGCCTCACAGAAACCAGAACGGTTGCTGACTGCAGAACATGAAGTGTTGGATAAATGTTAAACTCCAACATATAAACATTTAGTGACCTATTGAGCAATATACAAAGACCTTTGCAGCACATTTGTTTTGGATTAAAACAGAGCAATGAAGAATGATGTAATGTGCACATAGTTTGGTATTTCCAGATGCCCAGGAATGATAGATGTTGCAGTACATTAAAATTCAATTCCTGGAATATACTGGACATTCTGTCTATTTTAAAGTAATGTGATCAATAAAGCTGATATATTAACAACTATTCTTTTAAATAGTGTTATTTTAAGAAAAGATCATATCAAAGGTCACAAAGAAATCTAAAAAAATTCAAAATATTTTCAATCATAAAAAGAGTTGCAAAAACAGTAACACACTACAGATGTTTTTGTAAATTTTAAATGGTTCTTCAAAGAAAAAAACAAACATAAGAAACATTTCTTTCCAAACCAGATGTATAAAAAGTGTCCTAATGACTAAAACACTGACAAATGAGTAGAAAAACAACTAAATATATTTAAATTTCCAGCAAACATAATGCACTGGTTTCTTTGGCCACAAGTTAGTCAATAGTCATCAGTTTTATGATGCTGAATTAACTCCGGATTTCTGCACAGTGATAGTCAGTCTCACTACAGGCAAATAAAATTTCTTCAGTAATCCTCCTGTAACAGTTTAATGGACTCTTAAATAGATTTTTTATTTCCCAAATTGCAAAGCTCCTCGGTACAGCACCAACTTTTCCCTGCTGCTTAACAGCTGATAGAGCTTAAAGTGTGTTCTGCTCAAACTGTAAGAGCAAACAAAGCAGAGAAGAAGATTCAGCATGAAGTGTGATGAAATGGGAGAAGCATTCCAAGCCAGAGACATCATTGCTAGCAAGGGTTTGCAAGACCTAGGAATTCTGTTTTTCCTAGCGTGAATAAATGGGATCAATATTCATGGATAAAATACCTAACATGGCTAATGTACAATTTAGTTTATGAATACAGTCCTATCTCATTTTAGTTCAGGATATCAATTTAATGTTGGAAAAAATGTTCCCAACAGTAACATCAACTGTTACTAAAAATCAGAACAATTACTTTCTTGCTGTCACAAATATTAACTTTATTACTGAAGCTTTCCAGCTTCCGTGAGATACTCTAAGAAACAAATGGGAAAAGAGAAACTATTCACTTACAATGACCAAGGTGAGAGATTGATTTATTTGCTTTGCAATAGGACGAGAGAAATTTTAGATTGCTGGAAAAGAAATGAAGAAAACTTGGAACTGCAATGATGTTTTTAAAAATCAGCTAATTAAGGAAGTAGGTAATTAAGCTTAATCTCTTCCAGAGAACAATCTCTCTGATTATCATTTCCAAACAATAAAGGAACAGATTTTTTCTAATTAAACACATTTCTTTCCATTCATGATTCCCACTGGAAAAACATGCACATTTCAAAAGGTCTCATTAAGATATTAATTAGCAACGTCAAAGGTGTGATCTTTCTGTGGAAACTACAAAAACAACAGAAAACATCAAAACCTTTAAAGAATGAAGTATAAATTAATCTTAATTATCCTATCAATTTTTTGAAATTTATGTAAAAATAAACACATTTTTTAACACATGACCCTTAGGAGCCATGCCCCATTAAACATTCCTCGTTTAATGGAAGGTTAGTTAAGAGAATCAACTGTGATCCAGAATCATTTGTTCTGAGTATGAGTCAACGGAACAAGAGCACTTAACTGCAGCTGCGGTCTGATTCTTTATCAGTATTTAACTTCCCTTCGACCCACAAACAGGGTAGGATTATCTAAGATTTTAGATACAATACATGATGTCATGTATTTCTTCTGCGCTAGAGCTGCAGGTTTTCCCTGGAGGGTGGGGCTGAGCTGGGTGCTCCCACACACCTGCACTGCATCAAGCCTCATTAATGGCTGAGTAAGAGGAAGTGGCTACAATGCCTGAGTGTTAACATCAGCTTGCCGTTGGGTTCCCTATTTGTTACTTTATGCATTTGATCTTTATGATAATACCTTCCCTGTTCTCTCTTTCTGAAGGCTACCTCTTTGTGTGCTCCTGGAACATAATCTCTAAGTTATTCACTTACTACTTTTGCATCATTCTCCTATGACCAACAACCTTAAGATTTCTCTTCATCTCTTCATCAAACCCACCTGTCTGGCTTCGAACAAGCTCTTAGCTTCCACCTGCAAACCCAGTCCACTCCTACCTCAGCTCCAGCACCACCCTACCTTTCACCATGCATACTAACACCCTGTACTCTACCATTGTATATTCCTTGTTAATAATAATTTTTTGAACCATTTCATCTTTGTCTCCTGAGAGTATCTTGCATTTGGGTCAGAAGTCTAACTAAAACCAAGGCACATATTTCTAATAAATCTAACTGTAGACGGGTTTAGAGAGCTTACTGGCAAACGGTGTCTTTGAAATAAGGTTTTGACTGTTGCATTAAAACCATGCTATTACACTCTGGGTGAGTAAAACACACTTTTTGATCCCACAGAACACCCCGGCTTTCAGTGGGACATTAAAGTAACAATGCAGGTAAAATAAAATTCCCCATTACAGATTTGTTGCAAGGTATTATGTACCACTGTAGTGAATTACAAGCACATTTGGCTCCCCATATATTGCTTTTAAATCTCTGGGTCGAGTACCAGTCTGTCAGGTATCCAAAGTACTGTTCTTAAAACATTTCTCATGACTTCCTCGCCAGAAAAATATAGCCTTATGAACTACTTCTTGAGCATGATTCATTGTTATCATTACTTTTGTCTTTAGTGTCTCTTATGTGATTCTTGAGTTTACCCTGTATGTAACATCAGCACTGTTAAGACTGTTGCAGATCTCTGTGATGTTGGTTTAGATATTTGCATTTGTGCTACTATATAATTATATATAGACAACTGGGAACAACTTCACTGCAAACTGACTAGCCACTGCTTTGCTCCGGGAGTATGCTGCCACTTTTTTTGTGCTCTGAAGATGACTTCTGCTTGTTTAACTTTACACTTTTTATAGTTGGTTTAGCACCATTCTCTGAGATTTTTAGTGAGGTTTATGGAATTAGAATGTCAGAGAATTAGAGTCTTGAAAAGAGAAAATGTCAAAATTGATACGACTAGAAGTGAATCAGGAAAACAATTCCAGACTGGACTAATATGATATATGGAATCATAACTTCTGACTGTAACATTGTGTTAGGAGCTCATCAATGGCAACAGGACAATGGATGATCAATAAAAATACTGAGCTCATTAGTTTTTTTACCCCATCAAATAGGGAGAGTGATTTATTAATGGTGAGTCATAATTGGAGAAAGAATTGTCCAATTAAAGTTTTGCTAATTAAAGTTAGCAAAAACTTTCATTTCTCTGCGAGGACCACTTGGATGACAAAGTTTAGCCTTTATGGCATGACATGACAAAGTGATTAATGAAGGTTGCACATAATCTATCAGTGATTTTATAAACTGCTGGTTTGCAGGCATACCTCAAAGCTCTTCCTTCTGTCCTGCCCCTCTATATGACTGATCATTAATTCTGTCTGAGTTAAAACATGTGCTTGTTTTTCAGCAGGGACCCCATATTGTTCGCTCTATTTCCAAAACTGGGCACTGTTGCAGAAAAATGTCAAAGTATATGAGGGAGCTGTGGTTCGGACAGACAACAGCACAGCTTCACGAGTTTCTGGCTCACACATCAATGCTCGATGGCTATGACCAAACTTTTTAAAGGGGTTGAGTTTATCGTCACACTTAAGGCTCCACTGAAGCAAAATTCACCAGGAAAAGCTCAATAATTGTTGCCTCTGGCTTGAAACATAAAAGCTCAACTGTCTTAAATGTCAGCAACCTCTGCGTTCTTGTTTCACTTTAAACAGCTAGAAAAACAATACTGACAATGTACAAACATCTGCTGTGTTAAGTGTTGCAATTGAACATTGTTATTATCTTCAAAGGTTTAGATTGTAATCTGTGTCCCAGAGAAAAAACAGGAAGGGTAACTAATCAATTTAAGCTTGAGATCTTAAATTGATGTCAGGAAATCAATTTAAGACAAAAGTGACCAGCAGTCTGGTTCATTAGTTCATATTCAAAATTGTTTCCAGCACACAGTGACCAGAAGGAAAACAAAGCAAATAAGTGTTTTTAAGTAATTATTGTGGATTTACAAACTGCAAACTGAGTTGAATAGAGGTTCTATTACAGTGACATACTGTCTGAACTGTGTTTGGATAAATATTGCAAAGTTCTCTTGGTCTCTGCTACACCCGTCATGATCCACTGAGAATTACAATTTTCAAACTCATCAAGTTTTTACAAGCAACAAATTACATGTCTAATATATTGTGCTGTCTACAGCTGTGCTGCTGAGGCAACAGTTTGAAAAAGAAATCTTTTAATTATCCCACAATCCCACAGTTTGCATTCTACAGAAATTAAAGACGTGTGAAGTCAGATCCGGAATCCAAGATCCTGGTCACGGCCCACAGCTCACAATAGACAGCCACAGTCTATATGACTGCATAAAGCTGTCTACATTCCAGCTGAGAGAGATCACCTGCTTGAAGACTCAGTACCCAATTTATCACAAACTTATCTCTTGATCCAGATCTGGAAGGTTGAATGTCATGTTGAAATTTTTCTGAAAGTCTTTTAGCTGTATTTACTGCTGCCTGGTGGCAGTGAACAGCTACAATTTTGGAAACTTCCAGCTCAATCTGATTGGCTGCTTGCCACAATTGTAGGTTTAGGAGTCCTTATTATTCTGCCTTTTGGGCGTACCTGTTCTAGATTTTTCTGCACAAAAGAACCCCAGAAAGAATTAAGATAATTCTAAAATCAATCCAGCAAAGTGCAAGTAATAAAGTGGCCACTTTTGTGTAATATCATAAAATTATTTTAGTTTTTAACTGAGGAACTACTCTGCTAAAATTGAAGTGTCATAAACAAGAATATATTATTACTAAAATTGTGTTTCTGAAAATAGAGAAAGAACAAAATGTGTAAATACCTATTTTCATATACTGCCCAGCTCGTCCCACCGGAACCGTTTCCATATTTTCTTCTCTAAACTGTGGCACTGTGGACACTTTTTGGTCCTCTGCCGGCAGATTTACCATGTTTTCCATTTTTAACTGAACTGCTGTTGATGCTTGGCCTTCCCGGTCCACTCCAAAGCTGTTCGGGTTTCCTTCACTAAACCAACGGCCTGTGCACACTTCTTCTCTGTGGTTTGTTGGTAAGGTGTCCACATTTTGCTCTTCCAACTGCGGCGCTGTGGAAACCTCTGTGCTATCATCCTCTGTAAAGGTTTCATTATTTCCTTCATTATTCTGAAGCACTGGATATGGTTCACATGCATGGTCTGTGGCAGAGTTGTCAGCCTTTCTTACTCTAAACTGTGGCATTGTAAACATTCTTTCACTATGGTCTCTTGTTGAAGTTTTATTTCCTCTCCTCAAGTGAAGCCTTGTGAATCCTTGTCTTCCACAGTTTTTGAAAAATGTCTCCATCTTTGTTTCTTTAGGCTGTGAAACAGGCTGTGTGCTCGATAATTTCAACGAGGGCAGCACGTTGACATCAGTAATGTAAGCAAGCCGTGCGATGGCATCATCTGCTCTTTCCTTTTCTTTCTTCAGTGTTTTCACAAGGATACCTGCAGCAACTGGTTAAGGACTCAGCAAACGCAGCAAGGAGAACATATTTAACTTAATAGCGAATGCATTGGAATGCACAAAGAACAAAAATAAAAAGCTTAAAATAAACATCTCTGGACAGATATTTAGGATACCCTAACAGCTAATTTTAGAGTTTATGCTCTTTTTTGTAAAATTCAACTCACAAGTGACCTTTTTCCAGTTGATCATACATTTCCATAATGATATCATAGGGTGCTGACATGTCCTATCTGGTCTTAGAGGCTTGGAATGGTGTCATGGTTTGGAATGTATTCGTGGAGACCAGAAGATCCAGAAGGACCTTCTGGTCCAAATATTACAATATCCTTTACTATTTTTTAGTTTTTCTTACTCTAATACTGCTATATCAAATCCAGTGAAAGGAATTGTCTTCAGAAACCTGTGTGTAATTTAATCTGTGAATCCAGTTGTTCTGTTAAGGCCTCAGGGGTTTGTCAGAGAACATTATTGAACAAACAGCATCACAGCAACCAAGGAACATATCAGATAGGTGTGATCATAAAGTTTTAAAAGAAGCTTAAAGCAAAGTTAGATTAGAAAACATCTCAACTTCAAAATCTCATGGAGCGTTAGGAAGACTCCTAATAGAACATGGATGGCAATAGCTACAAAGAAATACCCATCCAGTTAAACTGTAACTGAAAACTAACACAGCATATCACAATAAAATCATCATCTCTACAATGAAACATGGAAAAGAGAAGCTGCTTTGGAATGCTTGAGACTAAAGGGCTCAAATTTTATAAGACAGGGTACCATCTGGTAAGAAACTCTCCCTGTGTGACAGTAAGCTTTCTTGTTTGTTTAGTTTAAAAATGAAGAATGAGAGGTAGAACTGTAAGTTCTTAGACTTTTTAAACTCTTGTCATATTTCTGTTTATAGTCAGAGTAATGAGAAATAACCTGAGTAAAGAAAAACACAACATACTGACTGATAAGTGATAAGAACTACTGTACTTGCAACAGCAAACAGAAAGCAAGAGATCAAACTTGTCTCCAAACTGAAACTGATTGGTGAAAATGAGAGGATGAATGACATGTTTGGGAACCAGTTTGGTCTTTTTACACATATCTGTACATGAATGAACAATCAAACAGTTGAGAATTAATGCAACTCCTACAACAATGTCAATGGAAGCGTGTTTGATGCCATAATCCAAACCCATAATTTAAAGTCACACTGCACATTAGTAAGCTATTCAGTTTTCTTACAGTGAGAATAACAGACATCTTTGTGGGAAGACTGTAACTATCGTGGTTACCAGATATTTTGGGATGTTCAAATTGGAGTATTTTTTTGGATGATGAGTAGATAATTTTCTAAAGGAGCTGGAGAAGTTATTGTATGTCCTTGTCAGTCAACACAAAAGGGGTGTCAGTGGTAACAAAATTTTTCCAGCCAAAACCAACCATTGCCAACACTGCCAATTCCAACATATCAAATAACATACAAAGGCCAAGTTTTACAGGAAAATCCAACTTTTCTGAGAACTTCAATAATTTTACTGGTTGATAATACACAGTCTGCCCTCTATTAAAAATTGCAATAGACCAGCCATTACTTAAAAACTACTTCTAACTATCTTTATTCTACAAGTATATTTCAAAAATTCAATTTCTTTGTAAAATAAGAAATTGTTATGTATTAATGTAAAATTTATTTGTTCCAGGTGTTTTTCTATTTGGGTTTCAGACTATTCATAGAAAAAAAAATAACAATAAAAAATAATTGATTATTGGTTAAATTCAAGAGACTATTCCATTCTTCTTTTAGATCACACACCAATATGTCAATCTGTTGAGCATATTTGAATACATCCTGTGTTTAATCTAATCTAAAACCACACTTATATTAATTTCGCTTATTTAGTTAGCTAGCTAATAACAGAAATAATCTTCAATTCATACAGGCTATCACCTTGGATTGCAGCTTTTTTAATACCAAGATCCCATCATGGTAAAGTTGACCACAAAACTCAAGTGACTGTTGAAAACTTCAGTGAGGTTTCACGTAAGATCTGTGAACCGCTTCGCATGTCATTTACTCAACATTTTGTGGTCAAACTCAGTCCCAAAGCGCTCTCCTCATCTGTCTCAACTCTCCTCCTTAAACTATCCAATGACATCACAGAAAATAAAAGTACTTTGAAAGTAACTGCTGACAAATTTACCACAAACTGCTACAATTTCAGTGTATGCTATAAGTATTTTATTACTGATGAAAACTTAAATTAATAGCTTGCATTCATATTCATTTGATTATAAGTCCAATTAAAATGACTAATGTACTACTGTTTCAAACTAGCTTCTGGTGAAGCTTTTTAAAAATCCTGGTCAACATCATTGTCTAAATTACAATTATAGCATACCTTCTGTTTCTCAGACTGACAAAGTCAAAAAAATTCTAACTATCTATTTGCGCTGTTAGTGTCTAAATCTCAATTTGATCATCTTGGTTCTCTATAAGTAATTTTTAATAAACCAAAATGTTTTATGTTTTCAAAGAAACAAAAACTAATACGTAATATCCAACAAGATTTGAAAAGCAAAAAATTCCAATAAAATAAATCGGTGTTTGTGGCTCTGAGGTGTGAATACTTATACAAGGAACTGCACCTCTGTACCTTTAGGTTATACAATGTTAACAATATTAAATATCTACATGTATTTTGAATACAAAGTATATCAGAGAATAGATTTGAAGCAGAGGATAGGACAGATCTACAAAAGCCAGAATAAGGCTAGGAGACATGGCTGGCAAGCCAATGCCAGTTCTTCTGTTAACACAACACTCTCTGCAAGCAATTAAATGTTTACACATAATCAGTATAATTAACAGTTCCTGTGTGCAAAAGCTACAATTTAGATAATCTTATGCAATCAGCACTGATTGTCTGAAAAAAAAAAACAACAAAAAAACACGTGGTTGTCTATAAAAACTCCTGCCTGCATTCAGAATTCAAACCGTATCTTCACTCATTTGGTAACAATACTAATAAAATTAAAGCTAAGCAGCAAACAACATAGACCTTGTAAGGTCTGATTTGAATGCCTGAATATAAGGTGTGTAAGCATATTCATAAACTCAATAAAAGGTCTAGTGATGATAACTATAAAGACTGTTGGGATACTGCTAAGAGAGGCCCATCTGAAATTAAATAATATATTTCTAACATGTTAATAAATCCAGGAGATTTTCTTCAGAGCTGTTAAACCCAATGTTCAATAATGACGGGTTCACAGTTATGCTGGTTTTAATTATTAGATAGTCTTCTGCTCAAATACCTGCAGATTAACTACTTCTTTAGACAAACGGAGCAAACAAAATTCAGGAACAATATGTTCCTGAATTTATGTAACCTTTTGACCTGCTAAAAGGTTTGGAGTTATCCAAAAGACGGCATAAGACATGTCCCCCTCCATTGCATAAACCAAATCTTTTTGGGATACAGTCAACAGAAGTGCACCACGAAAAATCTAATTGAGTTATCTGTCCTTCTTTTCTACAAGAAGGCTGAGTTGTTCCACTTTATAGCCCAGAGAGAGAGCTCTTGTTCAATCCTTTATCCTCAGTTTCCACCACAGCTGCAAAATATGGCTGATGAATAGTTTGGCTCTTCTGCTGAAAACTCTAAAAAGTCCATAAGTAGAATATAAATCCAGTGTTATACTGCACAAATCATAGGAATCCAGCTAAGAGTGAATACAAGTACACCTCCCAGGCTTTGTATGATCTCTGGAACTACACTAAATTCTGTCAATGGATAAAAGGGTAGAATGTGTCAAATGTACAGTTTGGCTTGTTGCAATGGGATGAAACAAAAGAAAACATATAAAGAGGTTAATTGTTGCTTTATGTTCTCAGGTAATACTAGCATAACAAGTGCTTTACGAATAAGCAAATTCATTTAAAACAGACTCTGTTTTAATCCGTTCAAGTTTACTAATCTGCATAATGTCATAGTGTTGGTATGCTCTCAAAGACTGGAGTTAGAGGCCCATGTGTTATATCGTGTAAAGTAGATCTAACTGCGCTAGAATGCTGTAAGCATTAGCCCCATTTGGTTTGACCCATAAGTCATAACACTGCCAAGACAAGATTGTTTATAGCATCACAAATAAATCAAATCCTAAACAGTTTGTTGTGCGTTTGTTGACTTTTCATACCAGATACCACAACAACTAAGGTTAGTCACGAGAATGCAATGTCACCCCAATGTTTTTTGGTTCCCTTTGTTGTTCCATCATCATGTATTAGCGTATGCCTCATCCCACCAGCAGAGCCAGCTAAGCATTACCAGGTGCTCAACTCCCTTACAGTGGGTAGTGGATAGTTATACACTTTTACAGGCAACATTCCTGCAATTAACCCTATAAAGACTGTTTGTCAGTGTGGGAAGTGTGAGCCCACAGCACAAGCATTGGTGGCTGCTGCAAACACCTTTGGCACATTAAAGTTAAAGGTGTGAAACGCTTAGAGGTATGGACACCAGGGGGATGAGCTGGTAAATACAAGTGGCTGGAAGCGATGACACGCCTATAAGCATGGTCAGCCTATAATGTTACGTACTGCAGACAGACCACCATGACTGACAGACTCACAGTTTAGGCTGCTGCACTTAAATATACAAACTCCTCAATGAAAGAAAATAAAGACAACATACTTTGTCAGTAGCGTGGGAGAATTATCACCTGAAATATATGCTTTCTGACACGCATAGGGGCACTGAAGTGGACCACATTTGCATCCCATGAAAACCAGGGAGTGACAGTTTGAGAGGGGAAAATATACAAAGTGAGGAAATCACATTACACACATTTGGTCCAAGAAACACTGTGCTAAAATATCTGCATGATAATATTGTAGTTTATTTTAGTGAGCTGAGGTTTGACGGGTTAAATAATCAAGCAGATATCTCAAGTTTTCCTACATATGTGCTGGGATTTATTGAGAAACCACAACGAGAGGGGTAGAGTGGAGAATAAACCCTTAAAGTCTTCAGAAATATTATATTCAAACCTAAGAACTATAATTATGATCAATAGTGTTTATCATTAACAGAAGCCATGACATGAAAACATATCTGAGCAAATACTTCAAGATATTTTTGGATTTGTGGAGCACTTGGCAAGAATGTAGTAATATTAAAAGTACATTATGTGTGTGCAAAGAAGTGTATTATTTAAACAAATATTTTTGCAATAATAATAAACCAAAGTTCTGCAAGGAAGACTTCCCTGATAAAAGTGAGGAAAACAGCAAATTACCCTATTAGTGGAATTAGTCAGTAATTCCTATACTTTCTAAATTGTCTATAATTTTCCTAAATTCTTGTGTCAGTAATGAAAGAAGAAAGAAATGGAATGAATTAGATATTTCCAGTTTGGTAGAAAGTGCTGCCACAGTTCAAAAAGTGACACAGTTAAAAAATATTTCAATCTCTTGTTCTTGTGGAACAATTGAGTTTGATGAGTGTATGAGTAATTCTATGTAACAGAACCTAAGCTTAGAAGTGTAACGAGACATTCAACTTGACATGTCCATCTCCATGAGAATAAAAGCAGACAAGGGTTTAGTTATTTTTTGTGGAAACAGAATCATTTTCTGTTTGTTGTCCAAATACAGTAAAACTTTCACACATTGCAAACTTTGTTGGCTTGTACGACACTCTAAGTGTAGAATAATCCAGTCCGTGTTTGACTTGTCTATAAACAGTGTTTCCTTTATTTTGCTCTTTTAATCCTGAAGTTGTTCTAAAGCCAAAATAAAGACTTTTGAATTATTTTAACACTTTTAATAATCTATGCTCAGTGTAGAATGATACAGGGTAGGCTTAATCAGTCCAGGTGTTTCAGATTTTGAACTAGCGATGATCAAATGCAGTCAAGACAGAAAAAATACACATCATAATGATTCAAACTAGTAACCATGTTACTAGTCACAGAGTTCAAAGCACTTACAAAAAAATGGGGGATTCTTCCATGCTTTTGTAAGCAAGAGCTAGTAACAAATCTTGCTTAGTTGATTCTGTCAACACAACAGAGCAATTTTCTTTCTTACATCATCCATGGAATCAAGTTTGAACCAAACAGCTTTAAAACTAATCTCAGTTGCACAGATCAGAGGTCAGCAACCTTAACAATCCAGAGAGCCAATTTCACTCTTGGACCACCTAAAAAAATTGTCAAGAGCCGTTAACTTTATATGGTTCTGAAAAATGATAGCTTATCGATCAACTTTATGTTTCATCGTAAAACCATTGTCAGAAATAGATAGTCAGAAACTAGAGATTACTGCAGCTGGATCACAATGTCAAAGGATACTGATCTCATCGTCACGTTGTTTAAGTATTTCATTCAGTTTAGTCAGTTCTGCTGCTGAACTGGAATTGCTGATTTGGGAATACTCTCTACTTCCTGTTGGTAACAGTTGTTGATCACTGCGTCCAGTTTTGGCACCTTTTTTGTCCAAAATCATTGACTGTAAAAAAAAGAAAAGAAGAAAGATTACCCAGGTGTGATAAATGCAGTTTTCGAACAGTCCATCTGCTCAAGAAACTAAATATTAGTAATGTGGCAGTGGGTTCTCAAAAATTTTCAAACACCTAAATATGCTTTCTTTTGAAATTATAGTGTATTGAAAAAGTATTGCTATATTTTTAAATCTTGGATGTGGAAATATCTCAAACTCCAGAAGGAGACACTAGTGAAGTATACATTTCATGTATGTCATATACAGAAGCAGGTTGCTTTCATGTGACAGGACAGCTTTGCGCAACAAAGAAGATCCTAACTGTATTACGGACTTTATTAAATCATAGCTGCATCTGGAAACAAAAAAGACAGGTCACAAATATTGAAATAAGAACATGTATTTGTTTGATCTTAAGCCTTTTTGGTTATTTATCAAGTTGTCTGAGTGTGAATGTGTGCTTGTGTAAAATAGGTACGTGTGCTAATTTGTTACCGAAAAGTGTGAGGTTAAAATGCAGAGAAAGGTAGAAACCGTTAGCACTCAGCACCATATATTCCCAAATGAATTTCAAACATATGCATATGCTTTGACATAAATCATTTTATTGTAGCTCTGGTAGGATGTTTAGGGATTTTTTCCCCACTGTAAAGTGAACTTCCACCAAACTCTGAAGTCTTGTAGCCTCAAACAGATTTTCTTCTAGAATTGATGAAATCTTCTTTTGAAACCTCTCTGTACTAGCTGACTTTGTCAAGCATCCTCAAAAGGATGATGCTGCCACCACCAGGTGCCAGTTTCCTTTCCTATTTGCCTCATATGAGTTACTAGAGTATTTTCTTGACTAAAAACCCACCTGTTTAGGATTGTATTTGAAACGTAATCAATTACAAATTTATTGATGGAACCTGACTTAATGTTGTGTTTTGATTGTTGATTCTATTTTGCATTGTGTTTTTGTGTTTGATATGATGTAAAGCACTTTGAAATGCCTTGCTGCTGAAATGTGCTATACAAATAAAATTTGATTTGATTTGATTTTTTGATTTTCTTTCAGATATTTGCTGGGAGCACTCCATGTATGATTGAATTCACTAGGTTTTTCAACAATTTCAACAAGATTTGTGGAGTGCAAGAGTCTGGGAAGTTCAGAATTTTAATAGGAAAAAAAGCCCTTTTTCTTCCACTTTATGTTGTACTTTATGTTCAGTTATATAAAATCCCAATAAACTATACTAAAGCTTGCGTCTTTAACGTGACAAAATGTGAAATGTTTTTTGGGGAATGAATACTTTTGCAAGGCTCATTAGACCTCATGAAGCTCAGCTGGATTATCAAATTTATGGAACTATAGCTCACTGTGATTGTCAACACAAACAATCATGAAAAAGAAAACAAACTGCACATCAGAGCTCACCCTGAAACAAGGACAAGTTGAGAATTGGAATCCTACATCAAATCAAAATCAAATCAAATTTTATTTGTATAGCACATTTCAGCAGCAAGGCATTTCAAAGTGCTTTACATCATATCAAACACAGAAACACAAAGTCACCAAGTGGGGGGTTCTTGCTTTTGCATCCATAAAAGGTTTACCGGTTACACTCCTACTGTGTTATATGGAACGTCAGGACCAAAGAAGAAGAAAATGGAATTTAAACCAGACACATTTAACAGGTTTGCTGGAACCGAACTGAGGTGTTACTTGCAGGAACGTAAACTGAACAGGAGATAGAGTTTGTGCATCATAACAAGCTGTAGGGAATATAAACAGACATCTACTGCATCTGGTGGATGCTTCAGCTCCAACCAAACTAGAGTGAGCATTGCAGAGGTTTTTTTTCTTGGCCACCCGGAGCAGCAGTAGAAGCAGCAGCAAGAACACACTTTCTGTTTGTAAAACAGTGTCCAGAAAAATAAAAAAAACCCTGACATTTGCACTCAATCATTTTGTCCAGACACTATAACAAAGAAAATAGGTTCATGAAACATATCAATTTTACTGTTTGGTGTAAAAACCATCATGGATAATGCATATCACTTTACACACCAGAATTCATGACATGTATGTTCTTCTAAATAACTGATAATTTACTTGTTTTTGAACTTGAGTTTATATTTACTGATTTATTTCTTAGATGACTTCAAATAACAATTCACCAACAAAACTATGCAACACTGTAATACTTGTGAAAAATGTAAAAGAAAATGAAACTTTAGTTATTTTTAACACTGTTTCATAGATCCGTATTTGGATAATAGTAAGACAAGATGATCAGATCCATTGTGTTTTTTTTATCTAACTGTAAGAGTTCTGTTAAGAGCTCTTGGAATATTATTGGCAATAACTTTCTTATAGAAATATGAAAAGTTAAACGAATGAACTAGCTGAAATTGTCATAGGATGTGAATCGTGTGCGACAGTGACAAGACAGAAAACTAAAAAAAGGAGGGAACATTTCACAGATAAACATACCAGAAGCAAGAGGCAGGTTATACAAAACACATTTCTGCAGTCACTTCACAAACAGAGGCAGCGCTGACTATTTTACCTTCATCAGGAAGAAACAGTGCTGTATCTTTCTCATGTCAGGTCCCAGGGAGAGAGTCGCATCTGGATCTTTATCATTCAGAAAGGCTTTGACTAACTCATCCAACCTAAAAAGCCAAGACACAAAAATAAACACAGACTTACTTTTAGCAATGCCAAAAATTCATGTTATAATCTTCCATCACATTCCCTTTACAGGCACCCAAATGGTTAATGGCTTCATCCGAGCAGTTTAAAATGTGGGTCTCGTCAAACAAAACTATTTACATCAACGTGAGTTTCAGCTCCACTGGAGCGACCTGTTGATAAACTATCACTAAATGATAGTCCAAACACTGCATCCCGACATGCGGATGAAGCCACTGGAAAAGACCAGAAAGCATCCATCCAGACGAATCAAATGCAGGGATGACAATGTGCGGTTCTTGATTTTCTGTTACATGTCCAGCTTAGAAAGAGGCCAAGTTTATATGATGGAGGGCTTAACACAAACACGCTGGTCCCTTCAAGAGTTTATGATTTTGGTTTCCTGAAAGTCCCTTGATGCCATGCACAATTATTTTAAAGAACCACAAATAAAAAAAATATTCCTAATATAATTAAGTTTTACATTACAAACAATTTAAGTGTGTAAATTATTTAAGTGATTAACAATGTGGACATTTGGTTGCACTGGGTTTTACTTATGGGCTGCTTACAAATGCAAGCCCATAAGATTTATCTGCAAAACTTTGAAGAATCATGTATCCTTTTCCTTTCACTTCACAAATATGCACTAGGTCTATCAAAAATGTAAATTAACTTCAATCTAATCTCCTCTATTTTGTAGAAGAGGCTGGCCACAGATATTAGAGCCACAATAACAAGAACGACATTCAAAAAACAATTTTTTAATTATGATAAACTATCATATCTCCTCTGCAGTTATACAGTTTTTTTATTCATTTATTTATTTTTTATTCCTAACATTGTGGCACTTTTGGCTCTCATCAATTTGCTCTCAATTAACATGTCGACCAATGCAGGTCATAACATAAGAATGCAACAGAAACAAATAATTCATCATTGCTGCTAAATGTGGCTACAACAGTCATTACAAGTTGCCACTGTGAAGTGAATCCCTAATGGGTGCAAATAGGATATATGTCACCCAATTAAAGATGAAATCAAAAATAGCTACAGGAAACACTTCCATACTGAAGGGGACATTTTCCAAATCTTTACTGAAACCGGTGGTCTCGCCCAAGACAACCAAATATGTTTAAGTTGATGAAATCTAAATTAAGTCCTGATGAATATCCGTCAGTAAAAGTAATAGCCACCTATTAGGAACATTATAAATTCTTATAAATCCTATGTTTGGCTGTTCAGGTATTTGCAATTCCCAAATTTTGAAATAGAAAATTCCAGACATTTAGGACTAAGATGTCCTGATTGTTTAGCGGAACACCTGAGGCCTTTTCATATCTAAATAAAAGTAAACTAAAAATGCAGAGTTAATGTTTGGACATTCAGTTTTTATGATATTAACCAGAATAGGTAATTTCATGTTTTTTTGTTTCACAGACAACCCTATGGTTGGTTTGCTTTATTTTAATGCTTGTTTTGTTGTATTTCTCGTGCTTTTTGGAAAAGAAAAACAACAATGACATTTTTGAAAATCACAGAAGGCATACTTTTGTATCTCCTCTGCAGTTAGCTGTTCCTGTCTCTGCTCTCCTGTCACCATTGCCAGCTCTTCATTCAGGAACTGGATCTCTCTTCTCAAACGTGCAATAAGCTGAAAGATGCAAAAGGTACAGTGGGAGGTCATAAATGACACACAATAAGAGAGGAATACCTAAGTCCACAAATGAAGAGTTTCTGTACTGTATATTTAGCCGTTTATTATAATCCAAAGAATACAACATAGAGTTCATGGTCCTTTATACAGTGTCAACAGAAGTCACAGCATTAGTGGGAGGCTTCACATCAGATGTCCTCAGGGCAAAAAGTAACACAACACAGCCAGAGAAATGCTAGACTTTTCTAGTTCTGTTTGAATATTTTGGTCACACTGCAAATACAATTCTAATTCCGTTTTTAGTATTATTTTTATGTGATAGAAAAAGTAATGCATAAATAAAAAGTGGAAGGAAAGGTTTTGAGTTTTTTATACATGAAAAATATCTAGGCTTGCAGCTATCAGCTAGGACGCTAGCTGGACTACTTCAAAATTCCAATAATTCTTCAAGTCAGAAGAAACATTTTGGTTAATGTCAGTCCTCTTTTACCATCAACCGTTCTCTTCCTGTGGACAGTTGGTATCTTTAACACAAGATACCAACTGTGTACCACTAACTCGACAGTGTTCCTCACACAAAAATTCTAATTAGGCTAGTTTCAGTAATAGTTAATACAAGGTCAAAGGTCAGACTAAGTGATCTAACAGAAACTAAACAGTGGTCATTTTAAACCTAAAATTACCACTAAAACTAGCAAAATGCCCAGATGCAGTTGATTCAGGATGCTACAGAATGAAAACACAGCTATGGTGCGGTTTTTGAATGGGTGCCACTTCGCTCAACGATGATTATGCCTCTAATCCACCCCATATCGTATGTTTCAACACTGAATATCATGGCTTGACCGTTCCTTCACCAGAGCCGCTCCCTGACTCTTTTTGTTAGAACCACTGCTCTGATGGTAATTCTCCCAGCTGCATCCTTAAAAATCTGACCGCCGGCTGTTGGTCAGCGGGATGGTGCAGTCTATTTCAGAGCAAAAAATCCCACACGGGCACCACAGTACCATGGCAGACTTACATATTCTAAGGCTAAAAAATTACTTAAGCCATAAAAATGATGAGGTAGTTTTGGGTTTTTCTTGTACAAACTCTTGTTAGGGCACCAATGCAGCACACTGTAATGATGATATCAGAAGATGTACAGAGCCTTGCAAAAGTAGGCTCCATAACTTTTTCACATTTTGTCTTGTCAAAAAAAACTGTCACTGTGTGGCAAGCATTTTCTTCAATCCTTTTTAGTCTAGGTCTGGAACATGTAAAATAATGTATTCTAAATGCACAAAGGCCTTTGGGAAAAAAAATGGACTAAACCTTTTTAGTCCAGTTTAAGCAATTACTTTCATAGGTCAAGTAATTAGTAAATAAAGTCGCCTTAGCCCAGGCATTGAACATCTCTGTCAGGCCTGTTCAATTATTGGTATGCAAGTTGAAGTAGTAAGGCACAATTCACCAAGACAAAATTATTCATCCGAACTGTCAAAAAAAAAAGTCAAATACATGCCACACGTTTTGAGTTTAGAAAGAGTGTATGCTTTTTTTAAATATATTCTTCAAATTTATGCCGCACCTTGTGTTGAACATTTGCATAAAATCTAAAAAATAAAAACTTGTGGTTCATAAAATCTAGAAAAGATGTGGAAAAGTGCAAAGAGTGTTATTGCAGTTGCTAGGTACTGTAAAAGTGTAGTTTTGAAACAGCTCTGCCATCACCTAAATTCTAACTATCTGGTTACCCAATTAAATGTAAAACATTAACACAGTGCTTACTTTAGATTATACCTCCTCCTCTTGTACATGCAAACCACCCACAATAAACTGTAAGCATTGCAGTATAACCACAGGTTTCACTTTAAATGCATGTATACAGCATCCCACTCCCAAAAATGTTGCTATTACAGGGGCCTCTTTTTATGAGGGGAAAGGAGGCACAATTTCCCACTACCATCTACACGTGGACAAGTTTTATCCTCCCCAAAAATAAGTAAACAAGGGCTGCACTCATTGCATCTAACAGCAGAAACACTTGACTGAACTTTCTCCAAACACATGAGGAGATGTTGCACCCACTTTCTGAAACTCTCGTGTCGGTTAGTGAGAGGAAGTTTCTGTTTGAGTCACAGGTATCTACTAATTGGCATCATCTTTGTCTAAGGTACACAAAAGAAATGCAACAATAAGTTGTGGAGGCATCTTAGAAGAGCTAATGACTGCAGAAAATCTCCACTGGCAAACATAAACCAGCTTTTGGTCTACAACTGACCTTTGTGCCCTTAGAGAAAATAACACCCTAATATGGTCAGGTCACAGAAGCAGACTTCATTATAAGCACAGGTCACTTTCAACACCTCATTCTTTCCCATTTCCATGAAAGACTTGCTAAATATTTTGTCTGGTCTGGTCGGTTTCCTGCTGTTCAGAAATCCATTTAGTATCCTGGCTGCAGCATAGGACTACTTAGGCAATGTGGCAAATATAATAGTGTTGTTGAAAACTGCAGCTTTCAAATCAGTTACCGCAATGAGCAAGTCCAACAGGGAGTTGTCAATCTAATGGGGTAAAGTGACATCCCGAACCTCAACAAATGACATTTTTATAAATTACACTCCAGGCTTTGCTTTATTCCAACTCACACTTTTTCATGTAGAGATGGTAAGCAGGCAGCAACAGGGGAGAAAATGCAAAAGACAAGATAAAACCTATAAACAGAGGAAGGAGGTTGAGTTTGCCTGAAGCTGTAACTCTGTCAGACCCAAATGGGAACAGCCAGACGCTGTCACAATTACTGGGGCCAGCCGCAGACTCTTATAAAAATACCTCTCAAGAGTTTGCAAGTGGACAGTCAAATCTTAGCAGCAGGATTACAGTAGCAGTTGGTTCTGAGGAAGATCTGGATGGAAGCATAGGACATGGACACAGCTGTGAAGACCCATAACTCATCCCCTCAGCAAGACATTTCAACACTATGTTGACTTTCAGCTACACTCCCGTACCATAATATTTATGATACATGTTCACAAGGTAAAGACTGTAAATTATACTCAGCATGTCAAAAACAGTTTTGTACAAAACAGGATCTTTTTTTCTAATTTTTTCATATTTCACATTTAAATTAAAGGTCTACAACTTTGCACTCACAGGAGTCATTTTTGTGAACAGTCCAGCTACAGTTACTCAATTATAGCTGCAAATGTTGTACATTTTTGATACAACATAGGAAATTTGTTGCTATCTTTTGTGAAAAAAATATTCTAGTTTTAGATGAAGAAAGTTAAGAAAAACATCACACCTTTACAACCCTTTAAAACCCAGCTGTTTTTATCATCTCAAGAAATATTACTGGTACTATTAGTATTGTTCTATTGTTGGAATTTAATGAAAATATTTAAAAATTATTGTAGCTATTAAAAAAAGGTAGTATTTCTATGTCTCACTACATTACCTGGTTCTTTATTATTACTAGCCAAAGTTACTATTGTGAAAGCTTGAAAAAGCAACTTGTTGCTCCGTAGCCGCCTGGTGCAGAACCCAGTTTTTTACATCTCCAAACTCAAAGTTCCTAACTTCATAAGACTTTGCTTAAGTATAAATACAAAGTCTAAGTATGAATTTTAGATTATCCCACAATACTTAGGCGTTACATATGAGATGTTCTACAGGGAAAGAGGCCAGGTGAATTGATAGATCATTTCTATGTGTGTCTTATTTAAAAATGAGCATAATTTGGGTTGGTATAACAATTTTTTTTAATATAATATGTTGTTTATCATGTTGACAGAAGGACAGGAAGACTTTTCATGCTCTACTTTGTTTTTCTCATATTTATTCAGAACTAGGAAAGACCAAAATCAAGTTAATTATTTTTCAAAGCCTTCAAGAGGGAGTAAAGAAACCTGATAAAGTTAAATACAAAGGGCTTAAGGATGCAAAGTTATAGGTATATAACATTAAATAAATGAACAACTGCAAAGAAAAGCTAAAACTGTGACATTGTCATTGAACTTTAAAGGGGCTGGTTAAAGTCCCTTAAATCCAGTCTATGATCTTTTCCATAAAATTTGGCAGATAAATATATGCATATTTTCCTACTGAAATGTTTCCTCTAAAAAATGTGATGTATTTGTGTAAAATATACTAAATAACAATTTGTTAAAAGTAAGCAAGATGGATAGAAAATGCATACAGGACACGTGAGCTGTCTAAATACCATAAGATAGATAGATATTCATGCTGTCTAAGATGTGAAAATTCCTGCAGTGAGAGTGACTAACACTGGAAATATAATTTAATTCCAAAATCAAACAACATTTAGGTTTTGTAACACTTAGAGTCAATATCAAAGTTTTGACGACCCACTTTAGAATGGTCAAGATTGTGTAGTTCGTGGGCTAGCTAAAGTGTTGTTTTAAACAAAGTGCAACATGATTCTGACAGTCTCACCAGTGTAGGATCCAATTCTTCATTCAATATGGCCACGTTCTTGATGAGCGCCACACGCTGAGCAAAGCGGCAAGTAGAGATTGACTCCTGGTAAAAACAATTTTAAAAATCAGTCGCTGTTTCTCTGGGGGACAATAAGGGAGAAAATAAAAACACTCATGTAATGATTTGATAATAATCACTTTTTCAAAATAAGCTCAGCCTTCCATGGTGAACTGCCTGGCATAAAAACTTGATGTAGATATTCTTTTGCACACATCTCTTACCTAAGTTTGATTTTTTTTTGTTTTTTTTCTTTAAAAAAGAGCCTAAAGCATAGGCTATGTAAGGTGTTAAAAACCAAAAGTACTTGCAATGTGCTGTTGAATTTTTTTTCTACATATACCAAACGTTTTTTAAATACCTGTGATGAACTTAAAAGATTTGGTGTGACTGGAGGCACATGAGCATTCTGACATTTCAAAATGAACTTTGACATCAGAAAATATATTGATTTCTTATTTTTCTTTCTATTTCTTTTTATCCCTTAGCATTTTTTTTAAATTTTCTAATGGTTTAACAGAATATGGTATCCAAACAGGGTTATGAATGCCGAAACTTACATCTAGATTCCGTTTGTCGACTGCCATGGTGGCGATCATGGTGGTCATGCAGTTGCCCCCAAGGCTGTCCCTCAGCACTGATGTTAACATGGAGTTTCTGTATGGAATATGGGAACGATTCTTCTCTGACAATGCTATTATCACCTGAGGACAAGAACCAGAAAATGAACCACTTCTATGATACACAGGAGTGTTTACAATCAGTCAATCAGAAAAGGGTTAGACAATCTGAAAACAGAAATGGTTCTTACTTTCCCTTTCAAATGCTTCTTTGCAGAAACACACATAAATTATTTCAGTTTGCAACACAATCCAACAACATACAGTAATTTGGTTGAACAATTATAAATATGTAGATGATTTCCAAAATGAGCACCAGATGGAATAAGTGGTTGAGTGAGAGGAATAGTGTTATCAGGACATTTTGACATTATGATGCAATGTTTTAGGTCATATTTTGCCCCTTTTTATTCTGTAAATACAACTTAAGACCTTTTTTCATAATTTATCGTTGTTGCTCTTTATCACTAACAAACTATTTTCTGAAGAGATAAAAAAATGGTTAAAAATCAGGAGGATCTTTAAATAAAGATGAGTATACCTGCTCTAGATAGTGGAGTGACAGGTTGATGTACTTGGCCTCAGTGAGTAGCTGCCCATCCAGGCCCGTCTTACTGACTCGATCTGACCCAGCCAGGTCCACCAAGTGCAGTTTGGACCGGCGCAGGGTAGCTGAGCCAGGTTCACGCCTGCACAGATGTATGGTGAAAACACAGTGCGAACGAGTGGAGGCCTGGTTCATAGGGGTCTGAGAAAGACAAGAACCAAGAACAAAAAGATACGTTAGAGGGCATTTAGGTTAGTTTTGATAGATCTTGTTTGTCTCTCTTAGCCGATAGAAAAGCCTCACACATGTGGACCAACACAACGTACACAGATAATGGTGGCTTATGGATGGTCTTAGGAGAGAGACAGAAATAGAGTATGACTCACTTTCTACATGAAAACATCTTTAACCAAAAGAGGATGGGTGACTCCTGAGACCCACGCTAAGAAGAAAAACAGATGGAATCACACTACATTGTATTTTCTTATCCTGAGCCACTTCAACAACTCAAATGGAAAAGCACATGCCTCTAGATTTATGTTATTATGATGTTGTGATTAAGAAAGACCTTGCAGAAGAATATTTTTTTTCTTTCTCTGTTAAAAATAATCTGATAAATTCACACATGACATCTCAGGTCCCCTAATTTGGAAAAAGTGTTTCTCTTAGCCTTAAGTAGTTGACGTAAATGTGCCAACACCTGCTTGTTAGGGTCACTGCAGGTCATGACAGACATTTCTCTATCTTAACCTGCAGATGTCCTCCCTTTCCTCAGACCAAATTCCCTTCACTCTGCACTTGTCCAGAGGGTATCCCTAGAGAAATGTGAGACAGCCTTTGGAGTTTAGAAAAGGATCCTTTTTTGTGTTTAAAAGGCATGACTGTACTTTAAGGTCATGAACAGGGACAGAGAGAAATTCTCAGGAAAGAATTTTAGTTTGTGTACCACTAGAGCTCTGTGGATTAACATGATTTGAGCCGTAAATAAAAATCCTGTTAAATAGCACTAAAAGGCCATGTTGACTTCCATCTAAATCCATGTAAAAATGTGTTGTAAAACTGAAAGATAAATATATTCCTATATGAAGATACCTATTAACATTCACATTGCACTGTGTTCAACGATCCAAACTAATTGAGAAACCTGTGCCCCCTTTTGCCTGTGGTGGAGCTGCACCAAGAACTACTGAAGGAAACAACACTAAACCTCGGAAGAAGACCACAAAATGTAAACAAAAAGGGAGTAGAGTCAGATTGTAGCGCTTGTAGGATTTCTCCACTGATATATATTATTGGTTTGGACATCGCCTATTAACCGTTGCAGCTAGTGGTGTGCTCCTGTGCATCAATACATTGAGTCATGAACACAAAGCCATACTGTTCTAATGTTGGATGAGCAGGAATCTGTCACAAAAATAGCAGTAGCGCCCTTATTTCTTACCCAATTTCTATAAAATATGGTTTAAATCAAAGCAGAGAAAATTGCTGTTGTTTTGATATGTAAAATATGTATTCTCCTTAGATATAAATCTATAAACAGTTTGGTTTCTGTCAGTTCTGTCAAGATGAAAGAGAGAACTAAACTAATTTCTTTTTTATATTGGCCAATAATTGAATTTTACATAATTGCAACAGTTAAAATTAGTTTATTAAAATTTAACTATCTATGGCTCCTGTACTTTGTGAAATATTTCATCCTATTTTGATCATTTTATTACAAACAGAGGAAGTTAGTCCAGTTTTTGTCATTTATTCACGTTTTTTAAATTACAGCAATATTATTTTTTCCCTCTGCTGTGCGTCACAGCATAATCTACACTTTAATGTAGATTATGTTAAAGTTGTAGGTCTGAATTGTTCACCATATTTTGAAAGTAATTCAAATGATTTAAAAAATATATAATCTACATTTTATTAAACACAGAAACAAAAAAAATTATTCTGGTATTTTTAGCAAGGGTTAGAAGAGTGAATAGCATATGATCTTTAATTGTTTAAATGTGTAACCAAGCTAAATTAAGTAGATAAAATGTTATGTCTTTTTGCATTCGACAGTTAATAGTCTCACATCTACCAGCTGTTTCCTGCAGATAACTTTTCACCAAGATAATGGTGGTTAATAACAAGACACTATCAATGGGATTGCATTGTCCATAATGGATGAGAGTGTGCACTACATTAGTCTAATTTTCATATTACTGGAGATGATAGGGTTCTAGCATAAGGAGGCTATGCAAGTGTAGCAGATCATAAAACCTAAGATGATCCTGAAGGTGTCATACAACTATAATTTTACAAGCTATAAACTACAAACATAAATGCACCCTGCATTGCAGTCATACTGCTCTGTTTGCACCACCGGCTGTTCTGACCACACAGAGTGCTGAAAGGGAACATCACAAAAGGACATTCTGGTGACTAAAAGTGAAATGCATAAAAAGGTTACACAAGTATGCAGTTCTGATTTAGCCAAGCTGCAATGTACCCATTCCTACAGGTTCAACAGAAGTTAGAGTTCACTGCAGGGAGAAAACCAGCTTTGAACACATTTGGACAACAAAGTGAATCAGAAAAGACCAGATGGGAGAAAAAAAATCCCCAAAAACATTGACAGAAGGGTGAGGAGTTTAAAACGTGTTTTTTTTAAGTCCAATAAAATTCTCAAACTGAGTGAGCTAATGGTCCTCTTGAGTTTTGCATGAATGGATGTGTCATCTTTTATCCACATGGATGGGATCATGAGAAGAAAGAAGGCATTGCTGTTAACTTTATGGAAACTCATTGTGGAGAACAAACGTCTTGGGGGATTCTGCCAGAGATAAATGAACAATATTAAGGGTTCTTTGTTTGATTCACTCTGGGGGACTTCTAGAGATGGAATTCCAGAGAAGACAAGCAAGTAAATGTCTCTATGTGGGTGGACGATTGTGGGGTCTCCCCAAAGCAAAGCTCATTTCCATTTTTTAAGCTGTTTCCAATAAAATACCCCTTCTAGTTTTACAGAATTGAACCCAGAAGGGTGTCATCTGGGTGGAACGGAACAAATGGATTACATTAAGTACAGCACGTGCCCCTCAGTTTACATTTCCCCTTAATAAAGAACTAAAGTTCTATCATATTTCTGAGTAGTGCTTTTGTTTCATGGAAGAATCCCAACCACATCTGAAATTGACGTCAATGTCAACCAGTTTGTGACTGAAACCTTATCATCTGGGTCACTTTTACTGTCATTTATTTATCAGCAAACCAGTGACAAGAGTAAACAAGGTGAAATCGGCTTTTTTCCTCCAAAACCTCATGAATGTCATGTTGAAAAACTAAGGCTGAGCCACCACACATCTTGTCATCAGTGAGGGGAGCTTGGGCGAGTGAAGAAAAGGCACCACATAATAAACATAAATTACAGAGAGAAAACTGGGTTTTACTGGGCAAAGGAACTGATAAAAAGGCCCTCTGTGGACTAAAATTATGTTTTAGAAGGGTACTAAGGTAGTTTTTAGTATGTATATTGCATTTTAGAAACAACAACAATGACTCCTTATGCCACTTACCCTGGAAGTGGCCAGTGTAATTTTTGCTTACGGTTTACAGTCTTGACTAGGATCACTGCATAAATTGTGTGTGCGGGTGTGCGTGCGGGTGTGTGTGTATCTATGTCTCCCTTTTTCTTACTTCAGCAATCATGCGATTGGTGTCACCCAGGAAGAGCAGATTGAGAGCCTCCTCTACGTTACCAGACTGCTGCATTGACAAATTCTTGAGATGGATGTTCTGTTCTGTATCTTCCATAATCATCACTTTCCTGCCAAAAAAATAGCAAAAGGTTTTTTTTAAAAGACTTTAAAAAGACAATTATAGATTACATCGTGCAACATTAAAATCTAAAGTCATGAATAAAATGTTGTAATGTGAAAAAGCTGGTGATGATTTCTTAGCAGAGACAGGGAAAATGGCCAAAGTTAGTGAGATGGATGGAGGTAAGTGTCCTAGTCAAAGATCACACCCAAATCCAAACGACAATCTGTTTTTAAAGATATTTTAGAAAAAGAAATGGGCAAAAATTGAATTTACTCTACTCAAAAGCTTTGCAGCTGAATCTACAACAAACATTTTGGAAATCACGTGTGAATTTTATGCCATTTTAAAATTATGCTCTACTTTGTTTTTGACTACCACATAAAATCCTAATATTACATTGAAGTTTCTATGTGAAAAAATTACAGTTCAGGAAGTATGAATACTTTTGAAAGGCATTGTATATAATGACAAAAATCTTTATTCTTCATTTTTGGGAGAAAAGTAGGATTCATTCCCAGATTTTTGAAAACCTGGCATATTAAATAAAAATGTCAGAGCTGCACACATTTATTGAAAGACTTCACACTTCAAAATTTAACACAGAACTAAAAGCACAGCATTAAATGTGCCAGTTATGTCATCCATTTACCTCCCATGGCCTTGGCGTCACTCAGCACTGAATCCAAACAGTCTGCGCTGCAGACTTGTCTCACATGTGATTTATCTATCTGGGTGTTCATAACTTGATAACAGACAGGGCCAGATCTTAAAAACAAACAGGTGATTGTTTCTCGCCCACATCAGGCGATTTGAAACACAGATGGGACTAAATTACTCCCGTGATCCTACCACATAATTTCCATCCAGCCACCGGTGATGTGAGAGTGCAACTACTTGACTGACTTGTCAAACAGGAGGAATGATTGGAGAACACATGCAGATAATTATGTTAACATGTGTAGGTAATTCAAGTGGTCTGATAAAACAATACTAATCTTATTGTCATTCAAAGCTGCGTCCTGGCAGATTAATTTTCCGCAACGACCAAGCCAACCTTAGATATAATTTGATTATTGGGCTTCTGCGAAAAAATGATGGAATGAATGAGGGTAATTTGCCGACTTTTAAGAATCCAGATGATGGAAAGATGAGTGCGTAATGAAAACAGATGGAAAGTCAAATGTAAAGCAATATCAAATAGTGCAAGAAATTTCAGAAAGAAAGGAGACCATTCATTATTGGGAGTGGAGGAAAGATGGAGACAGACGTAAAATGGAGCAAATGTCACTGCCACTGCCTCTTCATGATTCAGCAAGTATGGCCACAGCATGGTTCACAACGGGCACTGGTTATTTCCAGAAGACTGTGATTTGTGGGTACCTAAAACTTTGACTTCTAGTCCAGAAGTGACTTAAAATGAAGTGGTACATGAAAAATACATACTACCACACTGAAACTCATGTGTCAGTTAATGTAAAATCTAAAAGTCTGACTCATATGGCTTATTTTTCTCTAAGAATGTATATCTACAAAGGCAAACAAAAAACGTTTGACAGAAAAACTGACGGTAGGTCCTCCAGTCGCGACGCCTCACATCGGGAATCCAGAAGGTCATATCCCACCTCGTTGTAAATCTCCAGGTAGGAGATGTGCATGGTGTACATCACACTGCTCTCCTGTGAAGCAAAATTATATAAATTGAGACAGGATAGTAGTACAAGCCATCAGATTTTATTACAATTTATTTATTAGTGGATTGTAATCTATGTTACATTTAGCAAGAAAAAAAAAGTATTCATACATACGGTACATACATCAATCAATACTTTCCTCAAACTTACATTCTGCTAGAACTCATAGGGTACTTTCCTTAACTTCCAAAAAGTAACATTTAGGTTCAAAGTAACCTGTAATTTCTGTGAAAGTTCCAGAAAGTAACCTGTAAGTTCCAAAAGGTAAGTTCCATGAAGTTGCATATCAGTTCCAGAAAATTCCATGAAAATTTCAGAAAGATATCATAAAGCATTCTATGAAACAAATTACAGAAAGTAGCCTCTAAAATATAGAAAGCAACATATGTTCTGGAAAGCAGTGTGTACATTTCAAAAATCAACTTGCAAGAACCAGAGATTATTCTGTATGTTCCAAAATGAACCATATCAGTTCTAGAAAGTACCCTAAAAATTCCAATGCGTTTCTTGCAAGTTAATTACACCAACCTGCAAGTTTGAGAAAGCCACCTGTGTACTTTTTCTGGAAACTACACTTCAAGTTTAGTTTGAATTACTTATAAGTTCACTGTAAAATATGCCTTCAAGTTCTGCTAAAGTAGCCAAAATAATAACAGGAACGGCACAGGTTTTATCATATACTGCTAACAAAACAACCAATTAAGTTATATTTGTTTTATAAGATAAAAACTTTATTGTTTATAGAAATGGAAATTTGGTTTACATAATCTGTGAGACACCTTTCAGAAAAACAACACATATCACACAACATTATAAACATTCATCTTAACAATAATCTATCCATGCATCTTTACAAATTATTTAGGGAATCTGTACAAGAAAGTTAGAGGTGCCTGCTCTGACCTGGTTGAAGCGTTCGTACAGGTAGGACAGAATGCGAGGTATAATACCACGATCTGCATAGTGCTCAGCTCCGCCAGTGATGGTGAATGTTTTCCCACTTCCCGTCTGACCATAAGCAAATATGGTGCCATTGTAGCCAGCCAGTACACTGCACAGAACAGAACATGAGCAACAAGAAGGCCTCAAAGCAATATTTTTCTGCAGATATATTACATTCACAGTTTGAATATGACCAAATGTACAAAACTGTTGGAGAACAAATTTTTCAAATAAAAAGTTGTGCTTAAATGAATACTTCTGAGGTTTTATTGATCACTAAATCATTTGATCCTAAATACATGAATACATCTTCAAGTATGCAAGTTATATTTCATTAATCTAACACAAGAAACGTTCGAAGACAAGAAAAATCATACAAGTAACAAGATTTACTTGAGCTGAACTATAGAATCGGCTGCTATAGAATCCCTTCTTTTATCTCAATAATTTTCAGAAGAGTTTGCTCACTAGCAAGTTAGTCCCTGTAAGCAACCTCTGTTTTAATTTCTGAAACTATTATAAAGCCAATAAGGGTCTTTGTGAATAAAACCTGACACGTAAAATCCACATTAAAGCATGCCAGTGAATTCAGAGCTGCAATGGCGGCAGACATCTGATGGTGAGGGTGGAATGCTTTGGAGCATGACTGACAGTAGGAGCCCAAACCCTCACGACTAGGCTGGATCTGCTGTATTTGGGTTTGGCATGGAGCTGATCTTCTACATGTGCACAGAATGATTGAAACCAGTTTTTCTCTTAAATGATCAAACTATTGTGAGATGTGAGATTAAAAGTGGTCAAAACTATATACAGTATATATATATATATATATATATATATATATATATATATATATATATATATATATATATATATATATATATATATATATATATCTTACATGAAACATAAGCAGCAGGAAAACAGGCAGCTATAATAGAGCATCTGTCCACTCAAATAAATGATATCCCACTAGAGCTAGACTGACTTGGATGGCCATTGGGCATCAGTACAATCGAGTCTGAGTCATGGTGGTGATTGGCAGCGGAGAGAAAAGACGCAAGCTCAGTGTTTAGCTTAATGTCAGAACTAATGATGCGGGCTGGGCCGTGCCACTGAGGTTTGGGCGTCTCCCAGCTCTTGTTCCTGTTTACACCTCAGCTTTCCTGGCTACTGAACAGAAATGTCTGAACTTCAGCTGCAGGTCTCACTGCCTTGTGAAATGTGATCACACAATACAGACAGTTGGTCTGTGCTGTCAGCCCAATATCATCAAACTGGCTCCTCTTCACCAACAACTGAGGCTGTATTTTTTTAAATTACTTCATGAGACATGAACAGGGTGGTTTATGTTACACCACAGCAAGACAGAAGTGAAGCATATTTGTGGAGAGGAAAGAAAATATATGGCTTTCCTAATTTCCTACAAATTTAAATAATTAAAACAGTATTCAGTCCTCTTAACTTTTTAATACCCCAAAATAAAATCCAGTTGACTTAAGAAATAACTTACTACAGAGACAATTAAGCACAAAATCATTTCTCCTGTGAAGGACTAAGAGGTTTGTTAGGGAACATTACAGGAAAAAATAGCATGATGAAAACCAAGGAACAAAGCAAACAGATTAGAGATAAAGAAGTTTAAAGGGGGTTATGTAAAGCTGCGTAATATATCTAACCAAAATATCTATGTGTGCAAAATACCAACCCCAAACGATCAGATACATATCATAGGTACTGCTTAGATGAATCCCACACATGGGCTACAATAATATATTACTTCAGGTGCAATGTCTTGCATTTCTTCTTTTGAATTTTACATTTAACTACTGTCCATTATACTCACTTCTGATATAGACTCATATGGAAGAAACTAACCTTTCATGTAATTTGTCAGATAAGACCCAAATACATTTGTAGCTCAAGCCAAGGGCAAAGTGCAGCAGAAAACTAAAACAACACATGACCATGAGCACAACACCCACACCAAACAAGATGGTGTCAAAAGTGTCATCCTGTGTAAATGCTTTTTTTCCAACAAGGACAATGAGCTGGTTTGAGTTGAATATGGATGGAGGTAAATACAGGGCAACCCTAGAACAAAAAAAGAAAACTGTTGACATTCAACTTTTTAGTCTCTAGACAAGCAAGGCTCATGACAAGAAGATGACTTGACACTAAAATCATGAATAACCGTGGAAACTTCACACTGGACGTCCAAGCATCATGGATTCTGTCCCTCTCTACTCTTCCTCCAGACTCTGAGATCTTAATTTAGAAATAAAATGCAAGCTTTACTTTTCTGTAAACAGGCCTTTGGACCACTGAGCAACAGTCCACTTCTTGTTATCCTTAGCCCAGATAAGATGCTTGTAGCCTATGTGTGGGATTCATCTCTGCATACTGGCACTAGATGGACTGATTTAACTATTATGAAACTCCCCAAAATCCTTTATGAATTTTGCTTGATGATCCTCTCGAGGTCAGCGGTTAGTCCAGTTGCTAACCGCAATTTCTACCACACTTTTTCCTTTCTCTCAACTTTCTATGAATATTCTAGGACACATCATTCTCTGAACAACCAGCTTCTATGGCCATGGCATTTTCAGAGTTTGTAAGGTGGATCTCTCTTGAGGATACAAGGAGCTAACGATAGACTAAGATATGTCTGATTAGGGAAACAGGCTGGTCATGCCTCGACCGGGTGATTAAACTACAGACAGAAGGCTCATTTCAAAGACTTGAACATGACAAGTTTTTAATTAATGTGGAAAGATGCTGCCTGCTGGTGACTACTGATTTTTATTCTGATGTATACCAGCTGCCACACCAAAACGAGAAGCATTAAAACTGCTAGCTTTGGATGGAAATATTATACCTTAAAGGTCAGACACATCAGACTAATTAGTCAACCATTGTTTATATGTCTCCAAATAGCTGAGAAAATCCAAAGTACTTGTGGGATTCCACAAATAGGTCCCAGTGTAATAATGACGGTTGGGTGGAATGTGGAGAAGATGGTGGAGCAAATCTGAGGTATAGACAAGGTTTGCTGGGGACAAAGAAAGGAATAACCTCGACAAAAAAAACAACATTTGATTTCAGGAAACTCCAATTCTTTTCCTGATTGTTGTGTCTTATTTCAAAAGTAAAACTTAAAGTGTCACTGACACAATATAACCACTTAAAAGATTTAAAAAGATGAACTACTGTGCTTTCATTCTGTGTACACAAAAACATTTAATAATAAATAATTGTCACAGAATACCATTATTCTGTTTTCGCCTGCAGTAACTGGGTCAAACGCCAGCGTCATCTTATGATGTATTCAAGGTAAGTCAAACTATAAACAAGTAAGGCTGAGTACACAAAAGTGGAGGAAATTGTGAGCGATTTCAGCAAAAATTTATCAGCAATTTATTTGTAGCTTGGGATGAAGAAGCTAGATAGACTGATGAAGAAGAGGGAGCGGGTTCTACTAAACGACTGCAACCTCAGTTGTTTAGTAGTTTCAACATGTTTAGTATGAGATTACATTAATGAAAAGATCATTATTTGGTAGACTTTTTACACATGTATTATAACAATGTCTATGAATGTCCGTGTGTCTGTGTGTTTTTAAATCAGATTTAGGGACAAAGTTATGTACAATACAAATGGTGATGGAAACGCACACTAAGATAACATATAAGCTAAGTTAACTGACCACAAACAGTAAAATTGAAAGTGCTGCTGAAAGATAAAATCCAACTGGATAACAAAAACAATATGTTAAAGTAAATAAAATGGACAAACATAGGCACCAACAGGACTATCATGGAGGGAACACATCTAATGATATCAATTTGGCCCCATGGGATAGCAGATTGCAGCTTATATTGAGCCATGAATAATGATAAGGCACTATGCAAAAATAATAACACATTAAATCTAGGTGCTAAAACAACTGACAAATTTTTGAACATTGCAGAAGATAAAACAAGACTGTTACAAAAGATCAATAAGGAAACCAAAACTGGAGCCGACTAAAAATAAAGAACCAGGAAATAAAACCAAGCTCTAAATAAAACAACCAACAGACCATATCAGTAGACGGCAAACAAAACTGTGTTTATCCCATCACTTCCCTTTTCTAAAATAAAAACTATGATGGAGGATTAGAAAATAATACAGCATCAAAGAAGTATATTCATCTCACGTGTACATTTACTGTAAGCCTATGTGTTAAATACAGACTACAGCTTTGTGGCTTGAAAACGCTTTCACTCTCATGATGGCACAGTGTGCCATCTTGCCTGCCAGCTCTGTCCACTTAGTGGTTTAAGTGCTTAAAACGTGCCAAACATCACAGACACCCTCCATTTCCATCTTAAAGAAAACTGAGCTTTACTAACTTCCTGTCAACAAGGTTTGGCTGAATCTGTGTGGCCTCACATTAGTCTGAGGGTGTACAATGCACAGATAAGATCTTTTCCATCATTCGTGTCATATAAAGTTTCAAAAAAGCTAAGCATTTAGGCAAACATCAAAGATTTTTTTTTTGTCTTACCTTTCTGCAACTGGTTTGGCAATTTCGTCAAAGATCACATCTTGTTTAATGTGCTGTTCAAACACTTTTCGGAACCTGGAGAGAAATGGGAAACAACACTGTATTGCCATGACACATTTAATGAAGCAGGCTAAGAATAGTCCAAAAAATTTAGTTCATTTGGAATATCCACAGCTGATTGTTAAATATTTAAGGTCTTAAATAGACGAGGATTATCTAAGTGGTTCTGCTCTGTAAAACAAACAAAGCTGCATCGTGTTTAAGCCCACAGAAAGATGAGGAGAAATGTGAACAGAATCCACCCAAGGAAGGTTGTTAAAAGTGGAAACTTTATTGCTATAAGGGCACAGGGGAACCTCTGCACGCTATTATAAGACCATGTGGTTTTCAGAGGCTCTGAGTGTCCACTGCTGTCTGACTTTCTAACTGTGAATTTAAGGTTTGGAAGCGTGGCATGGGCCCTGCACAGAGGGTATATGAGGCTGCAGCTGAGCATTAAACAGATGTTCTGGCTCTTCACTGACAGGACTTGTGGATGAATTATTCATGGGGAAAAAGTTCAAATGCAGCCACATGAGCCAGGTCTGTGCTGGTTTTCCTTATTGTAGCTTTTTACACTTAGATCATTTGGCATATTTGTTCCTCATATATAAAATTAGTCATGTTTTGTTTGGGTTTTTTTTTGCTGGTCACAGATTAATCTTAATTTAAATCACTGTTAGCCTAATTAAAAAAAATACTTTATTCTAATATCATTGTGCAGGATAACACAAACAGAATGTAGTTCCATCTCCGGTAATCTGCTTACATCCTTGATGATTCCAGCATTATTACTGAATCTTGATTATTTCCAATCATTGAATTGTGTGTCTCTGAGAGAAACTGTGATAACTTTAAATCTTCCACTTGGTGCCCACAAGTATTCAAGAAAAATAGTTTTTAGCACCTGAAATATTGCAGGTAGATAATTCTTTTGTAGGCTTAACCTGCATAGCTCAATAATATTTAATTGCATGCCCCATGTTGTTGTCTTTTTTTGTAATAATTATGGAAAAAATAAATTTATTACAAGCTGCGTTCAGTTTTCTACATAGCAAACCAGCAATGTCTTTCATAATTTCCATTCCAGGGAAGTGTTTTATCACACCACAGGACTATAAAAACTATAAAATACAAGATCACAGGTGGAGTTCCCCAAGGTTCCTTCCTCAGGTGACTTTAATTCAGGTCCTTTATTCTACTTTTATCTCAGATAGCTAGAGAATTAGTACGTCTTCTTGCACATACATGCTGACAATACACAACTTTACATTGATGTGTCACAAATTGCAGTTCCTTACATTCATTGAGTGATTTTAAAATTGAAAAGAGTGAATGAGTGTATGTCTGTACTCAGTTAATCAATAACAACAACAGCAATAACATTGAGAGAGAAAATGCTTTCCTGTACAGGACACCAGAAATGTGGTGCACATTCTTTATCTAATAGCAAGTTATTTTAAATATTGTTATTTAGAGCAGCCTTTCAATAAAGATTAAAGATTAATTCATCAGTTCACTTTCATTATGTCTAAAATTTGGATTTTAGAGTTTTTCTTTAAATGTCATGCATACATTTTTTAACAGTTCTCTTTTTTTGTCTTCATTATTTTTGATGCCATTGTCTCTGTTCTTTTATTTTTCGGTAAAAAACCTTGCATTAGCTTGTGTATAAATGGTGCTATATAAACAAACATGCTTTGCCTTCCCAAGTATCAATGACAAACACAAGCAAATAGGTATTTTTATTTATTCTTTGCAACAAACACTTATGTAAATGAATGTACCTGAACTTGTAGTTTTCCCTCTTGTGATTAATAATGCCATCAGCCAGGTCCCTGGGCACCAAAAACTCGAGAGAGGCACCAGTTTCCTCCTTGTGGTTCACAGAGTACACCTGAGGGAGCCAGAGGCAACATAAACACAGGCACATACGTTCTAAAAGTGGCAACTATAGGCAGAAAATGTACCATAAAATGACATTTTAGGAAGCATTTAAGAGCAGTCAAATAAACATTCATGTACTGGTATGCTATATATTTTACAGATTTTTTTTACCGTAATTGTATGTGGAGTCATACTTGCGCAGTCAAACTTCAACATAAAGTCTATGCATCATCTTTAGTTAGACATATAGGTTTGGACATTTGTGGTTTGAGCATTGAAAAAGCCCAGAAATTAAAAGATGGCAGTTTATGGTGCAAGTATCCTGTGGAAAGCAACAGAACTAAAGAGGCAATCAGGATCAGTGCACTGAGAATGCAGGCTCTGCAGATTCAAGCCAAAGCCAGGCCCCAAGGGAGACAAAGAAAATTGTAGAACATTAAACCAATATCGACTGAGCTCCAGCACTGGAGGCCATTTACGTGGGCTTGGCTGGGGTGCTCTGAACACCCATGTTCTCTGTTTTTGAGCCTCTGGCATATGTTTCCAATGGACACTGATGTAATTAGCATTTTCCAGGGCTGGAGGAATAAAAAAAAAAGATATGGTCCCAGTGATTAGATTGGTTTTCCACTGTCACCCTGTTTGTTGCTTTGCCCTCCTCATCAACGCTGTTTTTTCCAGAGATGTGTGCCAAACCCTGAAAAAGCCCCTAGGGGGGAGCTGTGCTCTTTCATTTTGGTGGATATTGTCAGGTAGCAGTAAAGCACTACAAAACTACGTCAGATTTTTTATTTTTTTCAAACAGGGGCTCTGTTCAGAAAAGTGCTTCAATAAGACGAAAATACAGTTTTAGCTCTGCATCCTATGAGAACCTGTTTACATGTAAAATGTGGAGCAAATGTTCTCACAGGAGCCAAAGCTTCTTACAAAATTTACTGTAAAGTGATCTTGGTCACTTTGCGAAAATATTTAAACTTTTTTCTTGGATACAGCTTTTTTGATGGCTGAAACTTTCAGGGTCCACTTTCAGTCCACCCTGAAAGTGGACTGAAAGTGGCACCCTGAAAGTGGAGAAAACAGAAGCTCAACATGATGTTTACATATGTAAACTTTAACATTGCCAAAGCAAAAAAAATCATTTGACTAGATAAATAGTTTCTGATACAAATAATTTTGTTTTATTTTGCTGTAGACTGTAATAATCAAAATCAGCAGAAGTACACAGCTCAAATATATAACTGTGGGCATAACACATCTAAAAGAAAAGCAGTTAAAATGTTTTGGTTGACAATGTACATACTTGTCAAAAATAGGAATATGTCAGAGGCAATGTAAAGAGTTATTCATATAATTAAGTCAAGTTTGCATTAAGGAGAATAAGCCATTTTCTTTCATTTGTAGTACAAACCTGTCCCAACAAGGTAAGGCAACAAAAAAAGCCAGGAGAGAACCTGTATCGGATTGAGGACCTGTATTGCATTGTATATGTAGTCAATAAAATAAAAACAACATTCAAATTTGATAACTACATAGAACATGTCAACCACAATTGTGTTTTAGATAGCAAAAAAGTCAAGAAAATGTTGACTTTATAGCCTGAACTGTTTTTATAACATGCAAGTTATAGCAAGAAGCGGACATGAAATGTGTCACTGAAAACAATCTGAAACAACTGCATTCCTTCCAGGTGTGCCAGAGCTTGAAAGGCTCCGAGACTCTTTTGTGGATTCCTGTTCATCCGAATAATTTATTAGGACACCTTATGGAAAGGAGCCATCGTCATTAAAGTTATAACTGACAAATCAAGGTAACAAAATCTTCAGTGGCAAAAAAATGTCGTTGTTAGGAAGAAAATTAAACATACATGCAAACATTTGCATATTTTGACAGCTGGTGTTTTTGTATGCACAGTCTAGCTTCTCTGAATAAAGACTAGACTGTATGTATTTGCCAAACGCCACGGGCAATAAGCCCTCTACTTTATCTAATCTTAACACCAAATAACTTCTATTTTCCATACATCTGACATACATCTGAATGCCGAGAATTGTGCTCTTACCGCCGCAGTTTTATTCGTGGGCTTAATTCGACCGAATATCTGTATCGTTTGTTTAAACATTTTCTACTATAAAACAAAACTTTTTAGGCTAGCCTCAACTTAGCCTAGAAGCTAACCTTCACAACCAGCGCTAAGCTGGTACGGCTATGGTGTATCTGGTTGCTAGGTGACGGTGGCCACCTCAAAGATCGTCTATCAACGACGAGATGATTCACCGTGACATAAAATGTGTTACAAAACATCCAAAAGAACAACAGGTATAAAACTCGGGATTGTATGTTTAAGAAAAGGTCACCATAGGTTCAGTGACTCATTCCGAGGAATTATTGACAAAAGTATTGTCAGTGCTGCAGGCACACCCTGTATATTAAAGGTTTCTTAGAACTAAATGAGTTCCTGCCACACCTGCCTGATTAAGAAAGGCTAGTATTTGAGAAAACTAATCTGGCAAATAATATGTATCCGGTTCAAAATTCAAATAGATTTTTGAAATCTATGAAACATCTCAAAAGTTCTGGAAAAAGGATTTGCACCTTCTTCTGTGACTTCTGTATCTACTAAGTACTTAGATTTTGGAAACTAATTTGTTTGCTAATATATTTTAATATCCGGGACACAAAATATACAAATTGTTGATTTTTTATTTTTTTTTAATCTGTGTGAGCAACTTTTTTGTAAAAATGTGACAAAGCCACTGTTTTACCATAATCTATGGTTACAGAATATCCCAAATGAAAATATTAGAGCAGTACATGCACGCAGATTCCACTATAAAAAGAAAAAAAAAAACACTCAACTAAAAATAATGCTGTAGGAGATTTTGTTCATGATCAAGCTTAACAGAAAGTAATCCAGCAGAGTAGAGAAAAAAAACTCCCATTTACTGGCATGTCTATGCTCCTACCGGGGCATAAACAGATAGAAACTCTGAAAAGAAGGCGTGACTGCAGGAGCAGACACAGATGAGTGATGAGTAACATGTGGTAATTCGGTGATCTAGAGACAAGATAATGTTGAGAAATGAGATATGGGGGCAAAGCTCTTTAAAGACAAATTGTTCAATGAAAAATGAATAAAACAGATCATTTCAACCTGGAACAGAACAAGGAATAAACTTGTGACTTTATCTCAGAGAAGGAATATTCCTTAAACATTAATGTGTGTTTTACAATGTTTTGTGGTGCACAAAAGTTGACTGTAGATTTTCAGAGAACCATTGCATGTAGTCCACCTGAAAGCGCTTCACAGAGCACACCAGCTTGACAGGCTCTGACGGTCATCGAGACAGTGCTCTTGAGCCAGGCATGAAAGTGCAAAAAAAAAACAACTGTGTTTGCAGAGGCTTGAAACGTGCTAGCTTCAATGGAGACAACTCAACTTACAGCCCTAAATATAGCAGCAGCTGTTACTTTTTAGGAATACGGTATACACATTACAGGATGTTGCAGACCAAAGAGCTTGTTCAAGGTTGCAGAAGCCCCAAGTAGAATTTCATTTGCAGACACACTTCCAAATCAGACAGTGAAACTTTTTTGAAACATGGATTAATTTTCCACATAGTGATATGTTTTTTCTGTCGAATTTTATTAATTTTCATGACTATAGATCATGAAAACCCAATATTTAAGGCATGTCCCAAAGAGCATTGCTAAAGAACACATCCGCTAATAGGGTGCTGTATTCAAGCATACTATTGAAAATTTAATTGGAAGGAAAAATTATGTTTAAAAAACTCTGACAAAGTAGCTTTTTAAATTGGTCCCATGTATTAATTTTGTCAAACTAACTGAATTTTGGGTTTTGATTAGTTGTAAGCTATTTTATTCAAAATGACTAGGAAAAACTTGACGTATGTCCCTCCTTTGGTAATGACTCTACTTAGTCAGTGTACCCATCTGTGGAATTCCTGAAGTTCATAGATGATCAATCAATCAAATTTTATTTGTGTAGCACATTTCAGCAACAAGGCATTTCAAAGTGTTTTACATCATTACAAACACAGAAACACAATGCAAGATAGAATCAACAATCAAAACACAGCATTAAGTCAAGTTCCATCAATAAATTTGTAATTGATTACATTTCAAATCCAATTCTAAACAGGTGGGTTTTTAGTTGAGATTTAAAAGAAGTCAGTGTTTCAGCTGTTTTACAGTTTTCTGGAGGTTTGTTCCAAATTTGTTGATATTAATGATATGACTGTGGCCACTGTGGACCACTTCCAGTTCCCTGACATCACCCATTCTGACGTGAGGACCGTCTTACGGTCCTCACGCATAATAAACGTTGCTTGGAAGAGGCCTCTGTGCAGGTTACATTTCTTGTAACCAATTCAAAAAGTGCAACCTACCACAGGAGCTGTTGTTAATCTTCTTCACAATCAATATTTAGTCTGTCTCATATGCATCTGTCACTGTGTTGATTGGTTCATCTACAAAGCAGAAAAGGGACAGACTGCAACAAACAATTAGGTCTGCAGAGAAGATCTCTGAGAGGGAATATCCCTCCATCCAGGATTTGTACAGATCTTGGGTCAGGAAATGGGCTGCTAATATATATTCCACTGTGCAAGGTAGTAAAATCTAAACCATTAGTGGCACCATTGTAAATATGTCAAAGTATTTTCATGACTTCTGACTCAAAGTCTGGGCAAGAACCCATTATGTTACTTTACAGTGAAGGTGAAAACCGATACATATATGATTGAAGAGCTTTTGAAACCTAGACATTACCATCTGTCTGGGCACAGGGTGCAACCACTTGTTTTAAAGTAGATCTTGCATAGAGCTAAATGTGATTCCTGGATCAAACGTTGCATGCAGTAAACACCAACCAAAGCTGGAATGGGCCTTTTTGGGAGCTGCGAACTCCGTTTTTAATATCCTGTTTTGGTCTATGTGTTATCTTGAGCTTAAGCTGACATAGCTGTGGTTTCTCCCCAAAAGAACAACCACGGTTTGAGTTTGACTGTCTTTTCTTTTACACCCAGACAACTGAAACTTTCTTTCTCTTTTTCTCTGTCTGTCTGTCTAAAAAAACTCAGTTTGCATGCATGCACGGTAAATTCTTTCTAGTAGCAGGGGGAAAACACTTGAGAATATTTTTCTCGCCTTTTTAGCGATAAATTCCCACAGTTCATGTGCTTATCTTTGCGTTCTTATTTTCCACTTCCTGTTGTGGGTTCACAAGGAGATCAAATGGCAGTGAGACATAGAAAGTTGTCACAAGGCGATTGTTGCAGTGCCTGGTGAATCTGCAAGCACATCCACTGAAATGCATGCATCATCTGCTTTGAAAGGATAGAGGAACTGTAAGAGTCTTATTTTGACACAAATGAAGCCACTTTCTTTGGCGGAGCACACTTGAAAACTTGGTGGAGCTTTGAGGCAAAAGCGTGTAAAGAAAAAAACCTGTTTTTTCAGTGATCTTTGCCAACATATGACACCTTTTGTCTTGAAGCACCCTTCTGGCAGCTGATCAAAAAGGTGTGCTCAGTCTGTTAAGAGAGATGGCAGCTCTCTCCGGACAAACAGCTTAGCTTGTGGTTGGGATTTTCCCTGCAGGATGACCTGTGAAAACAAAAAGCCTAACCTGTGTTTTCACAACACAATCAAATGCAGTATGAAGAAACAAAACAAACATCATAATGGCATCACCTCTATGCCGAGAAATACAGCTTTTTTCCCCTCCTTCCTTTGCCAGCTCCTTTTCATAAAATGCAACCTCATTCATTAAATGCACAGAAGTGTATCAGACATTGGGCATACTTGCCACTGCTTGCTTACTCTAACTGTAGCCTGACAACCAAGCACCAGCAGAGCACTTAGTGGGAGTATTCATGCTTCTCTGCATCTCTCTGTGTATACATGTGCTGTCTAATGTCGGTACATCGGTACATGAGGGACTGTAAACAACACACCTTCCACAGCTTCTGGTTAAGACAGAATCTTCTTTGCGTGTGGTTGGATTTCTCCATGCCATTATTACAGACTATACAAGAGGATGATGCTTCTGTTAAGTGGTTGCCTCTCTGTGGCTTAGTGGGTGAAGCTGGATGGATTCCACTGGATGAGATATGTGCATTTGGGTAAGTGTGCTGGCTCTTTTCTGCCTGACATGGGCCACAGGGGCTTAGTGGTGGAGTCCCAAGATGCTCCTTTGATCAAAGAGACGATTAAAGACAAGCACATGCTGCCTTGATGGTCTACCGTTGTAGATTTAATACAGGCCCTAGCAAAAGAATTCACACCCTCTTTATTTTTTCCCGTTTTCTATGTAATAACCTCAAAAATGTATTGTATTTTACACTGGTTTTATGTGTTAGACCAACACAATGTAGCACATAATTGTAAAGTAGAAGAATTTATATTCAGCAATCCTGGGAATCTATGATCAACTTTCAAATACCCAAGTCAAAATGTCCATTTGGTTTAAATTTGCTTTAAATCACTCCAATTTTTTCTTTAGCTATTGCCATGGTGGAAGATGAACCTCAGTCTTTATGTCAGATAGCCTCCCCATCAATTCTGAAAGGCCTCACAGTTCTTGATGGAAAAAAAAGTATACTCCACCATGAAGACGCTACCATCATGTTTAATCCCAAGGATTCTGTTTCAATGAATAACGTCTGTCAGTAAAAGTAGACGATGATGTTTTGATGGCTTTGCAGTTGTTCTCTAATGTCTTCATTGTCTGATGAGGGAGTGCTTTGTGAGATGCTCAAAGTTTAATCTTAAGTTTAACACTGCTTTTATTACAGCTTTAGCCCTGATCCATGTTGTGTTCCTGGGTCTGCAGGATGCTGCTGAAGCAACGATGTTCTCTAAAAGCCTCTGTTTCCACAGAACAGCTGGATTTGTCTGGGTTTAGATTACAAGGTCACATGTACTCAATCTACTAATTACAACATATAGGCAACTTTGTGTCGATCCACAATGTAAAATTCTTGGAGGTTTGTGGTTGCAATGTAACAAATTGTGAGAAAGTCCAGCATTGTGTACTGCAGCACACTAAACTATTTCCACATAGACATTGAACGATAGAAAGTCACACCATTAAAGCCTGGGAACCAAGTGAAATGGCATCAAACATGTGAACATCTGTAGACACAACATCTGCTTGGCTACATCAAGCTGACCGGGGAATGATTGATTTTATTCAACATCAGTGCATTTTATTTAAAGACAGTGAACTCTCAAGTTAGAGGGGGAACAGCGGTGGCTGTAATTGTTGTGGTGACATGGGTCAGAGCATACCAGGACCTGCACATGTAAGTCCGCAGTGCATGTATATCCTATTTTTGCTGCTGCTAAAAAAAATGTCAACAAGCTGGAAGCAATAACTTTATGTATCCACACATGTGACCAACATGTGGGTTTTGACAAAAGATTTGAACACAATTACTGATTAATCTTATGCAGTTGCGAAGTAATAAAAAGCTTTCTAATGCAGATATATGTTAAATTGTATGGTCACTATTTGCATCTATTGCAAAGAGATCACAAAGTAAAGTGGCTAGAAGCTTCAAAATACGTCAAATGCTGCTGTCTATTCACACATCTAGGAGTGTTCAATCTTGAACTGGAATCCCCAGAAGACATGGTGCTGTGTCTCACTGGTAACTTTCTATAAAAATAAAGGCAAAATAAATAAGAAAACAATGAAAAAAACGTACTACTCAAGCAGCAACATGGAAAATCTTGATAGTGGTATTATGATATGACCAAGATGGCGGCGCGTGAACAACGCGAGGCTCAGCGTCTCTCCAGAATCTGCTCTTTAGTGGTTTTTTATCTATTCATTACTGGACTTTTTTTCCCGAATTGCACAGCGTTGCTGCGCTACAGCAGACATGAACTTCTGGACATTTGGAGCTACAAATTTGACTCTATGATCGCCGATCTCCGACTCATCCCAGAGATCTCCAGAACACCGGAGGCTGCTCACTTCTCCCGGCCGGGTGGAAGGGTACGCAGGCCGCGACGAGAACGTAAACAAAGGCGGGGTAAGCGTGGAGGGGTGCGAGCTAGGCTAAAGCTAACACCACATCGGCTCCCTTTACCCAGCATTTTCCTCGCCAATGTCCGTTCTCTGGCTAATAAAATGGATGAGTTACAACTATCCATCACGAGTGACAGACGGATTATGGACTCAAATGTCATGTTTTTCACCGAAACATGGCTAAACAACAGCTGCCTGGACAATGCTATCCAGCTAAGTGGACGCCACACACACCGAGCCGACAGGACAGCAGATGACTCCGGCAAGACCAGAGGCGGAGGTTTGTGCATTTATATTAACACAGCTTGGTGCACAGACTCTGCTACTACCGAGAGTCACTGCTCACACAATGTGGAGTTTTTAATGGTCAAATGCAGACCTTATTACCTCCCAAGGGAATTCACCTCGATCATCCTCACTGCCGTGTACACCTCCCCACCCCCCGCATGCTAATGCCACGCTAGCCATGAACGAACTCTATGCGGCTATTAGCAAACACCAAACTAAATACCCCGAGGCTGCTTTTATTGTTGCAGGTGATTTCAATCACTCCAACTTGAAGACAGTTCTTCCCAGATTCCACCAACATGTCTCCTGCCACACCAGAGGAGACAAGACCCTGGACCACGTCTACTCCAATCTGGCTGGAGCCTACAATGTGACACCCCTCCCCAACATCGGAAAATCAGACCATCTCTCCCTGTTCCTCACACCTCGGTACTTACTACTCATCCAACGTGTGAAACCTACCGTGAGGACAGTAAAGGTGTGGCCAGAGGGCTCAGACGCTGTGCTCCGGACCGGTTCAGGAATACAGATTGGACTATTTTCCACCATACAGACTTGGATCAGTACGCCTCATCTGTACTGAACCATATTTCCACCACCATAGAACGTGTCACCACCTGCAAACGCATTACCATGTACCCCAACCAGAAGCCCTGGATGAACCGAGACGTTCGTCTCCTGCTGAAGGCCCGCAACATCGCCTCTTTCATACTCTAATGTCAAGTGATATCTAAAGGCACTTTGCCCTTAGATTAACCCATGGTGGTGGCAGCGACATGCTGTGTGCAGGCTTTCTATACATCAGGGACAAAAAACCTTCAATACTGGCAAATTCTGAAGGTAAAACCAGTTAGAGGCTGCAAAATACTTGAGTCTACATTACTTATGCTAAAATGAACTTCCTGATCCAATAACTGTCTTCTTAACATTCTTTGAAAAAGGTCAAATTTTTCTGAGTGCACAACTAATATATACATACAATATATATACAATTTTTTCTTTATCCTATCCATTCCATTCCACCATCCAGGCTCCAGATCTCAGCAACTCCTCGAGGTACCAGACATATCTTGCTAGGTTTGTTGTAGCATGTGATGGGGTAAATAGTGCTCTGTAGCACATTACCTACTTTAAGCTGACAAAATGTGAAAAAGTTCAAGAAGTGTGAACACACAGCAAGGTGCTGTATGTATCGCACAAATGTTTAAATAAACAATTTAGCAAAAATGCATTGTATTTTTGTCTAGTTTTAGCTAAAGCAAGAAACAGCAGAAACCAAAATGCAGAGTATCTATCTCAGGCAGTCTCCAGCAGCGGAGTCCGTGCTATTTAAGTTTGGGGTTTCAGTAGCTCTCCTGCCCTCCCTCCCAGTGCATGGTTTTCTGGTTGCTGGCTGTTTCCAAGGGAATTCTTTAGGGCTTTGGTTATGTGTTATTCTCTGAGGCTTCTGCCCTCTGTTATGCTCGCTAAGCCCCGGGATATCAAACTTCAGTCTGCATTCCTCAAATACTGTATATGAGGACTCAAGACAAAAGGACCAGCAGTATTGTGGGATGGTTGTTGGGATGAACAAAAAGTCAGGGACAGGGTGACATTTAGTCGCTCTCTGATCCATCAGTGTATTTTTGTTTTCATGTCAGCAGGTAAAGAAATGTGAAGCAGAAGAAGAATATGCTTTTGAAGGACTTGTTTGTGAATGTTTGGCTCTGCTCACTAAATGAGCTCTCTTGCACGTCAGGCAGATTCTAATTATTTTTTTCCATGACGCGTAGTGAGCATGAAGTACAAAATGTAGCAAAAAAAATTCTCAAGTCCTAATCTTATCAACAAATCTTTAACTAAAAATATTTAACTTTTGTTCAGATTTCACTGACATCACAGCTTCTCCCCAGCACCTCGATTCATATCTTTGTTGTTCAACATAATCTTCCCCTTGTGAAGATTATCTCAGAAAACAGTTCCTCCTGTCAGTAAATATTTTTGCTGTGACTGATCTCTCTTTGATGGCCTCCAGATCGCAGCTTAATAAACACTTTTCAAGGTACTTAAGCAATTTCTGACAAGCACAGATAATCCGTTCGCCTGGAAAGTACAACACATACCTTTTCCTTTTATAGAAGCTCTAGCACTTTGTAATTTTTTGCAAGACTAAAATCTTTAGGCCATCATTGCATAATACACTATGTGACACCAGTTTTAACTCAGTGCAACTTGTTTTTCTCCCAGTTTTCTTTAGACATCTGTGAAAATATCATGTTTAGAATTATTTAAAAAGTCAGTTGATTTTACTGAACTCCCACCATTTCTTTAATTAACTTTAGGAAAATATATTTCCCAGTATTATTCTCATAAGGAGAAAAAAAATCATTGAACAATATAGAAATGAGCACCTAAAATTTGCTGCTTGCGTAGTTTTCAAATGCGTCATGCTTGTCCAGTGTCTCGTCTTTTTCTGTCCATTACTTCAACCCACACCATCTCTCCACCCTAGCTGCATGTGGTCAGAAACTTAAAGAGTGGAAAGGCACAGGGCTGGGCGGTCTGCTGGCCACCAAGTGCATGGCAGTGAGAAATAGAGGGTGGATTTTAATCTCTCCCTCCCAAAAAGTATGATCTCTCTGGTCACTTGCTAACCACTTTAACTACAGTATGTGTGTGACACAGTCAGGCTTTTTGCTGTGAGTGACAAAGGACTCAATGTGGTATGCAAAAAATGGCAAAATAGGATTGTTTTAATACATAATATGTATTAAATACGTAATAAGCATTTAATACATAATAAGTAGAATACGAAGTTCCATCAGTCAGGGTGACCTCCAAGTAGAGTCTCATCAAAAGGAGGAGTCACTTGAGATGGTTTGGGGATCTGATCAGAATGAACCCCTGTCCGCCTCCCTTTGGAGGTTTTCTAGACATGTTCCTCTGGGAGGAAACCCCAGGAACATCCAAAACTTGTTTTGATAGTTTATGGAGTGAAGCAAAAATCAAGAATGAAACAGGGTGCAGAATAGGAGAAACTGACAAATAGTTCCTCACAAGAGTAACACCTAGACTCCCATCAGGAGTTGAAGGAACAAAAGCAACACCTCAGACAGGTTGTCAGATATAACGGTGCACAGTTCTTAAACTCTGTGCTCCACTGGCCAGGAGCTTGATCCAAGGAGTTCAAACAGAATAAGTAAAAAGTTCAGGTGGGCAGCCCAAAGACTTGATGAGACACAAAAAAGGGTGGCCTAAAGGCTAACCAGAAGGAGACCAACCTTCATTGGCTCCTTTATGGAGCCAATGAAATGTAATTTAAAGTTGCTGACCCCATTCCCTTTTTTGCAACAATGAGCAGCACGCAGAGTTTAGGCACCGCTTAGAGATTTTTTTCCTAATGTATAAAACTTGTATCTGCTTGTTTATTCAAGCTCCTACATTGTAGCCAGTAAAACACATGCAGTATTTTGCACACAGGTTTTCTGAGTTGTTCTGAGTTCAAACATTTTAACGAAATGTCCCAATTGAGACATCCCAATCTATACATTTTCCAGGACGGTAGAAGGCTTGTAACAGTTCTCTACTGTACATTAGACTGAATAGTTTTTAACAGGGATATGATACCTAATGTCTGCTGTAGTCCTTTCCCACAGGTTTGTTGTGATACATTTCCATCAAAGGTTGGAACTTTCTTCTGGGAAATGTTCCAGTTGCATTTCAAATAACCACTGGGGTCTGCTAATTTTGTCTAAAGACTGGAGGACCCTGGACCTATTTTCTTCTTTCTTGAAGGTGTTTTAGCTATCATCCAAAAGTCTTCTTTAGAACTAATCATAGTTTGGAGTTCCAAATTTATAGACCAACCAGGTATAGCATTATAATGATCTGCCTAGTAATGTGTTTGTTCCCTTTTTGCACTAGCAATTTTAACTGAGCTAGCCACAATAATGAGCCTTACATGACCATGACTCTAGATGCTTTTTCACCAGTACGACACTCTTCACTGTCAGCAGTCATAATATTATACTTGTCTGGTTTGCAGCAACAATAAAAAAATATATTGTAGCTATGCTGGAGTAGAGGATGATGTCAACAGGAACAGGGGACTAAAGTAACATTTGAAGCTGGAAAGAGGATTGTTGTCATAAGAGCGCAGTAAAATATTGGAAACCATCAACAGTAAATCCACTCATGTTATTTAACCCAGCCAGAAGCGTTCAGTCCAAATCCATTTCCTGGTGCAAATTGAGTTCAGGTGAAGTATCTGCATGCTTGCAGTGTTATGTAATAAATATGTACCGGCTCTTCCAGCTGTAAGTTTCTGGGGTTTAAATTTCTGTCGTCAAAGAGCTACAATGAAAATACCTAACCGAGCTGAAATCGTCTGGCTTTGAAGTCCTATTGAAGACCTCTGCTGTTGTTGCATTCCATTCCTCGCACAATAAACCGTGTTATGTCACTTTTTACACCCGTCCAACCCCATGATGCGGGAGCCAAGCCAGGCTTGTATCCTGAGCTGCTACTGGAATCCTGAACTGCTCTAAAGACAGTTTGGATGCAGAAGGAAAATCTCAGTGTGATACTAAACACGGTGCACTTCAGATATTAGTGTTAATGCTGTAGCCATCAGTTACATATAATCATAAAAGCCTGCAGATTCAGATTGTTCAAAAAAGGTTTACCATCTGTGGCAGATACGCATGAGGACAGTTTATTGAGGATGTGCCCACTGGAACAGTGGGTGGGTGTATTGATTAGCAGCAAGCTGTCATTATCAATCAGACAACAGGGACCAGATGAGAGTGAGTGAGGACATTACTTTGTTTTTCCTTTCACTCACCCAGAGGGCCTTTTCTTTCACAAGCTGTTGCCAAGAATTGACATTTCTGCCAGATTTACTGCTCACATAATGACTTTCCAGAGATTCTGCTTTTTAAGGCCCCACACATCTGCTACACTATAAAGTGGAGGAGATAATAGACCGACTGCTCTGCAGACAAGACAGAGAGAGCGCGACAGATGTAGGAAGACTTTGATGACGGGCAGGAAATGAAAGGGAAGGCATCCCAGCAGGCAAAAATAGAACAGTGTGGTATCGTATTGATTCTCAGGTTTTGTATGCAATAAAAGGAGGAGACATGAGAACAGAAAGTACAGGGAAGGAACAGAACAAGTATAGATGACTTTGAATTATTTCAAAGTGGAATGCGAACTGAGCAGCATTTCATCACCTCCTGTCTTTCAGAGGTCAGGCTGTCAATGAAGGTTAGCTAAATTCATAGGGTATGAAGTGTCAACAGACAGAAACAAACAGGCCATGCTCTCCTGTGGAAGAGCAAGATTTGTGTTATGTTACAGAGTTCAACCAAGTCATGTCAGTTGGTGAGAAACAAGAGAGTGAATGCACATTTTAGCTCGTTGTTTAACACTATTGACCCTTGCAGTGAGTTACATTACCAGCAACATCCTCTCAATGTCTTCTAACTTTATAACTGTGTTTAAGTGAACCAGTACTACCAGGTAAGTGATGCCACTTTGTGTATGTACAGCAGTGACCATAACTACACATACATGTTCCTATTACATGGGAAATACCACAAAGGGTCAACTGTCCAAGGTCATCTCCCAAACTTTATGAAGTCCTTGGTTGTTTTCGAGTTTGATTAATTTATTCTGGTTTCATTGTTATTCTGTGTTCCTTAATCTCTTTCTTTCATTAGAAAATAATGTTTAATTATTTCTCTTGTCTGGTTTTTGTGTCTTACTTTAGTTTTACTGTGTACTTGATGTCTAATTATTCTTTAGTGTTAGATTTATTCCTTGTTCCTCTGCGTAAGCCCCACTCCCCCGGGTCACTCTCTCTCTCTTTCCATTTTTTTTTTTTGTTGTAAGTTTTTTTTTTTTCATTTTTCATTAAATCTTCATAATCTACTCAACGCCTTTGCCTGCTGCATTTGGGTCCTCCACATCCAGCATACACCATGACAAGATCAAATCCAGAAAGACAAAATAAACAACTTAAGGCATCACAGAAAACACAAAACTACTTTTTATCTTCAAAGTTGCCATTTCTACTTCTATGTAGCTTGCTTTGATGTGAATGACGTAGTTTAGGTTCCAATAAACACTTTAAGGACTTTCTGTCCAGTTGTACTTCAACAATGGTCAAACAGAAGAATGTTACTTGGGCCACAGTAAGATTTTCTGATCTACACTACTTCTCCAGTGAAGAAATAATAGTTTTTGTTTCAGTCTAAGATGTCTCAGTGTAACGTGAAACAGTGTCTTGTGTTGTTACTGAAATTCTGTCTTTTGTTTCTGAAAACAAAGCAAGCAGCCTCTGGTTTCAATCGCAATACCATCTGATGAGAATTACAAAGTGATTCATTCCAAATAGAAATTCAGACAAAATAAGTTCATGACTGGCTTGTTTGTTACTTGGCACAGAAACACAACATGTGGCATTTAAACACACACCATCCATCACTCCAGAGATCTTCCCAACATGTTTATCTTCCTTGTTTCATTATGGTAAAAACTTGACATAAATACTACCGTGTGGACTGATACGATAGGTTTAAAATGGTTAATGGAAGGACACTGATCTGTCATCCATAATGCAGAAAGTGACTCTTTTATTAGTAAATTTATTCTAATCACTCAGATTTTAGAGTGTTTTCACCACTTACAGAAGAAAGATAGTAAATTACTGAGCTGAGCTAATGTACTGTTGTTTATTAAAATGTGTTTAAAGTAGTTTTTTGTATTTCAGGACATGGAATTACGCTCTCAATGTGAAATTGGTCTGCATGGTTAATATCAACTTAGGGTTATAGATAACTGTTAAACTTATTACAATTTTTTACTACGTACTTTGCTCAATAAATCTTCAGATCAAGTTAAAACCTGTAAAATACGGAATAAAATATTGTTTCTCCTTAGAGACATGATGTGTAATACACCTCAAAATCGATAAATTGAAGTTTTCTTGTCAAAGTTTTCAAAATCCATGTTTTTGTTGTTTGATTGTTTGCCCTGAACTTTTTTGAATATATCTAAAAGGGAGAGTGATTGAAGAAATGTGGCAGACACAGATATTTGGGATTTTTGTTAACCACAATGAATGAAGCCCAGAAACAGATGTTATGCTCCAAAATAACATACCGTAACTATGTCAAAGGTTTTGACACCCCTGCTAAAACTCCAGGCCTGAAAAGGACTGTTTAAAATGTCAAATTTTCTTATCTAACTGAGTAAAATGTGTTCTGCATTTTAAAAATGCTAAAGATTAAAAGTAATCAGATGGTGTTTGTGAGCTATAAGGAGTAATATTCAATTTAAATAAATTAAGACACCCCATAAAATACATGAAATGCATTACAAAATTAACTTTTTACCATGTCAAAAGTCAATTACACATAAAACCACCCAAAAACTAAAGAAACATGTGTACTGTTTGAGTAATTTTCTAATTGTGTGCATTTAATGCCTGTTTATAATTTTAGTTATTTGAAGTAAGAATAACTGTAGGGTGTATCCTGATTTATTCAACAGAAAAAATGTATTCCTTAAAAACAAACTTAAAACTACTGTAAAGGTATTTTCTTCAGATTTACTTAAAAGGATTCAAATATCTACATGTTCAAATATGTTAGAAAAACACAGGCATTCATAGAGTGTGATAATTATTTTATAAGTGTAGATCTCAATTAAAAGCTAGAGTTAAAAAATGCAGCACAAATCACCAAGTGGGACCAGTGTTTCAAACAATTATTTTATATTTTAGGCAAGATGGGGATAACTTCAGTCAGATGGGCTTTAATTGTATGAACATGCCATATGTGAATTCACTTAACAGCATGCTGCTCTGCCAGACACCCCTGAGATCTGGAGGTGTTGACTAGACCTTTTATTTTCTTCTGATGACTGCGGCTCTGTCGTATCAAAAGAGTCTCCAAACAGTCCGACTCCCGTCTGACAGGCGCTTAGAGGGTCCCCCAGTAACTAAATCTGTTGGCTTTGGCCTTCTGCGTCACATGCAGGGCAGTTTCACCTTATTACAATGATTTGGGTTGAGCTTGATTCGTCTGCTGGGCTCTTTTACCTCCAGAACTGAGACGTGGTGGTTTTCAGGTCTTCTAAACGTATACTTAAAAGTATGTGGAGCGTGCTTTAACAAAGACTGCTCTTGGATCCTGTTCTCCACTGTTCTTTCTGAGGTCAGTTTAAAACCTGGAACAAGTACTTCTGAGCCCTGGATCCTTACACACAGGGTTTTACTGGAAAACTACTTAATTTGTGGTGGCGTCACTGAAGAATTTCTATGACATGGTTAGTTAATTGTCCAATATTTCATGTCATATATGTATGTGCAAACAATTCTTAGGACTGATCTGACTTATGGTATCATATGAAGCAAATCATGTGTGCATGAATTCCTTAACTTTGGGGGTCTCACTAAAAGCTTCAGGTTACTGCTATTATCTGACATGAATCTTGCCTCCTGTATGTTATACAATCCAATCTGGATTATAGATTTGACTCCCTCTGCTCCAGTTTTGCCAAGATGAGGAGATTAATTGAGGCCTGTTGCTTGCTTTTTTTTCCCTCCTGAGTTGAATCATTTGCTTCCACTGGATAATGTCATCACAGCTTTGACAGGCCAAACCGCTGAGCTGCTGGACAGCTCCACTGTGTCTTTCTACCCCTGAGAGACAGATACCCACCGCCTCAAAATTAGGACTGTTACTGAGACTCGTACATGACATTAATTCTGGAAATCAACCCGGACACTCATTAGGGACACATTTAAGGGCAACAGTTTTCTTCACATTTTTATTTTTGTGACGAGGGAATGCACTGACCTCAGCGACACTGAGTACCACACTGCTCTGTGTGGTTGAGTTGAATAAAACAAAGAGCTGTGTGCTTTGCTGTTGTCTAATAGCATAAAGGCATTTGAAAAATGGGGAACAATGCAGGTAGCTGCCGGGTGTTTCGTTTCATTTTGAGTTTGTTGATGCCCACATTATTAGAATAGTCTGCCATGTATGCAAGTTCATTTGTTTTAGTTTTACTTACATTTTATAGAAATAGTGACAAATGTAGACATGGGTATGAATAGAATAAGAATGTGCACCCTAACCCTTTAACTCTCAACCCCTAACTAAAATCCAGTCCAACCAGTTATCTTCAAAAGTCCCTTAATTAATAAACAAAGTTCTCCTGTGTGCAAGTTGATCTCAGTATGAATCTAGTTGCTCTATGAAGGGCAAAGGCAAATATGTAAATTTTGTGCACGACTGACGTGTGTGCAAAGTTCAGTGAGTTTTGTACATGTTTAGGCCTCCAAAAAGCTCATTCACTTTTGAAGAATAACAAATGCTACAGATACACCAGGGCTTCACAATGCTTTCTTTGCTTGGGCCTAATTGTGTTTCTTAATAATCAAGAGAAACTTTAATTAAAGCTCTTTTCAATAAAAAAATATATGATTTTTAAGCCAGATAAACCACCATAGATTTCTGTAACTAGAGAGAAAAACCCTAAAGGGTCATTGTGTCGTTTCTTACAGAAAACATTTGATAGAGTTTAGAAAATGTTTCCCAATGGTGCTGAGGGTGTACTGTACGTCTAGAGCTGTCGACAGTGAGGCTGTTGTTGAATTATAGTCTTCTGTGTTGACAGAAAACAGACCTTGCTGAACTGGCAGACTCTAAGCATGACCTTAACACGTTTCCTTTGACAGATATAAGTCAGGGCTCAGCCTTCAGGTCATTCATTCAGACAGTCTGAATGATCTAAAACGCCACAGGGACAAAAACTATGGATTTCCTTGAGTTTAGTTCAGACCAACTAATCCACTTTTAAGCCTGTTTTCTGACCTTCAGGAGGAATTATCTCACTCAATCTGCAGAGACATAATGCCAGGGTTTACTTTCATTTTCAATCACTTATGCATCTTACCGCTGATGTCCATGTTAGAGCAGTTACGGCCGGAATATTAGCAATTAATGACAGATTACAAGCTGTGAAAAGATCAAAACACGGCCAGGTCAAAGTTTTTTCTTAATTTCAGAGGATTAGATTCTTGTCAACTGGGACAGCAGGCCATTTACTCTACATCACGGAAACTCTGGACTTTATTTGAATTACAAACAGAAAACATGCTTAATGTTTTTCTCTGGAATTTTAGTTTGCACACTTGATATGTTCCTGATCCAAAGTTTCACAAAGTGATCACAGACAGCAACATAAGTAAGCCACATATAAATGATGTTCAAATCCATGTAGAGATAGCTGTCAAAAATGCATTGTTTGCAGTTGATTACAATAGAAATTAGGATTACATTATCTTTTTGTTTAATGATTTTAATTTTGTTTTAGAAAAATACACTGTTTAACAGAGTTAAACAGATTACTACAATTTTAGCACTTTTGAGAGTACTTCTAAGAAAAGGAGCAAAATCCCGCGCTCCTCTGGATGGCAATATCCATTTTTAGTCGTAGAATTACAGTCTTTGTGCCAATATGCACATCTGTTTCAGTTCCTGTGTCCATTAAGCCAATTCAATTTAATCCAAAATGACAAAAGAACAAACAACTCATGACGTGTTGAGCCCCAGGAAAAAATAGATGAGTCCTGAAAATGGATTTAAAAGAAGACTGTGAGGGAGACTGCCTAACATATAGAGGCAATCTGCTCTGTAGCACAGCCCAGAACCACAAAAGACATGATCCGGCACCCACTGGTTAGTGAATCTTTCCAGTCACTGTTATCATCTGCTTTACAGACAGCGGAGCACCTTCTCACATAGACTTCTCCAGCTCCGCTGCCATAGGGACAGATACAGGAAATCCTTCCTGTAACATGCCATCTCACTGTACAATAAAAGCTAAATCATTGTTCTGCACTAATCAGTCCAATTTTGCACAACTGCACTGTGGCACACTGCTGTACATATATTTACATATACATATCTGCATTTTTAAAAATCTTTGCAAGGACTGCTCTAAGTTGCTTTTTATATTAACTGCATTTTATATTTTTACAATTCATAGCATTTTACATTTTATTTTTATTTTTTATTTTATCTACAACTACTACTCAGTGGTAGTTGTTATTGTGTCTTGTCTCTATGCTGTAACTGCGAAGTAATTTCCCTGCTGGGATGAATAAAGTACTTCTATTCTATTCTATTCTATTCTATTCTATTCTATTCTATTTACAGTAAGGAAAGGGACATTAATATGTTAACCTCAAAATTAGTCAAACTCCAAGCAGATTAAGGTTTAAAGTAATCCTGTCATTTGTTTCTTTTGACTGAAAGTCATGTTAACCATTTGGAATGGCACAGCCATAGCCCTGACTTGAGTCTAGTACTTTGTAGTGTTCAAAATATTAAGGTAATAGCAAGGAGGCCTGCCAGCCTCACAGATTTGGAGGTTGTCACCAAAGACAAAATAGATAAGAGAAATTAAAAACAGAATTTTCCCCCCTCAAAACTGATTATCCCTTTACCTTGCAAATAATAAAATACAATAAATAAGGTCTATAATCTGTAATTTATCTCTGAGTTGTTGTTTTTATTTTATTTTTTTTGGGGGGTGGGGGGTCGGTTGGAGGTTGGTTAAAGTTTAATTGTATAAAAATGTGATGTGTGATTTTGGATTCTGACATGTTGACAGCCATCCAGAGCGCGGCGGCTTTAAGGAGGGAGGCGTGGTGCTGCTGTTTTGACCGACTTGTCAGAGCCGTCTCTCCTCACTACACCCTCAGCTGAATGAACAGCCTCGTACACTCAACACGGGGAGATCTGGTCCTCGCTCCGAACCCACATCTTCTGCCCCTGTCTGCCCTCTGACAGCCTCCCAGGATTATTATTACCGAGCGGTGACAGTTTCCTCGCACAGAATCTGGAAGGTGAGTCCATGATCTCTCCGGGTATGGATGGTGAAGGCAGCGGCGTGCCGTGCTGGCTCTACCCCGCAACTCGGATCGGCAGGGGCGGACTGACGCGCAGGCTGCAATCGGTTGGAAAATGTTTAGACTTTAGATTTTGGTGTGAAACTGTGCGGTATTGCTCCTTTTGACAAATTCCCAGTTTTTAATTTGTAACATTGAAATGGGTCTCACAGGATAGGAAATGAATCTTTGCTTTGCAGCTGAGCGTGCCTGTTAAGGTCTAATACTGGATTTCAATCTTTGTGTAATGCGTTTTTGATATAATTTTAGAGACTGGTGATGAATAATTGTTACAATACACCCTATCCCATCAGTTATGAAAAAACCTTATAGGCCGCCATCATAGGCTTATTGGTTAATTTATAAGCACTTCTGCGCATGACAGTTTTATGTCCTCTTTATTTCCTCTCAGTACCTTTTTATATCAGCAACTGGTAAGCAGATATGACATAAAGACGGGCAGCAGTGTGCATTCACACGCATTTGACCTCGATTTTATCCCGGTGTCGTGCGTTCACTGGGCTAATCGGCCACATGTTAATTCTGGTGGGTGTCCATAGAGGGCGCTGTGCCCCCTCAGCTGCTGTGTCATCCTCATTCTGCTTCAGTTAAGACCCTCGTTTTAATACATGACGTGCAGTGATGGTTCAGATCTCTAAGACCATTTCAAATTAGTTAGAAGAGCTATCTTATTCTTCAATTACGTTAATTTTGCTGTCAATTGCTGGAAGTTCTCAAATTCCCAGCTATTGACTGAGAATGCTGTTTTTTGTTCATCTATATAACAGCACTTTACTTTAAAGGAAAGTTAATTAGAATGAATTAATTAAATACAATAATCCCTTTTTGAAGGCATGTATTTAGATTCGTTTGCATGAGAATCTCAGAACTATACTAGATGTGACAAATCCTTCAAGCTTGTGGTAAAGCAGCAGTTTGCCTCTCTCCTGAATCAAACTTGGCTGCAGGAGTTTTTCAGGTTCTGTTTCCCATCCAAACATTGTCACGTCAAAATATTTCTTTCTCTAACACAAACCAGGAGTTTGGCTGTCTAAATATCCGAAATGAGGGAAAGGGTACCTATTAATCAAGGTAGATAGGTGCGTTGTGAAACTATTATTTAAATACAATAATGGAGAGTTAAGCCAAATGGTTTGGGTCTTGAGGGCATCTTCCACTCTTATGTCCCATGCATCCCATGTGGGTTTATAAGATTGGGGAGTGCACTCAGAGCTGTTTAATCTGACTGAACATCTGGTAGTAATGCAGCGATGGGTCTTCTTGGCCGGTTGCTGAGGCTTTATAAGCATAGCAGCATCCTAAGCACAAAATGATCACCCACAAAGCTTTTATTGAGGAGTTATTGGCACATGCAACATTCTTTTTCAGTGGATCGGGGCTGCAGTGCTTTGCAAAAGTTTACACTCACTTTTCCACATTTTTTCCACGCTGCAACCATGAGCATGACCGTTTTTGACTTATGGAATAGACCAGCACAAAGGAATGTGTAATTATGAAGCGTAATGAAGAAAAAAAATTCATTGTTTTCCATAATCATCTCTGGAGAAGCTGTAAACATCCATAGATCAAATGAGCACAATAATAATTAGTGACACAATTCACAGATACCACAATTTTTTTGTGGTTGAGTGACAAGACAAAAGGGGTTGTTTTAAAATAAAACACCCAAGAAGTTCTGTTAATGCTTCCTACAAGCCAAAAATACTCTGGTCAGATAAAAAGAAAATAAAACCTTTGGAGGTCCAAAGATCTAAGGAAATTAATACTGTATATCACCATCTCCATGGGGACACACATGTCAGTGGAGATTATATTTTTCAACAGGGAAACTAATGAGGACTGCTAAGAGGACGAAGTTAAATGCAGAATAATACTGGAAGAAATGTCTAGATGGTGCAAAAGAGTTGAGAGTGGGGTAGAGATTAAACCTTCTAGCAGGACAACAACACAACTCAAATTCTAGGCAATGGCCTAGTCAAAGTGTGGAAATAAATTTGGAGCTTAAAGCAAGACTTGTGTTTGTTTCAAATGCTGTCCATCCAACTTGTTGAGCTTGAGATGTTTTGCAAAGAAAAATGGGCAAATATGTCTGCTTCTAGAGGTGCAGAACTACAAAGTATTGACTCATGGCATGCATATTAAATTTTCATTAAAAATGCATTCAGCACTCCTTACCTTTCCATTATGCCATACTTTATGCTGGTTTATCACATATAGCCCCAATAAATGCATATAATTTTGTATTTATTATACTTGAAATTATGAAAGCATATATTGATGTGAACACTTTGGGTGCTTTGGGAAAATCTGGTAAACTCTCAACTGAAAACAAAAGCACTTTTAAAAAGAGCATTATGGGTTTGAGGATTGGAATAGATTATGACATAGAAATGACATTTTTATCTTGCCGGCCTCACACATAAGTGAGTGATTGCAGGATTTATCCATTCAACTCTGCTCGTTATTTTCTACAATTTTTGATCCACATGGCGCAGGCATCAACAGGCTGCTCACTTCAACCCCACCAGACTGTGTTAATGGCTATCGGTGATGGATGGATTTATTGAAAAGCCCTGCTCTTTAGCAGGCCGCCGCTGTCCGAGCAGAGCTGCAATCCACTGAGCTTTTAATACGCTTTAAGCTGTTCCACAGGTTCAGCTTCAAGTTAGATTTCACATGCAAAACAGAAATCTCTGTCTGATTGTTCCCAAGTCAGGCTGGGAAAGCTTGATCCTACAGAGTTTTTTTTTTTTTTTAGGTCTAGTGTTTTGACTAAAGAGCAGAATCCTTTTTCAGCTACCTGTGTGTTTTCAGAGGACGGGGGCCGGGGGAAAGAAAATATGTCTGACATCCAAGAGTAACTGAGCCACTGGGCTGAGGTGTTCTGCTTTTGGCTGCAGCACTGCTGACTGAGCAGAGGGTAAAACACGTGCGTGTGAGTGTGTTTCTGTGGCAGGAAGGATGAGTGGAAGCCTTGATCAGCACAGCGTGGCTGGGAACTGACACACAAGGGTTCTGATTCTTAAAGTCTAAACCACCATGCCATACAGAGGAGTGGGAAGACAGGACCACTGTTTCGTGGTATGTGGCTGAGGGGGAATTTCAGTCAGATCTTATAGTGCCTGGTGTTTTGATTGACAGGTTATCTTGACCTTTGAGTCTCCAAGGTGAATGTCTTTTGTTGCGGATCTAAGACTGTTGAGCTGGAACAGAGGTGTGCCATGCTGCTCAATTCGTATTTCTTTCTGTATTCTTGCAAGGCCTGCTTTCCTTATCAAAGCATATTTGTAGTTTAAAATACAATTTTAATCAATTTCATAAGGTGCACTACAAATTTAGATGTGTGACTATGTCACCCATATAACTTAAAACTGCACCTAATGTAAAGTCTGAAATAATGACAAGCTTTGACAAATGCATTTGCCCATTAAAAGAAGGGATCAAACGTTTGATTAGAGGCAAAGGAGTCACTTTTAAGCATTGTTAATGAGCGAGAACATTGTTGATGCAAAATAAGCTACTGTAAGCTACTGATGTTTGACTGAATCATCTTCAGGTTACCTACTGATTCTATGACTAAAGTGAACATATTCTTATTTGGACTCAATGCAGCATTGTCATGTTTGTAGCAAGCACCATAACATCTCCACTGAGTGACCACAATGTGGCTTTGAGCCAATCTCTGCTTCTCTTCGTGTGGCGGCACACCAGTCCACTGTATCTCTGCAGAGTTTCTGGCTCAGCCCAAAAGGACGTCTGGGAGTAATTAGCCGTGATGGTTTGAGGAAAAACCAGACAAAGTATTGTCCGCATCCCACCACCTTTCCTTGTGATTGTACTTTCATATGAAAAAAGGCATAGGATTTCCTTTTTAAAGTAGCTTTGTTGAAGAAAAGGCCAAATTTGGATTACTTACTCTGCCCAAAAGTTGAATGATGAGGATAATTCACTGGTCAAAAATGAAACGATTGCATTTAAAAAAAAATAAAAAATACGATCATTTGAATGCAACATACATAAGCAGGATCAGGCTGAGATGATGATAAAAATATTTGTTGTGGACGTGGTTACCAAATAAAAAAACACATTCAGTGAAGTGTCTAAAAATCAAGTCAGGGAAAGCCCAGTGATATGTCGACCTGTAGTTGTTACAGAGATATCAACTTAAATTTCCGAGCACAAATTTCTGATCTCTATCTCTGTCTTTCAGTCAATTACATTATGAGATGATGTGCTTGCTAAATTAAGAGCATCAATATGATTTCATCAATGCTTAAGTGTTTTTTGTTTGAATTAGGCTGCCTTTTGACGGTAAAACCGTAAACCTAAATTCTGAAAGGAGAAACAAATATTTTTAAGTTGACTGTCAAACTTCTCCAGATGTTTAATTTTAATATATAAGCACCTGGTTTCTCTCGGTGGACTGAAATTTCAGGATAATTCAGTGTATAATGGGACAATCAGCAGTGTGATCTGGTCCATTTCGTCAACACAGTAGTTGGGGCTGTTCTCTGTTGTACAGAACCTCCAATTGAACACAACAGGAATTCTCCTGGTGTGCCAGAGATCCTTGGCGTCAGATCAACCTAAAGTTTACTCAAGTGTGAAGCGCTGTGATATAATCTTAATGCACATCTACCAGTGTCTCTCATCCTTTCTGTTCGTTAGATCCAAAATTGGTGTCGGGGCCCTTACTTTGCGTCATGAAGCACTGAGTGGGGGGTCTTGTGATGATTTGCAGATACTTTAGTGGAGTCAAAGATTGCTATTACTTGTATCACAATTATTTACAAACGTGTTTATGGAATTAGAATGATGCCAGTCAAAAATCTATTTGTGGCTAGGAAAGAGGAAAGACTTTACAGAACGGAGGAACGGAGAGATTCTTGATCTCAACTCTAAACCACTTCAAATAAGTCTTGGTTCTTTGAAGAGCTCTGAAACTTGAGACATCACAACAACTGTTAAAGTTACAATGTTATCATTTGAATTCAGCTGTATTGAGATATGTCACTTGGCTCAAGTTGTTATTCCTTCTATATGATGCTTTGACTTTGTCTCGAGGGATACTGCAGAAACAGTGCAAGACATATTTTGCTACTCCCTTGCTTCTTTATTTAATTGATTTCATCTGATTTTATTTTCCACAAACCCAGAAGCTCCAGATTTAAACATGAGAAGTAGCACAATACTGCTGCTGTTAATTAAAAGCTTTCCCCTGAAATATGAAAGACACGCCCCAAATCCTGATCAGTGCAGAGGTTGTGGGGCTTTTCTGAGCTACTGTGGTGTTTTTGCAAACAGTAGTTTGCTTCCTTGACTACTTGATTAAATGTGCATGTTTCCACTGCTGCTATAAATGCCTCACATATAAATTGAAGGTATTTTGAGGCTTGGGTTGACTGCACTGTTCTTTTCTAATCCCACTGTAAAACTGCATGATTGTCAGATGATTAGTTTGTGAATCGCAGCAGAGTCCAGGGAGCAGATGGGCACGTAAGATTGCCTCTGACAATTATTTCCCCATGAATGGGAGCCATTTAGCTCACGGGTAATAGAGGTTGAGAATGTACTAATATTTCTTTCCTCTGTGACAGCCATCTCCCCCTCTTTGGTCAGTCGTCTTTACCCTCCGTCCCTCTTCTCCCATCAAACATCAATGCGCTGGTTGTTTCAGTCTCCAAGTAGTCACAGGTAATTGGCTCCCGTCAAAATAGGAAGCAGGAAGGCGGGTAGAGACTTGGGCATCCAAACACCATGTTTCTGCCCCGCGACTGGCGTTACCCTGAGCTACCGAGAAAGGGTTTTGTCAGTGGAGGGAAGTGGAAGGGGAGTCCACCCGAGCACGTGCTACGTCATCGAACACAAAGCAGCTCTTTCACTTGGGATCTGGAGCACATATGGGATCATTTATAAAACCTGCAATGTGTCAACCTAGTCCTTATTCTCCTGGCTGCAGGTTTCCACTCACCTTTACATCTCAAATTTACTTTGCTTCTAAATTTACAGTGGAAGGTGATGGCTGGATGTGCTGCACAACTGCTTCTCCTGATACTGATGCAAGCCTATTTTAAATTCTTTTCGATGTATTTCTCGCTGGAATGATTTTCTTTTATTTTTGAAGTCACTGTTTCTCTTTAAGATATTCCCATAAAAGTTGAATTTATTTGAGGTGCCGCTTTCCTGTTGAATAAAAAAATCAATTCATAAATGAAAAAATTAAATGTAACCATGTCGATCCGCTGCTCCAATAGTAACACTATGCCAAAGTGACATCATATGCAGTGACTGGCCTCTAAACTGCACAGCTGGGTGCAGATAACGGAGCAGCATGGATGTTTATTTTCCACCGCCCCCCTCCTTTGCATTCCAGCTTCTTATTTATAATGGCCATGATCTCCGGCACTGGGGGCTACTTCTATAAAAGGAAGTTTGAAAACTTTTGCAGACCTTCTTGAAAAAGAAGGCTTTCTTGCTGCATTTTCATGAAGATGTAATCTTTAGATTTCAAATTAGAAGTCATTTTTCCATCAGTTGCTGAAGAAAACAAAGCTTTTTAGGTTTGCTCAAATGTCTTGAAAAAGCCTCAGTAAACTCAACTGTCTACCAATTTATTTACTGTTTTACTTGCTCTTAAGCCATTACATATCAGTTTATTTTTCTAAACTGAGAGAGAAATTATGGCAATAAATATAGAGGTGTGTACTCAAATCTTAGCTATAATTCAGTTTATATGCTATGTTCTGAAAACTTTAATCCACTTTTGTCTGATGAAATATAATAGTAGTACTCCTGCTCAAACATAAATAACTCTATTAACTCCTGCTTTTAGATATTGGCAATGTGACTCCAATAACTGTATTTTCCTACTGTAAAACATGACTAGAAAACAGACAACGGCTTTAAATCATTGGCTGCCCAATGGCGCATGAATTGTCAAACTTGCAGGGAAAAGCTGATGTCTAGTCACTATAAAATGACTAAAATGGTATACAGTTGAGAAGGGGTGAAATGACCAGCTCTTCTTGGGATAAATACCTTGTGTACCTTTGATCAAATTGTCGTCTTTCTTATCATGTCTGCTCTTAAAACCCAATAAGAGTTAATTACATTAAGCTCTGGAAAATGAACCTTTGAATCGGTCGTCCTCAAACCAATGCCAGAGCGTATCTGATTGTTTCTTTCACCCACCTTCTCCTGAGGGGAAGCCTTGGCCTTGTGTTTTTTTTTTCTTGTTGATTCTTGGGATCGCGTCCTCCCTCAATTAGCACTAAAGCTTCTATGTTAATGGTCCAGATGTCCTCTGTGGCCTGACACCTTATTTAATTTGCAACAGATGAGTTAAACATATTACCTTAATGAGGTCGTTTACCAGTGAACTGTGCGGATTTGGCTAAATTACCTATTGGAGGCCCACACAACCCTCTGGCCTCTGAAACTTAAGGTGACTTGAAGGTTAAACAAGTTGGGAAGAATGTTGAGTTTGTGTTTGGATTACTAAGCATCCTTTTAGTAAATGCTTAAATAGTTTTATAGTCATGCATTCTTCCAGACATGTTCTTCCAACTCTTCACTTCTAACCTCTCTCCCTCCATCTCCTGTTTCTTTTTTGCTGCTCTGTGCAGCTCTGTTTTTGTTTGATTGTGGGAAAATGTCTCCACTGTCCGTGAGAGTCCACCGCTCTCTGGACCGGCTTTTCCCTTGGGTGTCCTCCGTACTCTGATATGCTGGGCCCCACCACTGCTGGGCTCGGGGGCCCTTGTTGTCTCAGCAACCACTTGTGGTAAGAAGCAGAATTCATTTGCCGTCTCCTTTAGGCTCTCTCAAACAGCATTTGTAAGGTATTTGTTTGACCTGAACCCTCATTTTTATTGTCAGGCTCGACAGCACAATTTTTCTTTTCAGGTTCCAGTAGGGAGGCTTTAGGGCTTTCAGCATAGTCATAAGGAAGACTGGCATAAAGTACTCCTTACCAATAAATCACTTTAGATGCTGGAATGAGATTAAGTCGACTCTTGATGGGTCACAGATTTGAGAAGGGCCCAAGCTGTTGAAGGTTTACTTTGGCCGTGTATGCAGAGTGCCGATCTTGTTATTGACCTTGATGTGTGAAGTTTTTATCGTACGACAAGCAGTTTTGTTAATCAGACCTGCCATTTGACTCTTGCCATCATTAGGATGCCTTTTAAAGCTTTTCCGCTTTTAGTTTAAAATTTTCTGTATTGTGTTGCTTTTAGCAAATTTGTATTTGAATGTTTATACTGCCTTTTATTTTAAGATCTTTGTGGGACTCCCCTGAAATAGAGGCTATGTTGCAACAGCTCAACAGTCAAGAAGTACAATGAGTATCTCTTTCTTCTTTGCTTGCTTCCTTCTTCACATCCCTTTTCTCCTTCCTTTCTTAAATCCTTGCATGCTTCCCTTTTCTCTTACCTTTCCTTCATTCTTGTGTCCTTGCTTTCTTCCTCACTTTTTTTTTTTACCGTGTGAAAATATTTCCATTTTTTCCTTCCTCTTTTTGTTTCAGCCGTGTTTCTGTATATTCCTTTTTTTCTTGTGCCCTTTCATCTTTCCTCCGTTGTCTAGCTTTTCATGGATGAAAGCTTAAGGTATGCCAAAGACTAGTCTTCAGTTCTTGAAATGATAATGTTTTATAATATTTTTGTGTTTATATATTAAAATGGGTGAGGATGACAAAGAGTGTTTGAACTAAGTGTTTGGAAAAGTTGGACATTTTTCACAAAGAATGGACAGAACCACAGGAATGTGACTTTACTTTAAAAATCCCATTTATCTGTAAATTTCACCAAGAATTGGCCAGTTCTCCAAATAGCATAGCCGTCCTTCTCAATCTTCAATTCAATTTGAGTAATTCACTTTACTGGCATGGCTAATGTGTTTTACTGAAGTTATCTAATGCAGGAGCACCTCAATTTAACAAGATTTAGGATGCAGATGGATCCCATTCACTTACTGTATTTTCACTAATCCATCATAATATTCTTATCCGGATTCCATCTTCAGGGGCTGGAAACTCAAACTAACATAAACGAAAAGACTGGAAGAACGAGCACACTGTATTGGGCCGGGATCACTCCAGAGATCTCACGTTGATTCAAAACCAAACTCCTAAGGAGTAAAACATTTTAAAAGATAAACACCATCATAACTCTTCCACAGAGTTTTAGATGACTAAATTTGGCTTCTACATTCTTCCCATGCATTTCTTTTTAATCGTGTAATAACTTTGTGTTGTACTTCAAAGCTTCTTAAGTAGAATAGAAAGCATTGATGGGCATTTTTACTGTGGGCTTCAGGCTTCTCGCAGACCCTAATGCATCTTCTGAGCTCACTGCCATTGCTTTCAGTCTGAGCATTGAGATGGATTTAGCAGTTAAAGATCCTGGAACAGTGTTGTAATTTTTTTCTTCTTTTTTTTTGCTGTGGTGTAACTAAAAAAAAAAAAAAAGCAATCCAAACAGTGGACCTGAGCCATGTCCTTCATGGCAGAAACTTCTTTATTCAGAATGACAAACTGCTCGGTTGGCACGATTACAGCATTCAGGAGAGAAATGAATACGGTTCTGTCTCTAGAGAGACTTCCTGAGAAAGGGGGTCTTCTGCTTTCGTCCCTCAGGAGAGCAGATTGATCTCCAGCAGGCCTAAATGGACTGTTGAAAGGCGAGGTGTTTATTTGTGCCGTTTTTATAAACGGCACCACTTCTCCAGATCTAACTTCATTGGTGTGTTCTCCATCATCTGGAAACACTAACAGGCTGTCTTATTTCCCTTCGCTTCAGTAATTCTGACATTCACCTGCAACTTTGACCTCATTTGTCCCTCTCTACGTGCCCTTTGGTGTTTCCTGAGACTCTGTGTGACATAAATAATCAATGTTGATAAAAAACACAGGTGCTCATGTTGGTTCTGGTTCCAATTTCAAAATTCATGTTCACCCCCCACCACCACCTTCCATCAGCCTCCTGCTCTTCCTCCCTTGCACTGGTCAGCAAGTTCTCTGGGCAGAATGATGTTTTTCTTCTACGTCTCCTTGTTTAAACTATAAGCCATCAGCGTTAAGGAAATCCTTCTGTAAACAGATGACAGGAGACTGTTGGACAAACTCAAATGACCTGATCATGTCCAAGTAACTGTGGAGATGAGGATATTTTTAGATTCCAGTTTCTTTATCCATGTCCCTGTGTCCCTCAATGATGGTTGTACAAATGAAACATTCTTATAACTCTAACTTTCACAGTTTTTTTTTTTTTTTACTCATGTTGTCCATTTCTGATGTTTGACCATAGACAGTTTTGGCATTTTGCACTGAGAAATTAGAGAGCTTACTCAGCTCCTAAGAGATCCATCATCCTTCACTTGTTTACCTGCTGTATGCAAGGATGTTCATAAATGGTTCACCTCTTTGTTGGTATTTCTATGAAATTCTAGTCAATAAAAAGTAGAAGAAAATAGTGTCTTAGGTGTGGATGTATGCTATGTTTTCACCAGTCAGAAATAGACTACTCAACAAACAAAATGAACAGGAATTGTTTAGAAAATGTGTTGAAAATGCTGCGAAATTCCTCAAAAATGTTTTTGAAGGAGCTTCAGAGAGCAGACAGTTATTCACAATTGTAAAAGGTCTTGTTTTTAGTATTAAGTATTAAAAAAAAAAGATTGGCAGTCAGACAGATTGCTGTCTGTGCACACTTGGGTGGGGAATGGTTGAATGTGGGAGTGATGGTGAGATGAGCAGTAAAGCTCCTGTGTGTGTGCCAAACCAGCAGACATGCATTAAATGCACTGTTCTGGATTAGCAGTGCAGGAGGTTGATATATTTTTCTACATTTAATAGCTCTTTTTTTTTTCAGTGTCCAGGCCGGTGTGCTCCTTCAGGCAGTGATCCATTGTTTAAAAACCATTTGATGTCCACACTCCCTCCATCATCTCAGTTTTCATCCCACTAACGTCCCATTGTCCAGAAGTCAGAGATATTTCAGACCAAACGATATTGTGGTCATCGGAGGGGCAAATAGGGGTGACAGAAGGTCAGGGTAGTGATGCCGCCTGGCTTTCCTCAACGTCATCCGCTGGGATTTATGGTGGCAGTGGGGGTGGATTAAAGGTATTAGGCAGACAAACTAGACCCTAGGTTCAGACACTGTGCAAATACTGCTGCATCCATCCACTAACATGTCTACTCCTGCCCACTCAGTGCCTTTCCACCTCCTCTATTATGCTGACAAGCAGAATCCTTACAATAGGCAGTTAAATAGCAGACCGACCGAGGATGGAGATCAGCTGCCACATAAAAATAACATAAATTCTTATTTATTATTATTATTATTTATTAAGGGAAATGCAGTCATAATTTCAATAATAAAATTGCAGTTTTATTTTGGTAAATTCAGCATGCAGATCCAGAAGTTTAGGCAATACATACTTTGATGGCAACCTTGTTTTTTCAGAAGGACTGTTCCGTGTTTAAAACCTTTTACCCTGTTCCTTTCTGTCTGTCCTTTCCTTGCATCATTACAACTCCCTTGCACAGCTCCAATTCGCTGCCAGGTTGTCATGGCGACCGGCCGCGGTACATAAACCGTCCGAGGTCTGGCGAACCCAGTGCAGGAAGTTTTGTGCATTCCTTATCTCTCACTCGCCGCAAGGAACACATCAGCAAACTGAAGCCTCGTTTAATTTTGCTTTGATTTTACCCTTTTCTTTTTTTTTTTTTTTTTTTTTCCCCAACAAGGCTGAGAAATGAAATCTTTGAGGTCTGAGCCACTCATACTGATTTTATAAGTGTTTGGGAAAGGATGAAAGAGGCTTGTGGAGACAGAGTTGAAATAAGAGGTGGTTATGTTGTTGAAATGTAGGAAATTTTCAACAATCCATCATATTTTGTGTCTACTTAATTCAGACATTCACATATGAAAATGAAAAACACATTCTTACCATCCTGGCTTTACTTTTGTTAGATTTCATCCAAGATCTGTTGAAAGTGGAGATGTAGCTCCTGATTTGTGTTCTGCGTGATTTTATCTTTGATGAAGAATGAAGGGAGGAAAAAAAAACTGCTTACAAGCCAGTAATGCGCAGTTTCCGGTTTACTAAGATTTTATTTCTTCTTTATTCCCATAACGAGAACACGTATGCAGAGATGAGCACAGCATTTCAGATCATCTCCAAATGAAACATGGTGACAGGTGAGGAGCACTAGCATCCTCCCGCCCCCATTGCTCCACCATCCAAATGTCAGAAATCGATGCTGGTGCTTTTTGAAAAGGCTGCTTTGAAATGTGTCAGAAGGTCACTGAGGTCTTATATTACATCCTCCAAAGCATTCCGGAGGGGAATTGTATGCGCCACAGTTACTTTGTGTTCCTAATAATTCCCCTTCCCACTACAATCCTGCTGCTGTGGGAGGAAAAGAGAAAAGTCAGACTCATTGTTCTGGGAAGGAAACCAAGATGCAGAGAGAGGAAGAGCAGTGGGGGGGAAAAATTGCTGACCCACATTTCTGTTTCAGTTTCTACCGGGACACAGCTTTAGGACCTGGCCATTTAGCTTAAACGGCATGTAATCGGGACAATGTGTGTTGACAGGTCTCTGCCAGAGGAGATGTGATTAACTCAGATTTGGAGTACAAGGCCAAGGTTTTTGAGCAGGTTGTCATTCTGATGAAGTTTTTTAAAAAAAGACAGCTGCTCATATTGTTAGAAACATTCTTGGCTTGTAACCTGTTCTTGTCCAGACACTGGACATGAAAACATTTTTACGTCTATACTCTGTGTGTGACTGAGTAAAACCTTTTGCTTGGTCTTGAGATTGTACTACAATTTCACTGTTTTATCTAATAACATGAAAGAAAGACATGGAATCATTGATGTCATTCCTACAAAAGCAATGGAATTCTGTTTAAAGAATTAGTCTGGAAAGTTTTACCACACAACTCTCTTCAGCCCTTTACATTTTGCATGAATAGGGTCACATTTTAAAGGTGTGAAAACCAACAAAAAAATACAAGGCAACGCAGTTTTCGCAAGATATTGCCAAAATTTTAAATATCTCACATACTTAAAAATATTTTTGAGATAAAAATGCGTGCACTGGTTATGCCTGTCAATATAACAAATTTTGCTGAGCGATTAATTGTCTAAAAAATTATTGCAATAAATGATAATATTGTTTGATGACCGTTTTACACTGATTTAATGGAAATGACGTAATAATGCATGCGATCTTCTGCCAAAGATAGATGCACTTTATTTTCAAAAGAACACTAAACACTGGAACTGATAAACAAAATAAACAAAACAACCAAAAACAATAATAAAATGGATTCTCAGTCTCATTAACAAAAAATGTACTTGAATTAAAACCTAAACAACATAAAGCCAAAGTGGAAATTAATACTGCATTCAACCAAAAGAGTACAGATTCTGAAGTTTGTATACTATATTACCCTTCATTAGAGTTAAATAGAGAAGATGGGCACATCCGACTACCTGATGCAATAGTTCACACTACACGATTTTTTGCCCCGATTTTCCCCTTATGACAATCTTAGAACGATGGCCGTTCAATGTGTGTGGTGTGTTCAGGTAGATCATCGTGGCGCTCCGATCCAAATCAGGGGTTTTCCCCGATTGGGAGCTATTAACGCAGCCTGTTGAATGTGACAGGTAACCAATCAGAAAGCGCGGATTCTCCTCAGTGCTTTCTGAGGGGAAATTACGGAGGGGAATCCCAAACAGCTAACACGGCGCAACCCGAAGTCCAGCCGACATTGGAGATGATATGTGGAAACAACATTAATGTTTTTTTTCAACATTTCGTGCAAAGAATATAGAAATGACAAGGGGAGAAGTTGGAGCGAAATTGCAGTTGATAAACCCCATAACTTTTCAGCTATTCTTCGTTAACATGACAAAAATAGATTATAATAATTTTTATTCAGTCAGGACTTGCTTACATTAGCCACATGCATTGCAGGTAGATTGTAGTAAAGCATTGATTAATGCCTGGCTTAAAAATGTGTTAACTGGACTTGTAGCCATTATTTGGTGCCCATTGTTGGACACCACAAGGCACGATTGAACCTGATCCTATACAGAGGATTTCTGTCGGCTAATGTGTGGTCTCTCAAGTTTTGAAAATGGGCCGACAACTCTTACGATCGTGTCGTGTGCGCTGGGCTTTACACAAAGGAAATGAGGAAGGGAGGGTCAGTGGAGAGCACAGGAGTTGAGCCTTTTTTCATTCAGTGTCATCAACAGAAAGAGAAAAAGGCCGGAAGAAACGATAAAGCCGATAATTAAAATGAGGTCGATAGTTTTAATTTATCGTGCGATTAATTGATTTATTGTTTATTGTGACAGGTCTAGCACTGGTCAGAGCTCTCTTTTTTTCCCCTCTCTTCTTTTAACTAAACCTCTTGTCATTGTGCTCTTGCTGTGCTGACAATCTGTTGTATTTCAAATTATTGAAGGCCTGCACAATTTTAGACAGCATCGCTGTCTGAGTTTAATCTTCATGTTTTGCAGTATTCAGTGTGTATATGAGATCTGTTTCTGCAGCCCGTCTGTGGAAAATCCTGATTTGTGGATGTGTTTGTTATGCCACAGTGGTTTCATTTGAACTCCACCAGCCATCACCCTTGTGATGGAGAGTCTTGTTTGCTAGCTTGATTTCACAAGCGTTGTGGGTGTTTGGGTGTTTTTTGTTTTTTCTTATATATACACTTTTAGCAACGGAAAATGAACAAACAACTTTGTATGGGCATGTCAGTGTGTGTCATTAAGAAAGCAGATGGATTTCCAAGCCACGTGCCACTGGTTTCCAGTCTAAGGAGCCCACTTGGAGCTCAGCTGGCTTTAATCAACGCAATCGTTTACCACTCGCGTGGGTGAGTGGTGCTTGATGAATCCGTAAGCGACACCTCCCCTTCCACCTCTGCTCTCTAGCAACACTCCACACAGCATGGAGTGATACTGAATATATTTATATTGTCTCTCTTAAGCACACAACAGTGAGAAGGCTGAATGTGTGCTCCCACACTTCCATCTGTTTATTTAGTCATTCTAGTTCACATAAACATGCATACCTATAGGATTACTGTGATTCCTATGTTTATTTTGTAGCTTTTTAAGAGTTATGTCCTAATTGCTGTTTATAACCAAAGAAAATTAGAGCATAATTTTATTTAAGGGTGAAAGTAAATGTGAGGTTCTCAGGTGCTGGTTATGTTACTTTCTTGGAACATTTTGTACATTTGTATTTTGGGTTGTTTCCTACCAAAAATGTCAGGTCCAAAAGGAGCCACTAACCACCAGGCTTTTCATATTCCAATGTTTATTTGGTACTTGCTTTGGCAACCAATGATTTCAAGAAATTTTCAACAATCCACTAATAGTCTGCTAGCAGTTGTGGTTATGCGAGGCCTATGGTTGATTTGTACTTGCAGGAGGCTGCTCAAAGTTATTTTAGTGTGATCAGGGGCCATATCCTGTCATATTTTATTAAAGTCAACTGGACAAAATGAGACTTTGAGCTAGGAAATATTAAATTTAAAAACTGTGTAAAGCCACAATATGCTTGGAAGAGCTGTGATCCACAGTGTAGGTGGAAGAATCTGTTGACAAGACAACTAGTCGTGCACTCGCAACTCTGATCTCTATGGTAGAATGGCAAAAAGGCAGAAATGTTAAAACAAAGCCAGTAGCCAGACAACCCATGTAGGGGATACTTCAAACACCTAGGAGAAGAATTGGTCTGATCTGTTAAGATCAATATCTATTTTTTTCAGCTGCATAGAAAATGCTGGTGAAGATTCTTTCATCGACAGGGACAGAAAATGGGTCAAATTTCATGGGTAGATGGATGGAACTAGAAGACTTTATTGCAAAAGGTTACAGCCTAGATTCCAACATGATTATAACCTATATTGTTACCAACTTGGCTCACAGTTGGCAACAAAATAGGAGACAAAGCTTAACTTGCGCAAATTTATTGTCAAAAAACTGTTCATTGGGAAAAGAAAAGGTGATTATGTCAATAATAGAAAAAACATTCTGTCTGACTTGCTGATAAGATTGAATGACAGAAATACAAAAAGAGGTGTAACTAGAAACATTACCCGTTTGGAAAGCCAGCCTCTCAGAGAGAGAGAAAAAGATGAGAGAGTCCTAAAGCACCGTATGGAAGCTACCTTTATATCTGCCAAACCCACCTCTCAGGTGCAACTGCACCTAAAATGAGTTAACCCAATCACCACATTATAGTGATGAACAAATATGCCAAACCTAAGGCCCTCAAGCCATCACAATACAAATACACTCAATTAAGAATCTGTGGAAAACTTGGAAATTGGTGTTCTCCATCCAGTCGAACTCAGATTTGGCTATTTTACGAAGAAGGATTGGGCAGTATTCCAGTACCTAGATATGCTATACTGTTAGAAACATTCCCTAAAAGACTTTAAGAGAATGTTGGTTCTAGACAGCATTGACAGATTTTAATTGGTTAAATATTTTGTGAACCATGTATTACTTCTATGTTACGATTGCAGGCAGATTTATTTTGCTCTTTTGTGAGAAATTGCAATAAAAAAACTTCAAAGATTGTGATTCTGTTCTCACAAAATTATGATGTTCAGTGGGTATGAAAATGCTTATAAAGCACTGTAGCTTGGGCCAATCATAGGGTCAGGGTACGACTTAGCAAATAAAAAAAACTGACTATAAGCCATGTTTTGTACCACAAACCTCTATTTATGAATTTGTTTATAGATTCATCATCCATTTCTTGACTACATCTTCATTGCATGAATTTTGGTTGTAGATCAACAACATTAACTCTGAAATCTCTCTAAATGCTGCAGCTCTGCAGCCCAGTAGCAATTTTAAAGGCTGAGAAAATTTGTAGTGTCCATATCCCGTGACACATATGGAAAAGAATGGAGTCACTAATTAAGATTGCAGCTCTTATCAGTTCAAGTTGGGTGTAATCAACACTCATTCCGTCTGTGTACATACAGGTCTGATAGCTTCCTGCAGGCAGGGCTGACTTTGCTTATCAGCTTAAGGCACTGGAGTAGTTCTGACCTAGTCCTGAAACTTAAGCATCTCGCAAACCTCTTTGTCTCTATATGTAACCACTGGAGGATATGTTGACTCAGCAGACAACAGCTTGATACATACATAATAAGCTGGTAGATGATATTCAGGGAGCCCCTCAGCTAAATTTAGCATTTGATGTCTGACCTTTCCCTCTGTTTATGAGGCAGCTTTGCAGATGAACTCATTGTTTTTGAGTGATGTTGTCAAGACAAAGGTCAGCTGAAATGTGGTAACATGTGCTTATCAACAGTTAAAATCCATTTTATTTATGAGTATGTAGCTCATTTTGCAAAACAAAATTACTGGTGCTTTAGGATGCAGACAATGGGCATTCCTTAATCAGTTCTTAAATTTGCTCTTTGTGCCCTTCTCAGATTACATATTATCATGCTTTTCTTTACACCCAGAAGTAATAACTACAGAATCATGGTTGGAATGAGCAGTAGATCAGAACAGACTGTTCCAACCAAGTGCAGAGATAAACAGGAAGTGTTTGTTATTCTTCTGACATCCCAAGAGAGCTCAAAAGATTCACTCCAGCAAAGTGCAACACCCATCTATAATTCCTAGCATTACAACACACAAAAAGACACAAAAAAGAAGTGCACAATAGAAAAATAAGTTAACTTTATGCTTATTTTCATCACAAGTTTCCATGGGTTGATAGGACCTGTTGGTTATTCAGAACAAGAATGTCATTTTTGAAAAGCATGCTTTGTTTCTGCAAATGTTTGTCCTAGCTATTAATCTTAGTTAAGTAGTCAGTGTTGCATATAGTGCAATTAAACTTTAGAACAAGTAACTTAAAATTAAGACTACTAATGTCAATTTTGCACACATATCTACTGAACAAAATCCAGAAATATTATTACAGGGTACTAAGATTCTCTAAATGTTCTTGCACGGTTTAGTTCAATACGGAAAGGAAGCTTAAAGTTGTTTTGACTCTGAAATGCAAAAAGTACCATTACATCATGGTAAAAACTGCAGATGCTAGAAATTTGAAGTGTTCATGTTATTGTGATCTTTGCATGCCAGCCTCTGTTACTTTAGTACATGCTTATTTGTTCACTGATCCAGTTGAAAGTTCCCTGTATTGGTCTGAAAACTTTTCTTTTGGTGACAACTGTCAAATTCTTTTTTTCAGAATGCCTTTTTGAGATTAGTAATACATTCTCAGATTTTTGATTTGTGTTGTGTGCTTCGTCTTACTCTTCTTCTTTAAATCAACAATTATAATGCTGCTGTTGGAATTTAAAGAAAATTGAGCTTGGCTGTTTGGTCCACCACTGAAGTTGCTGGCCTTTTCAGAGTTTCATTCCAATAACTAGAGCACAGGTGTCAGGGAAAAAGGGTGGAAAGGCCATGAATCCAGACCCACCTGTTCATAGGGCATGACTCCTCGTTTTATTGAGATTCTGTGACAGTCTTGACCCAGAGTGTTGGTCTCACACAGAGTCGTGGGCAGATATTTTATCTCCAGTGTTGAAAACAGATCTAAACATTTTTGTCACCCTTCCCAGACATTCTTCACCACACTTAAACCTGTGATGATGCCTTGATTTATGAAGCTTTGGATTGGTTCTAAGAACAGAAATTATTATTGCACTTGGAAGGTAGATTTAAACTTTGGGATCAGACTGGTGACGGGATTTGGACAGTCATATAAGTAAATGTTAGAAATTACAGTGTCAGTTGCACAGCTGAAATTGGTTCCCTAATATATGGAAGATCCCATGCTGCCAAATTAAAAATGACTTTTTTAAAAATGAAAGCATCTGGAAAAAGAGCAAAGTCTTCAGTTTTTTTCTACATTACTACACTGTCAGTCACTGTTCTTCTCTTCATAGTGAACACACCTGGGTTATAGTGGCCAAAGGGGAGCTATGAAATAAGAGTCGTTGTATGGGAGTTATGGTTTTCATGTGGACCCTTTGTACCTAACAACTCATATTTCGAACTCCTAAAGGTGTTGCCTATTATGAAGAAACTGTATCCACTTTTGAAGGTTCCATTCTATATTTAAAGTTCACTATTACATGTGAAAACTCCAACAGATGGCTTCCAAGCCTGAATATTAACATTGTTATACTTTTAATGTGCATTGCTTAACAGCTTGATTGTTTTATATCTCAAAACCCTCTTACAGTTCCTGTCTCATTTAGACTTCTGTCTTAAAATGTTCTGACTCATCAGCTGTTTAATTCATTTGGCTACAAAAAATGAAAATAAAAAGTCTGTTAACAGTGTTCCATATGCAACCTAGGTAGGTCTGGATATGTATGGAGTCACTAGATATTTTCCAAGACTGCACAAGCGGTGCAAAAATAAAATGGAGTTTGGAATATTTTCTATCCATCCATCTCACAAAAGCTTGAACGTGCTGCAGACCACGCTAGTATTATTGGATTTTAACTGCTTTTACCTTTTTCACAACCAATACTTTGCCTTAAAATATATAGTGAACATTTTTGTGTTGCAAACATGCCTGAAACGTCCAGTTTTGGTTTTTGCTGCAGCACCAGTGAGGTTTGCTTGCTTATTCTTTGGCAAAAGCACACAACGGTAATTTAAAAAAAAAAAAATGAAAGGGCATTTGAAATAAATAAACCCTTAGTCTACCAACAAAGCATTGGTATTATTCAGCTGCTGCACTCTTTGTGTGAGAGCAATTACCCTTCACGGTTGCTTAAAAACTGATCTATCACACTGGAAAGGGGAAAACCAGAAATCTGAATACAGCCTTTTTATTATCACTGCTAAACTGAATGAAATCATTGCACGGTCAATCAAAGACTAATACTGATGCCCTTGATGCCCAGCGATCAAAGTATTACATCATCGGTTAACATGATGAGGCCATCATGAATCAGTCAGCGGAAAGCTGAACAATTATCCAAACATAACAGCATTTAGCTGGCACATATCCACACAGACACAAGACGTACTGTGGGAGCTGGCGGTTGGATGACCTTTGACCTGACTCAGTCTGCCTCCTCGACAAAGGAACCCTTCAGATGCCCATTACTTTTAGAAAAAAAAGAAAATGCGTTTATGATGAGTAATCTTGGGCTTGAAGTTAGATGTAGGTTTCCTTGTTTTTACAATTCTATATAGAAAGTTAAGAGAGACTGAAGACAAAAGTAGAAAATAAGAGTAAGTGCCTGCGGAGTGCGAAGAGTCACCATAAGGATACGGTCATTACATTTGGATTTATTGTTTGCTGTCTTGCTATGATTACTTTATAAAGATGGATGAAATAGAGCTCCCAGCAATTGTGATTTATAGCTAGCATACAATTAGACCATGTACACAGGATGTGCCCTCACATTTACACTGTCAAGAGTTCAGGCTTTGTGACAGCAGCGGTACTTTTCTCGGTGGCAATTTATCTCTGCGCGGGCCTGAAAGGGTTGATTGTGTTCAGAATGCTGCCGTGAGGAATTCCTGGCTTAAACAAAACAAACTTAAATAAGAGCTGTCTGGCCCAGAAGAACCCTAAATAATACTGTAAGGAATGGCATGTTGTGAAACATGACTGCATGCCATGTTAGCTCTAAGAGAGGCTGGGTTGGAGGAGAATTTGAAGCTTTTCTTCAATGAGTAGCTTGAAAGAAATGCCAACGTCTCTGGAACTTAACGGCTGTTTCTTTGCAGACTATGCAGACTATCAAGTTTGATCACTCTAATGCAGATGATTGAGTCGCTTAAAGTAATAGGCCATGCCAGTCTTTACCAGAAAACCTGTTTTTGAATCGGTCATGACTGTCATATTTTTGAATGAAGTCATATTCTGTTTTCTCCACTTGACTACAAGTGACAATATAGAAATATAGATGATCGCTGAGTAGGAAAATTAAACCCAAGCATGTCCTCAAAAAAATAATAGAGCAGATGGCCTTATAATATAGTGGGATGGGGGTATGATACTTATCTCAAGCATGTGAAACTGGCTCCATTTGCCTCAATTACCAGGTTTTGATGGATGATACAGGAGTAGTCCAAGTGCACTTAGCCAGACTGGAGCTGGAGCTTAGCCTATTCCTTGGGGGGCTTCCTAGGAGTATCCTTCGGAGGTTTGGGAATAGTGAGGTAACCCTGGAGAGAAAGTGGAAGTGATGCTGCTGTGAAAGAGAGAGGGAAATGACAGGAGCGGAAGTGGACGTCTTGGAGATAAGCCTGCTTCTCCTTGCTGGGTTAATGGATACATCCCAAGGGCTTGCTTAGGAATGGACTCAGATTTTACTGCTTGTGACTTGGTGTCATCTATCTTGTGTCCCCTGAGAAAAAAAAAAGAATAATAGCATTATAATCACCTATTTTTTCTCCATATTCCCTTTGCTTATAAATGTCTCCACTTTGTTTGTGACAATACATCTTTGTGCCAAACAGAACTGATATCTGTTGTTATTTTAGCGATAGATTCTGTTACACAGCATCTTTCAAGCAATATATTTGCAGTGTTGTTTTTGAAAAGCCAAAGTAATCAATAGAGATCCACTGATAAATTGACTGGTGACTAGAGCTGGAGTTTTTATGTGCTCAATTATTGGTTGCCAAATGGGCAAATATTGATTGGTTGTGGTTAGCTGAAAACTAAAAATTGCATGCTTTATTTATTTATTTTCAATAAACAAATGGATCATACCTACTTGCTAACATACCACTCTTCTGTACGGACGTTGTTGCAAAGCACTGAATGTGATAAATGCTTTTTTTCAGTACCGCTGTGATGTTTCAAATGAAGTCAGAAAAGGTAGAAAGACAGAAGGAAGATTGTAGAAAGAAAACTGCTTTTTTGCAAACTGGTACTTTTAGATTAGCAGAGAATTAAGCAAACAAAAACGAGATGAAAGCATAACTGTAAATAATTACCTTTTGTAAGTATTCAGTTCTATCTCATGCCACATGCTGGGGTAGCTTACGATGCATTTTCCTCATAAAATATGATATGTAACCTGAAAAGAAAAGCTACACATAGAGATTAAAGCATAATATCTGACTCTAATCACATTTGAGTATTTAATCTAATTGTATTTCGCTTAAGCCTAATAGTAAAATGTTTGTTAATCACTGAAGGGATAGGGCAGTGTAAAAAGCAGGTGGTTCTTTTTTTTCTGAAGTTCAGCTTACAAATATTTTCTCATTTATAACCTGAAAGGAAATGTACATCCTCAATAAATTATTCTCTTTTTTGCATCAGAAAAGATAACCCGAGGAAAATGAATACAAAACTGTTTTCAAGTGACGATTTTATTTACTATGGAAATGATACTATCCAAACCAACTTGACCCTATGTGAAAAGTAATTGGCCCATAAACCTAATAACTGGTTGTGTCATACTTGGCAGCAATAGCTGCCATTTAGCATTTGAAATAACTGGTAATCAGCCTTGTACTCACTGTGGAGGTATTTTTGTAGCATTAGTTCAGCTCCATTTGAAGTTGTTTTTTTTAACATAACCAGGCTGTTTGAGGTCATGCCACAGCATTTGAATTCAATTTATGTGCAGACTTTGACTAGACCATTTCAAGTTCTTATATTTTAGCCACTAAGGTGTGATTTGGATCATTGCCTTTTTGCAAAGACCTAGTGCCCTTGTGCTTAATATCACAAAACAAATGCTATGCACTGTACAATTTCTTACAGGATTTTCTGGCACAGAGCAGAATTCATTGTTCCACCAATTCTGACAAGTCATCCAATATCCAGATTATCACACTGGATATTGCACATTATAGAACATTGTTTGACTTTAGAGATTACATTCTTTTTATTTTGGAACTTTAAACCAGATGTAACAAATGTGCACCTTACAAAATGTCTCCCTTTACTCTCCAGTAGACATGATATTTATCTGTACTTTTCTTACTCGAGGAAATCATCACTTGTATTTACTGAGGTTATATCTGATTTTGACATTTCTTTGATGACCTGAAACATGTGTCCAAAAACATAAATAAATAAATAAAAGCATGTAAGAGAATAAATGCTTCTTCTTGGCATGGTTCCCAGATTTTATATTTAGTTCAAAACGTTCATAATGCTTTGTTTTCGAGTCCTGTTTACATGGTCTTTTAAAGCTGGATGGCTCTAGGTTTTTCGGGGGCAATGAGCTGTATGCTGTCAGTCCTAACTAGTGCAGTTGGGAATTTTTGGTGTTGATCTTTGCTCCCACTAACCTCTCACTTTTATCCTGGCTTGACCTCTGCTTCTCAGACGTGTCTATGACATGACCCTCCCCCCTGCAATTCCATGCATAACATTAGACTGAGTTAATGCTTTGAACTTGACAAAGCCAGCTGAATTTTTTTATTATTATTATCATTATCTAGCATGCCATCTCGCCGTCTTTCCTTCTCAATGAACACTGATTGGATCTCAGGAAAATTTGTTTCCTGGTTGCATCATAGCTGTTATTTCTAATTAAAAATGCCATGTTGATATGTTTTGTGCTGTTGCGCTAACAACAAGATTCCAACAACAGGAAGGTGGCTTTCCTTTGGGCAACTCTTGTGGTATGTCTTGGTCTTGCCTTTTTGTTCCCTCAGAGAAAGAATTTTTCGGGTGGAGTTGCGATTGCATGCATTGTGGGAAATGCAAGCCACGGAGGGTCATTTCCTCTCATCTTACTTTCTCCCCTGGCCTCACATCTATACTGTACTTCCATGCATGTATTGCCACAGAAAATCTATCACCTTGGTACTGAAATCCACATGGATGCTGTCATATGCTAGGGCTGGAATCCAGAAAGGGAGGGCAGGAGGGATGAGCAATCAAAAGAGGGAGAGGGTGGGGGAGAGTTGGAGAGGACAGTGTCAACAGCTTCGCTTTGCTTTGAGCTCAGTCAGCTGAAATCCATGGCTCGACTCAGACGCTCGGAACGCAAGTGAATGAAACACAAGAACCCCTTTAATACAAAGTCCAGACATGGAATCTGAAAGAAATGATCTGAATCCAGAAGATGCAGGAGTGCTTTGAATCTGTTTTGTAAACTCACTTTGCGGAGTGGTTCTCTTTCTTGAGTTGTAGTAAAGGGAAGAAAAGAAAAGTCATCCCTTATTGCACCATCTGCGAACTGAGTAAGTAGGACTTATTTGATTTTGATGCCTATAACTTTTCCTGGCTGTAGAGGAAAGCTTTGTTCTCTCTTGCATACAAGATGTTTAATGCGGTTCGTTCGTGCATTTTGTCCTTTTGCTCAGTCCCACCAGGGAAAACCGAACTGCTGCTGACTATAAAATAAACAGTTAGATGGTCTGCAGAACTGTAGGAGCAGGGTAACAAAGGGCTTCTGTTCCTCCATGATAAACGTTCTACGTTTTACGTTGTTGTAACTTGTGGGCACGCTTTAGGTCAAAAACAACAATGAAGGCATGGATGTGAAGTGTGTGTGGTTTTAATGTTTGAGCTCTTTATTCAGCAGTGTTGACAGCACTTCCTGTCGGACCCCCAAATCTACTGGTGCAGACTGGTGATGCACTGGGGTTTATTTTTAGAAATACTTCCTAGAAGTTTTGCTCCAGGGAAAGTAATTTTCTCTGAATTTTGCAAATGTTCAGTAATCTGCTTGTTTTTTCTTTCAATGTTAATCTCATAAGGAGTTGAAACAGATTGATGCTAAAATTGTTTTTTTGCATTCAAAAGATCTGCGAATTGTTCAGCATGTCAAAAACCAACAGAGAATGAGATGTGTCGTGTAATGGGGAAGGCCTATTTCAGGCATCCATCTGTATCTCATTGCACATCAATCACATGGTCAAAGCCTTTGGTGCTGGTTGTCAGCTCAGCATTCAGCCTGGCAGTCAGACATTCCATATATCCTGAAAGGACTGAACATATTTGCATCATAGTCTGTACAAAGCATAGGTCAGTATGGGATTTACACACTATACATTGAAACCTTTTCATAGATAGAACACTTCTATCTTTTGGTGTCTACACAAAGACCTAAAACAAAAAATTAAAACAGAAGACACAAGTATTCCAACTGGTTTAAGATATTGTATTGGTTAACATTGTTATGTTCATCTGATCCATAGATTTGAGCAAAACGTACACAAAATTGAGTTAAGGTTTAAGCAAGTAAATGTTCTGTTTTCCCCCTTTTTATAGCGTACCATAAGTTATGAGCTGATATAAGTTGGATATTTATGTGCAGTCAATGCAACCCTGTAATTTATTTTTCATCTGCCCACATTGGCAAAATTTGGTTGGCGCTATGGCGCAAAACCTACGATCATCATTCATCAGCTTCTGATTAAACTCTCCGGCGTCGGCTTGATCTTCCCAATGTGTGATTAAAGATGCCAGTTAATGTACTCCAATTGACATGACAACATGGTGCTCCTGATTTACATTCACCTTAAATCAATGATCTCATAGTCCAGTCCCCTGGGGGAATTGTCCTGCATCTTGTGCATGTACAGTACATGCCTGCTTCAAATAGTTGGGTTCTTAGCAAGATGCTGTCGCACTGAAGAAGAAATTAAACAGTTTTAACTTAGGTCCGTTGAACCAGGGTTACATTTAAAGAGTGCATGATACCAGAGGTGGAGTTTGAGACCCCACACCAAGTGCTAATTAGAACACTGAAAGAACCCTGCACCAGTGTTTTGGGGTATGTTTGCAATGCGAGCACAACATTTTTCCCCATTTCCACCACATTAAGGGTTTATCTCCCTCTACATTCACTTTGACAATGTTAAAAGATTCAGCTGAAAGTTTTGCTTAGATATCATAAAAACCAGTGCCGTCACTGCACCGTCAGCACTCATTGGGATATTTCATAATTTATCACGTACTTCTGATCTGTCGGGATTAGAGTGAACAAATGGTAACCTCTTGCAACCAACTGGCAACTCGATGATGAAGACGACAGGATGATGTTTGGTAAAACGGCTTTAATCTGATCTAAAGGATCATTTTTATGCTGTGTTTGCAGCAAAGCAGTTAGAATGAATGACCAGGAATAGTCTGTGACTTCTTAAAAACGGTAGCATGTACTGTATCTTTCCCTCTCTAGAAGGTCATCCACTTCAATGCAAAAGACACTATTGTATTTGTGCCAGTGACACACTTTCTGCAGCTTGTGATGTGTAAGCATATCTCCTCCCTACAGTGCCTCAATTCAGCACAGCATTACTGGAGGCTATTTAGGAAAAAGCATGTTCTGCTCACTTCAGGGATAAGTCCCTTTTTGACTGGCTATATGTATCCCAGAGGAGCATTCCAGACATTAACCAGAGGCCTTCAGTCCTCAATGCTGCAGCTGTTGACCTTTTACCCAGGGAATATTGGTTGCTATTTGGACCGTGGTGCAAAGAATTCAAAGTCAAACAATGGCAAGGTAGTGAATCCACAGGAAACTGCTGTGAGAACACAGGAAAAAAGCATGTGCAAATATATACATATTTTTATTTTGTAGTTCAAAAGTATTTTTTCATAAGTTAGAAGCATCTATGTAATTTGAATGAGTTTTTTTCAAAATGAAAGGACCCTCGAGTGTTAGAAGGACATGGAGTCTCTGGGAAGTTCGGCATCCTTTTTCTCCTGAGAGTCATGGTAACCAGCTCCGAAGCTGTATTCCTGCCAGGTTTTTCCCCCACAAATAATAACATATCTTTAGTTGGGCCTCGTGACTGTGGCGCGTTCCTCCAAGATGAAATAAGATGGCAATTTAACACGGCAGGATTGTGCTTTGGGGTTTGAGGGATACGGATGCCAAGTATTGGATTTCATTCCGAGCCCTGTTAATATGTGGGAATGTTGGGGAGCCTTTGGAATGTGGTGTGGTCCACTTTCCTCTCAGTCCCAATATTAATAGCAAGTGCTCCAGTCCGTTTGATGGGCAGAGATCCATTGATGCCCTGTGGAGAACTGGGTCAGCAGTGTTCAATCTTCACCCAGGACCAAGTTTAACATTGTTGTTGCTAGAGTCACATTCTGTATTTGGATGACATAATCCTTCTTTTGTAGGTCACGTTTAAGAAGCCGCAGCAGCTAGTAAAGGTCTTTAAAGATGTTTCTTAAGGAAAAGCAAAAACTACCTTTTCAGAAAACCACTACCAATTTCCTTGCTTGACTTTGCTTCCTTTAAAGATCTTGTGTCTCGCCTGGTTCTTGGCTTGAATCAAGGCACCCAGTATGTTTACAATATTCGCCTGAGTGTGGCAGGGCAGCTGTTGTTTCAAACTTCAAGATTTTGTTTTGGTTAAAGCATCAAAATCAGCAGAAGCACTGTATCAACTTCCCTGGTTGCTGTTTCATGTGGTCTATTCCAACAATGAATGTTCCCTCCAGCAGGAAATGACTTTTTTTCTTTTTTGATGAATCAAACTAAATGAAATAGCTTTTAATGACACCCCTGGAGGATTGAAGAAAATGTGCTCCACTCTTTTTCCAGAGGTTTTAGTTGAAGCATTTCCGTTTAATGGGTGAGCTGGATTACCGTGCCTCTCAGTCTTGTGTTTTTGGTGATGTTGCAGCCAATAAGACCTCTGAGGATACTCAAGTGACAGTTGTAGAAGACTTTGTAATGTAGAAGACTGTGCACTAAGAACACAGTACATAATTTTAAAATACATCCATGTAGAAGTTTGGGTCATCTTCATTTGCATGTTGTTAGATTGATGAAGAAAAAATGTTCATGTAATAATTTGGTGACAACAATGTTCAGACATTTAATTTAATTTTGGAATACATTTATATTATCTTGCTGTGTATCTTGCACTGTAAGAACTTTGTAAGATGTTACATTTGGATAACCATCCATGCATATGGTAGTGTCATCTGTCTGCAGCTTTCAGCAACTAAACATAAGGCTGTGTGAGATTTCCCCAGTAATGTTGTTGCTTTTATTCATAACAGAAAAGTTATTCAGTTATTCCCCTGCTGATAAAATTTTGTGATATACTTCCTTTATCATATAGTTCTATACATTTACTTAAACAAAAATGAAACACATTTCATTTTGTGTAAACATTATTAGTTTTCAAGTTCTTAAAATAAATATATTTTGTTCTTTCACTTTTTATAGTTACTCAAAAATAACAAGGTGTTTATGTAATCCAGTTATGTGCTTGGATTGCACTGGTGATATGTTGCCCATTGATTTAAAATGGTACTTTTAATATGTCTCACTGCCCAAAAATATTTCCAAACAGCTGAATGTATTTTAGTTGTAAGTGAGTGAAAAGTGCTGTAGCCTTCTTTTAGAAAGCTGATGGCACAGTTCAGCAACAAGTGGGGGGAAGCAGTGTTTTGCTCTACTCAAAGCTACATACAGGTAAAGAAAACTTAAGTCACTCTCTCTTTTTCTGAATCCCATTCCTTTTCTATTTACCTAAAACTTGTATCGGTAGGATCCGATCTGTGGTACAGTTAGTATCAGTATCAAAACCAGATTTTGTTGTTGTAAAGGAGTGCAGTAATATGGCTGTAGTTTGGAGCTGCTTTTAAAATTCTAAATAGGAATGGCTTTTTTGTAATGTCTGCAGTTGCACTTTTACTTTTCGGCAGTATCAGAGATTTATTTACTCCAGCTGACTCTACAAGACATTTATTGTGAAGGTTGCATACTTGTTGAGATTCATCCAGCTCACATAAAGACTCTATTGAAGCAACACACTGGAACTGGATCTTTTTCCTTCCTGGATTTCTTTCTGGGGTGCCGTGGACTACCACAACATTAATTGTAACATCTTTGATTATATAGTTTACAGTTTTAAATTTTGCACTACAGAAAAGAAAGGGTTACCACATTATCTGTCTGGATTCTCCACATTTGTGAGATTCTTCCTTTGCGCTCTTTAAATGAGAATTGTACAAATGTCTGACAATTCTCATATGGCTTTCATTGGCTGTTTGTTAATGGAACAAAATGGATCAAAAATCTAGTAAAACTACATTTGCCTTCGAACAATTATGGAAATGATTAGGTTATGCTAACAATTGAAGCTATTAAAATAATTATAATGTCACATTGTTCTCCAGCTATTGTTTAGCCTTGGTAGACGACTCGGTAGATGAAGAAAGGCTGGAGCATGTGAAACTTTGTCCCTCAGGGTCATGTTGTTTCAGAAGGAGCATTCCACCAGGAGATTTCCTGATGCATGTTTTGCCTCCGACCCAGACAGCCTTGCCCCTGACTACGCACTGTTGGCACCGTCTAAAGGTGTCTTTCTCAGTTCAAAAGTTGAACAGATTCTCAGCTTTCTTTGCCTTGCAAAATTCTTTGACTGACTGAAGTTCAGAAAAGAAATTGTAGAATGAAAATGCAAGCACTGAATGAAACAATGTTTTCAGGCATAATTAAAGAGGAGAGTGAAAAGAATAGAAGGGTCTGATCTTTTTCTAATTCTTGGAAGATGCATAGGCATAAGAGCAGAGAGCATACCCATCAACTACCTCCAAAATCCTTGGAAAGCACCTGTGTGTTAGACTAAATATGCTGTCAGGCTGTTTCTTATTTTACCATTTATGCTGGTGTATAGAAAGCATGGATCACGTGGCTCTAACCCAGAGGAAAAGAAGGTTATGTGGAATATTAAGTCTAATCACATTTTTTGTCCATGCATGCGCTATGGATGTGGTCTTCTAAATAATACATATGTACTGAGATAAAGGGTGTGGGATAAACATAGTTCTTTTGTGAAAGATGGGGTGTGGAACTTTTGATATAAATTCATTACTTTTTTAATAGTTAAGAATAAACGGGGCACCTAAGACTAAAATATCAATACTGAGTGCTCCCGACAAGTCCAAGATCAGGTTTGCTGAATTAATCAAAAGTTCTGTTTTGCATTCATTTTAAAGCATCTAGCATGCTGAGGGGAGTGAATTCTTCTCAGTGCAGACAGCATAGTTCAGTGCGACATATGATGTCATTAGTGGGTCACTACAGTGATATTTAATATGCAGTGGCTTTGATTTTGCTCTGACAGCCTTTTCTTATCTATCATTTTCAAATGTGTAATAAATCATGTGAGACCATTTTTATATTTGGTTTGGAAAGCAGAATTTCAGTAGTGTAATGCTGGTATACCCATGTTTGCTTTGTAGGAAGCAGAAATTTAATTAAAAACTTCTGTTGGTTTGTCTGCCAAAGGGATCTAGACTATGGTATCAGAATGCGTGCTTTCAAAGTGAGCACAGGAATGCAGCGCTTGCAAATGCATCGTGAAATAATGGCTCTTCTTCCACTGCTGTCAGCTTGAGTCATTCGTTAGTGTAGGCTGAAGCTCATTGCTAACTACTGAGACTCTTCACTAGAAGCAGTGGTTGAAATCATTTAGATTTAGTGCTGCTTGTCTCTAGTGCATGTATATGGTTGTTGTTGTTCAGACTGTCAGTGTATCTTGTCATTAGTAATGCCAGTTGCTTCAGATCAATCACATGTTGTTGTTTCTCTCGATTAATCTGCCCACCCAAGCTGAAGTAAATGAGGAAGTTACACATGAACTAGTTGACTTTAGTTTTTTTTGTGAGATAGCACAGACAGCATATTTGTATGTTTGCATACTGTATGTGCAACTGTGTTGTGGTGGAGTGGTGGAGTGCTTACACATATGTTGCTCTAATGTAACTGATTAATGCTGGGCTATAACCGGCTAAGATGTATGTTGTGTGCATGAACTACACAATTCAGAAATTGGCCTGTGGGTGGGCCACAGATTTGATGGGTTCCATGAGGGATTGTGCTTTCAGTGTACAAGTTGATTTGTCTTGCAGCGTTTCTTTTTCCTGGGGGTAATTGAGTGATTGTTCCATCATTCTTTGAACAGACAGACAGTCGGACGGAGAGCAGGAGGGCTTTTTTGGAGGGGGCAAGTCTGGGGCAGCAACAGTCAGAAAGTGCCATGGCTCCACTGAGCTCAAAGGCACGACTGAATAGCTGATTTATGTTCAATTAATGAGTGACTAGTTCACTTTCATGTCAAAGGACACATGCAACTTTCACACAGCAGTGTCACATTATGATAACACAAAGATACTTTCTAACCTCTGCTTATCCCTTTGAACCTTTTTGTATTTTGTTATGATACCACCACAAACTTTTATGTGAAGTAGTGTCTTCAGTATATTTCAAGTGGGTGAAATTAAATTAATTACTGTAAGCTTATAAGAAAATGACACGAACAGTACAGGCTGTTGGGTCTGTATTCCCCTAATTTTGCCTGTATGGAAAATGACAAGAAGAAAGCAGTTGTTGAAAGAATGCCTGCTTAGATCAAAGCATATCCTTGTGTTATATTGGCCCAGTTAAAGACCAGACCTAATTTCAACTGACATTAAAGGTCAGTTTTCATCTATTTTTTCTCCCATGTATTGTTCAAATCTAAGGTCTCTCTTTACTCTAGGTGACTTAGACTTGAATTCAAGTTTAATAGTCAGGTTTCACTTTTGATTTTTATCTCTTCAAATTTTTCCATCAAACGTAATCCACTTTCCTACAGTTAAACTTTCCTGTTCTAGCACTCCCATTTAATTTATAAAGAAAATGGATAAAACTGCCATGTTATCATATATTTGAATATAATAAAATCTCTATCCCCATGTTGCCAGATAACACATAAAATCTGCTAATCTGCTTTACATTTTGAATGTTTGTGCCAGCGTGGCCTTCTCCCCCATCCCTGGTATCAGCTGCTTACATAAACCAGACTGCTGCTCCTCCTCTTCCTCCTTTCATGGCCTAGCACCATGCAGGAATGATTCTCATTTGTGGAACCAAACCCAGAAACAATTGTGTGCCAAAAAAAAGAAAAAAAAGTTTGAACCGCAACCTCAACTGTGATCTTTTATTCAGTGACCCTTAAAAATGCAGTCATTCAGTCTTGTTGTTTTTGATATTTTTCTGCTTTCAATTTTATTGTTGCTGCTTGTTCTTCCTCCCATTCTTTCTACTTTCCTCCGACTTAGAATATTGTCGGAAAACCTCTTAGGCTCAATGGCTATTGGTTTAAGATTGTTTCAGGAAGAGTGTGGACATATAAGAATGAAAGTTTTAAAGCATCTGTCATTTAACAAATTATTCTAACTAAATTATGTGCTTTCTTTTATGAAATCCAAATGTATGCGCAAACTGTTGCTTGCTTTGAGCTAAATTTTTTAGATAGCTTGAAAAGGTGGCTTGATTTTGGTCTTTTTTTTTTCTCCTGCAAACATTGTACATGTGTTTGTGTAAGATGGCAATGAGAGAGTTAAAATTGGCACAAATGCTTTTCGAACACGTCTATTTCTATACAATGAACGTTGAAGCAGGAGCTGCAGCCCATTCTTTGCTGCACCTTCCTCCTTCTCTTCCACTGACCTACTTCCCGACGGCTGGAAGGAGAAGATGAAGTAGAGGTCCGAATACAAAGTGGCAGCAGCATCTCCCTTTAGGACCATCATTTGCTTCTGTCTTCTTGCTTAGCTGTTCCTCAAACCCTCTTGAATTAAAACAGGTGCAACAATACTGGCGTTGCTTCAGGGCTTTTCATACTTCTTTACTAAAACATCTAAAGTGTATATCCATATATTTGGGTTCTAAGTTGACATGCTTTTATTAAGATGTTTTGATACAGTATACTGTGTTTGCATTGTGCTTGCCAACACTAGATGTAGAATTGATTTTTACGTAAAAAATTGCATGGAGATAAAATTCTCCCACTTGACTGGGGTGTTCTAATCAGTGTGTGTTTTCGTGTAAAGTCAATTAAATGCATAGGATCTCAGACAGGTACTGAAGGGAAATACGAAAAACAAATGTGTGCCAAATTAAAATTAATATTTAATTAGTGCAAAACCTAGCTGAAAGTTGGTGTAGTTAAAGTTAGGAAAGTTTTCCTCTTTGCAGTGCAAGGCTTTGTTACAGCTGTTTAGGTAGAAGATTGTATATGGATAAATGTCGTACAAATTATTGCAGATGTAAAACTAAACATACTTGGAGTTTTTGATATAATTTTAGGAATTGGTTAAAGGTTTATGGAAAACTCAAACAAGAGTATGGAATCCAGTATGAGCCGATATATTGTAGTGTCAAACCTTAAATTGTTTAAGTAGTGGAGGTGATGTATGAATGGATCACTTTGTGAAAACACTTGGTTGTGTAATTTATTTAACATTTGGCTTTGTCTGTACCTTATAAAAACCTCAAATTGATGGACTTGGTGTCCTTAAAAGCAAAAGTGAACATTTTTTTTTTTCCTTTTTAGAGTGGATATATTAAATGTATGAAAGTAAGCAAACTATGCCCATAAATAGGACATATCAGCATATCAGTCCCACAGAATAACAGTAAGTGTATTTGTACAAAACCACTTCCAGAATAAAACACAGTAGCCCTTAGCTGAGGATTCAGTAACAGACAGGAAACAGAAGGAGGAGGATTAAAGATGGGGTAAGTGGATGGTAAGCAGTGGCAAGGAAAAATGACAGATGTTACCATCAGCGTGAGGGTTGTTGCAGGGAACTGTCACTCTGATTTAGCCTAAAACAGAGAAATAATGGAAGAAGACAGAGAGGGGGGCAATTAAAAACCCAGAGATGGTCAGATGGCAGTGGACACGGTCAATCTGGAGTGACATTGCATGTAGATAAAGGTTACATAAGCAGCCGGTTCTTAAATTTCTAACTGTATATAATTCTGACTCTATATAATGTATGCTCTGTGTGTTTGGAGTCCCTGGCCTGCTTCCTCTGAGCTGGAATCAGGCCAATTGAACTGGTGCTGAGTGAGGACTGCCTGCACGTGGATTCTGGTGGGAGAGAGAAGATAAAAACAGACACTAAGAGACACAGACCAGGAGGGTTAGGCTGTGTGTTATGCTGAAGGGATTTTAATAATCTCCACTGACTGTTTACAGTAGCAAAACATTGTTTGCCACTATAAAAACGTATTGCTCTTAAGTCAAAGTTATCAAACCAACAGTTATTTTATTTGACCACAATGTCTATCTCTGTAGATATTATGTAATGCATAATTCAGCTTCTATTCCTGTTAGGGGTTGAAGTAGGTATACACCTTGCCTTTCTGAAATCATTTTAGTTAATTAACATAATTAATGTTACCTAATTAGTTGTTTGGATACTTGCATTATGAGCTTTTATTTTCAGATTTTTTTCATTTGTCATGTTTTAGCAACTATTTCTTCAGGAGCAGTGAAGGTATCATAGTTAAGACCTTGCACAACAGATAAACAGGGCTTTTTCATTGAAGTAGTTGCTATGCTGGTTTATAGATTGCAGGATTTCAAAGAGCAACTCCACTGTCTTAAATCAACAGCTACCTTTGAAATCTCAGGTGCTTGTGAAAACTGGCAATAGGCTACAAGGTTAAGTTTACCACATATTCAACTGCGTTAATATATTGGAGAAGAAATTGTAAAAAAATACAAAAAAAGCATCCAGAAAACAGCCTTGATATTTTGAGATGTCAGAATTAAATGATTAATTTAAATAAACCTCCACTGTGTGGAGCTGCACAATATATGAAATCACAATCAGCATCATGAGATTGTTGTTTGCAATCATGGAAATGAAAAGGACTGCTCTGAAGGAATATTTGGTTGGCTGCTACTGTAGATATAAAGTGACATCCAGTCAAACTTCTCATGCCAAATATAATGTTTCCAGCTGGAGGGAATCTCACTGGCCTTGATGCCCACACAATATTAACTTTAATGAGCCACATGCTAATGCTCTCAGGGAGAGGTGGGGCCATTGTGATGATGGAAAAGAGGAGGGTAGAGTGAGGCTGTTGTGGATTACTATGGATTCACACCTGCAAATGGAAATAAAAAATAAACACTTCGAAGAACAGGAATAAAAACATTGACAATGGTGAAACATAAAAATTCATTAAAATGCTACTAAATAAAAAATAATTCAAGTTAATTATTTACATTGATATTGAACATTATAAACAATAATTGTAAGCATAATAATGAAAATGTAAAATATTTAAACCCCGTTTTACATTTGGCTGTTCTGCTTTAAGAATCTATTTAGGAGTGATGTGGATCTTATTTTGATGCTTTTGTACTGCTTCCCAAACTGCATTCATATTTTTAATTAAATAAGTTACACATTTCTTTTGGTACTGTTTAGGAAAATTGTAAAAAAATAGAAAAAATATGAAAAGACTGGAGTCACTGATGATTGCTGATATCTTAAAAGGTTTGCTCAGTTAGCTGAAGTACTTTAAAGTTCAAAAGCAAGACACAAAATCTCAAAATACATATGGCTTGTGGTGTGAAGGTGAGACTGGCATCACATTCACAGAAGCTATTGGTCCTAAACATAGCAGTCCACGCTTTCATTCCTGACTTTGGGAATTTGTTGCACATCTTCCACACTTTTCACTCTACCAATTTCAATAACAAAATATGTTATTTTCTAAACTATCATCTGATTTTTTTTTTTTTTTTTTTTTGCTTTTATAATTTGTCAAAATATGATATATGTTATTCAGAATTGTATGTATTTTATGTGTAATTTTCAAGAATTAAAACTGGTCACTTTCATGAACTAAAGAATAATGTTGCCATGGTTGCTTCAATGTTTTCTATAGACTATATATTATTGTAAGTGAATTAAACATTTTATTTATGGCAGAACCATTTTTACTGTCAGCTTGGTCTTTGAGTGGGTTTATAACAATGATAAGCATGTCACAGAAAAGGCAACAAGATGAAAGCTGAATGTGGGTTCACAGCTCCAGACTGGAGATTGAAAGAGTTGGTCAAAACAAGCAGCGGTAAAAAGGCAAAATGGAAATGTGGTGGGGTTTCATCTCCCTTTTTCTCTTTCTTCGCATGTTCCTGTTGAGGGCCTAGAACGTTCATAAAGAATTTACCATGCTGCTAATTTTAGACAGCTCAGTAAAAAGCTCTACACTGAACAAGAGATGGTGGAGATTCATGCTCAGTCAGGATACAGTACGTATATTGGGCTAGCTTTTTGTGGATACTGAAGTTATAAAATTTGACTGCCTCATTAAATATGAGTTTTAGGATGTACTTAGTTCCTCTAAGGTTATGTAAAAATATTAAGAGAGAGTGCATAACATTTATAGACATTTTTTATTTTAAATGTGGTGCAAGCTTTGAAATTCCATTAACATTCTGTTGCTTCGAAATTGATTTCTCGGTCAAGTACTTGTACTGGATTTGCACGCTTGAGGTATTTGCATAACATAAGTGTGGTCTATTCATTCACAAATGTGGTAAACCGAAGCATAAAGAAGAGCTGAGGAAACTCCTCAGCTGAGACTGGTTGCAACATTTTTGCTTTTCTATACTGAAAAGACGAGAATTTATTAAGCAGGAACCACCAATGCTCTTTTCAAAGCACCGTGCCACATTTTTGCTCATGCAGTAGAGTCGTGTATATGCTGCAGATCCAACATTGTACCTCTTAAAGAAGAGATTTCTTTGCTGTGGTAAAGTTGCAACCACTGACAAAATGATGCTGTTGTGCCGATTCCTGCATTTCAAAGTGCCTTTTTTGGTTAGCCAGCAACAAAATCCCCACCCTGGCTTGTAAAAGCCATTCTTGCTTGGATTTTTCCCTTGACGCAGTTTCTGCAGGTGGCTTAGTGATGTTTGTTTGGATGTGGTGTAGGTTGCTCGTGTGTTTTTCCAAACAATACCAGGCTGCTGGAAATGGGGATCACCTCTCAGTCTCTGAAATACAAAAAAAAATAAATAAATAAAGATTCCCCAGAGAAAAAACACAGACCAACCACCTTAAATCGTCATTAACCAAGAATGTATTCAGTAAATACAGATGACATTGGCCATCTGGGAATGTCAGTATCTCTAATCCTCTCCGTTTTTCTCTTCGTTCTTTTCCAGATCATGCCCCCCAGATAGCAGTCTCGTCATCCTTTCCACTCCCCCCTCCCTTGTCCCTTGGCCCCGTCCTTTACCTTCCTGGTTCAGCACCACCTCCAGTTTCACCACCATAGCCAGTATGCCTCCCAGGAAGAGGACACGGGCGGGCTTGGGCTTCCTGTGCTGCTTTGGAAGCAGCGAGCCACTGGAGATCAACCTTAAGGACACCGTGCCGCTGCAGCTGCTGGAGTTCAGCTCCCCCATGCCACCTGCAGAGGAGCTGCATGCACGCTTTTCTGAACTGGTGGTGAGTAAAAATGAAAACATTTGTCTCTGATGAAAAAGAGCTTTTATGTTTGGCACCAGACATATTTTACTTTAATTTACACTAATTCTTTTTGCACAGCTCATTTACAGATTTATACAAAATTCTGCTCCTTTAAGACAGCCGACAGCTTTTAGTTTGGATTTTTTTCTGAACTAATTTTATTAGGTTGAATGTTCATTTGCATCACATCAAAATCTCTACTCATAACAGCAACTAAATATACATTCATTGCACACAGAACTTTGTGGTTTAAGTGTTCATTTGTGTTAAATTGAAGGATTATGAAATCCCAAATATATATAATGTATGTATATATTATATGTGGACTGTTATTGAACAACAGTCCACTAGTTTTTCACCTTAGCCCAGATAAAATTATTTTAATGGAGTCTCTGGTTAAGGAGATGATTAATACAAGGAATGTGAAAATTGGAGCCCATATCCTGGATATGTCTCTGTGTGGTGGCTCTTGGAGGTCAGACTTTTAATCTCAAGTTTGTTTTTATCCTGCTAAAACAAAGGTTAAATAAAGAGTTAAGTTAAGGAGTTAATACGGTTGCGTGTGCAACTTTTTTCTTCCCCTAACTTTCCATTAATATACCTAAATATAGTACCATGATGAACAGCCACCTTCCTTAGCTTCAATCTTTTCTTAAGGTCTACGTTGACAGTGACGTTTTGCTGGGCAACTGTTAAGTCTGCAGCTTTACCCATAATTTTGATGTTCATAATATTGAAATTACATAACTGTTGCATACTACAGCACACTTGTAGTGGTCGTGTGTAATCTTTCAGCATTCAGACAACTCTATCATAATTAACAGAAATAAACACCCGGAATACATAACTGTGTGTAATGACTTCATGTCATTATGAATTTAACGTTTTGAATTGAATCATCAAAACAAATTAACCTGCATAGAAGAATAATGTGCGACATGCTCTTTCACTAAAAGCAGAATTTCTTACTGTTTTCCTTCTTGGCTGGCAGCCCGATAGTTTGCGTGTTGCTCATTATCCTGAACAAATAGGATTAGAGGCAAGAATTAAAATGCTTGGGTCTTGCGGAAGTTTTCTTGATGGTTGGCTGAGGCCATGCCCCAACCCCCATCCTCAAACTGATACGAACACAGTGCACATCTCGTGCACAGATCACACTTACTGGCAGAAGCTTAGCGTTTGCACCAGTGCCAGATGGGGATCGTTGTGCCGACATGTGCCCAGGCAGTGGAGAGAGATCAGGGCACAGCTGTCAGAATGGAGAGCTCTGAAGTGAGTTTCAGCTGCCATGCAAGAACAGGGCTGTGTTGTGTTTGTCCGTTTGCTCACTTCCTGTCTCATGGTCTCTGTCAGTCTTGTCTGATTTCATTGTAGCACTCTCCTTGCTTCCCTTTGGCCTCGGATTTCCTGGTTTATGCTATCCCTCCCAACATTATGTCTAATGGTGTGCCTGCAGGGCAGCCTATGGCATGTCTAACTTCTCAGAGAAAACTAAAAGTCTGTTTGCAGGAAGTGCTCCTTCACTGTTGATTTAAATTCAGGAAATATTGAAAAAAGTAGATTTCTTTTTAGCTAACTGACAAGACAGACAACAGGTTTGCATTGTAGGCCTTTATATGTTGTAGAACATATAAACCATTAAAAAACAGTATCTGAAGATATTTACTGTCAAGATTGAAAAAGATGTAGTAAGGAGGTTGCAACAGTTATACCATCATTTGCCTCAGTGGATTTTTTTTTCTTTTACATAAAGTGGAATACCGTCTGGCCTTGCTGAATATGTAAAACAACAATTTGCGAGTTCACATGTGTGATACAAGTCAAGGCTTTGCAGATATATTTTTGCATCAATTCTGCTTTGACTGCAATAAAAAAAATATAATAAAACAATCAGAGACTGTTTTGAGTTTTTCCTGCCTGCTCATCATATGGGAGCATTTAGCCAAATCACAGGAGCAATCCTCGTGGTTAAGAGGACTGAACGACCCGTGGCTTCTTCTGGGGTAAAATTAATATGAAAGCAAGACAGATGCCTAAGTGAGGCGGAAGACAGCCAAAATCATTTGCCACCAATTTATAAAACTCCTGAATTTTTCTTTCCTAACTAAGAAAAACAAGAAGGTTTTGAAACATAGAAAACATCTGCTTTTTTGGAGAAAAAAAAAAGAAACAGCTTTCCATACTTGTAGGTTACGATCCTCTCTTGCTATAAAGTTTGAAAAGATAAAAGGAATTTCCGGTAGGTTGATCGCCCAGTGCCTGTCAACTTAATTCATGTCTTCTTTTTCCATGACCTCTGCATGAACATATTTTATGAAACCAAGGGCACCCGGCTTCTCGATGTCTGTTTCACCGATGAGGCAGCAGACAACATGACACAGTTTTGACAAGTCATCCAAACACTGGTTTAACCAGACCTCTTAGAGACAGCTATCCTGGGTTCTCTGTTTGTAACTTAAGCAGAGAGCGGATGTTGGGAAGAGAAGGGCAGGAAGGACAGAGAAATAATACATAACATAGTGAGTTTCCATGGAAACGGGAGATGGGGATTATTATTTTGAAAGTGTTTCCTGACTAGGGGAACAAGACTCTGTGGACTTTTTGAAATGGGATTGACAGATCTGGGCCAAGTGAAAAAAATAAACCACCTACATGTCTCATATGCATAATGGGGTCTCTTTATACTGTGTCCGAAGGTGACACGCTGCACAGTCAGCAACCACTTTATTTGTGGAGTGGGGACAGGGAGGGGGAGGGAGAGGGGTTTATAAAATAAAATTTAAATCTGTAACTTTTTATGCCTTTTTTGTTTATTCTTAAACCAAAGGTAAATGCCTTTTACTTATTGGGGAATAGAGACCATGTTTAACTGCATAACGTTCGCCACATTTACATTATTCTGTTCAGTATATAGTCCAGTCAGTTTATTTGCCACAGGGGAATAAAGTCAAGCACCTTGGCATACATGCTGCCTCTGCAAACATTTGCCCTGGAATGGCTTGTTTTAAAAATTCAAGCCATAAAGCAAAATCCGTAAGGGCATGCATAAATGAGTTTTGTGTGGAGATCCACCAGGATGAGTTATAGGGGAGACTGATTCAGGTCACCTTGTAGCTGTTCTCACAAACTTGTGAACCACCTTAGCAAGAGAGTTGAAGCTATTATAGCTCCAAAGAATTGCATCAGATTATTAAATTTAATTAACGTTCATGTGTGTAAAGGGTAGTGACTCAAAACCTTTGGTTTATGTGTTGCCAGGAATTCCACCATATTGTCCAGTAGCATCTTTTTTTTCTTTGATTGCTTTTTTTAAGTGAGGTTATCTACAGAGGAATGACTCAGAGTGCTAAGATCCTCACTGTCCTGCATAGATCTCAAACCATTGCTTTAAGCAAACATGTCTCTTTTGCGTTTTGCAAAATGCACCTGTATGACCTGTGGGGCCGGCAGTGAGGCAAAATTGACATGACATATAGTCCTCGGCCTGTACATCAAGAAACTACCGTAACAAGAAAAGCATGTGTGGTTTCCATTCTTGGTTCTCTTGTGTAAACACTGAAGTGTGTTCTGTCAGATGCAGAGTTCAGCCTGGAGAAAGTGTTAATAATAAACCTGCCTCTGAGTTTGTCATAAACCCAAATAAAAGCCCAGTGCGAACCTGGAAACAATCGCTGCTGATCGTCACAGTGTAAGCATCACTTCAGTTAAACTATACATTTTGCATCTGGCAGCAGCTGCCTGTGTTGTAGGTCTGCTTTTTGGATCACAGCGCACTTTTAAGCCCCCCCCAAGAACTTCTAGGCTTGCATGCATAGTTGCTATTTTGGCCATGTGTGAAGTCTGGCGCCACACCAAGAAACATCAACAGCTTTATTTTTGTTTGTCAGGACCATTCCCTCCTAATACCTTTTATCATCAAATGAGCAATTGCTCTCGTGGTTTCTTAATTTAAAGTGGGTTTGCCTGAATAGGTCCAGTCCTTTGGTTCATTTCTCATTGGTGGCAGCTGAGTAAACCAAAATGAACCTTTTGTTTCTACAAAGAGAAGCCAAGTGTGAGGTTGTTCAGGGACAACTACGCTGGCATTTACGTGCCGAAGCTGATAAAAATGAATGTTTACTGTGGGGAAAATTGGCATATGGGAGCAATCTGTTGAGTTGTTTATAAAGATGTAAAGGATGAATTTCCCATTTCTATCATTTTTTTAAGGTATAATGCTCATATATTATGTCCAACATTTTTAAAATATAGGAAAGAACGAACATGCGTTCTGTCCACCTGTGATGATTTGTTGCGAAGATGTAGCGCACAGTGTATCTGCCAAATTGAATCAGCTCTACTAGGCCAACATCTGGATTGTACAATACTCACAGACACGAGATTAATGTTTGCTCTGCTTTGCTCTCTGCCCTCTTTTTCTCTCCGTCTGTTTTTGTCTTCCCTTTACTCTCTGTCATAATTTAGGACAACTTTAATCCAACTGTTCTGTAGTGGTCCAGCTGTGGTCCAGATGCGTAATCATTTACTGTATCGTTGAGCAGTGACCTTCGGCAGTGTCCACTCTCTGTGTTTTCTCATAAGAAAAATGGAAAATGTATTCCTGACGGTAGTGATGGTAGAATTACCATTTCTGATCTGAAATGCCAAGAAAATGTTTGAAACGTTTTGAAACATAAATCTATTCCCAGTGTTCCATGCTGTGTGACTTTTGAGCCGGACACAAATCAAATCAAATCCGTTGCATAACGGCAGGGAATGGAAACGTTTCCCTCCCTCTGGGCAATGGGAGTGAGTTTCCTTCCCTGTACACACCCAGGGATGCACCCATCGTTCCTTTCCATTTCCCTCCCTTCCTTCTCTTGCGAATCTAATTTTTTAACGTTCTCTTCCTAAACTGCTGCAAAGCCAGCCCTCACTGTCCTGAGTCAGCCCCATCATGAATGTGGCCAAAGCTTGTTTAGAAGAGAGCTGTCTGCTAGAAGTTGCTACTGTCTGAATCATCGGAGTGGTTATGACTCATATAAATGCTTCAGAACAAAATGTGACTGAGCCTTTATTAACAGAGTCAAAAGACCAGTGGTAGTATGGTGATTTTGATTTTCTCTATTCACTTGAAGTTAATCTTTGAGCTTTTTTGATTGTCATTGTGATCTTTTTAAAAAAAATAAATAAATAAAGGTGATGTTAGACAAGGTCTAGTAAATGAAACATGTGAGCAAACTCACTATATCTTGTTTGGGTCAATAATGACCGCTCCGACTTCCTGTAGTCTCCCTGGGGGTCTAATATGACTTCCTGCCTGCTTTCCCCTGCCTCACTCATGCAGGATAACCTGTACAGCTCATGAGTCTGTTCTCCCAGCTTATGTTGCTAGACTTAACAAGAGGAAAAGACATTTGGGTCCACCCTGGAAATGCCACTTCACAGACATGAATGCATGAGAGAAGATGTCACATTTCCCATGTATGTGAAGCCACAAGTATTTCCAGTCCACAAAGGCACTCCCACTGCAAAGTCTCACACCAACTCTCGCTCTGATTCTTCATTCCTCAGGATCTGTGTCAAGATATCAGCTTCCATCTTAAGCCTACATGCAACTTCCAATGTTTTACATGCAAACCTCTCTTTTATCAAATGTGTTAAAATTTTTAATCACCTTTCTGTCCTATCTAAGTGTGTTGTTGTATCCAAGTATGTTCTCCTGTGAATTCACTGTATAATTAAGATAGTTTGCAAATGTTTTTCCACTAACTATGACTTTTTACCTTATGGTTCACGTCATTCTGCTTCTCTTCAAACAAAACCTTGCACCCCTAGCAACGACGTGTAAAAAACATGTTGAAATTCTTTATTAAATGTAGAAAATGCAACTTCTGTTTTAATGTGGAGAAGAAAATCCTCAAAAATTTAAGAGAGGGATTATTTGATGATTTAATATGAGGTCATAGATAGACAAGAGTCCCGGTCTTTTTTTTAATACTTTCTGTTCTTCAACTCACCCCACAGGTGTAATGTAGGATTTAGGTCTGCAGACTGAGATGGTGATTAAAAGAAGTGATGGATTTGGTCATATATTGTCTATTATTGTCTTACTGAAAGGCCCAATGATGACAGATTTCAATTTAATAATAAAATCTACCAGATTTTCAGTTAAAACTTCCGGAAGTTTTAATATAGACGTTCCTAACCATGGTTCTAAGGCCCCACCAGTCACTGATTAAAGACTGGTTTAAGACTATGTCTATAACCAGTCTTTTTTTGGACAAGAACCATTCTTCAATCAATTCATCCTGTATTGATTCACCATAGGTCAATTTCTCTTAAAGAGTGCAGCATCAGGGAGGATATGCTTATTTGGCTTCTCAAATCGGGATTAGCTTAGCTGCGGCATATAACATAGTGAAATGGTGACGGTGCTGACCTTATTCTATTTTTACATTCCAAAAGACAGATTTACCAACTCAAATGAATCTTTTCCATCACAAATCCTACAATTATTACAATAAGCAAGAGCAGTATTGCTGGTTTTTCTCCTATTTTGGAGCAATGCTACAGCTTTCTTTTGCCTTTGTAAGTGTACCAAAGACTAAATTTGTCTAATGCTGTTTAGATTTTGAAACTTGCTGCATTGTAACTCTGTCATATATTTTGAATTAAATTGGCTAAACTGAGAAGCCCACAAGCATTTAGAAGCAGGAAATTAAGTGACAGAAGAGATTTATCTACAGCGAACATGACGATCAGATCTCACTTTGATAACCTTTAAAAATAGAGTAACATTATTCAGCTGGCAGCTCTTCATGAAATATGAAAGGATTTGGAGGTATGTACCTTTCCCCTTCTCAAGCAGCAGGTGTAACAATATTAGCTTTGCTTTATGTGATTTCCCAAATGAAACGTGCTGGTGTAGGAAGGAGGCACATTGAGGGAGGTATGCTGCTACAAAGAGAAAAGTCTTGGGTTTTGTTTTGGAAGAGTGAAGGAATTACCTGTTTTCTGGGTGCTGCAAGGGTCATGAGGCGCTCCATGTGATGTAGATGTGATATTGGAAACTGTTTGAAAGGTGGGAGGCAAGATGGAAGTGGAGGAAAACTGAGCAATGTTACATAACTGGAAAAAAATAAGTACTCCAGCTGCAATGATGAGAACATTATCTCCAAGTCCTCATCCATAACTTAATGTTTTCTTATTTTTCTGTTGTGAATGCTGACTTGGAATGTTTCAATCTAACAATAAGTAAATTACAAATTTTGTGTATCTCAATAGTGCCTTGCCTAATTCTTTTTTCCCATTATCTTGCTGTCGTTGTTTTTTTTTTTTCTCTTGATACCTTCTACATACCTATGTAACTTTAGATTTCCTTGTCGTATGCAATTCGCCTAAAACATTTAATGCAGTACACCGCAAGTTATTAATGGGGCAGATCTGAAAAGTATACTCACTCCTGGTAGAATGCAAGACAAATGCAATATTGATAAATCATTTCATCAATGAAATGAGACATAATGAGACATTTATCCTGCCTGTTTCAGCTGAAAAATAAATAAATTTAGTGGAGGTAAGTAGTGGATTGCAGAAGCACACACTTAATATTATACTTATTTGAAACTCTTTTTGCTTTAGTTTTACCATTCAGCCTTCTGGAGTTCCCACCTACTGTTGGTTATAGTGATGTTCACTTATCCTACTTGGATTTTCCTTTGCACCAGAGGGCTCTTTTTGTACAATGGTATTTTTCAGGAAAAAGAGGCTTTCACAAATCATGGCATCACCAGAATAAAATTGAAGCTCGGTGTCTAGCCAGAGTTCTAAAATAAATGTTGTGGAAAAAATGAGGGCATTGCCTCATTTCCCTCTGTGAAGTACCTGGAGAGACTGTGGAAAAGTGATTCCCTAATAATCTTGACAGATTTGGAGAACTTCTGAGAAGTTAGGCCAAGTCAAGATGTGTTATTTGGATTAACTTCTGTCAAACAAGACTATTGCTAAAAATAAGTGTTTCAACAAAGTGATAGTTTAAGGGTGTTCTGTCTCATACATTGTTGAAATCAAATTGCACAGAAAAAAAAACACAACAGGTGGAAAAAGTTCAGAATTTTATTGTGACCAACATTTTTTTTTACATTTCTCAAAAGACATTTTATCTGGGAGTTAATATTTTCTATAGAAGTACATTGTTGAGTTGAACCATTAAAACAGACGGAAACTAAAGAAACTTGGATACTTTTTTCTCTTCAATGAATATGTTCACAAGAGTTAGAGAGTTGAAATGTGATTGACCTGGCCTACTGTTATTTGAAAAGCAGGCAATCACCAATTCATTTAAAACAGAAAAAACATCCTTGAATGAAATTTGATGTTTTTTACCATCTAAAACTACATTAAAATTTAATTAAAACCAAGTTTGGAGTGAAGTTTCTCTGTCTGAGCTTCTTTTTAAAGGAAAGATTTAAACATAGAGCAGAAGCCTGTATTTATGGGGTATTAAAAGTATTAAGGAAATTATAATTACATTTAAGCCAGTGAACATTTAAAATATAGGTAACATTTAATGAACAATAACAATGACAGATGTGTGACGGATTTGGAGAAGTGCAGCACTGTTGTTTTCAATATCTCAGCAGTGTTTAATCTAAAAGTTTGGAAATTACTGTATATGCAGATGATCCCTTGTTTTAAATTCCATTGAAATTTTTCAGGTTCTCTGGGATGTCTTTGATGCAGAAGGTTGAAACGTTCTTGCAGTTTAAGTTCCTCAGTATTCATCTCTCACATTGGTCCCACCATGTAAAAACCTCAGAATGGAGAAGCCTTAGTAGTAGCAGGAAGGAGAACACAAGCTGCATAGGGATAAGATGCTGGCTTAACCACCATCTGGTCCACATCCAGGGGTCTCATTCTCACAGATTCTCACCGGCTCAAAGAATTTAGCTCTTCCAAAGAGCAGCAGATCTGACAGCGGGACTTTGACCCTGCGACCAGGCAACGGGCCAGAGAAGAGCTGAGTATGGGGAGAGAGGCCTGTGCTTGCGAACGAAATCTGTTGACACTAAGGGACACTGAGACAGAGATTTAATATTCAGCTGCCACATAATGGCAAGTTTTGCCCTTGATCTTGCATTGTTTTAAACTTGGTGGGAGTCTCTGAAGTCCTGCTGTTAAAATGAAAAACAGTCTAAGATTCTACAGCTTCTTTGTGGTTTCTGTCTGTGTTATACCCCATTTTAAATTCACACCCCTCAGATATTTTCCCTCTCTACCAAAAGCCACAGCAATGCTTCTGCTGGTTATCCCATTGAAAGAAATGGGCCAGGGATGATGTCATTCTTTATAGTGTCAAATTCTTGGAATTTGGTCACCCTCAGCGTTCACTGCCAGCAGAGTTGTTGAAAACAAACTCTGGGTGGAATAAAGGGGGCCCACCTCTGTCACCAGTGGCCATCTTCATCCTGGGCTTCCTTGGGGGCCCGCTGCCCGTGCCTGATGTCATGGTAGCAAAACCATTATGAGGAGATTAGCTTGAGTTAAGCGCAAATCCTCATTGGCAGAGCTTTTTCTCTATTACTTTTTTCTTGTCCCATCAGTTTCCACATCCACAGGTTACTGTTCTTTAATACAATTCTCTGTTTGTCTGTTATTTGACTCCTCTCTTGTCTGATTTGTTCATCTTTGTTTTTTAAACTTTGTTTTTCCTCTCTGGCATGCAGGGACTCATTTCCAAGGTTCATATGCATTTCAAAAGGTGCAGGGGCTCCTTGTACCAACACGAAGAATTGAGACGAGCGGCAGCGTGAATTTTAAAATGCTCTTCTGTAGTGAGCGGAGCGTGTTCTCAGCCAGACCATAAAGCTCACAGTGTAAACCAAATGGCTCCGGGTCACTTCACTCTTGCCAATTTCTGTCCCTGTTTCATATCTATATACTGGCAATGCTAGGCATCATTTTTTTCATGTCATGCCTGTAAACCTTACCATCTGAATTGATGCCCTTTTCTATTGTGTTATTTTTCAGTGTTGGTATGGAAATTATAATTTCCTATTTTTAAATGGAATGAGTTTCAACTACATGTTTTGCAAGATAACATTCTGCATCCTTTGGTTTGTTGTAAATGGTTATTTGAGCTACTGTTGACTTTCCATCTTCTCAAACCAGTCTGCTCATTACACACTAACATTGACATGGCATTTCTGTCCACTAAACTGCCAAGACACTGGATTTTATTGGGATTTTTCTCACCATTCTCTGTAAGATCAATAGATTGTGCATGTAAGAATCCCAGCATATCAACAATACCATGGCATGTTCAAAGTTATTCACTTCCATTTGGGTCACCTTTAACTTTAGGAAGTTCTCTTCACCACATCTATATGCCTATTGGCTAATTGACAGTTAGCATTAACAAGCAACTGAACCTAATAAAATAGCTAGTGAGCCATTTGGGCCAATAGCCTCAGACATACTCAATGAATGGATGGATCTATACAACTGACCTTGTGCTGGTAGCCAATTTTTACTGGTGCCATTTAAACGTTTTTACCTAAAAGTAGACTACAAGTACAGAACAGAAAATTACTTTATATTGCCAGCTGTAAAAATGGGTACAAAGCATTCTCCTGGCAGACACAAACAGATGCATTGTAATCCAAAGTGTCCAGGATTAGACCAAACCCCTTTTTATACCTAATAAAAAGTCAGGTATGGAACGATGAAAATTGTAAAAGTAAAAAAGTGCCAAAGCAGTAAAACGACTATAACCCAGAATTGACTAATCCATGTATACATTACAATGTGTCCTTTTTCTGTGTCACAGCTTTCTCAATTATTGTTTTCTGCACATTTCTTTGTGCAAGCTGTTAGGGTTAAACTTTTTTCATTGTTTTTGCAGGATGAACTGGACTTGACTGACAAGAATAGAGAGGCCATGTTTGCACTGCCCGATGAGAAGAAATGGCAGATCTACTGCAGCAAGAAGAAGGTGAGTTAGCCTGTGATTTGTACTTTATCATACATCAGCTCTGATCCTCTGGCTGGCCTTCTGTTGACTGGCTGCCTGAAGCCACAGTTTAGAACCAAACGTCAACCTTCAGTGAAGGGGGGGAAAAAAGCATCCCCTCACGGCCCACATTTCTGCTTCTAATTTCTTCTTTGACGTAAACATGTGCACGTATTGCAGTATTGTTATAGGGTGCGATTGTTTTTAAAAACTGCGGTGGGATTGTGGCAGGACTGAAAAGTCCATTTGTGCTGCAAGCTCTCCTCTCATTGTTGAGCAAGCATTTTACTGAAACTGCTAAAGAATTGTGATCATACCATCAGAACTGGAGAATGTTTTCTTTCGCCCTCTCTTCAGCCCTCCTTCTAGCAGGAAACATCCTAATTGTCTTCGATCTGTTTTTCCACAAGACCTCTGGTCCAAGTTTGTGGTTGAACATCCAAAGCATTATGCTTGAAATATGATGACAATTCTTTATCAGCCTTCTCACTCATGAGTAAATGTCTATTGTGTCTTTCTGCTTATTTGCTGTTGGAAAGTTTCTACTTTCCAAAGCTTAGCTTGGGTTGGTGGGATATGTTCTGACAACCTTTCGTAATAAGTAAACCAATACATTGTTTTTTTTTTTTTTCTTGCGTTGGCACACGTTTGTGAGCACCTGCATGTGTACTGACCTGGACAGGGTTTCACTATATTAACCAAAAGGGAGCAGAAAGGTTGTGGGATGTTTAGAGGGATGTCAAGGCGAAGATGGAAACTGGAAGGAGTATGAGCAGGAGAAATACACAAGAAAAATACAGCCTAACTTTTATTGCATTATGATAAGCTGCTGTGCCTTTGGATGCTCTGTGCTTCATCAAAGAGGATTGGATTCTTGGCCGAATTTGCAGTTGCAAACCCACAGTACAGTTCAATAAAACTTCTGTATCAGTTATTGAGTAACTCACTAAGGCAACCACAGACTTTTATGAGGACTGTCTGGGCTGTAGCACAAGGTAGTGGAAATAAAGTTTTGGCAGCAGCCTGGGCACTTTGGATCTGTGTGAGTCTAAGCCGGGTTCATAGCTAGGATATATTAGTTTGTCATTCCACCTCCATCTCTCCCAGTCAGAAATCATTTCCTCTGCAAAGTTTTGTGTCTAGGCCAGAAAACGAAGAGCTAAACCAGGGTAACAGTGAACAGCGGAAAGCCGGAGGAAAATCCAAACAAATCCCTCATTCATGGAGAGAGTCGTTGCACTGAAGAATGAGAGGGAGAGATACAAAACAAAACAAAAAAAAACTGGATGCAATATCAGATAATAATCTGCTTTGTGTATGTTTGTGCAGCCAGGGTGAAATGAAAGTTGCCCTCACATGCACAGCCTCAGACAGGCATGAAAAATAAAAATGCACATACAAGAAAGGAAAATTAAGCGTTGCAGGTTATGCAGAAACAACACATAAGGGCACCACACAGTAGAGCTTTATGTTTCACAGAGTGAACACATGACAGCAATTTGAATGGGGACCAACGTTTTCCTTGAACCGTCCTGCTAAAAATGAACACTGGTTGTCTTGTGTGCCTCAGTGAAGCGACGGCTCCAGTTGTTGTGGTTAAACTATTCTTTGAGGTAGGAACAAAGAAAATCTATCATTATCCCGCTGCCAAGCAAACTGCACAACACATTTACTGTAAAACTATTAACACATTTTAGTTTCCTTTCAGCATATTCTCGTGGACTCCACAAATAGGAATTTAATTTGCAATATCAAAATATTTGTCTTAAGAAACCCTTGCCTTGCAAACCACATGCGTTTTGATATGTGGAGCTGCAAAGATATTCCAACAGATCTCTTGATTAGAAATGTTTGTGCACTTGCTTATTGTGTTAGTTATCCACTTAGCCAGTGGCAATGCAGCAATGTTTTCTAAACTTCTGTTAATTCAAATCAAGCGTTTTAGTTTAACTTTAGTCCAAAATTAGAGTGAGGAATTGAAATAGACGACTGAAAGCTCAGAAGGAACAAGGTGACTTTGCTGTGCTTCATTCAGCCTTCCTGTCATCTTGGGGGGTTTTTTGTTTTGTTTTTTGCTTTTTTGTTTTTTTACACTTTTCTGCGGCCTGAGTGAGCTATAGACATGTCTCAACACATTGTAAAACCTAGCTTCTTACACCTCTGTGCTTCCTGTAAATTTTATTCATTCTATTTATTCTGTATTAGCTACCTGTGAGTCATCTTTACTCAGTAAACAACTTTCACACTGTATATTGTTGTTGTGGATGGCATTGAAATGGATCAAGCTGAAAATTGACTGATTCTCACCACCTGAAGATTTTTCAGTACTTTGCTAATTCTTCCTTTGTCTCAAACACCAGTCAGTTAGTTTGGCCAAGCTATTCAATGCTGATTTTATGAGCATATATCCATTCATGGGAAGTGTTTCCAAACCACACTTCCTCCAGCATCTTGTGACAGGGAAGGTTTGTTTAGTTTGTAACATGGTTGCAAACAGCTAAACCATAAATTAGTTGCGTAGTAATTCTAACTTGTGAGCACAATCACACGAACCCAATTTAGGTCCATAAACTTTTTGAGTGAATGAGTCATTTGCTTTAGCGTTTAGAAAGCTTAATTGATCTAAATCAAGTTGCCGTATGGCTAAACCACTAAAAGTTTTTAGCAATTACAGCAATAGTGACAAATCGTGATCTGAATGAGACTGGAAAACTTCAAATGTTAAATATAAACGTGTAAATAATGAAGATTTACAGTAAACAGCAGTATTAACCTTAGTTAGTTAACCATTTGTCTTGCCAAAGCCAATACACCATCTCATGTCTGCCACAGCCAGAGGGTTTGGCTGAAAATAATGGTTGCACACCTGTCTCGTGTTAATACAGAAATGGCATCAGTTTAGCTTTTATATGAGAGTATCCCATTCATGCCTGTGAGGGTGTGTACTTGTTTTTGCATGACTTGCATTAAGTCGCCTGCAGGTAGAGAACACGATGTAACATCTAATAGCTCCTTATAATTGTCCAGTGCTGGAAGCCAAACAGGGTCTCCTGATTTTCATTAGTCGCGCTGCACTGACACACAAACACACACTTGTGTTTTCAGGCCACGATCACAGAGCGAGTCCCTGACCAAGCTACAACCCCAATTCTAAAACCTTAAGGGTTTTAGGTTATTTAAAACCTTAAATAATCCAATGAAAATCAGCTCATAATATGAAGCTATTTTTTTGATATGTAAAAAATTACATTTTCTGTATGATGCCAGAAACATAGTATAAAATATTGCATAAGAGACAAACTTAAATGTTTCCCAAAATTTAAAAACTAACTTTCTAATTGTAAAGATTTAATTAATTTCATTATCTGCTCTTCCAAATATTTTAAACCAAGCCCATGTAATGAGGCTATAAATGGTTTTAATCCTTTAATCAAAATGGTGCCATGATGACTGGCATGATATTGCTACAGGCAATTCCTGTACAATCTGATATTTAGTAGAAATAATTAGAAAGGGTCATCAGACGCAGTCGACCACTTGCAGATACAGTAACTTCATAGAGTTAGGTAGGTGATGAGATGTGGGTTTGCTTGAAAAAAAAAAGTCTCTTCATGCTACTGTCAGAAATGTGAAACATATGCATGTTGCATTGGACCAAGGTTGGAACTAGTGTTTTTATGAGTGCACTTATACTGGTAAGGTTTAGGGTTGCTAAAATAGTCCACACCCTTGTAGAATGATCATGTTATTCACCAGATGCTAATGACACCCTTACATCTTGATATCTAAGTCTTTTCATCACACTGTGTCAAACTGCTTCCCATCACACAGATTACAAATTTACTGCTCCATGGATAGGCTGAGTGACGAGTCTCAGGCTGAGGTCTTTTCATCCACAATAAATCCATTTCCAACCATATGTATGTTGAATCTTTCAGTTTGCTAGACTTGGCAGGCTTTGAAGTATAGCTTTATGGTCACTTCTAATCTAAGAGAATAAAATGGTTTCTGCACTGAATTGCTGATTCTATCCAGACCAACAAGAGGCACTCTCACACCCAGTGTGTATTGGGTCATCACTTTCAAATCTAATGTGTAATTTGAACTCATATTTTGTCATGCAGCACAAGCACATAATGTTTTTGGATAAATGCGGTTGTAATACACTTGCAAACACAATATTTATTTTGTTTAAAGTGATTACTTTTTTTTTTTTTTTTTTTGCAAGTTATAGAGACAGATGTTCTAAAAAATGTTCTCAATTTCCTTTCAATTTCCTGTATACGGCCCTGAACCATACCTCACTTTATCCCACATCTCAAATACCGATCAGGAATGGCATTACATAACACAATCTGACTGTTATTACAGCATGGACCGAAACTGGAAAATCACTGAAAATTGTTGCTGATAAGGTCTAAATATTGAGCATGTGGACTTTATCTTGTCACTCACTGTGATTTGTGGAAAAACAATCAGCTTGCAAAAAAGCATTAACCTTTTCTAAATGTAAAAACAAAAAGGAAAATAAAAAGTGTTAGACTTAACAAAATATTTAAAGATTCAATATCCTGTCCATTTCCCAGCTCTTAGCTCCTCTAGGTTTTGGTGGACAAATAACACCTTGGAAAGTTGGTGGTCCTCGTCATTCCATATATGACAGGATCATATTGTGATTATGGTGACATTTTGTGCTAAGAATTTAGAAAAATATTTACCTTTCACTTTAATTAGGAATGGAAGGCATTTGGCTTTGTTTTGTAATCAATATGATGAGTTAATATTATATATAACTGAATATCATAGCAAAACTAAGTATAGTTTATTTTTTATATAAAGACAAGTAATAACCTATTTTATTAAAATGATTGCTGTCCTTTTCTTTCATTTTCCTTAAAAGTGTCTTTTGACTATAGAGATTCTTTTATGCTTCTTAGTCGGAGAATGACAATACTAGTGAGCCATACTATTTATTTTACGATCAGTTCTTTTGTTCATCTCATCTTTTCTAATGTAGATTAAAAATACAGGGCTTTGACATTTTTAACAGTTTCATATTATATAATCTGTACCCAATGTAGACTTTAAGCTGTTTACTTTTCTATGTCCTGTGTTTAGATTAGACTTTAATATGAGTGCATGCAATATGAGGACTGCTTGGATGCAATATTTGGTAGAGTGTAATATGTATCTTCAAATTCTGTATTCCCACTTACCTTTGGCCATTTGGCTCTCTGCTTGGCCTTGCCTCCCACACCAGATATTGATTTCAGTGACCAAGATGCTAATGCTCACAGAGAATGGTGGAGACATCATATGATGATAAAGAAAGTAAAGAGTGAGGGAAATTATGTTTGACTGTTTTTGTTATTTCATTATTGAGCAGTAACATTGAAACTATAGGTTTTTACTGATATCACACATCTTTAATTTGGGTCAAGACAACCACAGCACAAGCAACTTTGAATGCATGATGATTTGTCAAAAAGAAAATTAAAATCAGCTCAGATTTGTTTTGTTTCCTCCAGGAAAAATCTGACTGGTGCATCAAGTTTTTAATTAATGGAGATTTGCTTGGTGCATGTTGCTTCTTGCTTGTGTCTTATTATTATTAATATGAAGGAGCTCTATTGAGGGTTTTAGAGTTAGCTGCAGTCTTTAGTGTGCAGTGTTTGGACTACTCTGAGCCTTTAGATGGCATCATTGTCAGAAAAGGCTTTGCTTATTCTTAATAAAACAATATCCATTTGATTTCTTTCTTTGTTTTTCCTCTTTCATTCTGAAAGAGAACTTTAAGACTCTTCCTGAAGGACCCCACTTTACCTTTGAAATCCCCTCTGGGCCTCTCTGAGAACATTGGATCAGAATCTAAAGCAATCCGTCCAATCCCATGGCAAAACCAGAGCACTCTTGGGACATGTTAGTGCGTCTCTCAGAGTTAATGTGGAGTTTCTGTTTCTTTATACAACTGAACGAACGATTGCGCGTGGTTGGCTTCCAAAGCTGGAAATCTTAACAGTTGTAAAGAAACATTTGTTTGAGTATGTGCTTCTTTAGAGGTGTCTGGGGCATTATATTATTTCTTTGTAATTTCCTCACTTGCTGGTCATCATCTAAAAGCGAGACTATTTCCTACAGTGAGTCAAACTGTAAAATCTTTCCACATTTCAAAGTACTTTTCATTCAGTGCTACCAGCTGAGTAGTTGGAATTTCACCTCCTGTTGCTCCTGAAGTTGTGACTTGAAAGCTATATGTGCACCAGATTCTTCCAGGCTGTGAGCTCAATTATTTGTCAGCGAAACCTCTGAGGGGGTTCAGAATGTTTAAGACAACTTGTTACATGACAGCGGGGAAGCTGGAGTATGTAATTTCATCTTTTCTTTCAACAGGTGCCTTTGCAAACACAATAGTCTGCCAAACAGACAAAGAAATATGCCTGGATGTTGGTGTTAGCCAGGTATTTGGGTCTTCGGGGGTGCAATATTTTCCTCACCAGATGGTTGCAATAAGTAAAACACCTTGCAGATATATATACTTGATATGCTGTTGGGGATTCCTGTCTTTCTTTGCTGTGTCGCACGCTGTAAATCACATTTAATGTCAGCCGACATAAGGAATGTGTGGTCATAGTGTGTAATTGTTGCAGCAGAGTGACGGGGTCGACCCTAAACTGCTGCAGCCTAACGCATGACCAAAAACACTTTCTGCTTGTGGAGGACCATCATCTGCACTTCACTTTTCAGCTTCAGCTGTTTCTGGAAGCAGCTGAAAGCAGGTTTTTACAGACACCGTTTGCCATTAAACCAGATGAAGCTTGCTTTGTTTTCAGTCACTTGGGATTAAGCTAGTTTTAGAATGTTGAGAAAAACTTCTTTAAAAGTTAAAATTCTGAAGTTTTTTGGATTGTAGTGCCTTCAATTAATTTGGAAAAAAAAACATTTTTGATAGCATAGAGGATGTTGCGGCTTCATGAGCTTCTTAGTAATTAATTAATTAATTAATTAATTTCTAACATTTGAATAAAATACAGGCAAACTTATTTTAACATTTAGACCACTTTAAACAGTTCTTTCCCCCCATTGGTCCAGAACTTACACTCAGTATACACTCAAGCGAATTTTGCTGTAGATCAAACAACCGGACTAAGACCCACTTTTTCAGATGGTCTCAGTCCACTTCCACCAACTGTGGTATGATTAGCTTCCGATATGAAAGCAGACATACTACAGAAAATATATTTTGGATTTTACGAGCCATCATTGCTGGGTAAAAATGAGGCCTTCAGTCTTACTAAAGCTACTGCATGATACTGCATGATCTGGTTGAACTGAAGTCATACCTGATCATCTACAGTTTTCTGCTTACTGTTGCCGGCATGCTGTGGCTCCCAGAGCATCTTGTCTCATTCATCTTGCAGCTCTCATTTTCTGAGGTCACTGCAAAATTAGAAATATTCCATTGTGAAACCAGTGTTTCATGAGCTGCTCTTGACATTCAGAATGTTATTTCTGTTGTAATAACAGCTTAAATGTGCACAACAGAAATTTAACTTATCTCAACCTTGAAGTTTGTTTTTTCCAGGTCTGTGCTCTGTTCCACTCCCATCATTTTTGTTGAATGGGAGCAATGATTGTTGCCACACCAAGCAAAAAAAAGTCTGCTTTTGGTCTGAACTAAACAAGCAGATCAGGACTTTTCTGGTGCTAATACACCTTAAAAAATTAAATTAAATTAAATAACGAAAACATCAAGAAGAAAATTTTGTCGACACAAGTTTGGTTCATCCAAATGTCATTTCCAGATGGCGTTTCAAGCAGTCATACACAAGTATAAACTCTGTGGGGTAATAAGTTGAGTTCTGTGTCCAAGAGACACAAAAATATGTCACACAACAAAATACCTCATGAAGGTATTGATTTATGCTGGTAATAAAGTGTCATCCACACTGAAACAAGTCTTGTACAAACATGGGATAAAAGGCTGCAGAGTGAGGAAGAAGCCAATTCCCCAAAAGAAACAAAAAAAAGAAAAAGTCTGTTGTATAATGAGCACATTCATGTATCTACTCTTCTAAGGCTGAAGTTGGTGTGTTTCATTTGTTCCAAACACCATTCAGGTCTTATCACACAACTTTAATACCTGTCATCAACTGTTATTACTTTCCAGAGTGGTTTGATTGAGCCAGCAACACACAAGAACTGACTCTGCATCATTTCACCACCTAAATATTCCATTATAAGGACCTAAATTAAGGAAATGTGTCGACTGATATGACTAGGACCCTCTCAAACAAACCTTGTTATCCTTTTTAATTTGTTTTGAAACGTGGTGACAATTATACTGTACATGTAGTTGCCAAAATAAATGTTTTTGGGTGGCTGTAATTTGGCCAAAGGGTCATGGAGGGGCAGTAGTTAGATTGTTAATCTAAGCATCAGAATCTGTCTGGCATCGTGTCCTCAGCGTGTCAGCATTGGGAAAGATGGCCCAGCTTTAAAAACACAGGCTTAGCCGCACAGTGAGTTTTATTGTTTTTGTTTCCTTTCAGCCCTTCAGGGTTGAACCAGCTTTCTGGCACCGAGTGCTGGACCTCAGAAACAATGGTCATTACAGGGACTGAAATGTACATTGACTAAACTTGTACAGAGTCCAGGAAAGCTGGAGCCTTTTTCCACAATCAGAGGATTTGCTGATTCTGTTGCTCATTATACGGCCGAACTTAAATCTCCCGTTTTAATGTAGACAATTAAAGGATGTTATGTCTGAGGGAAAATCAATTAAGTGGAATTTCATTTTGGACTTTGACCGACTTGATCAGCAGAAAGGCTAATTTGCTTTAACTGTGTGGTGCTACGTTGCAAATATCGAAGCAGCATGTCATTAATTTTGATTACAGAGTAAATGGATTCTTGCTACAGCATAAACATGCTTTCAGAGTAAATAAAATTGTTAAAGTAGAAATGATTAAATGGACAGCCCACCGATTAAACTTTTTCTAATTTTTACCCAGGTCTCCCTAGAAGGGTTACTGGTCTGTTTTTACTGAAAATATCAAGAGATGGCTGGAAGCTGAAACTTGGATAGTTTTGTGTGAAGGGAATGTGAGCTTATCAAGTGGTCTGTAAAAGAGTATTAGCACTCAGTAAATGACAAAATAAGCTTGTTAGAAAGCTGGAATCAGTCACAGTTCTAGTTTTCTCTCTGCATCTAAAGAAAGCACAGATTTGTTTGCAAAGTCTCAATGTCCCTATTAGGAATATAATCTATGGTGTTGAATGCTTTGTAAGAGTAATAATACTGCTTGAACGTTTTTACATTTTGTCTCATAAAGTTCAATGTATTTTACTTGGATTCAGTCATGTGAATAGTATTCTTCATAGCTTTGCTTTATCCCTGCTCTTGTTCTGTCTTAATGCCCCTTTGTCCTCATGTGGCTTCTTGTTCTGTAATCTTCTCTAACAGTTTTCTGAGGTCTTTGCAAAACAGCAAAGGTGAACTCTGCTTAACTTATAAAGATATTTGGTGTCCCTGGATTTCATTCAGGAGTAGTAGATTAAAAGAGACTGAATGCATATGCAGGACACAATTGTTGTAAATGTATTATTTATAAAAAAGGACAATTTTATATCAACATTTAGCGCTATTTTCCTCTATCATATAAAAAAAGAAAAATGCTTTAAATATGGAAAAAAGAGGAACATTTCAAGTAGTAAAAATAATTACTTTTTCTTTAGCTTGAATTAATGTGACTATTTCCAGTTTTTGGAATAATATTTGTCCAACGTTGCAGCTTAAAGGACAGGGTCAGATTAGACTGTGGAATATGGTCGTGATTGCTTTTAGCATCAAACATACCTAAGTTAGACAGAGCAAATTCATCACTAGATGAAAGAGCTATTGTTTAATTTCCATTAGGAAGCTCTTTGTATTTAGACAGAAAATCTTATGTACAAGTGATACAAAAGATAATCATTTGTATCAATAGCTTCTTTTCGTTTATTGCTCAAGATTTCTTTAAATATAGCTGAAGAAAAGCAGCGCCACTTTAAAGAATAAAATTACCAACATGGACTAGCAAATACAAATGAAAATAACTTACTTTTCCTGTTACTCATTTTCATCTTTTTATAAACCTCTCTTAATAGCTGTCAAGGCTCGTTACTTTCGTGTGTAAGACAAGCTGGCTTATGAGTTGATCCTTGAGCATACAAACAATGGCTTACTGTATGCATTGTACTGATTGTGATAGAAACTTCTGGTTGTGATCTGTGCTGAGACAACAAATGTTTTAACATGATCAGTTTATTTTCCTGTTATTTCATCATGACTGCACTGTAAAAAAAAAAGAAGCTTAATTCTGTTTCTTTGTGTTTAGGAGCAAGAAGACCCCAACAAGCTGGCTACCAGCTGGCCTGACTACTACATAGACCGCATCAACTCCATGGCCGCTGTAAGTTGCACTTGTTTCTGTCCTTTTTGTTTCAGTTGTTTGTGTTTTTTTTCCTATTTAAATTTGCACATACAATCCTGTTCAAAACAAAATAAATCTGCTTTCAAATGTTAGGTTTTGTGTATCAGAACATAACGAGTTGATCTCCTTGTAAAACAATGTAATTTGCAACAGGGACATTGAAAACCGTTTCTAGTCTTCACAGTTCCTGCTCAGTTAAATTACATTCCACCCTTCTTCATCCCCCAACCAAGCTTCATCTCAGACTATAAAATTTATTGAATATTAAATAGCAAATATTGACACAATCATGTCAAGCACGGTGGTGAAGGTCGGATGACTGTAGGCCTATTTTGTTGTCATATGATATGGTCACCTTGAGGTTCCCAATTTAGTTAATCCTGAACTTCTTTGCAGAGCTAACTATTCAGGAGTGAAATTTGAATAGCTGTGAGAGAACGGAATCAAGGGGTTGCAGTGGCCCAGTCAAAGTCCAGACCTCAACAAAGGTCTAAATGAGCTGAATAACCATTGGGAAGAAGTGGACCAAAAATGTTGCCACTATATATACTATTCTAGTATAGTATATTTTAGGGTGTACTTTCTTTATACCCTAACATTACATTCTTTTTAAAATACCTCACTTAATTTAAACGCTCTCCTCTCAAGAGGTCACTGCTCTCTCAGCCATTCTTTCTCAGACATCTCTCAGGGTGATTTTTTTATCGTGTCCCTGCTGACCGCTGATTGCACTCACATGACCGCATTCCTTCTCTTTGACCCCCGCATTCACACACGCACGCACACCCCCACCCCCATGCACAACATGATGACAAACAGGCCATTTAGACACTCAGCAGTTCAGTAAGTGGGAATAACTGTCAGCGACCCAGAGTCAAGATGACAGTATATGCTATTTTCCAGCCAGTGTAGCAGCCAGTGAAAACAGCTTGACACCATAACAAACTTCTCTTCTGCAGCGAGTTCATTGTCATTTAACGTGTGGCTAGTTTGTGCCGTTGACCTCTCCCCCAGAGTCCTTATGTGGACGACATGTTGGCTCCAAAAATGTTTGGGTCATAAAACATGATATTTTAGTAAGCTGACATGTAAGCAGGAACTTTATAGATGAGCAATGTTGATCGCAATTTTTCCACATTCTACTAAACTTGAGGTTTGTTTCTTTATTCTTGCGAGTCTTTCCAAGTTGTAGATCAGACGACTGTATGATATGATACATACAAATCAGTATGAGCAATCAGACAAAACATAATGAAATAATGTTGATTGTCATAAAGTTCTGTTTGCATCCTTATATATTTCTTTTGTTTTTCTCACAATTATTTTAGGCCACCAAATGTTATTTTAGGTTAGACAAAAATAACCTGTGTAAATTTAAAAAAACTGTTTTTTCAAATGGTAATAGTTCGTTATGTAAATTGGTGAAAAAAAGCCAAACCAACCTGACCCTATGTGAAAAACAATTACTGTAGTCCCCCTTAATGAAATCAGGAATTAACAATTTCACTTTTAGAAAGTTTTCAATTTTACTTGCCACACCAAAGTTTGATTACAAATTCAGAAATCACTTAAATAGAACCTGTCTGACAACATGAAGTAGGCTGAAAGTTCTCAAAAAGCAACATAAGAACTGTCTTTGACATCTGTCTGGGAGGGGTTACAAATCTATTTCTAGTACTCTGGGTTTCCATCTAATCACAGTAAGAGACATTATTCACAAATGAATAAAATACGAAACAGTGGGCAGCATAGACAGTGTTGCTTACCAACATCAGCGTGTGAATGTGTGAATTGGTGAAATGACTGAATGAAGTATATAGTGCTTCATTCATATTTGATAGAGTATAAATGAAGAAAGAATTTAAAAAAGAAGAAAGAAACCAGGTAAAATGAGCCTAAGTGGAGAGTACCACAGTGGAAACCACTACTAACCAACACAAAGACCTGTCCCAGATTTTCCATAAAACATCTTAATGACTCCAAAACATTCTGTGGAGTGACAAAACACAATTGAAGCTCAAGCAGACTTGCCTCATGTAGGAGGACACTGATCCAAAGCAGACAAGCACATCCACCTCAGAATAGCTCTAAAAAGACCATTAGTATGTAAGCAGATTAATGTATACACCTTGCACAGGTCAAAAACCACAATGCAATATAAAAATGACTACATATACAGTACATTAAAACAAACAAAAACATCAAAACAAAGGGGGTAAAAGAAAAAAATAAAACAGCAGTTAAAAAATGAAGACAAATGATACAATCCCAAAAGTAGTTAAGTCATCCTGAATAAATGGGTCTTCAGCTGCTTCTAAGAAAAGTTCAAATTATCATCAGATTATTATAGTCCGACATTAAAATGTATGTGATCAGAAACATGAAACAGTGAAACAAAAGCAAAAACACACATCTGTAAGTGGACAGCTTTTTTGGGCAATGCATTTTTCTCATGCTAACAAGCAATAACAGCTTATGTGTTGTTTTGAGTTTTGAGAGCATTTAAGATATTCTCCCTTCACATGCAAAACGAGATTTTATATTTCCACTACTTCAGTCTCAAAATCTGGGTGAACAGTTTTTACTGTCGGGTTCAGGCAGCACCCAGCCTTTCACAAACAGCATCACACTGTAAGCTGAGCTCAAAGAAAACTCTGATTTGTCAGCTGCCAAGAGCCGAAAAATCCACCAGCACTGCAGCAGCACCTTCTGTGCTGTTAGGTGTCAGACACACTGTCATCAAACTCCCTGTCAGCGATGTTTCAGCCTTTCCTTTTTTGTACATTTGCTACATACCAATTTGTGCAAATCATTCGTGCAAAGCCTGCTTCAATATACGTGGAACTCTTTAAGCCAATATATCCACTTTCTGCTACTTGTTTGTCTCTAATTGTTCTAGTGATGCAAACTCCTAAATTGAGTCTAGATTTTCCGCCATAAAAATATGGAGAGAAAACAATCAATAAAACCTCTGATGACTTGACTCTCGAATCGATTTAAATCAATCTTCAGTGACCTCACTTAAAGACAGTCAAAGTACAATCCGTGCCATAAAATGGTCAATGGATCCTGGACGAGGTCCCGGTTATTGTAACGCCCCACGGGCTTGGTTGTAACAGTGTCAGTTTAAGTAATTATTCTAATATCAGGGGGAGGATTTAGACATTGGAAACAACCAGTTATAAAATTCTCAGACATAAATTAGCTTGTATTAGGGAGATTCCAATACAATGATTCTATTCAGGTATTTTTAAAATTGGACAAACTCTCTTTTGTTCAACTCCCTCCTTTTGGCTCCAATATTCATCTTTCCATTTTCCAAACAGTTTTTCATCCTTATTTGCAACCCTCCTTGTTCTCGACACCGGAGCTCCTGAGTGCATCCACACTGCAGATCCATGACTTCATGTCTTGGCAAGTAATTGAGCTCACCGGGGACAGACCTTCTACAGTAGCTGAGTTATTGGATGATCTCACTTTGGCTCTGTCGGCCTGAGAGACTGCCTCATGACCTACATCTTGACATTCATTCATAAACTCACGTCAGAGCTCAAAGGTTGTTTGCTGGCCATAGCAAACTATGTGCTTGCTGTCCTGACGTTGCTAACCTGATGATGGCATAAGCTTTTTCCGAAGAGGAAAAAAAAAGATTCAAAACTTCTAACCTGGGATTAGGCAAGTCACTCAGCCATGACATGGCAGCAACTTAATAAACTCAAACCCAAATGTTTAGTTCTGACTCTGGGAATGTAGAATAGTCTTGAACCATAAGACGTGATTAAAGGGTGAAACAACAAAATCTTGTACAAGTCGAGTGACTTGTAAACTAACAGAAGTATTTTAAATGTATTCAACTTGTGACTATAGTGACTTCTACTGGCACAATTTATGATTTGCAAACACCTGAATTCCCTAAATCTATGACAGGATTATGATTACTCTGGAAAAACTTATTTTAATGGCTGTTGTGTGATTTCTATACCAGCAGATTACTTTAAATATGAAGTGATCATTAAAACCAAATATATGAATTCTGACATCAAACTATCACTCGCAAATCTTAATATAGCGTGAAATCTTTTAGGTTTCTATGATTACGTTGCATAATTCTCAACATTCTCAAACAACAAATCAACAACATAAAGTAAAAAAAGATGTTGGAGCTAAATTCTTTTTTTTTTTTAGCACCTGAGAAATAATTTTTACTTTGTCTATTGTTTCATTTTTATTTAAACACATTAATGTCCTCTTTTTTTCCCTCTTAGTATTAAAACCATATTTTTAATTGGCATGCCAGCGACCCATCTGGTTTACATTAGTCTTTAGAGCAGCAGCACCAATCTGGCTGGTAACAATGCACTGATGATCAGCTTTAAGGCAATGTTCTGGCTCTGGGCTGCATTTCCTATAATAAAGACTCAGGAAAATACCATTTGCTGGTTTACCAACAGGCTGTAATGGTATCCTTGTGTGGATGTTGGCCACAGGTATGAATGAGCTTACAAATAACAGATGTAAGGAAGAAGTTGTTGGCTAGACTCTGACATGGATAGCTGGCTAAGAGAACTGCCTCTTCAGGGTTTCTGGACTGTCTGCAGTTGAGACTAAGTCAACTTGATAAATGTTTTGACTGTAACATTTTTCGATTAAGCACAAACTCTGCTGTACACAGTTGCCGAGCAGTCAAACTTACAATTAAGTTTGACTGCTTAATTAGGCTTAATAAATAAAGGCTTAATAAAACTAAGGCTTTATCAAGCCTTAGTTGACTATAAGAGTTACATGCTGTAGGATTTGCAAAGCCAACTTCAACTTAGATACCCTGTTGAAGGACCAGAAAAGAAGACATCTTTTCAGAGTTGGGAGATCTGAGTCAAGTGCTGAAATAAACTCAGGTTGACCACTTTGGCAGTGAGCAGCCGTGGAAAACGCCTGGAGAGGCTAAACAGAAGCCGTGACTAATGGGAGCATGGCTGCTCTTTGATGTTACTGACGAAACCTTTTAAGTGATGCAGAGATGCATTAACACTAACACTGGTTTGAGTGTTTTTTATTATTTGCCCTGTTTGCCGTAAGTTTGATTAGAGCCAGTTGTCCGCATAACTTCTGTTGACATGGTGTTTGGTTTCTCTTGAAAGAAAAGTCACTGAAAGAAGGGAACATACAACGTTTTTTAAGTGATTGTGGGTGACAAGATATTAACTTGATACTGTTTCTTATGACGCAAGTCTAAGTTGTTGTTATGGGCTATGGATATGAAGGTGAAACATGACAAACTGTATCAGTGTACAAGATTTTAAATGAAAAGTAAAAAAGTAAAAAGATTTTATAGGTTTCTCTTTATGTAGTAAAACTACATAAAGAGCAATAAAGACTGCTCATCAATCTGGCTGACAACACTCTGTTACAAAAGCATAAAAGAGTGTTGTCTGTTACGCTCTCTGTGGTAGGGTTCTGGACACAATGGAAATTGTGGCAAATAAGATATGAATCATTTAAAAGCACTGTGAGAATGTTGCAGTTGGCAAACCATTAGATGCTACAGTGGTAATGTTAGCATTTACTTTGCAGCTTCATAACTAAAAGTATACTTGATTTTCTCTGGACTGCATTTGATCATCTCTGGTTCAAAGTCTTTGTTACTTGGACTGATCAAATCTGAACTTGACACCTCAACACTCAACAGGAATTCTTTGAAACAGTTTGTGATTTATGAAATCTCCAGGACCTGGTCACATTTTTTGCAAAACAGGTTTTTCTTTCTGTGTTTCCACCTCCCATCCTGATGTAATTTTGGTGGGAAAAAACCTACCAATTTGAAAAAAGTGTTTCGAAATTTGAAATTTTTTAAATTATTTTTTTAACTCTCCCTTTGGTGTTTATCTGGAAACGATCAAAAGGGTGCAATAACATAAAAACCTCTAAGATATGAGGATCTCTGACTAAACCAAAAAGAATTCTGGGCTAAATTATTGTCAAAGATTTTAAGAAATGTCCTTCTGGTCAGTAGGAAATAATGCATAATCCATGTAAAACGTCCCATTTTGGCACTATTTGGTATCCAAAATAGACAGGTATGAGATGACAACAACTACAAAATGAATAAAATGATGAAAGGATGAACAGAGATATCACCAGCAATTTTGTACTGGATCCACAATTTAGATCCACAATGATCTGAATTCCTTGTTATACTTGCAGATGCAGACATTGTTTGCCTTTGATGAGGAAGAAATGGAAATGCGGAACAAGGTGGTGGAAGATCTGAAGACAGCACTCCGAACCCAGCCAATGAGGTATGTCCATCATGTGGTGTTTTCTTGGGCTGCAGAAGGTCCAGAGCTCTGCAATGCATGGCTCTCAGTCAAGTCACGCATTCCTGCCATTTGACTTGTCGAGGTAATATTCCACAAACTAATTACGACTAATAATGTAACATACTACTGGAAAGATTTGCTTTACAATAATAGTGCCTCTTGTCATTTGGAATTATCCCACTTAATTACTTCCAACTGAAATGCAACCAATTAGAGGTATTTTTAGCACCGCAGTTTAACTTTTTTCTTCCCCGACATGGTCATCGGCAGCTCTTAGGCCCCACACATCAACACAAAGAGCCATTTGAGGACATCAGGCGTCCTCAAAGAGGAGGGCAAACTGCTCTCCTCTTGCAGTCAGCGACACCCTTACATCCGTACATCAGCCATTCGTAAGATGTGGCTTACTTTTGGTTCAGACTTTGGTCTGAACCAAAGTGGGCCTGTTGATTTTATTTTATTTTTATGCCATGGGGATATATAAAGTCACAGTCTACATCTACAGAGTGACAAAAACTCAGGGCAGCTTTGAAGTCTGGGTCACGTCTGGGTTTTGTGTTTATAGGCCAAGTGAACATAAACGTTGTTGGGTGTGTGTTCCAAATGCACATGGACCCATTTGCTTTTTTTGTTTCAGGCCTTGAGATAAATTTTGATCTAAAATGGTACCTTGTATATCAGTGGCGACAAACTCCAGCCCTCCAAGGCCAGAGTTCTCAGCTCTTGAATGGGTACCTTGTCTACACCTGACTCAGATGCGAAAAATGACCTAAGTACAGAAACAAGTTCTACAGAATCTTGTTTATTTGATAAATGTATGCTGAGACAGAGATAAATCTAAAAGTTGAAGGACACTGACCCTGCTGGTCATTCCCTACATTTGGTTGTTATTTTCACATCACTTCTCAATCATTTTTGTCATTCTTTGTCTCAGCTTCTTGGACCTCCTTTCTTCTTTTCTGTCATCTTTGCAGTTATTTCCACTTCTCTCAGCTATGTGCAGGTAATGGAAAGCAGCTATGCTGATGAGGCTGTCTGCTCTGCACATGTGTCCGCATGCGTTGTTTGTTTACCAGCCTAATGAAATAACCGGCGACAGATGCTGGGAAATCATCAGCCGTCTTTTATCTCAAAATGTCATTAAGTTGGCTTGTTTGTGATCTAAGCAGTCAGTCTGTCTTTGACCATTTTGTGTTTCGCTCTGTTGATGAAGCTTAAAGATGGACCGATTGAGGTTTGGAAGTCAGAATGGTCCATTTTGTTTTAAGGCTATACATTCATGCTCATTTGTGCAAATTGCACTTATTTGAACAATTAAGCTTAGCATTGTGGTAAAAGTAAAATCGTTTGCAAGTTCTTTATTGGAGATAGTTTGGAATCCAACAGAAAATAAGAAAACTAGATTATCTAAACTTTTCCTTTACTACACTCTCCACAACGTACTGTTTGGAGATGCTACGTAGCCAAAATAGTGGTAGACTTCCATTTTGATTAAAATAATGAGCAAGAAAATTTACATTTTAATTTATTTGTTCAGAGCTAACAAAGAGGAAATTTGCCAGTTGACAAATTACAAATGACCCTTTGAAATCAAATACATCAAGGCAAAAATATTATGTAGCAACGCTATTCAAACCTAAATTCAGTTGGAATTTTGTAACTGGAAATCCTTAGTTTCCATTTTATCCCTTCATCTCCACATACAATTTCAGCCAAATGTAATGTGCTATGTCTGTCCACCTGGAAAGATCACATTAAGACATGTCATCTTCTTTTGCAAGAATGTCCTAGTCCCTTTGACATGGATGCCTCCAAAACCAGATTTATGCAAATATATTTTTAAAAGTAAGTAAACTATTCAGTTGTGGCCAGAATTTTTGCAACTAGCAAAACTTAAATTTTTAACAGAAGTAAGTTTGTTTATCCTCAGGTTTCTTCTAGAGTACTGAAGACAGTCTTGCTTGTTGGATGATGGTTTGTTCATAAGCTGTTATCTATATTAGTTTTAGGCAAAATAGTGACTGGGACCCACGTATAATGCTCCCAGAGTGCACCTCTGCTGGCAAACCACGGGGTAATCGACACATTTGCTTCTCCAGGTACCCCTTTCGTATCAAATAGTCTAAAGGGACACCTCAATGGGGAAAATACCCCTACCACAGCCAATCTCACGGTATATCAGTCTATCTTTGATGGTTTTCTAGGAGAGGAGTGATTTATTTGCTGTTCTCTAATTTTAATAGTAGACCAGCATTGAGAGGCCTGAGCCTCAATGTGTGAGCAGAAACACTCACACCTCCCAGCTGTCATTCCTGAGCAGAATTGTCCTAATGGCAGCTCAGTCCATTAGTTGAAAGGAAATTGCCCTACCACTTCTTAGACTTTCAAATGTCCTCTGAAGCTTTCTTCACAGAAATTTAAAATCTCCTGCAATTTTATTTATTTATTTATTTATTTATTTATTTATTTATTTATTTATTTATTTATTTATTTATTTATTTATTTATTTTATAACAAGGTGATTTGACCTCAATCTTGCTAGCGACAATAGTCTGTGAATTGTTTTTCTTTCATAGCATTGATGGCAGCTTGTCCTTTGAGTTTATAATTTCTTATCACTTATTAGCACAAATATTTTAAACTCTCACTGTTTGCAACCTCTCTGTTGTTTCAATTGATTCCAAATTGATCAGCTACCCTGTCCTTGCTTACTCTGACCTCTGATCTAACAATAAAGTCATTGAGATGCAGATCACTGCAGCTGGACTAAAACAGTTGTGGGTTTTGCGATGACAGTAATTTTATTAACTTTGCAGTTTTTTGGACAAGAAATGTATTTTTAAGACTACATTACAAGCAGAGCAGAGCATTGACTGATATTGGATAATCTCCATGTGACGCTAATCCGTTTTTCGTTTTGTTTTCCCAATATCTTTTCTCTTGTTCCTACTTCTCCTTCAAGTGTTTGTTTGTGTTTAATTCAGACAATTTACTTCATCAAACTGTAACGGCTCAATGAGCACTCTTTAGTGATGCACCTGCACCAGTGCTGTTCTTCTCAGGATGAGTTATGGCCCATTAACCCGCACATGTTTCTCACTACTGTAAACCTGATGTGGGTTCCAGGTGCCTCCCACAGAATATGAATGCCTGGGGAATTTGTGGGCAATGAGTTAATATCCAGCCTTGGTCAAATTTGAGACACATGAACATCTAAGGGGGAAAAAAATGGTTCAGAGCTTAAAGGTCAGCGAGAAATCTGAGCTAGTCACCAACTTTATGGATCGTTTCTCTGTGCCCTCGGTGAGTCGTCATGCTGTTTTTATGGCCAGCTTTTGTGGGACACGGTTGTTTCTGTCCGTATTCGGCCTTGATTCATGCCTGCCTGAAGTGGCCTCCCTCTCTTTTTCTCCTGGCGTCTTCTCAGAGGCAGCTGGGCCTGGCTGTGAAGAGGGCGTCTTGTTGTCCTCAGCTTGTTTTGCAGGGCTACAGCAGATAAACACATGCTGGGTATGCAATGTGCCAGGCAGAGGGCACAACAAGAGCACATTGTCAATGATCCATCCGTTGCTGTCACACTCTCACGCAGGATGATAATTTGTATAGCAAAGTGACTTGTATCTCAATTTTTTTTGCATTATGTGTATTTGTTTCATTGTCCCAGCTTTAATTTGTAGCTCCTTAATGTACAAATGCCTCCTATTTTTTATTCTTTTATTTGCAGAGCCTAAAATTAAAACAGGTTATCTGAAACGTGAACTTTGAGAAGACACTTTAAGATTGTCTAATATGCACCTTTAACTTAGATATAAGTTAAAGGTGCATATTATTCATAAATAATTTTATCTTTCCACAGGCCAACAGGCAAATGGATTTGGCCTGTGAATGATTATGGTCAGATTTTCAGCTTGGCTTCAGTGAAATATTGGGAAAGAAAATCACCTCATCAGTGCTTTTTGTTCGGTTTGACTGCCTGCCAGGTATGCACCAATCAATCATGGACTGGTCTAAGTGAGCCAGTTTTCACTTGATTAGCTCTGATGAGCGATCAGTAGGTCAAATGAAAAGTAGTCAGATGTTAATTATATTTTTACTCCATTAAATGCATCAGTGTCGAAAACCCCCACTATTTTTGGTTTATCAGCATATCAATAAGTGATTTTTACTTATTTTGTCGATGTCTTGAGTTCAGTAATATCGGTTGATGAACATGTGGATTTGCTTGTTTTGACATTCTCAAGAACAAATTCAGAATCAGAACATCAAGAGAAAACTGGAAATCAGTTAAAGCCTGCTCACGCTTTGCTCTAACATTTCTTTATCTCAACATATCAACCCCAAGAACAGTTGTTTACAGGTGGGGATTTTTAAATTCCTCACAAACTCTTTGGGCAAAAGAACTTACGTGGTGCTTTGACTCTTGCTTGAGCGAAAGGCGAATGGATTTGGCCTTGAAATACCTTCTATACAGCTGAATGTCAGAGAATACTTAAAAAATCTCTTCTTCTTCTTGGGATAAACAGTGTCTTCATTCAGAGGCTTCTTCCATTTCACTGTAGTATGGACCGCTACAGGAAATCTTTCCTGCCAACAGCCACCCCCAGCTACAATAACTCTTTGAAGAATTTGAATTAACATGAGTTATAATAACATTTAATTTCCCTTTGGGATCAATAAAGTATTTTTGAACTGAATTTGACTTAAATGAGTGACAAGTCCTCTGTTTTCAAAAGAACTTTTTTTGTACTTTACTGGATATTTTGTGTTTTAGCCAATGTAGTTTAAGGTTAAATTATGACCCTTCATACATTGCTCTCAGGATTCATTCTCAGATGTTTCTCCTTTTTTAGATAAAATTACCTCATTACTTTTGTTTATGTTTGGTGGACTTTATGAGACAACTTGATTCTCATAAAACTTGTGAGCTTTCAGCCTCTTTATTTGACTCAGCTGGTTACCCTTTCTGGCAGGTCGCAGGGACATTTAATAACAATCCTAAATAAGGATAGAAGAAGCCACATTGTGCTCCCTCATTAGACCGTAACTCAGATTTTTCTTTTTAGTCGACATTAAGAAAATTGGATCTCAACAAATAAAACATAAAGATGCCACTTTGCAGAAATACAAGTGGACCTTGACAAGCCAAAGTAAAGAAAAGACACGGGGAGGGTTTATTCCAATGCTGCAGTTAATACTTCAAGTAATTCATCAAATGTTTTACCCTTTCTGAACAGACAAATATAGGCACACTGAAAATGTTCTCCTTCTGTAAGATCTGTATTGTTTATCATCCATCAAATGGAGCGGGGCCTGTGTATTTACCCACAAAAAGCTAAATCTAAACTCAAACAGGCATGTCAGGGCTGATGGACATATACAAACCATGCAGCCGTGTAGTAGATGCAGTCTGTGTTCCACTTTAATTTATCTTCTAAATATTTCAATATTTGTTGCATGTAATTGTGTCAGCACTGTTGCATAACTGTTAGCCTCTTGAGTTAAATCCACATCTGTGCTGATATTTGTGGTTCTACTCAGAGCATCTGTGTGGGCATTCTTGCATCTTAGACACGAAACCCCACAACTGCTGCCATTTAGTTCAAACATTATTGCAGGAGGATAGAAAAGCAAAGTTTTTTTTTTTTCTTTCAGGTCAGTGAGGCCGTTGTAACCCATAATGCGCTCCAATCCAAGCAGAGCATCTTAGTGCTTCCCATGACAGCTGTCTGGACATTGCTTTTGCAAATCTCTTCCAGCAGGAATATTGACTTGAGACCTAGTGCAGTCTCTTCTCCTGCTCCTGAGTCAATAACCCTTTGGAAGGTCTGCTACCAACACAAGCAGAAATTATTATTCAGAACAGTCAGATCTCTTAACTGGGAGGGAAACCTCTGTTTTCATATATTACGCAATATGTATCAGTGGGAGAGCAAAGCATTACATCTTTAAAGAGTGTTCGGGAGACAGATGTGTTTGCTTCTTTCCGACACTTCTTTTCACTTCTACTGAAAAGAAGTGAAAGTCAGTATTCCCTACTAATACCAAGTAGTGAAAAGGGAGTTTAAGCAAAAAGCCGAGTGAAGTGCTACAGTCAAATTTTTTAGGTAGATAAGCTTGAGCTGCTACTAAATATGTACAGATTAGACAATAAACAAATAGCTTGTACTAGGATCTATTACTGATGATTGATGTGTTATGTAATCACACAAATCACTAACTTTTAAACTTCCTGTGTGACCTTTAGCTTGGTATATTAACAAATATGCAGTGGAGTTTGTTTCAATGTTTTTTTTGGGGGGGGGGTTATGAAAGGCCAAAAGTTGCACATAATTCTGAAGTGAAAGAAAAATGATGCAGGGTTTCACACATTTCAGGTTTTTATTTGTACAGAGAGTATAAAACTACATCTCCTTTCTTTTTACATTATGCATTGCTTTGTGTAGGTCTGTCTCATTAATCCTCCATTGAAGTGAAAATGCCAACTAAAGAAAAGGTGGTTCACGCCCCTCTCCCCTCAGCTGCCAGATTTGGGGAAAAAAATAAGAGTTGCTGTCAGTCTGCACAGTAACTGTTAGATATCACTAATTGTCACACTTTGTTTCTCAAAAACAGAGTCAAAATAAGGTAAAAATAGTTGTCTTAATGTTGAATCTTAACTGGTCAGATATGACAATATGCCCTCTGCTACTAGAGTACTGGTTTCCAAAAATGGCTTCTTTGCACTCAGTGGGTCTGTGTGAAGTGTATAAAAGCGTTGTGCATGTAGAGTTCTGTATTAGGTAGAAAGTGATCCACACTCTTTGTGTCTGAAGAATCATAGAGTATTTATTATGTGTTAAAGAGTGTGTGTGTGTGTGTGTGTGTGTGTGTGTGTGTGTGTTGTCCGTCTATAACAGTTCAAACCTCAACTATTTCATAGCGGTTCCAGCAGACTCTCTGTTGAAGCTTTTTGCACCTCATCACCTCAGCACCAGATGGCTATTTACACCACAAAACATTTGTATTGTAACAGAGCTGACAAGGAGAACAAAAACTGTTTTGCTGAAATAGACCGTTTCATCAAACACCACTCTCCATAATTGCAAATGTGTAAAAATACCCAATATGATCTTTGTTTATACCTCTAGTAAATTTATGTTTTAGTTGTTAGGGAAAGATAAAGTGTTTTTCTCGTAAACTCCCTGGTCTGACTTGTGAAATACAATAACTTCTTTAAAGTTTTTAATGTGAAAAAGTAGTAAGCATCTTGAGTTATGCATTTAAATTTCGTACTTGCTGAACTCGTTTTTTTTTTTTTGTTTTTTTTTTTTTGTCTATTTAGCCAAAAGTTGAAACATCAGGAAAGAAGAAACAGATTTTGTGGATTATTATCCAACTAACATACCTCATTAGATACTGAGACTATCAATTGTCTTCCTCACGGTTTTCATTTGAGTTAATGGCTGCAAGGAAAATTGTGTGACTTACAACGAAGATCTGTTTTGAGCCTTCTAACAAACGTATGAACTAAGAAATGGATGATATACACTTTTGATTGTTGTCACTTTTTTGGTGCATTTATTGAGATAACTGAGTAAGTAAAAATAAAATGTGACTGGCCCTGATTGGTGATTTTGTCAGAAACTACAAATTAGCTCTTTTTGCATTAAATGAATTAATCTCTAACCGCTCGTGGCCATAATAACTCTGCAGAAAAGAAGCTCTTCCTGAGTGAAGCACATTTAGTTATTAGTATCAGTAAGTTGTGTAAAGTGAAGGACACAAGACGCAAAAATACAACTTTTAAAAGTTGAACAATTTCTTTATAGAAACTAGACATTCAGGCTGATACGTCAGCATTAAAGAAGAAATCAAGGAGGCTTTGCTTTCAGAAGGCTGAATTTGTTGCAGAACATTTTCGGTTTTATCTTTCAGAGCTTTCAGCCTCTCTGTCATAGAACATGTTGATTTAGCCGATGTTGAGCGTTATTTGGAAATCTCCCAGTAATGGTAATGGTCAACTTTCTTTATCCATAAACATTGTTCTTAACAGTTTTTAATAAAATAATATTGTGAGGATAGTCTAAAATATCACCTCGGTTATCATGTTTCATTTGTTTTAAAACAGTGGTAAAATTTTTAAGTGCAAAGCTGTTTAATAGACACATACATCTTTTATTGTTTATTATTATTTTTGGACAATTAAAAGTCATCATAAGAACTATATGACAAATATATCTCCACTCCTCATCATGCAATGTAATTTATTTTTGTTCTCACTCAGCACATTTTTTACATGATGTTGCTGATATTTGTGGGAAATTTGTCATTGATTGGACGGAAATAAATGATATGACGGAAAACCAGTGAATTAGGGCAAATGCAGGAGACTGAGGGTTTGCTCTTTTTAACAGACATCAGGGAGTGATTCCTGTGGTCGGAGTGCACAGAGAGTCTAATTTTTACTTAATTTATAGCCTCAGAAAAAAATTTCCTAATCTCTTTAAGGTAGCTTCAAGTCATTCCTAATACCATGGGAGAATTATGTTTTTAAAATATAATCTCATCTTAAAATAAAATATCTTTTTTTTTTTTTTACTTGAGTCCTATGGAAGTGCACTGCTGTTTGTCCTGTTGACTTTATTGACCACTGACAGGAGACATTATGATCCCCTGGCCCACCTGAGATTGGTTGACCCCACATATAAACTGCTCCCTGTTGATATCCCTATAAACTTAGTCCAGAATAACTCCTCTGTCCATGGCTTGATATATTTTGCATACATTTACTACAGATGTGCCCTTTGGCTGAGCCTTTAGTCGTATTCTCTTAATGTCAGTTTTATGTGCATTGTCCTTTGTTCAGCCTTCATGTTACCTCAGTTAAACACCAGGCCTCACAAGAGAAAAGTATTTAAATGAGAGCTATGCTGATATTAGGCGATATACAAAAACCTCCAGTCCGGGTGTTGTAATTGGCACCTCTGACAACCTTTCTTGGCCTCTTATTCACATTCTTCCTTTCTAATCAAATCAGTCCTGTGTGTGACTGAGTGTCCCTGGATGGAAGCGCGTGGGTGTTTGAGAGAGACTTTTAGGTGTGTGTGAATATGGTGGGAATACGAAGGGCAGCAGAATGGCTCCGGGGAGCACATGATCACTTGAGTTTGTGCATTTGGGAGGGCTGGACTTGGATAAGTGTGTGTGGCTGTGCTTCGAGGCAGACTGTCTGCCACTCTGGGGTCATTCTTGGTTCAAACAGGGAAACAGTTTTGGTACTGAAGCTGAAACCTCAAACAGTACTTTTAGCTGGACTCAAGTTCTGAATTTAAATTTGTGCTTCTGGATTACTTTCCACTTCATTCTGTTTATTAAGTGTATGAGATTTCAAGATAAGGTTAAAAGTCTGGAAGATCACTGATGAGCAAATCATTTTTATTAATTTTGCTAACAAATTAAAGAATAAAAAATAATTTTATGCCTGGAAATGTTTGTTTGTGACACTAAGTTGCTAAGTTGTCAATAAATTGTTACAAGTAATATAATTTTTTAAGAAAATTTAACCAAAACTTGAATCACTTAATTATTTTTCATGCCTTGTCAACTATACCTTTCTTTATCATGTTGTAACATCCAAATGACAAAAAAAAAAAAATCAAATAAGAGTAGGAATATATAGCAACTTTGTGTTAAAGACAGCACTCTTTTCCTTCACTTGCTGCCCATACCAAGGGCACTATGGAATTTTTGTTCAGTTTTTCCTGTCCAAAATGGCCAGAAATGTTCTGTTGTTTTGTTGTTCTTTAATTTGAAACATTGATGTGAACACAACACTCACACCTAGCTTATTGAAAAACCCCTGGCCATTGAGTTCAAATCAAAAATTACCAAATTGTACTACATATATATCCCTAATTCCAATATTTAATCCATGTTTTCCATAGAGATGAAATTATTCAAATTAAGATGTTGGATAATTTTCAGATTGTCATTCAGTTTGGATAGAAGTCCAGAATTTACAACAATGGCAATCATTTCATTACACAATAAAACACACTATTTTCTATTTTCTATATTTTGAAAGCCATTGTTTTACTTGAATAAGCTGAGCCTAGATTTAACTAATGCTTGTTTTTAATTTTTTTCTGAAAAATGTGTGCGGTTGAATTACTTTAAGTGCCATTCAGCTGTCCAATTCAGCTCATATGCAGCATTAGCTGATCCCAGGTGAGGCTTAAAGTATGCAGCACTTGTTCCAATTGAAAAGAAATGCAATAAGATCTTTATGCCAATCAGCTGAGTGTGAATGTCAGTTATAGGACGCAGGAGGAGATTCATTTATTTAAGAGCTCACTGGAGTTAAAAGGAGACAGCAGAAGATTAGACACAAATGAACCTCCCGTTGAAATCCTGCATGCACATTTATGCTAATTTCTTGCATGCATAGATCACACACATATGGTTCATAGTTTGGATTTTGTGTGTATTTTCTGGCAAATGGTCGACAATTCGGCAGAGCTATTTGAAGCAGCCAGCATGCAGAGCCTTGAATCTCATCCATGCTTTTGATTTGAGACTCCAAGAACAACAGCTCTCACCCTCCGCTTTCCATACATTAATCACAGGGATGTTCAGCCTAATTTCTCATCAACTATGAAAGCTCTTCCAGAGAGAGCCCTTGGTTCATGAGCAGGCGAAGGACTATTCCAGCATGCTATCCAAACACTCCTCACAGATATCAAATGTGCAACTCTCATAGTTGGACCAGTTGTGCCTTGATCTAGCTCCCAGTGCCTGCTTTGAATTTAAATCAGGTCATATTTAATGCATGGGATTTATCTGTCGCCACCTTGGTGCAGGACAAGGGCTGCTGCTCTTGTGCTCAGACAAAAAGTGCACTGTATGCCGGGTGTTTCTGTGGGAACTTCAAGACTTCAGTGCCTTAAGAGTGGCTGATTGCATGTATACATATAGGTGTTCTCAATCAGGAGGAAATCACAAATATTGTGATTTGTAAACAGTGTGTTTTGCTGCTATCTAGACATCTGCTTGAGGTCTCTTATTCATCTGTGGTGAGCAAAGGAGGAGCCCTTGCCTCAAATTAAATGCTATATAAACTGTGTTCTTTTTTTTTTTTACATGTTTCTGCCAAAACAGCAGGAGGTGAGGAATTGGCGTTGAGCACGTAATTATAAACAATGTCTAAGAAGTTGCAATAAATCATAACTTTCAGTGTCGCTTTCACTCTCCCCCTCCATGTCACGTCTGTCCTCTGTGTCTCCCTCTCACAAACCCTCATTTGTCTGAAATAATTTATGAGGTCTATCAGGAATCTTACTGAGTGGGATGCTCATTTACAAAGCAGCCCACATTGTGCTCACTGGACGTGACATCGATCAGTGTTTACATCTCCTGCTAGTCACTTCACTCCTGTAGAGGTCATTGACTCACTGATTTCTAATTAGTTTAGCTAACAGCAGCTTTGAAGCGGAGAAGTGGCTAATCTTGAGGTTGTAAAGTTTTAGGAAGACTTTGGTTTTTGCTTTGGCTGTCTTTTTGGTGTGGGTCCCGGGTGCAGAGAAATGTGTTCAAGTAGAATGAATGAAAGATGTGGGTGTGTTCGGATGCAATGAAGAAGATCCATTGTGATTCCTCAACTTTACTGAAGCAAAATGAATTCTGTCACACTGAAGGAATAAACCAAGACATTGTAAGCAGTGACAGTTCTTGCTTGAAGCAAGCTTTTCGAATGAGTGGAATAGAAGAGAATGATCCTTAGAATGACTGAAATGTCTCAGCGGCAAAGAGAAAAGCAAATGAATAATCTGACTGTCATGGGAAGTCCAGACTCTACAGATCAGAAAATGCATTTCCAATCGTTCATTATCTATTCTTGGTGAGTCTGAGCTAATCTTTCCTTAGTTGAAGAAGTTGGTACCTTTCTATCGTCTCCAACCAACATGTTTTTCTCCTCTTACATCTGACATCAACACAGCAATTCTGTCCACACAACTGCTCACATTTAAAGACAATTAAATCAAAATCAAAAATTGTAGATTTTTTTTTAAAGTGAGATAGGCTTTTAATTTAATGCTGAACAGGAACATGGGAGTCAGGTGATTTTAGCAGTGAACAACCATATATTCTGGTGTTTTTTTGTTTGTTTTTTTAAGTAAAAAAAACATACAGTCATATTGTCTTACAGTGCTTAAACTGTATGTAACATTGTTATTCCTTCTTTATTGGTTTGACATGACCATAGAGAAAAGGTCACACATGATATTATTGAGTTGTTGAACAATCCCTGATAGACTAGCATTCTAGGTAAAGAGCCTTATCAAATAGAAATTATTACCTATTATTAAAAAAAAATATCTTTGATCTAAATTTGAGTCATGAGTACTGGACAGAGGACCTCAGAGACCAACATCTACTAATAAAGAGCAATTTATATGGTCCATAACTTAATTTTCTCCATCTTTATTCTTCTGCTTCTTTAGGTTCGTCACACGATTCATTGAACTCGACGGTCTCACCTGCCTACTCAATTTCCTGCGCAGCATGGACTACGAGACGTCAGAGAGCCGCATCCACACTTCCGTCATCGGCTGCATCAAGGCCCTGATGAACAACTCGCAGGGACGCGCGCATGTCTTGGCCCATCCGCAAAGTATCAACACCATCTCTCAGAGCCTGCGGACGGAGAACATTAAAACTAAAGTGGCGGTTCTGGAGATTCTCGGAGCCGTTTGCTTGGTGCCCGATGGACACAAGAAGGTGCTGCAGGCCATGGCGCATTACCAAAAATACGCTGCAGAGAGGACCCGATTCCAGGTGAGTAAAACTGAGCTGAAATAATATTGCTCTTATTGTGGATAATGTGCAGTAGGATTTAAATATTCCTAATTTCTTTACGTTTTACTTTCCTTCAGCCAGAATTTTTCTGGAATCTTTTAAAGTTGATATGGTTATTAAGTCTTTGTTTTTTTCTTAAGAGAAAATCTATGTTTTTTTTAACACGTTGACCTTCTCATTTCTATTGTTGATTTTCTATACGGACCATAGCATATGACAGAAGAACAGTATTTAAAATACTTCTGGCTTCCAATTGTGAGCAGTTTTTATATTTTTTATTTGGAGCAAACAGTACTTCATTTAACCTTTCTGTTATCTGGTAAAGGTTTTGCTCTCTCACTCTGTCACAGTCTATAGCAATTAGTAAAGTCTTCATGCTTTCACAGTAAATACTTTTTTTCTCTTTACAGTTGATAATGACATCAGTTTGAGTCTTACATATTTCTGTTAAGCTTGCTAAGTTTGAGTCTTTTTATTCTTTTGAGACAACTTAGCTATGCCAAAATTTAATATCTGTCTAGATATTAATTCTGGACACCTGTTAGTTCCTAACACTCTAGCTTGGTGGTTTCGCAAAACATTGCTGCAATTTTTCTGAATAGTTACATTTTCAGCAACCAAAGGTCAGTTTCTTTTGTGTATTTTAGTCTAGTCTTTTCAACTCACAAAAACCTTTGAAAAACCAAAACAAAATTTGCTTCAGACAAATTAAAACCGAGTCTTCCACCTTGGAATTAAAATAGAAAGAAACAAGTGATGGCTCAAACCTCTAGCACATGACTGTGGTACAAGCAAATTTCTCAAGATGCCTGCCTACATCACTGTGGTCATTTTAAATTTAGCTACTTGTGTAACTCAACTGGTAGGTCTTGGGTTAGGCACACAAGCCATTGGATTTAAAACTTGTCAAGGTCTCAGGGTGTTGAGTGCTTTAGTAAGTGGTAGGACTGAGTCAACAACCACATCTTACACGTCCCCCGCGGGGGTCTGCAATAAATTGTACCACGACAGACTAAACTAACACCCTGGGATCAGAATCATTGCGAGCATTGGAGGCCTTTAAATGTCAGTTTGAGCTGTGATTAAACTTCTGAAGTATGTTGGGGTAAGTTAAAGAACTGAGAGCAGTGACCCTGTGTCGCCTTCTTTTCTTTGATATTGTCAGCATAATATGGGTTCCTTAGCATGCCTTTATTACCACTTATCACAGTTTCAATCTGACTCTTTGAGCTCTAATCTGCATTTATGCATTTATATCCAGACACTCCTCAATGAGCTGGACAGAAGCACTGGCCGCTACAGGGACGAAGTCAACTTGAAGACGGCAATCATGTCCTTCATCAACGCAGTGCTCAATGCTGGAGCTGGAGAGGTCTGCATGTGTTAACCAATGTTTTTGTGTTTTATTTAAGTAGTTTCTTTCAAAAGATAAGATAAGCTTGAATCTGCTGTTAGACACTGTTTCTACATCCACTAGTAATAAGCTTCTTACCAATCAATAAATTCACACATGGTTCTCTGGAACATTTTACAATTCCTGACATCCTGTTTATTAAATCGTTTTAACATTTTTTACATTAAATATTGCCAGATAATTTCCAACTATGCAGTTGCAGGTATTTTGAATATTGTTGTACTGCTTGTTGCTTTCAGGACAACCTTGAGTTTCGTCTCCACTTGAGGTACGAGTTCCTGATGTTGGGCATTCAGCCGGTTATTGATAAACTCCGAGAGCACGATAACGCGACTCTGGACAGGTAAGTGATCATCTGCTGTTGTGCTGTTAGTGCTGCTTGCGTTTCTAAAATGTGTAAATGTGACAATGTTTTGCCTCTTTTCCCAGACATTTGGACTTCTTTGAGATGGTGAGAAATGAGGATGACTCTGAGCTAGCCAAAAGATTTGATATAGTGAGTTTCTCTTTTTTACATTAAAACATTTTATTCTAAATTTAGGTCTGCGTTAGAAATAAAACATCTTCTTTTTTTCTTTGTTAGTCCCATGTGGACACAAAGAGCGCTGGTGCCATGTTTGAACTGATCAAGAAAAAACTGAGCCACACAGATTCCTACCCACATCTTCTCTCGATCCTTCAGCACTGCCTGCAGATGCCGTGTGAGTCAAAGAGAAACGGGCCAAAATATCTTCAGTACAGATTAACAGGTTCACTCTGGGTTCATTTGGACTCACAAATGTACAAACAAGGGTTTTTCTTTGTATTCAGATAAACGTGGAGGTTGCAGCTTGCAGCACTGGCAGCTTTTAGACAGGATCCTGCAGCAGATTGTCCTACAGGATGAAAAGGGAGAGGACCCAGATGTCTCCCCACTTGACAACTTCAGTGTTAAGAACATTATTCGCATGTAAGTGAAGCCATTCCTCATACTACTGTTCATTGGAACGTTACATTACTGCTCAACGATAATCTGTTAGCAAGAGTATTCCACTTTGACACCAACTTAACGTTTGCAGTTGTTTTTGATCCATCAACTTCAAATAAGGCCAATAGACTAAACTTGATCAAGTCCTATAGCAAAATTATATCTTTATCATGAAAAATGTTTTCAGATTGTTTTCTGCTGTTATTTGCACATGTATCTTATTAAACTACAATAATAATAAAAAAAAAACTACTTATTTCAAGTCAACTGTTTTCCTATTTTTAAGTAGGCAACAGCATAACATTTCTGTACCAATGGTGTTTAAATAATGGTTTTGTCACACCATTTTCAAAACTTTAGTTCAGTCTGAACCTGCTCCTATTCCTGATTAAATCATCAGCACTAAGATCAAAACCTGATAAAAACACCATAACGCAACAAAAAGAAACTCTAGAATAAAATCAACTTTAATAAGAATACTCCAGTCCTTCCAGGGTTGACTAAATCTGGCTCTCTGTTGTGGTGCTTGTGTTGGGAGCTTTGGTCTTCTCAGAGAAGATGAGGCAATTTGAAGGCAGCAGCAGGGGGCCGGTGGCCGACTCTGAGGACGGTTGACTCAGAGTGCGAGTTGGGCATGAAAGCAAAAGCCGTAGATCAAAGGAAACATGCTCTAATCGCATTAATAGTCTGTCTAAGTCAGTCATGTTGAGATGCAGTGAAACAAGCACTCTTCAGTAGTCAGGGAAGCAACAAGGAGGCGGCATAATTTTATTCAGGAGAAGCAAGAATTATAAATTGGTGGTTTGGATGTGTCGTTGTGGCTGTTGCTCAACAAGAATGCTTTCCAAAAGATCGTTAACATTTCCTGATGTCTGCGGTGGAGGTTTAATTGATTTCAGAGACTGACCTGATGTTGTTTTCAGCTGATTTCATACATTTTGTTGGCAGTGTTAGATGATGATTTTTAGGCCCTTGTTCTATACACCACAACACCTCAGTTTCTTCTTCTGACAGGCTTCCATTCCTGTTTTCACCATCTGTCTTCTCCTTACTTTTGTTATGTTTAAACTGAGCTCCTGATCGGTGATTAATGTGTTTAGTCTCTGTGGTGAAAGCACCATAAAGCATGTAGCGTGGTTCACTTTTGGCCCCTGACAGCTCCTGCTTTGTTCACTAATTCAACCACCATTGTTTTTGCAATCACTTGAGTGCAATCCTTTCCAGGAGCGCACAGAAACCTTCATTCCTGCCCATCACTGATCCACCACATTGGTCAAACTCTACCCACTCACTTTACGCCTCGGCCAAAGTCTTATTGTGTGTTTCCATAAACTCTTGGAGAGTAATTTGCGCCTGGAAAAAAGGGAACGTAAACGATTCGTTCCACATTGCGTCGACTTGACAGTGAATGGGTGAAAATGTAAGGCTCGTGCCGTGAAAACCCGGAGGGATAAGGGAGGCTTGTTGGAGCAACTGTTAAAACAACTGTCAGGAGAAGTCATTCATCATCTGCGGTCAGTGTGATGACGGAGAAGGACACGCGTGCAGGGCATAAAATTAAAGCATTGTAGAAATCAGAGTTTTCCACAGCAATGTAAAGGTCTGCAGGTTTGACCTGCTGATGAAGAAGAGAAGATTTGTTTTATTCATTCCTGGTGTAATTAAAGAAGAAATGATTTCGCGATCATGCTAAGAAAGACCATAATTTTATTAATGAACATTTTGTTTCTAAATTGCTTAGTAAAAGCAGTTAAGTGTGAATTGATTTCCTAAAGTAGTTACAGTGAATTACAGTGAAATATCCCCCTAACTTTTTCCTGTTTTCTCATAAACTCAAATTTCATGTTTTGATAGCGTTAAACATGATAAAACAACAGAAACTAGTCCATTGTGTGTTGGTCAATGACATAAAATACCAATCAATTACACTGAGTTATGTACTGTAGTTGTTATGGGAGAATAAATGAAAAAGGTTAAGGGTCATTGACGTATATGTAGGGCACTGTTAACTTGTTTCAATATCAATCTCAGTGGTTATTTCTCTTGTTATTTTGAAGTATAATTTGCAATGACTGATTATTGCTGCTGAAACATGTTTATTCTCTCATCTCTAGCCAAGGCTACCACCACTCCTCAAGGTTTCACTTTCCAATCTTTCATCATCCTTAATAACTTCTTAAAATGTCCTGTTGCTAATCTTTAAGTTTATATGTCTCATATCATTATCGCCACTTTCAACTCTGATATCTTACATAATATGACCTATTGCCAAGCGCAGCCAAGTCCCAGAGATAATCCCTGAAAAAAAAAAAAAACATAACCACTTTCAGCCCTGAAGGGTTTATCCCAGCACTAATGTTTTCCTTGCAAGCTTCAAACTGCTTCAACTCAGTCAATGCTGGTCAAATGCCGTCATTAATAGGGAAGTCAAGGATTAGTGTCACTGATCAATAGGTTTTAAATCCAAGGATTAAATCCCCTTGGACCATCCCGGCTTGACTCAGTTGAAATGCAGTTGACCCCATGTGTGAGCACTCTTCTGCAAGCCTGTGCTTATTTGTGTTTGTCTGCTTCACAGGCTGGTCAATGAAAATGAGGTAAAATTGTGGCGAGAACAGGCCGAGAAGTTCAGGAAAGGTGAGGAGCTTGCTACCAGCCTGCATGGTTTTTCTGAACAAAATCTGCATCAAGTGAACACCTTTATCCCTTCTTGTTAAACTGCAGACCATGCAGAGCTAATGGCTAAGCTGGAGAGGAAAGAGAGGGAGTGTGAGACAAAGACCCAGGAGAAGGAGGAGATGATGAAGACTCTGAACAAGATGAAGGACAAGCTGCAACGTGAGGGCGTGGAACTGCGTTCGGCCAGAGAGCAAGTGCTTGACTTGTCGTCGCGCATCAGTGACTTTGCAGTAAGAACTTGTGTTTTATTGGTTCTTGACAGCTGCACTGATCAGGCTTTTCCTGAATGTCTCGGCAAAGGAATTGGGATGTTGTCTCTATGTTTGCCATGCATGTATGTTTGATTTTCACTTAAAATGTCTCAAAGTAAATGGTGCTACTACTTTTATAGGCTGAAAATGGTAAGACAATGTTATTACAATCATTTCACTGAATGTAAAAATATGCAAATGTAATTTGTTTTAGTTTATGCCTTGCCAACCGACAATTAAAGTAAATAAATAAAAATACTGCTCATACCAGTCTCTGGACTACGAATCGATTCCCTTCTAATCTTGAAATTGGATATAAGTTTAGAAACATTACAGAAATACTCCCCCTTAAAAATGGTAAATAAACAGTTATTTGCTCTGTAAGCACTTAATATACAGTTATGCTTTGACTATTCATGAAGCATTACAGAACTGGCTTGTTAACTATTTTATAAGTCCTTCATAACGGTAGTATTACTGTAAGTTAAGATTTAACTTTTGTGTTTGATAATTAGAATATTTTTACTTTAAAAAAAAGTTTTAATTCCATTTCTGCCTGGAAGAAATTATAGTTTTATTCAAAATATTTAACTTCTGTCCATTTATCTTTCAGCAGGGCAGCAGTGTTTCCATGCTGCCTCCCCCTCCGCCTCCTGGTGCACCAGTGCCTCCACCTCCTCTACCTATGTCAGGCAGCTTTCCTCCACCACCACCTCCACTGCCATTCAGCTGCCCGCCGCCACCCCCACCACCTCCTCCGCCAGGGGCACCTCCTCCTCCACCTGGAGCTCCTCCTCTTTTTGGAGCACCGCCGCCTCCCATCCCCTCTTCATTCAACTCCATGAACATGATGCGGTCAAAGTCCATTCCTCAGCCTTCTCATCCACTAAAGTCCTTCAACTGGAGCAAATTAGGAGAGGTGAGACGAGACTTCCTTACACGTTCTGTAGTAATGTGCAAACACTGACATGTATGATTTAAAAAGGCTATCACCATTGATAAAGACATCTCAAATTTTCAAATTTGCTCATTTCGCAACCAACTTTTAAGTTGTGAATTTGTGCTTTCTACTGTTGGAGGTGTGGTGGTGCCCAATGCATCAGTTGGACAATTTATACCCACTTTGACCACTGAAAATGTTACATTTTGTTCTGTTCATGGTCTACAGTAAGCAAATGATATTGTATGCCTGATTCTGGCTAGAGGAATTTTGGTTCATCAGGGGTCTTTTATATTTCATAAGATTTAAGAGGCCTGAACTTGGATCAGAAACAAAATAAACAGAAAGGAGCATAATGCAAAGTCGTCCTATAATAATGTATATTTGTGTTCATGAATTGATTAGCTATAGATATTATTACACATGCTTATCTCCATAATTTATGAAAATACTTAACTGCAATGATAAATAGACTGATGTTTTGACAAATGGGGGGTTTGCACACAAAATTACAAAGATCTGGTGCGTTCATCTCCTCCGTCCTTGAAATAAAGTAATGGTTTGCTTTGTAATTGGAGTGAAAGCAATAACCCCCTCCTGTGTTTTTCCAGAATATGATCAACGGCACCATCTGGAATGAAATTGATGACCTGAGGGCGTTCAAGATTCTGGACCTGAAGGACATAGAGAAGATGTTCTCAGCGTATCAGAGACAGCAGGTTTGAATTTGTTTGTGGGTAATAAATACCTGATTACACTTATGCTTGTGAGTGTGTTGAATGCTGAGTATGTGTTGGTAGGGGTGAGCATGCGGATGTTTCAGAGTGACTCTTTTATAGTGTAAACGGTCCAGCTTCAGGCTTAGCGGAGCAGCTGTTGGCTGCTGAATGGCTCATTGTAGCTTCTGCTGGTGCCTACAAAACTTTGGTGTGAGAACCAACGGCAGGTCTTGAATCAAGGTCAATACTGAACCCACAAGGAGTCACAATACAAGAAAACACAAAGCTTTTTTTCTGAGATGTAGTGAAAATAAACAAATTTATTGAGTAAATCATCCTCAAACAGACAAACTGAAAGCATAATTGGTATATCTCTTGGGCATACATCAAACCATGCATAGCAATCATTCTCCTCTCTGGGAATTAGTTGTACTCTTTTCATTCCATAATATAATGCACAGTTGCACAAACTGCACTTTATATCACAGATATATTCTCCACTTAAATGGGTTTAAGTGGAGGATTAATTTGCTCTAATTGGTTTCTAGTAATCACAGTTTAAAGTGAGGTCTTTAAGATTCCATTAAGGAGCACTAAATCATCTCCACTGAGGCATCACCATTGTTGAGTTAATGCATTTTACAGCAGCCGGACAGTTACAATCACAGTGTCTCCTTGCAAGCTTTTATTAAAGAGGAATGGGTCATTTGGGGTTGTTGCTGACAGTGATATACTGCAGGTATTTATTTGTGCAGAGCAGGTTTTTATTGGCACTGGCCATTGCCTAAATGCTGATCCCAGTGGATGCAGTCGCATAAAAACCCAACATCTTCCTGTCTTTGACAGCCTAGTTCCCGTTTGGAAAGACCCAAATTTAATTTAAATTTCACTGCGCAGTAATGCCATGTTTATACATGACATACTTTTGTTTTAGAGCTTTTCATTGCTCTTTCTGTCAAAATGGTATTTTATTTACACTTGCACTCTGTAGAATTGTCTGCCACAGTCGTATTTCATCGTCCTGTTTTTCCATGTCAGACTGATGTAGATGCAGTCAAAATTAAAACCACTAAGGTATCCATGGCCAGTTTAAGAAGACAAAATCTGAACTAGAAAACAATTTGTGTTAATCTTTCAGCCTTTTATGTAGATCTTTTGAACCCTAGACAACTTGAAGTACTTAGCATTGTTACGCTCACAAAAGCTTTCCAGCTTCAGCTTGTAGTTTGCATATAGTATTAGTAGTTCTTTGCTTTTGCCTTTCCGGCCTTCAGTGCTAATCTTTGCATGTGTTCTCAATTTTTTTGTCCCTGCTCTCTCCGGCTGCCTGGGCAGGACCTGCTAACTAACCAATCCTTCAAACAGGTGAGTCAAACATCTTTGAGCTTCTTGGCCACAATGGTTATCCACTTTTACTGCTTTCATCACCTTGCCTTCTGCCTCGCAGTGCTATGGCAAAGCAATCAGCTTTGCATATTGAATTAGTTATTTTCTGTGATGTTATTTTTTTCCACTTTAAGTCTCCACTTTAATTTTAAACCAAGTGTCTTACTGAAGTTGCTAATCATCTTTTGCTAATAAAATCTACACGAATTATTGATCATCATTATCAGTCACCTCTAAAAGTCAACGTTTTGGTAGTTTGCAAACTACCAAAATTGTGGTCCCAAACATAGCTGTTTGCGACCACAGTGTCGAAGTGGAAATACTCCAGCAACAACCCAAGACAAAATATTCTTGGAACCCTTTAATTCGGGAAAGTTCACAAGGCCATTTTTAAACAATTTGAAATCTGTAATTGAGCAGAGAAAATATTCATAAGTGAAAATATTTAAAGCATCTCCCAGAAGTAGAAAACCCCAGCAAATTCAGTTTAAGCAATAAAGTCTGACTTCGTAGAGTCAGGTTTCTGAAGTCAGAGTCTCTTTGGACTGATCCTTAGGACCAAACTGGAAAATTTTGGCCATAATGCAAAACACCGTTTAGAGAAAACCAAATGTAGCTAATCAGCACAAACACTTCAGCGCAACTGTAAAGCACGTTGTTGGAGGGGTTATAATTTTGACTTCCTTTGCAGCAACAGGGCCTGGGCATCTTTCATTCGTGAACTTGACCACAAACACCAAAATAATCTAGAATCAGATGTGAAGTCATATGTCTGGAATGCAAACTGGATGATGTAATCAGTGAAGGAATGGTGTAGAAAGGAAACAGGTCTAAGTTCTTCTACAAAAATGTGAAAATCTGCGAAATTCATGCAGAAGAATGGCAAAAAGCTATTAAAGGTGGTTTTATAAACTACACTTTAGCCTGGAGTAGCCTAGCTACGTTTGTAGCCTTTGTGTTTAGATCCAATAAATATAGAATCTGGTGAAGACTAGATCTGTTTCCTGATGGGTAATAACCTTGCTGTTATGTAGGATGCAGTTTATTCACATATTTTTTAATTAGCAATCTTGTGATTCGCAGTTTACCACTAAAAGCAAAACTGCATTCAGACAAGTACACTATTAAGGGTTCTGCTCGAAAGTTCAAAGCACAATACCTCGTATTTCAGCTGATGTCACTTTGTGACCAATTGAAAAGTTCAACATTTTAGTCAGTCGTTTCAGCGCCGATGAGGCGAACAGTCTGGCAGAGTTGGCGCTCGTCTGTGAGCCACGAGAAAGACCTTTGAATGGTTTCAGTGGATGGGAGTTGTCCCCCTAACCTGTTGCCAACCCTGTTCAGCTGCCAAACACCCCAGGTCAGCATGGACGCAGAAAAACGACACTTTCTTCAAAATCCACATCTGTTTTAAATATGTCATGCCCAGCAACCTCAAAAACAGAGATTTTTCTGGCGAGCAGGAAACCAGCCTGGACCATAAATAGAATGTGTTTAACATGCAGGCCCCAAACAGCTCTCTCAGAATTTATTCTTTGCTTCAGGGATTTTTATACTACATTTATGTGAGGTTAACCAACATATCTAACAGGCTTTGTTTGGATCAACATTTCTGCTCTTCCTCTGAGAAGTTTCTGATAAAGTGTTGTATTGTGAAGACCTGCTTCTGCTCCTTGTTCGTTGTGTAAGCTCTCTCTGTATCTAAAGGTAACTTGATCTGAAGCAAGTGCAATCCTTTTAGTTTCCCTCCTCTGTTTTGAGTCATGTCTCTTCATTAACACCTTGTTAAATCCCAGAAAAGCTTTCCTTGGTCAGTTAAAGATATCGCAAAGAAGTGAGGAGGAGATGTTAACGTGTATGCTTTGGATTTTATGTGAATGCTCATTAATCTGAGCTACAAATTAAATCCCTTTTATCTTTTTTTATTTTTATTTTTTTACAGAAAGAGACTGGCTCTATGGATGACATCTACGTCAGCACACGGAAGGTCAAAGAGCTGTCGGTCATCGATGGCAGACGTGCTCAGAACTGTGTCATCTTGCTTTCAAAGTAAGCAATCCAAATTGAAGAGCTGCTCTTACACTTTTAAAATTATGACCATGTTAAAGTGACTTAATGTTTTGTTTTCTTGACCTAATTGATCTTTTTTTAATCAACTCCCACATTTTCAAACCCTAAAAACATTTTATTAGTCAGAGCATCAAATCCAGTTTATTGTTGAGCTGAATGTTAGATCAGAGATAAACAATGGGTCTTTAGTATCACTACACATTTGTGATGAGCAAAATCTACTAAAATAATTGTATTAAAAAAGGAATGAAAAGAGATGTACAGAATCCTTCATTAAATGGTTCAAGGAATTTCCAGTAATATGAATGCTTCAGGACAAAAAAAAAAAACCGTGCTGCAACACAAACTGCTACAGGAAATCTCCTTGCCCATGTTTATAACCATCTATAATCACTCCTGGAAGAAACTTGGATAATAAACATTACGAGTTCTAATTCTTCTTTATATGAGTCATATATTGAACTAAAGTCTACTAAATTGAAATGTTTTTTCCAGCACTTTTTTGGAGTGTGTTGCAGCTTTAAATTCAGTTGTCCACCTATAAAAACAAATAGGTTTGGTTTGTGTTGCTTCCAGTAATTAAAAACCAAAATAATCCTTACTTGACATAATCTGAGCCTGAGTTTTTTGACTCACGTTAAGGAAGACCCTGCAGCCTTCTGTAGGCTTTCTGTTGTGCTTCTTCATAATAGGCTATTCATATAAGCAGCTGTTTAAGCCACAAAATGTGTTGGCTGCTTTAGCCAAGAGAGACTTTATCCGGAAGCAGTGCATGATATGAAATTCAGTCTATAATTAAACATTCAAGTGCTATCAGTGTCGACGTTAACGCGCATCAAAGATGCATTAATTGACCCTTCTCCCAAAGGGGTCACACTACATCTGAAGTTGAATCCATTGCTGTCTTTCAAGATCCACTTGACAATATGTTCCCCATTTAAATCTCCAAACAGCAGTGGTCCTGGGTCCCCTTGGAGGGTTTAAATGCTGACCCCACTCTACAGATCAATAAACGGGCTTCCTGAGTCCTTTGTGCATCTGACAAAACAGCGGCACGCTCCCTGCACTCTCTTTCGTGTCAATAACAAATGACCCCAAAGCTGCAGACTGACCCAGATGGGGTTAGCAGATGGTCAATACAGCTTTGATGCGCGTACTGACAATGCTGTTATTGATCGAAGCTCAGCACACGTACGTCTGAAAACAGCTGGCAGTGCTCTCAGGGGATGAGAGGGAATTGACCAGACTGGTGCTCAGATCGTCAGTATCTAGACAAACAAATGTGTTTGTATTTAGTATTTGATGTCATTAAAGTGTGTTTTGCTTCCCTGCAGGTTGAAAATGACAAATGAAGAAATCAAAAGGGCGATACTAGAGATGGATGAGAGAGAGGAGCTAGCCAAAGACATGTTGGAGCAGGTATGAATCCCTTCAAAATGATATGCATCTTTACAAGGCTAGATTTTATTGGTTATTCAGAAATTAGTAGGAAAATGGTTTGCAGATGTTCAAAATTAACAGAAAGCTTTCAGGGACCTGAATTCTCCCCAATTCAATTTTTAATTTAATTAAATTTTGATAATTTAAAGATTCCCCAGTGCTTTTATATGTGAGTTTTATAAAGTATTTATGCATGTACACACTCAAATTGATATGCAAATATTAAGTATTGTTTGATTAGATGATGGAAACCTGGCTCTGATACTGTCAATTTTAAAACACAAACAGATTTATCAGCAAAATAAATGCAAACAAAATACTTATTAGATAAAATACAATTAATTAAGTATTAATTAATGGTATTTATATTAATTACCATTAATTAAATGGCAGTAAAGTACAATTTAATTACCATTTAATTAAAAAAACATGTAATGGGTCATAGACACAATTTGAACCCTACTGGGGGAAAAAAGAAATACTGAAGCTGATTGTGGTTTTAGAGTCTCACATGCATATGTTTACTATTTCTTTAAGAAAAACTACTGTTGATAAACTTTAACTGGTCGCAGCTCATACTACAGCTGTTGCGGTTCTAATAAACATTGCTTCTGCATCTTTTCCAGCTGCTTAAATTTGTCCCTGAGAAAAGTGACATAGATCTTTTAGAAGAACATAAACATGAGTTGGAGAGGATGGCCCGAGCTGACCGCTTCCTCTTTGAGATGAGCAGGTAAATGTGATGCTCTTTGTGTGAGAGGGTGGTTTTGATCTCTGTTTTAAGCCAGTTTCATCAAGAAAATGTATCAAGCTTTAGCTTGATTCATTATGTAGCAGAAGTCCTAAATGCTCTCTCCTTGACTTCATCTCCTGTCAGGCATTTAATATGTCTTGTCTCTCTTTGAAATGCTCCCTCCTTGCTTTGGTGAACCTTTAGTCGAGTTTTACATCCCCATTTGTCATCTCGTTCTTTGACAAGAGCCCTCTGGATGCTTTAGAAAAGAGTGTAAAGTGAGAAAGGGGATTTTGCACAATTCACTGACTTCTGACTTTTGAAGTTTCACTCCCCCTAAAGACAAATGTAACTGACCCCTACTAATCTCTCCTCCTCTCATTTCTTTGTTCTTCTCGTCAGAATTGACCACTACCAGCAGAGACTACAGGCTCTGTTCTTTAAGAAGAAGTTTGCAGAGCGTTTAGCTGAAACCAAGCCTAAGGTTGAAGGTAAGGACAAACACGATAGTTCAGTGGTTCGTGAATTCATGCCTCTGCGGTCACCTTATAAAAGGGATCATATTCAGGTTTTATAGTTTTATCATTTAAACAAGGAATCAATCATTATTGCACAAAGAAGTTTTATAAACTCATAACCATAAACACTGCAGTTCATCTTGACTCATTTTGCGGCTCAACAATGTCTTTGTTTGAAAAACATTTTTAAATATTCAGAACAGATGAACCGTTAGCAGTTCTCAAGGCAGAAGGTGCAAAGTACAGTATTTCTCTTTGGATATGTTGAGAAAATTTGATCTAATCAAATTAAGATTCTATTAAATATACAGCTGCTGAGTCGACATCTTCACCAGTGGGTTCAGATTGAAGCCAGATCTTTCCCATCGTTTCTCAAGGCTGTGCAGTTATTTTAGAACTCCTGCAGCATCTGGACCTGCAAACTACAGCTGCCTAAAAACTGCTTGAGGTTATTCTTTGTCGATGTGCAAGTCGGAGGATCGACTTGGATACAAATCTAACCAGCAAAGCGATTATCAGTGATTTATGTTTGCAGATTTAGTTCATCTCAAGCCTTTGCAGGAAAAGGGATGAAGAACATAGTGGAAAGATGTTAAAATAGCTGAAGTCTGGTACCATTTAACAAGTCATTTGATCCAAATACAGTTGGAGAACTGTATCATCTGTGTACTACTTCTTGAATTTTGCTGAAATTTGTGCAGACTTGATAACCTGTTAATAACCATATTATCAGTATTTTTTAAGCGCTATATATAAAATAAATTATTTGTTTTATTCAGGTCGTAGACCATTCCAAGGCATTAATTTGCTAATCAAATGTGATTTCAGACAGGCTGTATAAATGAAATTAAATGATGCAGCTTTGATTTTATTTATGACGCAGCTGTCCAACAGCAACTTGTGAGCAGACGAATGTGAATATGTAAAAATATATTTTGAAGCTGGACATAAATTATTAAGGAACATGCTTTTAAATGAAATTGCATGGTTATATGCATGTGTGTGCGCATGCTGGTCAGCTATGTTTTGGTTTTATGCAGTTTTTCCCTCTTCCACACAGCATCCGTGTTACCATGGAAGCTGTTTTGGAAAGCTGGCTCACGTTGAGAGAGGACAGCATCTGCTGTGAACCTGAATCTCACTTCAAAGATGTCAGGGAAAAGCTTTCCAGTTTGTGTGCATGCACGAATATCCATGACCGAGTTGTCGCTGTAGCTTTTAGAGCCAGGGTTGCTTTGGTGAGAACATCACACTGTTATTGTCGGCGTTTTTATTCGCACTGACAGTTCGATTCTGTTTGTGCTGCATAATTTCTTCTGAGAAACTCAATTCCTTCTGGTCTGAGGTCAGGGTAATATATTCTGACACACATTTCGCTTTCAGCTGGCCTGGGAAGAGAAACCTTCACAATTGCTGTTGTTGGATCCAAAAGTCCCCTGACCACACTGTTCATCGATGTTCACAGTAAAAAAAAATTAAAAAAAATCTCATTTTGTTTTATTATTCATGTAATTTTGTCACATACTGCAGATTAGACTGTAAGTCTGCAGACCACCCAGCCTGTTCAATGGGAGCCTTTTTTAGAAGACTGCTCCATCACCCAGAGCCAGGAGAACAGTTCCCATGCTTCATCACAACACAAAGAAGTGTAACAATAACAATATGATGTTTGTTAATGATCTTCACAGTTACACTGATGGTTTCCTTTGTGGAGACGGGGAACCACCTGTACTTTGCCAGATGGTATTTCTCAGGAGAAATGAAACAGACAGAGTTGGCTCATTTTCAGTGTATTCCTTTCCCCTCTTGCTGTTTTACTGATGGAAGGACAGGATACTTTTCCCACCAAGCTGCCCAGTTGTTATGGAGAATGCAGATCACTCATTGTGAATGCTGTTAAAAATAAAGGAAATTCTGGGGGAACACGGAGTCAAATTTGGAGCTCCTGCACCTCTGTGGTGTTTGAGTGGAGTAACAGAGTGGAAGGAATAATTTATGCCCAGTTTGTTATGCAATATACAAAGTTGAACAAGTTTAACTCATGATCTCAGCAGCTGTTTTTCCTCTCTCCGTTTTTCTGCAGCCATCCTGAACGCCTCCGTGGAGGTGGTCCGGAGCAAGCGTCTGACTCAGGTCCTGGAGGTGGTGCTGGCCTTTGGAAACTTCATGAACAAGGGCCAGCGGGGGAACGCCTTTGGATTCAAGGTTTCCAGCCTGAACAAGATCGTCGACACCAAGTCGAGCATAGACAGGTGGGCAACAGAGGGGGACTTGAGCCTTGTTGCAGCAGTCATGACTGGAGTCTAAGACTTTGTTTTGCAAAACAAAATAATCTAAGGCTTGACTGGGATTCAAACACTTAAAACTTCTGACATAGGTCTCATGAACTAAAGCAGTGAAAAACTGCAGCAGACCACAGCTGTGGTCTTTAAACAATGGTTTCAGGTACAAAATAAATGTAACTGTCCTTCTACATCTCAACTGCTGATAATCTAGAATCATCGCAATCAGATATTTCTGGCTTTTCAGAATATTGAAAGTCTTATTCAAATCATTCAAACATCAGGTAATCTTTTTCACCAGTAGATTGCGTACGCCTAGCTCCTTATTCTGTAATTTTGTAACATATATTGGAAGGTTTATATGTAAACACTTTATTGCATCTGACTTCTATTTCCTGTTTCATTCATTTGAAAATTTGACATAAGCTGGTGTTCCACCATTTCGACTATTTTCTTTGAATATATATGGCATTTGTACTTCAAATTAGGTAAATAATTTAATGAATTTGCTTTTTTTTGCACTACTTGTACACACATTAATTTAAAGTGCTTCATAGGAAAACAAAGGAAAAGAGATGAAACCAATTGAAACACATCAAAACATCACACATAAAAAACATGATATAGATTAATATGTATATCATGTATATGTACAGTATATAATATGAGTATGAAATCTAAACTGCAAATTTAAACAAACAAAAAAAACTAAGATTCGATGGAATTGAACTTGTAAAGTAATATTCAACTTAATAATTTTTAAGCTGCAATAAACTGTAATATTTTAAGTCCTGATTTAAAGGAACCAATAGTATCTCAGGTTTTCAGGAAGTTTGTGTCAGAACTAATTAGTGTAGAGATTACGTTGTACCTCATCTTTCTTATTCTGGTCCTGGGGAAACAGAGTGAAGACGTCTCTGACGACCTGAGAGGTCTGTATGGTTTGAGCAGCAACTCTGGAATTTGTCTAGGTCCAAGACCATTGAGTGTCTTATAAATATCTTAAGTTTCTTTTTACAAACAAGTAGTCAGAGCAGTGATTTAAGGACTGGTGTTTGGCAGAACCGTGTCTTTTGGATCACATGCAGCTGCCTGATTGAGCTTTTTTCTTTTATTATTTTAACAGAAACCGCTACAGACACCATTAAGATATTCTAACCAAGTGAAAATAAAACTTGTTTTGATTAGAAACCCTTTATTCTGGCAATTCTTTAAGGTAGCAGTAAGCTGATACAGCAATATAACCAATAATCTACCACAATTCAATGTTATGGGGAGAGTAGATGGCCAGAATCCAACATGAAAATGTCACTTTCAGTCATTAGAGACTTAAAATTGGAAAACAATAAAATCTCGAGCCTGTCATAAAAGCAAATCTCATCTCATTAGCATTTAAATATTAAGCCAATTATGAGAAAATAAAAGAATGATCAGAGGAGGCCCTGCGGTAAAACTCGCCACCCATGTATGGAGGACATGAACCAGCCGCGTTTTGGGTTTGAGTCCCGGCCCGTTGGCATTTGTTGGATGTCTTCCCCCTCTCTCACAACCCACTTTCCTGTCATTTTGCTAGCAAATAAAGGCAACTAGAGCTGGAAAACTTCTTAAAAGAATGAACAGAGTCCCTCTGCTCAGTGTTTCTTCACCATCCGCTGGTTTCTACAAAAGTTAACTCAGAGTTTTGAAAGAAATTGACAGAAAAATATGAAACTACTTCAGCGTGCTGCAGAGAAGATAGACTCGCTCGAACAAACAGCATGTGGGAGTTCTTTTCTCTTTACAATAATGAAATGTTGTCCGAGCCATCGGTGTTGCCACGGAAACAGGCACTACTGGCATAATTTCCAGCGACTCAGATGCATCTTAATGTAAACAGGGAGATGAATTGAAGCACAGCACTCTTACTCCACTGGCTCCATGACCTAATTTTCTTCTGTGCACTCTGGTGTTTGGATCCAGCACATGAAACTTTATACTATCCAACTCTCTCCGAACACAGTACATTTGAGGGAATAAGTGGAAGCATTGATATTTTCAGAGGAATGTCATATTTGTAATTATCGCATCGCTTCCTCAGGGCCTTGCTGCTATTTAGAGGTGTGTTACCACGGTAACTAATCAACAATCTCTACACAGACAAATGTGCCAAGAAACAAGTACTCTTAAAAAATTCATAGCAAATGTTGAATCTTATTGAAGAGATTTTTAGAATGTGGGTCACAACTGTGTTGCATTTTTTAAAATGGTGAAACATACCAATACTTGTTGTTCAGATTAACTCTAAAACGTCATTTAAGATGGACCTCATGCTTGTTATTGTGCAGGATATATTTAAAGCCGAAACATTAGTTATTATTGCCAAGAAAAAAAGATTTATAAAAGCATAATCTTGTTCATTGGATATGATTATTGGATTGAGCAGCGTGTTAGCATGTCAACAGTTCAGCTGGACTCAGAAAAATAAAAGTCGTAAAAATCCACAATAACATGAGCTTATGTTCTGGTACAATTGTTTTAAAATAAAGTGATAATGTTTGTGAGACCAAAAGTGGAGATTTCTGGATAGTTTACTCCACACCATTAAATTAAATAACAACCAGTAGTTTTCCAATAAAAACTAAATTCTATTTAGAGGATTTCCTGAGTCTGAAAGCCAATCTAGATCCGGACCAAATGCTAAGTTAATCTGTACCCAGTCCTCAGGCGGTTTTACACTTTTCACATTCAGCTGCTGCTCAACTTTTTTATAACAAAATTACTGAATAAGCTTTCTGAATTAGCTAATTTGGAAAGCCCCGAAATCTCAAGAAATGTTGCTGATTAGGTACTTTTTCGTCACATAATAAATACAGAATATGGGAAGAATAAAATGAAATTTTGCAGGGGAGAAAACTATTAGGGTCAAAGTTTAGACAGCTTACTAAAGGTAGACAGTGTTATTGTTCACACCTGGTTGTTCTGTTTCCAGTCTGTGAATCTTTGATAACTGGGATTTTTACTAACATTCAGAGGAAAACTTTTTTTTTTTTTTCTATGTGGAGCAGACGTTTATTTTAATCAAATTAAACATTGCTTTTAATTTAACAGGAACATCACCATGTTGCACTACTTGATCATGATCTTTGAGAAGAACTACCCAGACGCGCTGTACATCCAGGAAGACCTCAGGAGTGTGCCTGAAGCCGCCAAAGTCAAGTAAGAATATTTCTACCCCCAAGCTTCAGCATCAACTTCATGTAGTTTATAATATAAGGTGCAATCTATTAAAGTATGACTGATAACTGCAAACTTTTGTTGATCTTCTTTCTCCTCAGTTTGTCAGAGTTGGAAAAAGAAGTGCACAACATCAAAAGTGGGCTGAAGGCTCTCGAGGCGGTGAGTTGGGCTGAATTAGTTTCCTTCTCCCTCCCGCTGGTTCTTCTGCCGCCTGTAATTATGCTTTTGAGCAGAAACAGTGATGTACGGCATGCTGAGGTGTTTAAATGCTTTTAACGGTTGGCGCTCTGCAGCATGGCTGTGCCACACACAAAAGACAGAAGCAATTATAATTCATTTAGGCGTTTGGTAAACTCTCAGTGACCAGCTTTTGTGTCCCTGTCGCTTCTCACCAGGAGCTGCACTACCAGCAGAGCAGGATGAGGGAACGTGGGGATAAGTTTGTGGCTGTGATCGGTGACTTCATCACTGTGGCCGGGTTTAGCTTCTCTGAACTGGAGGACCAGCTGAGTGAAGCCAAGGAAAAGGTAACTCAATAACTTTCTGGAGCAAACTGAGGTCATCAGTTTTCCAATCTGTTCTTACTGTTTTATACCTTAGCTTCAGAATTACAACGTTATGTTGACATGAAAGACTGGGTGAATTTAAGAGACCATCAGAGCGAAAGCTCATATGTCCACGTGGGTGGCTGTAGTGGATCCGAAGCCAGTCATCCTCGTTGACAAGCCTGTATGTCAAGAGGACTGAGGAATAAAGTAGAAAAGGCGGAATCCGAGAAGCGTGAAGCCTGTGGACATCCCTCTGAGTCCTGCGGGGCGATTTCAGCTGCGCTGAGAAACCCAGAATTGAAAGATTACTCGGGAATGCCCCCTCCCACGTCTTCTCTTTGTCTCTTGAAGTTAGTGTTTTAAATCCCCTCTCTTTCCATTTACAAGTGGAACAACTGGCCTTTTGAACTTTGCTGGCTCAAGTACTGATGTATGGTAGGAAGTGTGTCAGCTGAAGACGTCAGTGGGATGGAGAGAATGTTGGAGTAAGTCGGTGTTGAAAAGATTTATGGGAATATGTTTAATTTGCTGGCTGTCGGTGCTCCAGTTCGCATTTAGCTCTCTGAATGCTTCTAAATCTCAGAGTGGTACTTCAGCACAGATTTTACATTGTACTGCACAATCTATCCTCTCTAATTAACGACAGTGTTGAAGTGCTGAACAGCTGTATTTCTCAGAAGAATCAATGGGTTTCAAGACAGACTGAAGAAAAAGACATGAAACCAGGTTGATGAGTTTCATGCAGAGCCTCCCTTTTGGTTAATTATTTGCTCAAGGAGGGGCGAATATTGGAGGGAACATAGTTTGGACGTCATGGGAGACAAACTTGGAAGAATAGGGCACAGAACAGGTAACAGACTGCACTGACTGCACTACAGTCAGTGCAGTAAAACAAAAGAACCTGTGTTCTCCGGCCCAGACTCCAAACACACAGCTGTGTATGTCTGTGTGGTTGGTAAGTGGGTGTTTGTCAAGGTCCTCTGATGGCCTGGTGGGCTTTCAGTGTAATACAAATATGGAAGTTGGGATCTGTGTTTCTTCTTTAAGAAGGTGAAGGATGACCAAACAGGTCAGCCCACAAAGACTAATAATGCTCCATGGCTACAGATGTGTGTGGCTGCTACAGAAACAGGGCATTGTTATGCACAGTACAAAGGGTTACTGTTGCAAAGGTCATGGAATCACTTAGAGGTTTAAAAAAAAAAAAGCAAAGTATTTCATTAAACTATAAAACCTTCCATGTCTCTATTTCTGACCAAGAAGGATACACAAAATTAGATTAAAAACAAAAATTATGAGCTCTAGTGGGCTGTAAATATCCATGTTTTGGCACCAATGCAAGTTTAATCCAGTATTTTGTACTGCAAGGACTGAACTTTTAAAACTGGCACTTGTAGATCTTTGGTAAGCTTTAAGTAATCTTGTAAGAACATGCTAACAATAATTTCTTCAAATAATTTATAGATCTGTGAGCAGTCACCAAAGCATATCCTCCGTCTGCTTATTCAGGTTTGTTTTATTTACTAAAAAAGGTGAATGGAGGCAAAAATGAATCATGCTCATATTTCAATGACTACCAGCTAAAATGAGTGTGATGCCATTTGGTTAAAAAAAAAAAATACAACAAAAATTATTTTCACAAAGTTCTTTTTTGAAAATTACATGCAAACACAGTATTAATTAAATATACATGCATGTTGAAGACAAATTTGACTTATTGCGTTTCCTACAATGTTCATTTCACGCACCTTAAACTTCTAAAGTTCAGAATGTTTAATTCTGAACTTTCACCAGAATTAAATACTTTTTGAAAGTTCGGGTGAAATTTTATAAGTTCGTACAGTTCAAGCATTTTTCATGTTGCATTTAACATTGCCTGGAATTTTTATGCACTTTTGTTATTTATTATACCAAGTGTATTTGTATTTTCAAGCTTAAATTTTCTCAAATGTTTAGTGAGCACATTAGCTAGTCACTAAACTAGCTAAGCTAGTGACTAGTCACTAAACTAGCTAAACTAAGTGGAGAAATGCTAAGTGCTTTCAGAGGAGGACACTCCTTTGCTTTGCTTTGTTTTGCCTGACACAATGAAAATCATATTCCTTCGTTCATTGAGTGTTTTTGTTTACCCATTTAGCTCAGATCCCGAGGGAGACCAGAGGAAACACTTCTGACCAGATACATAATTACAAGCAGAGGGGAGGGATGATGGTGGGGTTGTTGTCATGGACACTGGGCCCATAATGACAGGATGGTTTTGCTTCCTCAGAAAAGAGCAACTGTGTTTTTCATCACAGCGCTGAGACCACATACAGAAAACTAGACGGTTATAAACAAGAGGGATTTTAAGATGTTCTGTCACTCGACACCCACATAGAAGTGGAAAAGGCATGCTGCATTTCTTTGCTTTCTACTTGATTGTTTTACTGCTTAGCTGTAGTCACTCAATTTCCTCTAACATTTTGGATGAAGGAAGTCTTTCTTCTGATTAGTATAGATTTATATTTAACATCTGTATTTCTTTCATTTGTTAATACCTTTTGAATAAGTCCCAAGTTGTAAAATGAGTGAGTGGCATTGAAAATGATCTAAGTCTCACCACAGAGTAGGTGAAAACTCATACATGGCAATTAAATTAAATTAACCAATACTTACCAGTGCTTAGCTATTAAGCTCATTACTGGGGCCATTGTCCGCTGTGGGATCCACTCCTGTTCTGTTACCTTTAAAAGCTAATCAAACACACAACTCTCCACCAACTGGTAAAACTGTTGGTATTCACATACTTTCAATTGTAAGATGGGGGGAAATAAAACAAAGGAAAGAAGTAAAAGTAATTTTAAAACATAAAAAAAAACTTTATGAAATTATAGTTGCACGCATCTTTATTTCTGAGGTAAAATAGTCTGCATGGACACTCACTAGTTTCTGTATTAGCCAACAAACTAGTAACCAATGAAAAAAAATATTATTTTTCATTTTTGTTAACATATTAAGACTTAAAAACTCGACTGAAGAAAAGTGGACTGAAGTTATTTCTATTTGAAGATGTATCTGTACTGCAGAACAGAGCCGACTGTGTCGGAACGTTTGGCTCCAGGCAGCGTTCTGGCGCCAAGCACTGAACAGCTTGAACAGGACTGTGTGGACATACGGTGGTCAAATCAAGCAGCCTTGCTACGATGTGTGTGTTCCTGCAGCATTTAAGAAAATGAATTTCACATACCAGAGTTTATTTTGTAGGGCATGGGCATTGTATGACCATTTGGTTTATTCTTGGTAATATGGATAATTTCGCAAGATTCAGTTTGTGCATTCATTTTTATCTTAAAATCTAACATCTCTCTTTGTAGTTTGCCAAATCTCTGAAGCACTTTGGAGAAGAAGAAGGGAGGATGCAGCCTGACGACTTCTTCGGCATCTTCGACACCTTCTTGCAGTCGTTCAGCGAAGCTCGGCAGGACCTGGAAAACATGCAGCGGCGCAAGGAGGAGGAAGAGCGGAGGGCACGGATGGAGGCCATGGTGAGACACTCCTGAGAGGCTACGTCTGACTAAATGTACTCTCATCTTCTTCATAATAACAGTTTCTTTAATCCTTATTCAGCTGAAGGAGCAGAGGGAGCGTGAGCGGCGGGCTAAGAAGGGCGGGGCCACAGAGGAGGTCGGCGGGGAGTTTGACGACCTCGTCTCTGCACTACGCTCTGGCGAGGTCTTCGACAAGGACCTTAACAAATTCAAGCGAAACCGGAAGCGCTCCGTCAACCAGCTAGTGGAAGGTGGCGGCCGAGAGAGAGCCGTCACCAAGGTGAACTACTAAAGTTGGAAAGAGGAAGTAGAAAAGCAAAACTTTAGAGATCTAAAATTTGCCGTGGCGTAGATCAACTGTATCCCAGAGCTTTTGATCAGTCACGACTTCCTTTGGAGCAGATGTTAGCAACAGCTGGACTGGACGTGTAGAGATATCCATGGACAGCTACGCTGCCTCAAAAGATGCAACACTCCCCTTGGATTGGTCTTCTAAAGCTGTTTCCGACCTGTTTATCTCCATAGATGGGATGGAAGGATGGAGAGACCACTGTGACACATTGTCCCACGTCATCTGACTGTATCTATTGAACACTGTTCTTCAGGTTCTCCTTGTTGATCACTCCTGCTCTTCCTCAGAAACCTTCTCTGTTCTTCTGAGAGCTCTTTGGTGCTGAAGTTTGGTTATCGGGATCAGAACTCTGGGATTAGTCAGTCACGTTGTATATAGACACCAAATGGAAAGTATGGTATCTTGTGAAGCTTGGCAGGTTAAATATAAACACAAAAGATAGATGAGGGGGTATCTAAGCCATTACGTCCACAGTTATGGTGCTTTTTCCCTGAGAAAAAGAAGATTTTGCCGGTTAATGGATCTACGATCGCAAACGTCTGACACTAAAACAACGGGTATAGAGTCCAGAAATCTCCTGTTGCTTCACAATAGTGAATCCTTACCAGTGGCTTCTGATGGCACACTGCATCCCCAAGAAGATACCAACCACAAATTTTCTAGGGAAAAAAAACAACAACAAAAAAACAACTCCTCACATACAAAACTAAAACAATGATTGTGCCACAAGAATTAAGCCTCAACATGTGTAAATGGTTTGAAAGTCTTTCTGGCATCAAGTAGTGCCAAAGCAGATAAGAAAAACCAATGTAAATGTATTTACACTAAATATTCTGCAATTAGGCGTTGATATATATTTATATTTAGATGCAGACAAGCTAATTGCAAAAGATGTAGAAGTTTGGGTTTTTTTATGTTTCAGCATTTTGGGATTTTGTGCACAATGCATTCTTTTATGGTGTTGCAGGTTCACATTGCTGTTGAAGTTCACTTACTAAATATTTTGTGCTTGACAAATGAGAGGTAACTGCTCATCCTTTTTCACTCCTTCATGTCTTGTTTGCACTGTAGTTTTTTTGTTTCGTTTTGTTTTTTTTGACAAGCATTCAAATTTAAACTCTAGCCAACAAAAAACGGATGAAGGGAATGCCATAAACAAAATTAATGGAGAATTCCTCTTTAATCAGTTTACAATATTGTCGCTATTTGTAGCTACTTATTCTCAAATCTGCCTGTAGTATACTTCATCAGTTTCATTATTGAATCCCCCATTTGTCTCAGACCTCACCTTGTAAGGAGGCAGTTTTTTTTTTTTTCTTGTAACGCTGGGGTATAACAAGGCACTTAAAATTAGACTAAACTGACTGGATACCAACCGGACACAAAGCCTCCATGCTTACTTATTTTGGGCTACTGGTTGCCAAAAAAAACATAGAAGCCAGTTTTATTTGTTTTCATAAGATTTTTCAGTTTTAGTTGGGAGGTGGAGGGGGTTATTATTATTTGCACATGCTTTTCCAAAACTTCAGCAGCAGGAATGATGCAAGTTGCAACAATGGGTTGAATTGTTTGCAATATGTAGATCCATTTCTAAAGGAGAGAGTAACCAGATCTAAGTCATGAGATCTAAACCAGTTCAAAGACCATAACATTTCCTAGTTTCATTCATTCTAGGTTTGAATAACTAGCAAGGACCAGTTTGTGAGGCGTCCAAGACTGCAATCAGTCTGTGGGAATAAGATGTTTGAACTCCTTGACTTTGTTCAGACAGGCTAAAGACGTTGCAAAACAGACGCTTATTCAGTTTGCTGGAAAACAGAAGTAGTTGTTTCCATAGCAACAGTTAAAATAAACCAAACCCACTTGTTTACAATGTTATTTATATTAGGTAAGAAATATCCCGACTTTATATATAAGGAAAACCGTATACATCCATGTGCTCAACTACAAAAAGGACTAAACAAAGGCCTCTCCATTTGACCCATATTTCTACATCTTATCTGCTAAATGTTTGTAAATATTCACCGTTAAGTGCCTCAGATCCTGTTTTTTTTTTCACACAAATCATTCCTTTGTTTTAGTGCTTGTGGCTTTGCAGAAATCTGTTTTATATGGTCATTAAATTATAGTTGGTTTGCAGTAACTGGCGCCATCTTGTGGTCAAAGATGGTATAATTGATTTTCAAGTCAATCTAAGCTCCAGGTACTACAGAAATCGCCTCAAAACAACTTCTTTTTTGGGGGGCTGTGATTGATTGTGTAGTGTGCAGATAATCCCCCGTAGCTTTAATTTATCCTTCTTTTTTTTTTCACTGTGACGCCTCATATGATTTACGTTTTCATCAGACTAAAAAGACCCAGATGTGAAGTTGAGATGGCGCAGAGAGCTGCAGTCTCTAGAGATTAGCCCTTACACCAAATTATTTAGACACTTTAAATTAAAAAGAGGAAACATCTCTTCTTAAACCAGCATTTTAATCTATTTTTGAGCTCTTCTTTTTAACCTCTGCTCTCCTTCCTCTTGCAGCTAATCAGTCACTATACCAGACTTCAGCAGACCATTTTTAAATTCCTCATTTAGAGCTTTAACCCATTTAGTGCAGAGTATTCACTGAGGGATATTTGAAAAGTTGTCAGTATTAATACATGTTTGTGTTGTTACATGTTTGGATGCTTATTTGGCCATTGACTGGCTGTTTTGAAGTGTAAAGATGGAAATCAGAGGAAAGAAATTCGTAGCTTGTTCAATGCACTTTTTATAATGATGATGGGACATTTCCATTTGCAGCACCAGTTTCAGGGACTTGGCTCCTTCTGAAGACGATAGTTGTGCAGCAAATTAGTGTTGCTAAAAGTAAGGCGCGTAGGGAGAAGAATGGAAAGTGAGGACAAGGATGCTGGCTGGACCGCCGTCAAACAAGTTGACAGTCAGTGTGAGTGGCAGGGATGGGATGTGGAAAATCATTTAAAAAAAAAAAAGAAAACTTCTAGGGGTTTTGGGTGGGTTCTGTCTCCACCGTATTTGTTGTTACATGCACATGAAGTTGATCTGCATGCCTACAGAAGGTTGCACAATGTATGATTTATTGATCATTTAAAAGAGCATTGCTTGTAGAATGCAACCCACCTGTTACACCACAGTTTGTACTGCCTGAGAAAAGTCGCACCCATTCTTTGAGTTTGTATAATTGTGAGAAGTCAGTATTTTTTACAGTTGGACATTTAAAAAAAACATGCTCCACTGAATGATGTACAGTTGGAAAACAGAAAAGCATTTTGTACACCTTTGTTGATGTTTGAGGTAAGATAAAAAAAAAAAAAAGATGAAATCATTGAGGAATGTTCCATTGTTCCTGTACATTGTACCTCTATTTATTTGCCTTATTTAGTTTGGTATATTTTGTATGTACACACAGCATTACAGCAAAATGTTATATTAAAAATATGAATAATTGAACTGTGGTCCATGTTTGGATAATTCTGAGACTTGTACAAGAATGAACCCATTTTGTTTTGGTTTCTATAACTTCATTTTTGTATTTTATTTTCTCACCCCATGTCTTTTGTAGGGTTAAAATAAACTGATGTCCCTAAAAACTGATTGTCTCTGCAACTGCATTTGGTCTTGAAACAAATTTTGAGGTAATGTGGTGAGCAACGTTTGAAACGCATTTAATGGGAATCGTTTGGGTGCCAAGTTATTCAAAACCATACTGTTCCCAGTTATGATTCCACAGGATTGTCAAAAGCCCTGTGTCAATTGGTATGTTGTGATGATTCACAAATTTTCAGAACTATTTTTCTGCACTTGTGTGGACTTATTAACTAATCTTTCACAATAACAAACTCTTTAATCTTCAAGTAGGTCTCCAGATGTGTTTGGATGAGTTGTCCTTTTGCAAATGAGACAGTGGAACACATCTCATTTGTGATGTTCTACTTATCACAATCTTTGATAAGTGGAACACAATGGATGGACAAGTAATCACACACAGTGGTACTTTTGCATATTTTTTACTAAAATGCAATGACATCAAATAATTTAATCTGTGATATAATTCTTCATAAATGCCACAAGAGGGCAATATGCACACATTTTCATAGGTCAACAAGCTGTAATCATTGATTTTTTTTAAATTTATTTATTTTTTCATAAAAAAAACATTTCTAGATCTCTAAAACTTTACGCACGTTGACCTAGAGTTGCCTCACTCTTAAGCTGCTTCTCTTCCATCTCTGTTGTTTGTGGAGTGATGGTATGCAAAGCCATTTACATAGATAAACAAATAACATAAATAGAGAACGAATTCTTGAACATTTATGGTTTAATTGAAATGTATATGAAAGAAAAAACATCAAACATTTCTACATTTAAACAAAATCTTATTTTGCTGAAGACAGTAACCAGATCTTGATTATCCAGTTTTTTATTTATTTTTATTTTTTTACATAAAGAGATGACAAAAAAACCCCACTTCCATCTCAATTAATTAGATCTTTTCAAATGTGTCTATTGAATTTATATAAAAAGAAAAAGACCTTTTCACAATAAAAAAAAAATCATTTGATTTAGTAGTTTTGCTATTATATTAAACATCATGTTTAACATGTTTCAGAATTTTCTTTAACATAGAAAGTCCTCCAGGATCAGTACTTCTGTGATTTTCCAATTTCTTCAAAACCTTCCATTCACCTTAAGCAAGGTAATCAGATACACTCAGAGTGACAAAGGTGGTTGTAAAAGAAAAGAAGACTTCTGCAGGGATTTTTACTATTTCAAGTATTGGAATAAAATTAAACACAACTTCTGCAGCCAATAATGCAAACATTACTGCAAGTTGGCCCGCCACCCTAAGGATGAGTGCTCCAAACAGTGGACTGAAGACCAAACTTGTGCTGCTGGAAGACATGGTATTGAGGAGAAAACTAACTAAAGATATCAAAACTAGATCAACCAGAAAAGAAATCCATGAACCTAGTATGAGAGTTAGCGTTGAAGATAAAACTGCACAAGTAATGTGGACCTCAAATGGCATTTTTATGTTGATGTCAGATGTAAGGTTTTCTGTTTGTGTCCTGCAGAATTTTCCTCTGGAATCTGGAGCAAGGTAAACAAATCATGCAGGAGGTGGCTGAAGGTGGACAACAAGAAAGCTTTTGGAGAGTTTCTAAGACCTGATGTTGAGAGAAAAAACATAGTAATTGCTAGACTTTATCTATGAGAATGTTTAATATGGAGAAAATTATTTATTTTTCACTAAATCTATTTTTTTCCAGACTAAGGTAAGTTACCAAAATATATAACCCAAATATATATGTTGGATGACTAAGCAATTGATGTTTAGTCATCAATTGTTCTATTGATAACTATCAATAGGTAGTTATTGATAGTTATCAATAACAATCTATTGATAGTTAACTATTGATAACTATTGATAGTTATCAATAGTTCTATTGATAACTAATAGTTCTATTGATAACTATCAATAGAACAATGACCTGCAACAGAATGGCTGATATAAATAATTGTGGTTACCCAAGTACAGATGTGCATAAATATCTAAACATCTCATTAAGGTGAATAAATGCAGTAATATGAGGCACATTCCCTTAAAAAATTTACAAATTTAAGTTATTGCTTCTAAAATGGGTACTTCAATGTATTGAAATATGGCATTAACTACATTTTTCCCTTCACTGTATATTTTTATGCCATAGGTGGCACTGTAGAATGTCAATTAAGAAGCTGCTAACATTTTAAATTTACTTGAGGGATAAATATGTGTGAAGGTTAATAGTTTTGTGTGTCTTTTGTCAGTTCTGTAATGGACTCACCAAAACTGCCTCAGTTTCTTCTCATTTGGAGTAGCAGGATTGTTCCTGGTATCCAATCAGCCCTAAACATGATATGAAGAAAATATCAGAAGATATGTTTGATGCACATCAGGCTGTTTATCTGCCTTAGGTATCTTTGCTCTTTAAATTGTTCTGCAGATTTTGTTCTTTTGTCCATACCTTGTGCAAAGCAGTTTAATATTTCTTGAAAACATATGAATGAATCCCTTTTTATCGAAAACAAGATAAACATTAGAACAAAGGTTGTCTGAGAAAATAAGGGTAATAATGGTGTTTGGAGTTAAATATGGGTCTCACTTCAGGCAAACTACAGTACAGGTCAGCAATTTGAATATTGTGAAAAAATTCTGTATTTTTCCTCACTTCAGAAAATGAAACTCATTTCTCCGTTGTGACAGGGATTGACTAGCCTTGAGACAATAAAAATCCATTAAAGAATTTGGGAGAGCTGAACAAGTCAGAAGCATCTATTGCATTTCATTTGGAAATCAATGTCCAAGAGTCCAGAGGGAGAGTAGAGAGTCACAAAATCAATGTTGATTAAAGACCGGTGTGAAGTTTTCACAATTAGAGAATATTTTGAAGTGCCATTTCATCTGATGGAGTTAGGTCACTGCATTTTCTGAATTCTACAGTCAATTCCTCTTTCCTTTAATATTCTAATTAGCAGACATCAAATTTCATTAGCTGGAAGCCATAATCATAAAATTTTCAAGAGGCTACAAATACTTCACTCTTTGTGTAATTGATCTATATATTACTTTCACTTTCTGAAATGAGTGACAAAATAAAATCACATTTCTTATAGAATGATGTGTACAATCAATCAGTTGCGGAATCCCAATAACAATGAAACATTTATTAAAATTATATTTACATACCTGATTAAAGATGCAAAAGGTGTTTCAAAACAGTGATCAACGGCGCCGATTGTCTCTTTTTTTCCTGTTTAGATTCACACTGTTTGTTGACCAGCAGCCACCTCCATCCTGTAAGTAGCAACGTTTAGTCTGACTTGAGACTAAAAATATAAAACATGGACAACTGTAATCTGTCTGTTTTTATCTTTTAAATCACAGCTGAATGTGGTTTGTCAACACAAACTGTCTGGTGACTAATAGCTGCAGCGATGTCAGGTATTTCTGTTCTTTGTTTCTTCAAAGAACCAATGTGGCTTATATAAAAAGCTTGGTCTTCTTATATAGAAAAGATTTTTGAACAAGGCTTTTTTTATGCAAAACAATTTCTGTTTTATGAATGATATCTCTCTGACCAATTATTCAGCTTAATTTAAAAGGGAATTATTTAAATGCCAGTCGGTAATCTCAGGCTTTAACATAAAAATAAGTCAAGTTAGCCATTAAAGAGACATTTTATTCTTGAATTAAACCAAAATGGTCAGCTGAGGAGAAGCTAAAAATCAAGATGACATCTAGTGACGCATGTGTTTTGCTTTGGAAATGATTAGTCATGAAGCAGAATGACATCAACAAATTCTTAAAATGTTATGGACACATTATGCAAGCATTTGTGATCAAATCAGTTTCTTTTTATGTTCCATGTAGCCTGTTCTTTACTACATCGTTCTTTACTATATCGTATTTATTAGTACGATAAAATAATGGGATACCCAGGTTTTCTTTTTGTTTCAATCAAAGGTTAACATAAACAAAACTTAGGGATGGTTAGAAATAATATAGTGTTCAAGAACACAGGGAAATATCTGCAACAGGTGGGACACCAACTGCTGAGAACCAGACTTTGTTTTAGGGAATTCACTTCTCTTTTTGACTAAATAGAAATGGGTCTCATTTTCATTTTTCTATTTTATGCCTGGAATTTATGTCAGCATGCAAAAATTGAAAAAAAAAGTCATTTAAAATAAGCTCAATCTTAATTTGGTTTGGCTTGAATGAATGGCTGAGTGGCTTATTTCTACAATTACATTAAATCAAGAGTAAAGGACATGCCTGTAGAGATGTGTAGAATGATAGGATTCATTTTAAGGCTTTAATATAAAAAGAAAAACAGCTGACAGAAAATTGGCAAGTGTAACCCAGGGTAAAAACTGCCTTAGTCCCACCTTTGCTACCTCATTGGTTAGAGTGACAGTCAGTCACACAGTGCAATCAGCCAATCACTGCACCTGAAGTAGGTTTTTCAGGCCTGCTCCAGCTTTCCCAATCAGCTGTGAGAGGGAGAGCTGGAGACAAAGATCTGAATATCCATGAAGCTGCCATGCACTGATCTTTAAAAGGAATTGGCCAGGTGATTTCCCCTTTTTGGGGTTAAAGGATGGCGAGCTTCTAAGATCTGGCTGGAGCCAGGAGAACCGAATTTCACTCCATACTGGTCTGGTTTGATGGTCCATGAACTTTCCCCTCCTTCTCATTACACAGACACACTACCCATTATTCACCCTTTCCATCAGAGCTGAATTGCGCTTGGACATTTTCCCTTAAAGTTTCTGGATAAACAAACTATGGACTTTTAAATGTGTGTCGGTCAGACACTGTGTTGACCAAGCGGGGAAAAGTGAAGGACTCTGTGCACATTAGAACATCAACTGCAGTATTGTGTATATATTTATTGTATTTTGGTTTCCATGTATGTTTTGTGTTTTGTATTGTTTATTTAATTTTCTTCTTTAAAAAAAATACATAGTATTGAAAACAGTTACTCTCTTGTATTGTTTTATTGATTTCTGACGACAGCTCCAGCAGACGAATTTAGTTTTCTGATGTCAGAAGCTATCTAGTCCTTCAGTGCATTAAGTACTGCTACATTATAAACATCAAATAGTGCTACACAAGCAACTTTGTTTGATATCATCCAGTATGACACAAATATTTATGAATCAGAATCATGTTTTATTAAATTAGTTCAACATGTTAGCACCATCATTAGTCCAGGTCATGATTGTTTCATACAATATCTGTCAAGTTTTTGGATTAAAAAAACTGCTTATATTTTAACTGAAATAAAACTCAATGGGTGTCCAGTTTGTTTACTTGTTACTTCATATTAAGTCATGTTCTAGATTCAAACTGTAACCATGTAGTTTCCCATAGTTTCTGGAAACTATGGGAAAATTGTCTGCATATTTTTGTAAAAACTTTAAAAACTATAAGGACATTTGAGGTCAGTGAATACAACTTTTTATTATGACAAAAGAAACTAATGCTCAGACCATAGTAAGGATCACCACTGTGAAACCCATATAATCTACAAAGTGGACTAAAGAACTCATGTTAAGTACAAAAATGCAACAATAAATTTTATAAAGTAAGATAATGAAACGTTAGGCTGCGTTAAACAAACATAATAAACTGTTAAAAAAACATTCATGGTATTGTTAGCTGCAATAACGCAAATCAGATATGGTGTGAAATATAACTACAGATAATTAAAGACATTCAGAATGTAAACATCATTAATGTTCAGTTAGTTAATTGAGAAACACACATTTAGGTTTGTAGCGTCTGTAGACCGAAAGAGGAAAAAATAAGCTCATGTATGACACTGATAGTTTTTACTAAACAGAAATTAGACAAAGAATAAACACTGTTTTGCTAAAATAATTAGAGGTAAAGACAAATTAATCTTCCAAGTAATGTAAACGTCAGTTGAAATGACAAATCAGATTTTATTATGTAATTGAAGCAGCTTTTAAAGAGAGACTGTTTGAAAAAGTCTGGAAAACAGTGGAATGTCCTTTTGATATATTCCAAGGACATAAGCCTAATAATGATTATAAAGTGATGTGATTTTATGTTAATCTGTATCAGATAGTAAAAGCTGCTGCCTCCACTTGTCACAACACCTCTTGGTTTTTCCACTCATGAATAGAATTAAAAAAACGTTCTTGATCCAAATAGCAAAAAGGTTCTAAGTTCAGGTTAAATTGTACTTGTGGTTTTTAAGCTTGATCTAAAATGCAGAACTTTTTTTTTCTTTTAGAAATTTAACAAAAATGCCAAGATTCACAACACATGGTTTCGGGAACTGGCGTATTAACTGAATACTCCTCCAAGCCCCCCGTTCCACTCACACTTCCCTGCTGTCAAACTGTGACATCTGCTGCACTCCTCCTGAGCATCCTGCCAAGACCACAGGAGGGTTACGAAAAGAGCTACTGATTTTGAAATGGAATTGATCTAAGTACAAATGCCAGAAAGCTATTTTCTCTGTTAGATCCTACAGATTTTAAGACCTGACTACTTCTCAGGCAGGTTCAGAGTTAAAAAATTGTTCTCAAATGTCCAGAAAAAACACTAATTGTTTTTGGATAAATATGGAATTTTGTGATTGTATAGGAGCCTGAGTTATTGGTACACATTTGGGTTTGCAGAGAAGGACTTTCTTCATCTTGCAGTTCAGTTTTCCTGTGTCCATTAATGGTGAAAGTCTCTCTTCCCGCCCGTCTTGCTGAGCAGTTTCACATCCATGATGACAATGTCGTGGCTCACAGCCTTACACATATCGTAGACCGTAAGCGCTGCCACAGAGGCAGCCGTCAGCGCCTCCATCTCCACCCCCGTCCTGCCCGTGGTGTGACAGGTTGCAGTGATAATAACAGAGCAGTGCAGCTCATCCAGTTGAAATGAAATGGAGGCGTGATCCAGTGGGAGCGGGTGGCAAAGAGGGATGAGGGTAGAGGTCTGTTTTGATGCCATGATGCCGGCCAGCTGAGCCACAGTTAAAGCATCACCTTTGGCCAGCTGGTTATCCCGGAGGAGGCGGAAAGCGACGGCGCCCAGGATGACGGTGGCACCGGCTGTGGCTGTTCGATGCGTGGCAAGCTTCCCCCCAACGTCCACCATTGTTGCTCGGCCCTGGGCGTCTGTGTGCGTCAGCTGGGGTTTAGCGCTACTGGGACTGTCTAAGGCTGATGGGGTCTTATGCGTGTGGTCTTCACCAGAACTTTGACTATGAAACAACCTGAAGCTTAGATTTTTCTGATTCATTTTGGCGTTCAGTGTGCAAAAAGCAGAAAGGGACTGACTCCTTGGGTTGTTAGGAACACTGGATTGTGCGTACCTGAGGGGGTCTTCATTAATGAAGCTCACATTTGTGCGTTTCTTAGTGTGACGGCTGGTGAAAATGAGATCGTAATCATAGTCTGAGGAGTGAAGCGGCGTCACATCGTGGCACTTCTCTTTGCTAATATGGGTCTTAATGAGTGAACCGCCACTCACTGAGGTCTTAAAGCAGCAACTAAAGGCTGTCTGTGTTGAAGCAGTGCATCCAGGAAGGCACAGAAACTCCTTACAAGACTCATCAGAAGACGCAGTCAAATAAAAGAACGGGCCAAGTTTTAGCTCAATAAAGATGAATGAAGCCCTTTGTCGGTTTTCTGGCCTTGTGAGAAACATCTCAGAGAAATCTGTCACACCAAAAACAGAAAACATATGAAAGACAAGTTTTAAACAGAATAATTCATGAGCAAAAAAGCGAAAGAACACAAAAACTGATTACGTACAGCTGAGTCACCCACCAATGAGGACCATAGGTCTGTTCTTCATCTGAGAGATAGTGAACATGCCTGAAGAAAAAAAAACAAATCTATTACTTCCTAGATAAATGTATTAACTGGTAACTACCACACAACGCTGACTGGGTGTTGACCTGCATGTTGCTTTTTCTTCCTGCCCACAGCAGCCCCGATAATTCGCAGCAGCTCCTCATCAGACGCTCCAGAACGGAGAATATCTCTGAGGGAAACTTCAGAGTTACCGAACAAACACACCTGAGAATCAAACAGGAGAGCAAATCAAAAACAAGAACATATAGTCTTAATCTTAGCCATGACTTCTGGCTTTTAGTTTATGCATTTTATGAAAGACATGTTATAATGTCTGAGAAAATTTGATGAAGTCAACTTTTACCTTGAGGTTTCCATCTGCAGTGATGCGCAAACGGTTACAGGAGCCACAGAAATTGTCTGACATGGAAGTAATGAAGCCCAGTTGACCTTTGAAACCAGGAACTTTAAAAGTCTGAAAGCAGAAAGAAGTGTTGAAAAGAATTTAGGGAAAAAATTTAGTGATTATGTAATAAAACTGTCATAGTTCAAATGGACAGTTTGTGTACTTTTTCCTCAGCTCTGCTCCTGAACATTACAGACTTAAGAATCCAATGAGAGTACTCAAAGGACTCTTAAGTCTGTAAGACTGATCAGTAGCATAAATTGTAAACCCCTTAGGTTTAATTTACACAAGCAAAACAAAATGAAAACAGCAGTTTTCTTTCAGTTGGGTTGGAAAGAGAGTTGATAGCCTATAGTCCCAATCTATAGGCTATCATTAGTATTAAATTTTTGTATCATTTCCCTTATAGACTATTTTGTGTATAATTGTTAAATGGAACTATATATAAAATCTCAATAATATACATTAAAGTTTGTTGTTGTATCATCACACAATTTAAAAACGTTTAAGAAGTGTGAAAACCTTTGTAGTATATAAAAATTATGTTCCATCAGAAGTGGAGAACCTGACCTTGGCAGTGTCAGCAGGTCCAGACTGAAGCCTTTCCAGATTGGGCCACTGCTGTCTGATCTGGTCCAGCATCTCCTGGTAACTCACCATCTTCTTAAAGTTCCACTTGTTTCCTGCAGAGACCAGAGGAAGTCATGCTGAATTTGTTCAATGGGTTTGTGCTTAAAAAAATATCTACAACAAAAGTCATTTTGTGAGAAGAAAATACTCACCATCGAATGGCATGTACTCAATGAAGCGAACCTCCAGAGGCTTCTTCTCTGTGAGTTGCACAAAATCTAAGAGCTCATCCTCATTCAGGCCTCTCATCACCACACAGTTGATCTGTAGATGGCAGCACATAACAATAGACCAAGGTTATATAACCATAAAAATGTTAAATACAAGGCCTCAAAGTGGGAGGACATTTTTTCAGCACGGTAAAAAGAGGATGAAAGGTCTGTAATCAACTGTTTGACATGTTGACAATAGATTGGGAGGATTTAGTCTAACTGCAGTTCTCTGATCAGGCAGTAGATGTCACTCTAATTAAGTTTTTAAGATGACTAAAGTCTTGAAAGCTACCCAGTTTGGTTTAAGCATTTTAATTACTCATCTGTCTGTAGACTAGTTACGTTTAGGCCAGTAACTGATATATGATGATCAATACACATCTGCCAAGTGCAAAATTCAAAATTCACTTGCTTTTCACACTTTAATGAATGGCTATAAGAAGTGGGTCACTGTGTCACGCAATATTTATAATCCAGTGAAACAAAGTCGTAGGAAGCTGAATGTTCCTAGATCCCCCGATGAAGTAAAAATGATAAAAATGCTTCAGTTTTATTTTATATAAATTGTCATCAGTACAAATAATTATGGCACCAGTTATGTTCTCACAATTATTTCTAACTGCGAGATAACTTAACTAAAAAAAAACCCACTTTTCAGTATTATTATATGTTTCTTTGGTAAAAGTGGAATTTTCTGAAGCTTTTTATACATATTTACAAGAAGTGTGACATGTATGATTATTCCTTAAGTTTGAGACATACCTTGACTGGATTGTAGCCTAATTCAACCGCTTTGTCAATGCTCTCCATGACTTTATGAAAACCTGAGGAAAAAGAAGAAGCCAGTTAAGGGCATTGTGAATAAAGACGTTACTGAAATCAACACAAAAATAAATAATAAGTAATACTTCCTACAATGTATTCTACTTCAGCTTTAAAGGCTTTCTTTGTTCATAACTTAAACTGTAAAGACATCAGCATCCAATCCCTCTGCAGTAGTCAGAGCTTTGTGACAGTCAACTATAGAGAATAGGATCATTTGTTTCTATGAAAATAAGACAAATCCAGGGAGCTGCAGGTAATCTTCTCTGTGGGAGGTGGATTAATTGATCTACAACAATGGAAATTAAATATCACATTTATTGTTCTACTAATCTCAAACTTTAAGATTATTTTCAGTTTGCAATTTTCAGCAACTAATCTCAAAATAAACAAACAACACTGTCTCCATGTTCTGTTTTTTTTCTCCCGTTTCATTTCCTAATCTCATTCGGTCCATCTGTCCCTGCCTTTCTGAAGCCAACCAGTCAAAGCTCTGGCCTGCTGCTACCTCTAGGCTGACTGCCTGGGGCTTACGGACTCGTCCTGGAACCTGCTGGGGTTTATCAACAAAACACACTGATTCTGTCTTTTAGCAGTTTTGTAACTCAGGATAGAAAAGGATCTGCCTGAATGAATCCCCAAATGTACTTTGTCATCAGACACAGAGAGTCGGCTGGTTAAGGACATAAAAACAAAGAGCGGCATCAGTCTCCATAACAACCAGTTGTCTCTAGTCAATATCACTCCCAAAAATCTCTTTTATTAGATGAGACCAAGATTGAAGGTTTCTGGCATGTGGATCTGGCATGTAGGATGAATATGAATCTGTGGAAAAGTTCCTCATCCCAAATGCCAAGTATGGTGGAGGATCTGTGATGCTGTGGGCCTGATTCTCTACCTCAGGTTTTATTTAAAATATCCCTTTCTCTGTTTACACCAACCGTGTTAAGTTTCACAGGAGAGAAGTAAGAGCTGTTCTATGAGTAAAAGAGAGATGAACGAAGTATTAATAGCACTGATGCCAATAATAATGGAAAAGAAAATTCTGCAAATAAACAACAGTTTATTTTACCATGTGTTTGCTAAGGGTCTCTGGGTGCACTTCAACAGTCATTACAGGTTAAATCTTTATCCTCACCTTTTCGCCTGACTACGAACTCAAATTTTGCTGGAACCAAAGAGTCGAGGCTGATGTTTATCAGGTCCAGTCCAGCATCTTTCAGCTTTGGCAAAAGTCGGGATAAGTTAATGCCATTGGTTGTAACTGCAACAGTTTTCAGACCCACTAGCTTTTTCAGTTCAGCTGCAGAATAAAAAAGCAAAAGAGAAAGATGAAAGAGTGAAGAAAAATGTATTCTATAAACCAAACCAAAAAAACAAATCTTTGTGGTTTAATCTCAAACCACAAATAATTGTCATATCTTTAATGCCTCTTGAAAAAAAGCATAGGATTTAAATTTAAACTGCTCTCCAAAACACATTACTCAGCATTACTCAGCATTTTGTAGGACTTCATTCTACAAAACACTACAGAGCTCACAAAATATTCATAACTTATTACTGTTGCAATTGAAATAATGATTTTGAGAAATTGTAATAAAGTAATGACATCTACTTGTTTTACACTTAGGTTTCTGCTTTGCGACAAGACAGCTTTGGATGACACTGACAGTAGAATGGCCTGTGGTTCTAACTTAAATACATCAACCATTAAATTTAATTCAAAAGCAGCAAAAACCTTGCATAGATTGATGATATAAGTCTCTCTGAAGAGTCTCAAACTGATTGTTTTTGAGACTCCTGGCTCTTTCTTTCATATTTTATAATCTGTGCTTATAATTTTTAACTAAGTATCTGTTAAAAAAAACACAATTAAAGGCAAAAATATAATGTTCTACAGAAAAACAGTGGACTAAAAGGTTAATTTTAATTTTCCACTGGATTAGAGCTTAAAAAGAGTCACCTGACATTCCACTGGTCATGTGACCCATGACACTGCAGTAAGTTTATCTTTATGCTGCAGCCCTTAGTCCTCTTTATGTGATTGTGTTGTTAACAGTATAAAGGCGGCTCACAGAGCAGAGGTTGAAAAGGTTCATTTCCAAATGAGGCTGTAAAATTAAAGCAAAGATAATCGGTCATTAAACTGAACCAACAGTTGCAATGTGACAATTACCTTCACTTCCACAAACTTTTGCTTCAACCTGAAGGAATGCAGCAAAAATCTGTTTAGTTCTGGTGCAGTCAGCTGTGCTGGCACATGAGCCACCGTCTGAGAGGACGGTTACAACATCCATCTGATCATTCAGGAAGCTATATAAACAAGCCTGTGTTCAGCAGAAGCTTTCAGAGTTATCAGTGAGAGAAACAAAAAAGGTCTCTTCAAAGGAATGAGTGTACTACTTGAGAAATAATTCATTCAGATCACTAAAATAAGTTTAACTGTAAAAACAAATCTAAGCATAGTTTCGGGGCATTTTGGAGAAGAAGGGCATCTTGTACTTTAATCTTCCTGCTGCTAAGCCTTGAGCTTGTTATCTCGGTAGGAGGAACATTTATGAGTGTGTTGTCTATTGTTCATTCTTTTGATCTGACAACGATCATGGTTTCATAAATATTGTTTATAATTAATAAATATGAGCACAAAGGAGTCACAAAGAGAAGTCTTCTGTTCATTCTTGCTTATAGCGTCTGGCATCCTAAGGCCCCATCTTTGTATTGTGCTCATTTTGACATATTACATTCAAATGTTTCATTGAATTTCATTGGGATTTTATCTGACAAACCAACCAAACTTAGTGCTTTAATGTTAAGTAGGTAGGAAAATGTTACATTCATCTACTTAAAATGTGGTGTGTATTTTTATCCTATCAGTTTTTTTCACTTCACAATTATGCAGTAAGTTGTTAGTTTAGCACATAAAAATCTAAATAAAACACTATTACATTTGTGACTGTAACGACAACAAAGTGTGAACATGTTCAAGGTCCATAAGTGTTTCTTACCAATGATATCCAGAACATCGGGTCTGATGAGAGGCTCCCCGCCAGTGAGTCGGATTTTATCCACTCCCTCTCGGACAAAGAGCTGAGCGAGGGTTAGCACCTCTGAGGTGGAGAGCAGCTGGCCCCGCGGCGTGAGCTTCACTCCCTCCTCTGGCATGCAATACTGACCTGAGCGACAGGAACATCCAACATGCAAGCTAAATAAAAACACGTCATTATAGACACAAAACATGAAGGAGGATAAAAAAAACAATACAGTAATGGGTGTCGTGAAGTACTAGGATGAGCTTAAAAGTCAAAGTTTTGTAAAATGAACATCATTTATTAGACAGACCATTTTAATGCTAAGATTAGTCAAAAATCTAAATTTGCGCAAACTCCATAATCAAAATAATTTCACTATTTGAAAGCAAACAGTGTGAGAAAAATTTTAACCCTTTAAATGTAGTCCTACAAAAAAATATAACTTGCTCACGACTTTTCTGATAACCCATTCTTGTACTACAAAGATTTGCTTATTCATCCATCTAATACACGCTTTTTGTTGAGTAAAACAGATTTTATCTAAATAGGTTTGTTTAGCAAACTGACTATTTCAGTTTGTTGCTTTCATTTAAAGCAATAGTTAGGAATATATTTCTTTTAAGATAGAACCAAAACATTATTGACATATTTTGTTCCAAGCACAGTGGACCTAAATACTTAATGAAAAAAAAAACACTAAGATCCATTTAATACTTGGAGGTCTTAGAAGGAACAAAACAGAAACCATGAAAGTTACATCCTTTGATTATGAAAAATTAGTGAAAGGTTTATTATATTCTGTGCAACAAACATCTGAAAGCTACAATGAAACTTAAAGAATGCCAACATGTAGGCTTAAATTTTTGCAAGCAATGATAAGTGAAATGGAAAAAACTTTTAACAACGATGGTTGTGAAAGTTCTTCTGAGCTTTGTTGCTTCTGCAGCTAGGAGAAAAGTTCATCAGACTCACCACAATAAGACATTATAATTTAGAGTTATAAATAACACAACAAATGCAATCTATATGTTTTACACACATTACCTTGTGTGTTGTGGTACATTTACTCAGGTTTATTGTACAGCGGGTCTCATCCCAGCCCTAGTTTACTCACAGCGGAGGTTGCATTTCTCAGTCAGAGAGATGCGTAGGTAGTTATGTCTGCGGCCAAAGCTGTCAGTCAAGAAAGCTGAAAACGGTAGGACCTTCTCATCTGTTAATCTCTCCTGGAAGAGAAAACCAGAAAAATAAATACTAATAAAAAAAAATGTGTCTTTGAAACAGTGTTGTCAGACACACTTGTTCAATTAATAGAAATAAACAATATTATTTGCTTCTAAAAAGCTAGAGGAAACATTTTTTTTCAAAATGATCTGTGACCTATAGATGCCAGAAAGTTACAGGCCAAAGGCAGGAATGTGTAACCCCATCAGATGGAACACAGATCTCATCTGAATCTGTACTCGTGTGGCGTTGCAGCAGAGAAGCAGTGTTAAATGCAAAGCTTAACAAAAATCCCACTAAAAATAATCTTTTGATTTCCTAAACTGAAATGATTATCAAAATAATCCAGTCCTATATTTTAGTACAATGTTTTCACTAGCATTAGAGGGTGGAAGAAACAGTATTAAGCTGTCAGGTTAGCATGTTCATGTTACTCTAAGATAGACTTTGTTTAAGCTAATGTATTAAATTCAGAGTCATTGATTATGTCATAACATGGATTTTGCTGCAGAAATAGAGAACTTTTCACAAAAAGGGAATCCAAGTCATGAAAAGTAAAACAAACAAAATCATGTTTATTTTTGCACATCTTGGTCATTTAGAATGCAGATCTTGGTTATTTGTAATATTAAATCACATGTATTGCTAGTCAGCATGGTGTTGGTTAATAATCAACCCGGAAAGATGGTCTGATTCAGGCCTCAACGTGAACTCAGACTGCAGTTCCTTAACAACAACTTTGCCACCACACCTCATTATCCGAACCGGAAAAACTCCAGGAACCCTGAAACCCTGAACCCAGATCCCCAGTTTTAACCTGCAGCCCGTATTCCAGCACCAGTCTTACCAATCTGGGTCTGGTCTGGAAGTTTGCAGCAGTCACTGAGGTATCTCGGAGTTCAAGCTCATTCTCCTGGTGCGTAGCGCTGGAAAACAGCCGCTGGTCGCTTCTGTTGTGGCACCGAGCGAAGAATATTCTGGCATTTCTCAAACTGTAGCAGATACGTGTTCCAGCAGCCATGTTAGCCTTGGTTTCTGACACCCAGCGGTAGTGAGCTTTTTTACAAACATATCAGTTCACCCTAAGAATACCGGGGGACTGTCAGGGGCGGAAACTCATCAACCAATCATGTGAACAGACGTCATTCCCGCTACATGCTGGGTAATGTAGTTTAAAACGCTCAGTTAGATTGGATTACGGCGATCAGATGGTGGTGGTATTTGTATGTAGGCACATTAGTAGCTTTACTTAAAAACAGACCGCATATTTGAACCATGTGAACGAAGCAAAAAAGTAATTAAAAGAAAAAAAATGAGTTATTGGTAAAAAGTGTATTATTGTGCTTGTTATAAACGGTGTGGGATCTTATTAAAAATGCATTAGAATTGTGTCTATTGGACAAAAAGTATTTGTGTTTTTTTTTTCTTCGTCCAGTGTTAGTATAAAAGAAAATCAGCAATAAATTCAGTTTGTTTTATTCAAATCACTTAAATTGTTGCATTAAATTAAAATGAATAAAACATTGATAACCAAGTAAACCTCTAACCAGAACTGTACCTTTTGATGACTTTTACACCATGATGTAAAAGTCGCATAAAAATCCATAAAAACTTTGTGGACCAATTCGTCTTTTAGCCACTAGAGGGTAGTGCAATTTAAAATATTTGTTCCTCTCTATATTGGACTTCACATTTTCAAATTCAATTACATCAAGTAAATGAAATTAAACTTAAAATGCATTCACAGATGTTTACATTTATGGGATCTGTTGTAGTTTTGCTTGTATTTTGATATTCTTTGATTTTTTTTATGAGTAGGCTACATTTGTTTTGTTCTTTCGTTGTGGATATTATGTTTTAGCATTGTCTTGAAATATATGCCATCTTGGCCAAGACACCTTTATAAATAAGATTAAAGGAAAAAAATACAGATGAAAAACAGTGGAAATAAGAAGGACGGTACATTTACGGGCTACAAAATAACAAAAACAGAATCTCATTTGCAAATGTAATTGCAGAAATGTTATTTTTATCAGCTTTTATCCTGAAAACACACACACACACACACACACACACCTACACACACACACACACACGCACACACACACACACACACACAATTCTCGACATAACAAATAATGACCACCTCCAAAGGCTATAATCAAAAAAACAACTGCAGACTTCTGGTGGTTTCTGATTAGGTGTATTGTATTCAAGACCCCTTTTTTGTAATGAGCAATGTTCGTTTTTAGTATATATCTCTCTGAATAACTGCTAATGTCAAACCTGCAAGCTCATTGGTTACCTGTCTCTATAATATTTGTGTTGTTAATGAGAACTATTTACATAAGCAAACCCCACCAAGAAGAGAAAATATTGTGTATTTCAGACATCTGCTCTTCTCACACAGTCAAAAATCTGCAAAAAGTCTGAAATATGCTGTGGTCTGGGTGAAAGAAAATCTACAGAATAAACAACCTTGAACAGATGATCAGAATCTGAGTCAGAGTTTATTTAAAAGATAAATTCCTGTCATTTTAATATGAATTGAATGTCATTATTCATCCTGTTTCAGCAATCTGTCGCTATGATTGTGATTTAGCTTCACAGGTTGTAGCACACTAAACCAAAATATGATCTTGGATTTTTTTCATGCATTTTGCTTAAAGCCATTTTGCAACACCCTCTTTATTATGAATTCATGAAATATGTTGAACATGGAAAAAAGCAGATTTAATGAGTCCCATTTAAAACTTGTTCCATTCTGCATTAAGTCCTGCAAATAATATAACTGAAGTTGAACTGTGATTTTATATGCAGAAAAAACATAATGTGAGAAAGATCCTCTGCGTTTTTTGAAGCAAAGATAGATACAGCTTTACTGTTTGATCATTTGAAGTTTAATTTTATTGTTCTTTTGACTCCTGCAGATTGGGAAAATTACACTGAAGGAAAGGTCAAAATATGACTTGAAAGATGTTAAAGGTAGAGCCAATCATTTAATAAAAAACTTTGTACTTTGGTTGAGTAGCCCATATGTAGCATAAGCCTGTGAAATAAAGACAACTTATAAAACACTTATATATGGAGAAACTATATCTAAGAGAAGAGAAACTGAATTTGAATGAGTTTGAGGTCCTGGTCTCAACCATCTAAAAGCAATAGGCAGAACACAGAAGAGGTGAAGACGAGATGTCAACAGGGTGGTGCAATGGGTGAGAGTTAGGGGGGATTTGTGAAAGAAGGAGACATAGAGGAGTGAAAGGAAACATTTAAAAGATGGTCACAGGACTTGCTTGTTCAGTACAAATTTGGTGGCAATAAGACAGAGAGGAACTGCAGGTTGCAGAGATGGAAAAAGTCAACAACAATGCTTATAACAGAGGATACTTTCCTGGAATTTGCAGGTCAATCCTCAGCACTACATAGATACTTTCCCTGATTTTTTTTTTCTTTTAGGAGTTTGTTCAAAGATTTGAGCTTTGTGAGCTCCCCAGAGCTCACAGATTGAAATCCTTCATTGCATTTCATTATACAATCCAGTCCCCAAAGCTGAAGTTTAAGTTTAAGTAAAGTACTCAGCAAGATCCATAACTACATCCATTTATTGGTAAAGTCTGGCTTGTTCTGGCTTTACTGCTCCTCCTCCTGTCTGAAGCTGGTATGGGCTGAAACAGTTTTTGTGTGGGATGATGCAGGATGATCTGCTTCACCACCAGCTGGTGTAAATTAAGCATAGTTAGGGTCATTTATGTTTTTGTCTTCGGTTTGTTTCCTTTAGCCTGGCAGACTCCAGCTACCTGCCTTCTGGTCACTCGTCTAACTCCCTCAGCATTGATAACCAAAGATTTTCATCTGTTCTTTGAGAAATGTTTCCACTCATGCGTTTTCTAGCAAGCACAAAATATTTAATTTTGTGTTTTACTGTTCATCACTGTTTTATTTGCTGTAATATGCTCCGGAGATTTATTTGCAACATCTGCTGCTATTCACAAAATTTGTTGGACAGGCTTGGAGTTTCTTATTGGATTAAGTTCATGTACCTTGTTTTGTGTGTTTGACTCAAGGATTTTTGTGTTAAAAATATTTCATTTATACAGTCTAGCTGTGGAAGTCCAGAAATTGTTGCTGGTTTAGTTTGATTGCTTTGTCATTTGCCTGAGGTGGGTGTCTGCCGAGGTTCACACATGACTTTCTCTGCTCCAGCTGCCATGTTCATTCTTTCTTTCTCTCTTGTGAAAGTTGTTCATTTTAACTTTGGTAACCTTTAATTAAATAAATCCACAATTCTTCTAATCTGTGTTGCTCTTTATAATTAAGTTATGACTTAGGCTGGAATAGTCCCTGGTGGTTAAAAGCAGCTAATTACATTTAGGTCTAATATTAAGTTGTGGGAATTTGACTTTTTTGTTCCACAAAACTACAAATCACCAAGTTTTTCTTTTTCTTTTATTGTTTGCTCTTCTTTTGACCTTTGCCCCATTGGGATTCAATTACTTTAATTTGATCTGTCTTTAACTCGTGTCTTGGTGAGATAAATGTTACTAAATACATACTTCCCAAACATTTTGACTCTTCGTGTTTTCAATCATGCTTTTCTTTTTTTTGCTTTTCTTCACTTTCATCACTCCTCCTTTCTGTATCCAGCTTTGTGGGCTCCTTCAGTGTGTAAAACTGATTCTTCATTCTTTATGTTTATTGTGTTTTTTTTTCCAGATTTATTCTTTTAATCCTTCTAAACTGAAGGATTAAAGATTTAGATGAGAACTGCCAGCTTCATGTGAACAGAAACGAGATGCTTACAGCTTCTAATGCAAAATCTCTGCGTTCATTTTTAAGATGCAGGTTTAACACAGTGCATTAATTAATGCGGTGGAGGTTGGACACAAAGCCTTGTGACAACTACATCAGTGCATGTATTAGAGACAGCATAAATCTAAATAATATCAATAATTATAATTCTTTAACAATCATGCAGTCAGTTTTTAATACCAAATGTCTCATTTTCACATCTACAGGAGTGTTGCAGTCTGAATGCACCCAAATCCAGCCTGAATATGAAGCACGCAGATCTTGTTGAATCCAGGAGAGCAGGTGCCAATCAAAGCCTCAATGAAAGACCTCCACGTCTCCACTTTTCGCTCCACTCCCCAGCTCCTGGTGGATTTCTGCATGCCCGCCTGCTGGTACCACCCTCTGTGGTTGTACCAGCGGTGGTAATTATCCTGTCATGACACAGCAATTAAGCAGGGGTATTTAAAACTAGCGCAGCTCGTAGAAGTGATTCCTTAAATCACAGGCTTGCTTCCTACTCTCGTCCCTGCAGCACACTCTCTCCTGCTCTGTGTGGGAGTCATTTACTATTGCAAAAGAGGGAACATAAATTTGCATATGGCCAGCACCATGTGGTGTCACACTCTTGCAGCTAATTTCTAAGGGCTGTTATGTTCAGGGCGGTGTAACCGAAGGATTAAAAACATTAATGTCTACATTCAGTTGCGTAAAGACAGAAGACAACAGAGGGATTTAAAACCTTGTAATTTAATGTGTCTTTAAACACATGTTAAACTTGTACAATAAAAATGCCAGAAAGACTAAGAATATGGAACCTTACTTGTATTACCAGATTTTGTTATAACTCTATTATTTTAATGTCCATTATGCCTTCAGCTGTAAGATAAAAATGAGAGTTGCATCCTTGAGCTCAGACACTTTTTGTAATATTCACATAATCAATATTGGCATATTGCTTACCAAAAAATGAATTTATACATGTATATGGAAACACCTTTCTCTATATCAACCAAGGGAATAATCTTCAGGAGAGCAATGCTACTGCATCATTAATGTTTATCTAAGAGTCTCCCTTTAGAGACAGAGTACCAAGTATTGATGGATTTAAACTTTGAAGCTTCTATCTCCATGGACTGGAACTTTATTGCTTTAGATATATTAAATTTAGCCTAAATGTCCTGTTCATCAAATGTCCAAAACATCCCATCCAAATGCTACATTAATAATTCAACTGGCATCAGTCTGACGCAGGGCTAAAGAAGATTGTTACCCAGTCAGTCAGACTGCTTCATATCTTTATGTTTTTGTCTCCATGGAGATAATTCAAAGACAGTTGAACACATGAACTGATGAGATAAACTAGTGAGGTGAATTAGGAGTGAATTGCAGATGTGAACGTAAAGGAATGATGGAAAAAGTGGTCCATAGAAACAACCACATCCTGTTAGAGCTGGAAGCTGCTAATAAAGATAAAATGAAATCAGTCTGTTTTTTGGCTCAACTGACCTTTATTGACAGTTAAACATGAAATGGGCAAAGAAAAAAGGGGGTGGAAGACATGCAGCAAAGGTCACCCATAGCTTGTGTCTCTACCCCGCCATGGAGCGGACTCTTCAGTAAATACACCCTCACTGCAGTCAATGAGAACAATGCCTCTCAGTTTGGCGTGTTCAAACTGTTGCATGCATCACCTAACTGTCCATCGGATCAGATGCAAACAGATCCGATGTGTTTTGAGCCTATCAGGGTGATCAGAAATGGCTCCATGGCTCTGCAAAGCGTGTATATGTTCATGGTCATGGTTGGGAATAGAAGGCACCAGAAAGACCATGTTGAGGACTACCTTATATCCTGTGAATACGGGGTGCCTACTCTACATCTACTCTGTGTATGAATTAATTCTGCTAAAATCATTTTCTTAAATAAATAGTTTAGACTCTTTAATTTTATTGGTACTTCTGTATATTGGTACTGTTTTATTCCCTTCCCAGTGAATAATAAATGAAAATGTAGACCTCTGCACTCAAAATATAACAAGGATAGCTAAAAGGACAAGACGAACACAGTTTTTGTCTGAAATTGCACAAGACACGAGATCACTGTTGGCAGTAAACAAATAGTGAATGAGTCATTTTTACTTTCTTAGTATTGATCGTGCTCTGACTGGAATGTAATGTGCAAAAAGCATGAAGCATAAAGCACTGAATACATTCTGAAGTAACTAAATGTGTGATATTTCCTCTCCACTAACCCCTGTGGGAAATATCTTGCCTTTTGCTTTTAAATCCTGTTTACGTCTGTTTCTCTAATTACACAACAAACACAATTATTAGTTCTCTGTAGCCCCTAACAACAATCAAATCCAGTTTTAAATATTAAATTTTGTTGAAAAGAAAACAAAATGTCTTTACAGTTCTTTTGCTAGTAACAAGTTCCCTTTGCTGCTAAAAATGTTTAATACCACATGCAGCCTGAAATCTTTAAAATGTACAAGATTCAAATTAAAAAAGTAATTACCATTGAAACCACTGAGGGTAAAATGTCCTATTTGTAATTTATATTTGCAAACTAATCAGCCTTACAACCTTCAAGAGCAGATCAGTCTTTTAATCTATATCAAAAACTGCTCCTCATAGCGAAGGAGGATTTCTAAATTAGCTAAATCACATGACACTAAATTTAAGATAAAAACACCTCACAGGGACTTAAAAACAACTGTGTCTGACCAGAACAGCTGTTGAGGTCATAAAACCAATTATGTTTTGGAAACTAGGTAACCAGATAACTACCTGAGGGGAAAAGAGGACATTTTCAAGGGAAACACCCAAAAACTGTTCTTCTGTACAAAAAGTCAAACACAACATATGTGAGAGAGAATGCTCTATATACACGTTTCGTTATTTTTGTTGCTGATGAAGCTGTTTCTTTTTAATGAGCTGAAATCCACAGATGATGCTCTTTATCTGCATATGAGGTGGAACTCTCCTGATTAGCCTCAGGGAGCCAGTTAAATCATTTCCACCCTCAAGCAAGGCACTCGTCAAGGCTTCAGTGCGCCTGGCCCAGTAAGCAGGTGGTGCAGGTCTATGAGGCTGATCAGCCGTTAGTCATCAGCATTTGTTGAGCCATTTGGGATGCAAGGAGCCTCCACATTTTCTGCCTTTACAGTGGATAAAGTTCAGTGCCTCCTGTTCTGTTTGCCACCAATCAGGTCTTGGCAGCACTGCAAGATTAATGCATGCATCACTCTGAATCGGTGGAGAAGGAGTTATTTAACCCATTCAGAAGGAGAAACTTGATGAAAAACGAGGGGAATATGCTTGTTCTTTCAATCATAATCAAGAAGCATAATGGCTCTGAAAACAGCTTTGTTTCTGGCCTTTTAAAGGAGGTAAAAAGCTCTTTTACTGAGTCAGGTCCAACCAGCTCCATCCAGTCGGGTGTAAAGAGCAGCACAGCAATTAAATGTGCTTTTAGACTCTCCTGGCAAGCTTATATTTTCATATTCCTTTCTGTGCAGTTCAAAAATACATGAGAGCAATGAGACCTATTCATATCTCTCTTTACAATCAAACTTGATGAACTTTGTCCAAGGACTACAGAAAGAACACACTGGCACCCTATGAGATGATCTCGATCGTTTTAATGAGGAAAATTATTCTTTGGAAGCCAATTGTTGAACCGTCAAAGTTTTAGCCTTTTTGACTGTCATACGCAGAGAACAAGGGACAAAAACATGACAACCAAGATGTCAAGATGGATGATGAATAAGACAATCTGATGTTTTTGACATTGCATCTGCTTGGCTGACTAATAGCACCATGTCACTGTCAAATCAACACCCTTTACATGCCCACTGAGTTTCCTAAATTATTGAAATGGTTGTTTTTGAACTCTTACCATAAATAAGGAGAAAGTTAAGTTTAGTCTACGTGTGCATAATTTAAAAGAGTAGAAATATTACAGTGTTTGTGTGTGGGCTTAAGAGTAAAAAATCATGTGTTACAAGTTGTTTTTGTATGGAGTCAAGTGATATTTGACATTGTTTCTGATGTGGTAAAAAAAAATCAGAGGTATAGAAAACAAATTGATCTTATGACGGAAACAGTTGACTGTCACAGTCAAGCTAATAGATCGTTAACAGCACTGATTGTGAAAATAATGTACTGTAATTATTACAAAAGCATAATTTTGTGTGAATAAAACCAATACTAAATATATGAATCAGGATGTGAGTTATTGCAAAGTTTGAACTCTCATTGTAATAAGTTGACCTGAAGATTAGTCATATTTGTTGGAATACTTTATCAACTAGCTTTAGGGATTGAATGTTACAGTTTTAGTCCGAAAATATAATCATCATAGGAATGAGCATCATATTAACTTATGAGAGTTACATTTGATTTTCAACTATTCCTTAAATAAATTTCACACTAACTAATGTCTCTGACTTTTGGTATTCTGTGGAAGGCGATGTTAAAAATATTTAATGTTAGCCTGATTTATCCACTCCAAAACCAGTTTTGATGTGTGTTTTGGACCCAGCTGTTATATAATTTTAACAATCTTTACTAAAGATTGTTAAAAAATTACAATAACCAAACTCAAAAACCAACCAAGTCTCAAGTCTTTAATAATCTGAAGGCTAAAGAAATAACAGTGTCATTGTCAACAGTGAAGACACTGAAGATAGATTAACATTAATATGTATTAAAAAGGTACTGGCCAAACAAGAGGTGCATGTTCCTTAATTAAAACATCACCTAACAACTCAACAGAAATTTTTAGCTGCCCAATTGGACAAACCAAAGTAAACTTCTGAAATAAACTTTTAGTCAGACAAGACAAAGGTTAAGGTATTTTTGTTGCAATGACAGGTTTGTTTCTAGGAGTCATGCTTTTAAACATGGAGGATACATACAGCAGAGAACAAGCAAACTTGGGAGGGATGTATGATCTTGGTTATTAAAAATAAAGGCTAATAATAAAATGGGAATTTAAAGCAAAACACAAAGAACAGAATGTGTGAAAAAACAAAGAATTTCAATAGCAAGGAATTAACCTGTATGGAACACCATCAATGACAAAAATCAATACATAAAAATGTGAGAACAAAAACACCCACCAAACACGACATGGTGAGATTTCATAAATCAGTTTTTCAAGAGGATTAACAGCTTCATAGTTCACCAAGTGTAAATCCAATGAGTGATAAACTAATGATAATCAATACCTTACACTGCTGGTTTTCTTCAATTTTAACTTGCAATTCTTTGTTGACTTCACTCTTTAACTTCCAGACGCAGACACAGATTCTCAGCACAGTGAGTGTTTCTCTGTAGTTAATCCTCGAGGCATTTTATCAGTTCTCTCCTAGAGTGGGTGTTAGCCACAAGAGAAACTGGGACATAAAAATGTTCAGAAACGAGAGGAAGAGAACAGCAAAACAACTCCAAGATAAGAGTGGTTCGGGAAACCGGATTTTCCTAATTATGCAAATTGATTGCATCCATTGATTTTATAATCAAAGCCCCAACTTTCCCATGCAGCACAGAACAAATGCCATTATACATCTAAGTTTCATGGTCATTAAAGTTGGATTTCATTTTTTCCTCCCAAAGTTCCTCCAGCACTTTTTACAATTTTATGATTTAGCCTTTTTATTTAGTTTTTGTTGGTGTGCAGCCTTAAAAATGCAAGAGCAGAACATGAGCTGCTAACATTATTTTCTTGGATTTATTTTTATTTAAAAAGGCCATCTAATAAAAACAATAATAGTTGTAAGGATCATACCTTATGGCTTTAAGCAAATGACCTCCAATGGAAATGAATGTAAAGACAATTTATTATGTGACTAATATTTTTCAAACATCAAAACTAATACATAGAAAACAAGTTCAAACTAAATTCATAAAGATAATACTGATTTCACTCAGATATGCTGCAAATATAGAAAATAATTCATAAGCCTAAAATATCAACATACTAGTTGATATTGTAGTCAACTAGTATGTTTACTAATCTCCACTGTTTAATACATCTGATCCACACAGCAATAGTTTGTAGAAACACAGAGTCCATAGTCTATATTCTAAGATTAGAGTGTCCTTTGTGCCTCAGCAGTTTGAACCCATCCATCCATCCATCCATCCATCCATCCATCCATCCATCCATCCATCCATTTTGTAACACCCTTGTCCCTTAAAGGGGTTGGGAGAGGTGCTGGTGCCTATCTTCAGCTAACGTTCCGGGTGAGAGGCTGGGTACATCCTGGACAGGTTGCCAGTCTGTCACAGAGCAGTTTGAACCATCTCCCATATTTAATCTGTTTTTTGCTGGAGCTATTATTAACTTCTGCAGAGGCAGAACCACTTTCTGGTTCTCCAGGATTAATGAAAAGGTAGTCAGCATGTGAATAATTTAGGTTTGTCCTCCTTATTCATCTCCCTTTGGACACAAACCCACTTGTCCTGCAGTGCCCGTCTCTCCTAGATTAAATAAAAACATGTTTTTATTTCATTGTGAATCTACCGATGTTTACCTTTTCTAAATGTCGAATGAGGGAAGAAATAATTTCTTAAATTTCTTAAATGTAAATCACACAGAAGAGTGCAAAACTTGCAGTCCAGCTTCTGCTTGTGGTTGATGAGAGAAGCACCTTTTAATGTTGGTTTCCTGAAGTTGTGCTTTGAACACTAAGTTGAAATAACTTCAGAACTGCTTTGACTGCATTTATGTCAGTAGTCTTTAAATAGATATCTTTATCTAAAATATGCTGCTCTGCAATAAAAGTTATGATCAAAGAAATTTGAAAGTCAGCTGTGTTTTGGGTTTCAAGCTGCAACATTTTAGTAACGTGAGCCTGCATGTGTCTTCATTATTTCATCAGGAGGTAATCCTAAAAACTTAACAGTTATTTATATCAAAGAAAGATGTATGAAAATCACATAGTTAAACCATCTGAACAAATTCGTGTCTTGGCAAGATTTTGACCGTCACCAACTGTTATAAAACACTACTGATCTTAGAATCACAAGACATCAGTATTTTTTTTTACCATGGAAACTATATGTATATATATATAGTTATTTGTTTTTTTAATTACTTTGTTTTTCAGATTTTCCTGTAGAGGTTATCTTCAAATAATGAACACATGAACACTTCTACTCCACTTAGTAAGTCATAGTTTGTGTTCAGCCTTTAACAAGGCTTCATTTCCTTCATTTTCTGACTGTTTGGTTAGGAATAAATCATAAGAATAAATGCACTCACAAGAATATAAGTCACTAAGTTGTCATTTCAATCCAGCCTGCCTAGTTAATTATTACCTGGCTAGGCTGAAGGAGCTGATTATTGTTTGACCCAAAAGTTTACAGTTTTGGAGTTTGCCTGGTTGTGTGTCTGAAGGAGATTTTAAAAGGTGTCTTTACAAGACCAAAACAAGGCATTGCAGCCCAAGCTGCACTGAGAAAGAAACTTCAAGTCATTCCCTGCATTATTAGAAGACAATCAAAATCTGAGAGAAAAGTCATTTTATTAGATGCCAAATTTATTTTTGCATTACGAAACAATCAGTCATTCATCAGAAAGTAAGATTTTCTCATTTATAATTTGAATGTCACATTGAATGTCAATATAGAATGCAATTTATTTATTTATTTATTAAGAAGTAAGAAGTTTAAGAAGTTTATTTGGTAGGGACAGACACACATCGACATAGACAAACTGAACAAAACAGCAGTCCCATGTTTGCGTCATAGTGCAATAGTAACAGCTAATTCGCAGCACTTGTCCCTAGATGGGCTTTTAAAAAGTACCTCTAAAAATTGAAGTGATAATCATTTAAAATAGCACAACATAATGTTGACAACATCTACAAACAAACAGTGAAACATAAACAGACATAACCAGAGTTCTGTTTGTTTTTTGAATCATTCTATATAGCTGGCACTTATTTTTATTTCATGTATTTCTAGCTGTCAATAGGTGAGAGGCAGGGAACCAACAGTCCCAATCTACCACAGGGCAACACCAGCCCTTTACTAAAATATAACTATTATTATTTCATGTAGTATTTCAACTAGGCTGTGCAATGTTTCTTCTTGAGAGACAATACTTGCAGCAGAATGTGAAAAAGTAGTTGTGAAAGCCATCTACTGACCTGTAAAGCCCTGACAATAGCTTTCAATAGAGTCCCACATTTGATTCATTCTCTTCTGGCTCTTGAACTCTTTTCAAGCTTTACCAACCATGTTTGTATCTTTGAAGTCCTCTGAATTCATCATCTCTAGGATGAATTTTCTAAAATAGATTTTGTACTGCTAGCCTGTCCTGGTCTTTGTGATGATGAGGTAATTTTTTTTTTGGACACATAAAGCTTCTTGTTCTGCTGGGGTGAGTTCTTCTTATATGAAGATTATGCATCACGCCCTGGGCTGTATTCTTCCACATATACTTCTTCATATAAAGCCGCTGCATTTCAAATCAAAACACCTTGTTGGAGATGCAGGAAAAAAATCTGCTCCACTTCTTTAAAGTGAACGTCTGGCATCTGCACAGAAAGAATTATGAGATTTTTAGTTGATCATCTGCAGCAAATTTAGAGAATAGAACTGCCCTGTACTTTGATAGTTCTGTTTGAAATTGCTATTGTACTTTGATCTTTAAGAGTTGTGTAAAAGGTAGTAAACAACAAGGGTACACCTCCTCGAGAAAATCATAGTTTTGTCTGAGCTTAATTACAAATGTTTATTTATTTATTCATTTTGTGGTTTGTGTATTATGACTGGTGGTTTATAGCTTAAATGTAAATGTGAATAAAATAAATGATTTTTTTTATCACAATAAGTGGGAGTACTGGGTTCAAAATGCCCTCAGCTCATCTACACTGACATTTGAGTTACACTGCAAAGTCTCAAATACATACGTACATCTGGACAGCTTCGTTTTTATTTTTTATTTTTTATCAGTAGTCACTTTTGTCCTGTGGGCATGCTGTCACATATTATATCAGAGCTTTGCCGTAGTGAGTTATCAAGTGTTTTTAATGCATGTGAAAAGAAAACTGACCACCATCTACAAGTACACACTGCATTTCTGACAAAAATCAATGTTTGAATGCTTTTATAATAATGCAGTAAAACTATGGAAAAATTATATCAGTGTTGACACATCTGTTATATCAGCTGCACATTTATATTAAGTATTAACATAGACCATTGAACTAGAAACATTTTTTCTTGAGTAAGTTGTTTTCCTCAGTAAATAAAATGTTCCTGCTTAAATGAAGAAAATTCTAGCTCAGGCTTTGAGCCTCCAGAAACAAAACATCCTCTCAACCCAACATAACAAGAAGAGAATTACAGTACATGATTCAAAGAACATATCAGAAAGGCACTCCCTATTCTCATTCTGTTTCAGATAATTCTCCATAATGCACATTGGTATAAGAAAATATAGAATGTGCCCAAAGAGCTGTTATTTCTCATATAAAAAATGAAAACTCCCTCTACCTCGAGGTAAAGACCAAGTTTCCTCTGAACCAGTTTTACTTTTGTGCGTCCCCCAGGCATTCTGAGTGCTGGAAATGCAGCTTTGTACATTTACCTGAAAGCACACCACGGACTAAAATATTCCCATTTCTCCCCGAAGGAAAGATTTTTACATTCTCGGAGCGGATCTGCTGCTGTGACATTTTAGGGAGCAATATGTCAGAAATGGATGGGCGTAAGATGCCAGCTCAACCATGTGATTGAGTTTCCCTCATGTCCTTGATGATATTTCACAAAGAGCACACCCAATAACAGTTGAGCTATAAAACGTCTTAAGCTTCTGTGGGGTAAGCTTAAGAAGTGGTGTTTGTCATGGCGGAGGGAATGCTAATTTTATATTACCAAAACGTGATGAGAGATCCAGGGCCTCTCAGCAGCTTTATTTACCTGAGGATTATCAATCACAGAAATATTCATAAGAAAAGAAACAAAAGTGGGGAAACATTAAGTTAGAGCTGCTGTGTGGGAAGAATAAAAACAGATCATTGTTCTCGTGTGTTTTTTAAAACAGAAAACTACTAAAACATAATTTGCAATACAAACTATAGTGAGAGTATTGCTCAGTGGAAACCTTTCTAATCATTTGTTAAATACTCCACGGCATTTGTTTTGGTTTCATTTTGATTTCATGTTTCATGTAGATGATTTCAGAATGTTTTTACAGAGATAACGACAAGACCTTATAATGTGGCCTCTAAATCAGTCTTGAGAGGAAAAGCTGTATCAATTCTCATCCAACCAGACTAGGCTTGAGAGAGTCAGCAGAGAATAACGGAAGAAAATATAAAAAAATGTGGTGTACAGATATAGCCAAGAGTACTGAAACCGTGCTGCCAATAGCGCCTCAACCAAATATTGTGCCATGAGTTTAAAAAACATTTAATAAGCAGGCTTTAGGTGTTATAAAAATTTCCACAAGTTTCTAAAAACCTATAGCGTCATAAGATGCCACGTGTGGGGGATCTGTGAGAAAAGAATACTTAGATATATTTTAAAGTAATGGTGAAAAAGTTAAGGGTGTGAACATTTTTAGTGAGTGCATGGAAAAACCTCAGACAAAATATTTCATCATTACCCAGTGTATTGGTCATTAGGCAGCATTCACAAAAGGTGCACATCTGCATTTAAAAGTATAACAAAGATGATTTTAGTCTATTCAATTAAATTATAATCAGTTAAAGTTACATCCATTTGTGTTGCATTTTACCTCCACAACACTAAGAGAGCAGACCAAAGCTTTGTTTTAAAAAGCACCTTTGGTGGCTCCCAGACTAGAATCGTCCTGCATAGGTCAGCTCACTCTAACACATTTAAACATTAAACCTCTCCACCCCCCGTCAGTGGTAGCCTTTCACAGAGAGCTGCTGCTATTGACTGAGAAACTCTTTGCAAAAACTAAAAATGAGAGGCATAAAAGGGTCTCCGGGGTCCAGACTTGTAGATGGATTCTGTGAAAGAGCAGAGCTGCCCTAAAAAGTGGATGACCAGCTGTGAGAATGGATGGGGGGCGACCAGACTCACAAAGCATTTATTGAGTGGGCAAGGCTTGAAAGCTCATACACCTGAAAAATTGGATAAGGTTATCATCCCGCTGCTTCTACAGACTAATTTTAAACATCAGTGATGCAGCTGCTGGAAAAATCTCAAAGTTCTTCAGTCTGCCTTTAAGTTCTCCTCTATTAAGAACGAGTGTTTTTCAACAGCATTGAAGGTCACCCTGGAAGAGCCTTTCACCCAACACAAGCTGACAGAGCTGAGAGGAGTGAAGGTGAACAAGAGCCACAAGACCCGGCATGAGTCAGTACAATCAGTAGCAAGAATTGTAAAGAAAGGAAGGAACAATTTTGAGTTTATAGCTTTCAACCCTCAGTCAGCTATTTTTGTATAATCTTACAAAAGGAAGTCATGTGGTTGAAATATTGATATATAAGATATATTCAAATTAGTGCCTCCATTACACTTATAAGTAGTGAAAAACAGATTGCCGAAAGGGAATCGTATTACTTCATTTTTAAATAAATTGATTACATTTTCCCGTTTATCAAACAGATGTAACATAACTGGCCTAAATTTTGAAAAGCTAACCCTGATTTATTGTCAAATATTGAGAATAAATGGTTCTGAGTGTTTTATACAGGATATTGAAATATCTGGCTTCATCAATATCTGTGTAATGTCTTTATTTGAATGAAGTAGTCTTTTACCAGACATATAAATCTGTCAACCTTTCAAATGCATACAAGTTAATATGCTGTAAATCAGAAGAAAACAAATCTGCCAACCGACTACATTGCATTTTCTTATACTTATCTTATGAATCAAACAGGCAATAAAATCATCCACCAAACTAAAATAAGGGAATTAAAATGTAAATAAGCACACTGTTCCCATCTGAGATACAAGTGAGCTTATATTTCATGTCTCAAGCGATCCAAGCCCCTACTTATTTTCATGTCTAACTTAGCAAACCCTCAAAATATCTATAATGACTCACTCTCCTGAAAAAAACACCACCGTGTTGTTCTAATAAATCAGTTACAATGAGCTGCAGAGTGTTTTCAATGTAGGAGTCCAGACTAAAAGCGGAGGGGCTTCGTTCAGGCAGAATAATGAGTGCCAGACTGTTATTTAGAGCCTACAAGGAAGCCATGACAACAGAAGACCACCACCGGAGAAGGAAATTAGGTGTGCTTTTTGCAGGGGGGAACGGATCTGTAGTTATAATGTTTCATATGACAGCCACTCAAGGGTCTTGCTGTGATCAGAACAAATACTGCGAACCTGACTGGTGAAGATTTGGAGGAAATACAGGCTGATATTTTTTCATAATTTATGTATAAATCTACCTTATTTGCACAACTGCAAAGGTTGCTGCATTGCAGGAATGTGTTATTAAAGATCAACTGAGAAGCCTGGTGGAAGGCATATTTACAAGCTCAGTGATGGAAAGCTATTTTTTTTTTTTCCATTTATCAGATCATCAACATTATGAAGCTACAAATGTATTTGAATTTTCAGGTGATGGATTGACCAAAACTCTATAAAATGTAAAAAAAAAAAAAATTGGGTTGTTGTTTTACAATCTAACCCTGCTTTAAACTTCTCACCAACTTTATCCCTGACCTGTCTGCTGTCGTACTTGGTCTTCATGAAGGGATTTGCCCACTAATGTTCTCTAATGTCTAACAGGTAATCGGTTGAATTTATTTATGAGTGTCAGTGTAAAGAGGTTTAAAACAATTTCACAGCATATTTTTGGTTTTTGTGGTCAAAAAAAGTATCATTTGTTTCCTCCTCATTATTATACTCTACTTTGTATTGCTCTATCACATAAAAACACAGTTGACTGCATTGAGGTTTGTGTTTGTAATGTGAGATAATGTGCATTTTCATATTTGACAATAACAGGCACCCACTAGATCTGATCACAGGTATTTATCTCTAGCCACACTTGTTCTTACCATGCAAGACTCATATTGTTATAACAAGTAAGAATCAGGGAAAGACTAGTGAGAAAACAATACAAAAGGCTGTAACAGGGAGAATATAGCATAAAAACAGAGAACGATAACTGACAAAATTCAGGCGGGATGACCAGAACCCAGGGTTAGAAGTGATGGGGGGCAGAAAATAAGACTAAAACAAATCAAGGATCACACTAAAAGTATGAAAGAAAAAAGAGTTACAATCTACATTATCAACTAACAGAACTGCAAATCATAAAAACCATAAAGGCAGAGAATAAAGTAGAAACAAGACTGTTTTATGGGAAGAAACATTAATACCCAGGAAACAAAACACTTTGTTATGTTCAGACAGAAACAACTTGTTAAGTATCTAATATATGTTGGGTCTTTGTGCACTATGCAAAGATGTTTCAATATCCTGCATGTTGTGAATTATTAAATGAGTTTCAGCACAAAACTTTCACCACATTGCTGATCTTTGAATTCCTGAGTTGCTTATTCTGCTCTACTTCTCCATCTGTCAGGTGTGGATTCTCTCTGTTCAGTGGCATTTTTCCTCTTCTAAAATTTGTTTCGTGTCTGCTACAACAAGCAAAAAAAAAAAAAAAAAAGAAAGAAAGTTACAACATACTGCTTCAATAAATAAGCTGTTTAATTAAGGGCTGCAGAACTTACATAATTCTTACATTTTTTTCATGATTAGAATCTGTTTGTTTGTCCTGGTGAAGTGTAGAGTAATTACTAAAAGTTGTTTTATTGCTTAAGTTACATTGCAATATTTTTAAATTTTCTGTCATCAAATAAATTTGTTAAATACTAACTAATTTTCAACTGCATTTTCTTTCCTCTGGAATGTTCAAGGAAACATTGTGAACTGGTTTGTGGTTAGGGAATAAAATGTTTCTGAAGAAACAATAAACTTTTTAAATCTAATCTGAGAAGGCGGTTTCCCTGACAACCACAACTAACCAATTATCACCTCAGTGAGTACAGCTACCTAAAGCAGAATCCAAATATCCTTACAAATGATTAATTAACTTAAGACGCATTTTCTCACTTTTACTTTGTTTACCGCCTGCTTGCTTTGTATCTTGCATTAAAGAACACACTGGTGTCTCAAATCTCACTGTACTTTTTGTTTTACTAAATAATTTTTGTTAGCTGGTTAGTTGGTTTTCCAGACAAGGTAGACTTAATTTTCTCTTCATTCAAAACCTAAAAACAGAAGCATTTCTATGGTAACAAAAAGGTAACAATCTTGTTTTTTTTTACTGAAGAATAAATACATTATACCTAATTAAATATGGCAGCATTATGATCCGGGGTTGTTTTGCCATTTCAGGACATTGTTGACATGCTATGATTGATGAAAATATAAAATATGCTCTCAACAGAAAACCCTGGAGCTAAATGTCCACCCATTATATTTTAATCTTATGCTCAAGGAGCACACTTCAGTTACTTAGCAAGACATATTCAAAGTTCAGCAGCAAGTCCACCTGTCAAAAAAACGAAACAAATGCAAAAGTTGCAGAGTGGCCTACTCAAAGTCTGGACTTAAATCTAACTGAGTAGCCTCCTTATCTCAATTCCTAACCTTATGTTTCTATGTTCTTGCTCGTGTAAACCCTGCCAGTAGACACAATGGACTTTGTGTGCCTTTGTTTTGTTTTCTTACAGGTTTACTTCGATCCGAGTTTCCCACCAGCTGTTGAGATCTGTTCATTATAATCATTATGGATTCTCATTATTGAGAAGGATCATTCTCAAGGATCATTATGGAGTCTGATAAGCCATTTCTAATCTCCACCTGCGTGATCATCTAGCTGCACAAACGCTGAGTCATACCTGGATTGATTACTGATGCATAACATATGAACTGCTATATTTGGCTGAAGTCAGCATCATCCAAATTGTCTCAGTTTCCCTTCAAACTTCACCAAATGTTTCACACCCGGATGTCGATAGGCAGCCAACCATTCACTCCTTCTATTTTGACCTTCAGAGCGCAAAACACATTTTTCTGATTTTTGGAGCTGAAGCTGGGCTCCCTGAAAATATGACAGCACGAACACTTTACATATCGCAGCGTCTGATCTGTCTCTCTCAGCCAGCAGGGCTGACAGATCATCATCTGAGACGGAGGATGAGGAGGTGGAGGCTGGACGAAGGAGTGATAAGGAGAGAAGCAGTGGGTGGAGTGGTGTGTTTTCCAGGCTTCAGAGTGTGCGTGGGCGTACGTAGCCTTACTTTGAAGTGTTTTCCTGCTGGGGACGGCAGTTTCTCACAGACCCCTGCCTAGAATCGAGATAGATTCAGAGAAAAGCAGAGAAACACACAGAAAAACAGAGACGGTGAGAGAAAAGATATGGATGCATCAAACAACCTACCATTCATCAAGGAAAAGCTGACCCTTGTCTGTGCATGACTCACCATCTGACCAATCAGGTTTTCATTACCAGCCCTCCTGAGCTAAAAACATATCCACAGAGTAAAAATAATGACCCACTGTTGAATATGCACACAGCTTGAGAAGTTGTTGATACGTTTAATAAATAAATGTCGGAAAAAAGGAAGAATGTTTTCAAAATTGTGTGTTTAACCTTTACTTCACATTACGAAACAGCGTGATTATTTAACTCCTTTAGAACGTTGAGCCTTATTGTTCTCTGTTTGTGTCCCACTCGCAAGGTGAGTGTGAGAAATGTGTTAAACTAGACAGCAGATAAAAATAATTTTTACCTGAACTTCACAACAGCTTCAAAAAGTACACAGTGCCACTACAAAGGATGCATGTAAGAGAAATACATACATCCTTTGTAGATGTATGTATTTCAAAGGTAGGTTTTGATATTATAATGACAGTGTTAGAATATAAAATATAAGAATAAACCTATGAGAACATAACTGTTGTGTTCATACAAACCACTATGGCAAGAAACTAAATCTTCACACACCCCTGAACAAAACACCCCCTCAGTGCCACATGGTTTTGGTAATATGATATTGGGATGTTTTTTGTGAAAAAGAGTAGTAACAAGACGAGTAAATCAGAATATGGATGGAGGTAAATATCGATCCTGGAGGAAAACTTGTTAGAAACTTTAAAACACACAAAACAATTCACAAAGCAGCACAAAGACTCCAAACATGCAACCAGAGCCACAGTCGGATGGTAAGAAAGGCCCAATCAAAATCAAGACCCATGTCCAATTCCGATATGTAAACAATAGTTCACAGATCCTCTTTTTCCAATCTGACTGAGCTAAAGCTGTCTTTTTTTCTCATCCAGTAGGTTGATAGAAGCTGGTATGTGCATACCTCAAAAAAATTTGCAGATGTAATTGTCGTGCTAGTAGTAGTGTCGATTCAGTATGTTTGAATAAACACTTTTCAGATATTTATTTATGAAACAATTAAAAAACATATATATTTTTCCTTCCATCTCACAATACTCTACGTACTACTTTTGCTGGTCTAACTCATACAATCCCAATGAATTAAAATATTGTAGTTTATGGTTGTGACTCTATGTGGAAAAGACCAAAAGTATAAATATGTTTGCAAGTCATTATATCTGTCCAGGGTGCTTGGTGGATAGAGAAGCACTGTTGCGCATTCACATCTTGACTGTGGTTTCTTATTGTGTAACTGTATCAATTTATTGGGTTTACTTCTCAAGCACCCAACAGCTCCAACATTTGTGCCAAGTTCACACCCTCTTTTTGACATTTCCCTCCTTCATCCTGATCCAGTCGGTTCTTTATTTCTTATTTTATTCTTTCATTTTCTGCATCCTTCTTTCTCCATGGTCGGTGTAAGAACCATGTTTCCAGCAGCAATCTCTCTAGCTGAGTCCATGAAAACTTTCAAACCACTTCCTGCACTGAACCTCCTCTGGACTGTTTTAACTGAATAGCCTTTAATCTCAACTTATTGATGTGTGATTGTTGCTTATAATCTGTAGTCCATAAAGTTTAACAGTGGGAACATCATTCCCTGGTATTTATGTAAATTATTATAAAAATTTGTTTTGGTATCATCGTTTCTCTTTGAATATCCTTCATGGAAGGAAGGAAACGTTTCTCCAAATTAATTATTTGCAGCCAAATCTGTAATTGGCATGTTTATATGGTCAAATTAATCTGAATAATATTAATAAGTTTCACACAAAAAATTGAAATACAAAGATGCCAAAATTCTTTCCTCTTCTGAGTGTGTGTGGTTTGAGTTGTTATTTTGATGCTATTTTTACTGGGTCTGGTCAAGTGTAAAAAATAAAAAATAAATGAAATCCAACCCTCCATCCAAAAATCTGTCATGAAGTGGTACGGTGAGGAGGCAGACGCTTGAGACCCAGGTAGAAATGAAAATGATGATTTTAATGACGGAAGCACAGTCCAAACAACAAGCAGCAGGCACATGGACACACCGACGACGAATAGACTAGACATTGAGGAGGACCCAACAAGGAACAAGGAACACAGGTGGAGTTAAATACATGGGAGGGTAATGACAGAACGAGACACACCTGGGAACAATCAAGGGGAGGACAGGACAACGAAGAGACTCAAGGACACAAAAAACTCTAAATGAACACAGAAAGCACAGATCCTGACAAAATCACATATGAACTTTTATGTTAATTCTTTTGAAAGGAGCTGTAAAGAGCAGAGAGCTCTGAAAAATCAAAAAACGAAAAGCATAGAATTGACAAGGTAAATGAGTAGGAATCCCATGTTGCAGATTAAAAAACTAACAGAATCCCTGTTAGTTTGAGTGCATGAAAATAACCTGTATTTAATTTGAATGCTGCAGTCATTTTCTTTTTTCTTTTTTTTTTTACACATTAGCACAATTTTATTAAAAGCTTTTCCCCCCCTGCAGTCTCTCTGCTACTGTTATTTTTTCCGCCATTCTGATTTCATTTATTTACTTAGAAACCATCAAGGAAGTGTCACTAGCACATCACAGGGCAGCACAGAGACACAAAAACAACCATGAGCACACACACATGCACCCACACACATATACTGTATGTTCAGGGTAATTTAAAGTCACCAATTAAACTAGAGGATCTCTTTCTGCAAGAAATTATAGTGCCCCTGTGCTTATTTATTTATTTATTTATTTATTTATTTATTTATTTATTTATTTATTTATTTATTTATATTTAAGTGAAAAATATTATTGCTCTACAGATGATGATGCCCAATTAGTTGTCCCTGATGTAAATTTAAATTAACAGTTCAAAAGGAGAGAAAATGTTACAAAATGCTGTATTTTCTCTGCTTTAACCCCAAATATTGAGCTCCAACTACTGTAAAATCTTTTATTTTATTCTGCTTTGTCTTAAGTTATGTAAAGCAAATCTCTCTTGCTTTAACAATCATTTTTACATATTTGTTGTGTAGAATCAAGGTGATTATTTACGCTCGTGTTGCACTTTGTATACTGAAGTAATTTTAAACTACCCAATTTATAACAGTAGTAATTGTATAATAAGTTAACTAAATATATTCTGTGACAGTTTGATGACTTAGTTACTACAGAACATTGTTGAACAATGGCTTGCACTTTCACTTTGCGACCCTGTGAAATCAACTCATCATAGACAAAAACATCACCACGCTATGGGATCAATGACTCAACTTTCCGTAACTTTGTCTGAACCAAATATGTATCTGTAATTGGAGCGATCTGTTTGAAAAACTATTAATTGAGACATATTGAATGGGTAGGAAAAGGTGATTAAACTCACCTCTTTGTATGGTTTTGATAGTGTTTGGGTCCATAAAATGTAAATATATATATATATTTACTCATTCATTAGAAACTCTCAAAACATGAACTGGAGAGATTTGTGTCTTTATTTTGCATTTAAATGCAATTATGAAATCTTTTTATTTATGCCTTCACACTCTACAAAAGCAACACATCACATGTCGCCCATAGAAACAACACATGCGGGGGAAAGGCCACAATGACAGCTCTATGTACAGGTTTCCCAAAGTCATCAGGTACTTAAAAGTCTTTTATTTTTTAAACCCTTTCCATAGTCAGTTTACCCCTCTGATGTCAGTTGACACATTTTTTCCAGCTGGTTCTGATTGTTTTCATTCTTGACTTTTTTTGCGCGCCTGGCCGCCGGACTTTAGCTCCATCAGCTCCACTTCGTGCTTCGCCGCGGTCTCCAGCACTTTCTGCTTGTTGTAGAACACAACAAAGTTATTGATGATCGGGTGGATGGGCAGAGCGATGGCGATCACCCCGCACAGAAAGCTGACCGCCGCGTTGCACTTGCCCAGGGTAGTTTTGGGGTAGATGTCGCCGTAGCCCACCGTGGTCATGGTGATGATGGCCCACCAGAAAGACTGCGGGATGCTCCTGAAGAGCGTCTCCGGGTGGCTTTGCTCCATAGTGTAGGCCAGCGCGGAGAACACGAAGATCCCCACGCCCATGTACATAAGGAGCAGCCCCAGTTCCTTGAGGCTCCGCTTCAGCGCGTAGGTCAGGGTCTGCAGGCCGGAGGAGTGGCGCGCCAGCTTGAAAATACGCGCGATGCGCATGATGCGCAGCGCCTGGACAGCCTGCTGGACGTTCACCAGCTCCATCATGGACGTGGTACCGAGCAAAGTGAGGGACAGGACCACGTAGAAAGGCATGATAGCCATGAAGTCTATGATGTTCATGATGGAGAGCGCAAAGTGCACTTTGTTCGGAGACGAGGAGAGGCGCAGCACGAACTCAGTCGTGAACCACAGCATGCATACAGTCTCGATCGCCTCCATGGTCGGGTGTTCCACCAGCTTCCCCTCCGCATTTGTCACCTGCAGCTCCGGGATGGTGCTCACACACATCACCACGGCTGACACTAGGATGGAGAGAAATGAAGCGATGGCGATGATGCGCGCCGCCAGGGAGGAATCCGGCTTCTCCATCAGTCTCCACAGATACCTCTGGCACCTCTGCGTGCGGGTGATGCACTGATCCACATCCAGATCCTCTAAAATCACTTTCACTTTGTTTGCAATTTCTTTCAGCTCTTCCTCCTTCTCACTCAGGTAACTTTTGCAACACTCATCCAAAACACTCTGGTCTATTTTCCAGAACTCCATCTCCTTGATAAAGCATATGGGGCAAATCCCGTTTTTTATGTGGATTTCGTCGAAGTAATACACATCTATGATGCACTTGAAGGAATCGGGATCCCGATCAAAGTAAAACTCGTTTCTGCCCGGATCGAAGTCATCACAGAGGGTGGAGATAAGTTCTGGGTTGTGGGCTGAGCAGTTGGACAGCTCCGCCAGCCTGCTCTCCGGGTAGCGCTTCAGATCGTCCCCGAACAGCACCACTCTCACTCCACCGATGTTCACTGTGATGTCCCCTTCCTCGCTCAAAGCATTTCTATATTTTGGTTTCGGAACTGTCCACATTTTAATGAAGAGATTAAGTGTTGAAAATACAAAATGCACAGGAACAGCAGACTAACTACAACTGATGCCCATATTCTAGACGCTCGACGCGTAAAGTTGATGTCTTTCAGACTGTTGCCTGAATGGCACAGCTTTAGTGGCGAGGTCTTCTTAGCACTCTCTCTCTGTCTCTCCCTTCCTCTCTCTCTCACACTGTCTCATATTAAACAGACCCACGTGCACAAGCACGCGCACGCTGATACCAGAAGGTAACAATCACAATATCCACTTCCAGCCACATTTTAAAACGCATTAAACTGTTGCATATTTTATGCACTGGGTCATCAGAGCCATGTTGTGATCGGAGCCATGCTGTGCATCTTTAAGTCTCTCAGGAAAAAATATGCCATATTCTCCTCAACAGGAAGGAAGAATAAGTCAAAACGGTTTTTTTGTTAGTTTTTTTTTTTTTATCAGGGATTATAGTTTGCGTTTTAACACAGAGATGGACCAGATATTAGAGAAACTGGTTGCTTTACAACAGAGAGACTGCTCTCTGGTGACTGGGAACTGTACAGCAATCATTTCTAAACAAATTTATTTTAATACATTTTAGGTCTATAACTTTATTGCGTCTTGCAAAAATGTTAAAATCCCTTGGACCGTATCAACATGTTATATCACAACCTCCTCACTTGGGTTTTATGTGATTGATAAACCCAAAGCTGTGCATAATAGTGAAGAGGAAGGAAAGTGACACGTGATTTTCAAATCTCTTTGATAATTTAAATCTAAAAGTAACATACTGAATTGAATGTAATGATCAGTGTCTTTCACAGCTACAATGTCAGCCAGTTGTTAGGTTTTGATGCTATAGTAACAAGGCTTTTCTCTACCATCACAAACATAATGGAGGGCAGTTTGATGCACCCATAAGAGGTCTAGATGGAACAACAAGCTTTGGCCAGATGAGACTAAGGCTGAGTGAGAACAAAAATGACACTAGGATGTGGCTTAAAACAAAAGTTGAATGTGTGGGAAAGAATCTCATGTTCACTGTTAAGTACAGTGGAGGGTTGTGATACTGAGGGCCAATCCTAAGGGCTGTGCTATTGGTAAAATGGGGTTGTTCAAAGCATGAGGAGCAGGGTGACAGTAATAGTGGAACCAATGGTGTATAAAAAACAAGATTTAACAAGGAACTTTTTGAACCCAGTGAACAAAATTATACTCAAATTAAAGTGTGAAGTATTTTTTATTTTTATTTTTCAGTGTAAGTATATGCAACTGCAATAAAAAGCTTAATTTCATTTCAAGACTTTTTAAACAACTTTGCCCGAGGTGCCAATTGGAAGCTTCAGATTCCTAGAAAACATTCAGTTATTTACAAAGTTAAGAATTCTTGTGACAAGAATGTGACATCCATTCCCTGAAGATAATATTTACACTTCTTTCCTCCAAAAAAGATGAGGTTTTTATGTACACAGCTCATTATTATGTGCAAGATGTTGTTCTGAGACAGGTAGCTTTTAATAATAATGCTGCCTTTCAGGCCCTGACTGCCTGAGGTTGATAAAGTGCTGCTTGTCTGTCGGGTCATGTTGTTGACGGCTTGCTAATCTCCAGCATGTTGGTGCCGATGTGGAAGCAGATGTAGGAGGAGTACTCCTGCTGGCAGAGCCCTGGGATGTCACAGCTCACCTGTTTGGGAGATAACAGAAAACTATCACAGAGTCAAAGGCTCAAGCATGAAATTGATCTTTGCACCACCAGAGAGCTTATACAACATGCAAATTTGAATTTACTGTTGAAATTATGATTTAATAATTGGATGCAATGAGCCATAAAGAGGGCAACTTCAAACAGTTTCTGCTGCTTCTTCACCTGAACTGGAATTTTCGTTTGGAGTATTTATCTGGAGTTTATCAACTTGAGTTTCTGACAACAAAATCAACCTTTTTCCAATTCTAGCTTGTGATGTGTATCTTGTTACATGTTATTTTATATCCTGGGCCTCAACTCTATCTTTACAAATGACTAAAAATTAGCTTGAATTAATTTGCAATTATAATAATAAACATACAATTATAATAATTACAGTGCTGAATCTAAGTCCATCACATTTTTCATCCATCTATCAAATTAAGGAATAAAATTGTCTTTTTAGCAGTTTTACCAACATATTTTTGACTTGATGCTAACAAAAACTTTCTATCAGACTCCAAGACATAGAGCTAATCATCAAAGATAACTCATCAAAATAACAAAAAGTAGGTCACCCATTTAACCATTTGATTTCTGCCAAGCTAATAAAAATTGTCCATTGATTATTGAGAATAATATAAATAATTTTTGACATCTCATTTTTAAAATAAAATATAGTAAACTGTATTTATGATAAAAAAGAAAGATGAAATATTTAACGTAAGAGTCAGCTTTCTGACCTCCTTCATGCTGGCAGTGGGGTCCAAATGTACAAACAGTGAGGAAAGTTCCTCCTTCAGCTTCTTTGAACGCTTCCTGTCCGTTTCCAGGAGTAAAGCCTGATAGTTCACAGGTAGTCCATACCTGTCCAAAGACATCACCAGAAAGCCCATTAAAATACATCAGCTGTTCATTAGTAAAGAGAGAAAAGGGTTGCCAGTATTCAGACTCACCTGAGTACTGATTCCACAAAAACTCTCAATGCTTTTAAGTGAATCCAGGCAATGAACACCTGAGTGAAATTCACCTTCAGCCAACGCACAAAGATCCCCTGTGGAGAAAGTGGGGAGTGTGTTGAAACACACAACATCATCTCAGAAATCTTGAGGTAAAGCCCCACACCTGACTCACATACTGATCCTTTTTATGAACAGTGAGCTTCATGATCTCCTGTTGCTTCCTCTCCTCCACATCAAAGCTGTAGTCCCGCACAATGAACCTGCATGAATCACAGACTACATTATGGTAATCGACACAGCTATCATGGATGAGTCTCCCAATGGGGGAGTTCTCTGGAAATTACTCCTGCTTACTTGCTCTCCTGAGCTTTGGCTTTGAATTTACACACAGCTCGCTTGAAAAGCGTCACCGTAAAGATTCCCCCGTCTCCGTCCTCAAAAATCTTCCTGAGTGTCAGAAGGAAACATGCAGAAATGCAGTAGTAAAGGACAACATGGGGGGAACTGTATCTTAAGATATTTGCTTATATTATTGTTGATGAAAAGCTTTAAACTATCCTGTTATGCATTGCAAAAGGATTTATATCCCAGAAACATTTTCCAGGACATAGACTTCAAAAGACTTGAGGCTAAGAATTAGATTGGCTTAGTCAAAGTCCAGACCTGTTTTTAAAAACTGTAAACTTTTGCAAAGTAGTGTAGCTGGTTAAATATTAGCAAACTGTTGGAGAAATGTAAGGCCAACTTACAAAATTAATGATAAAACTTTTTATGAGAGGAGCTCTGGGAGCAGCAGCGGTTCTTGCATGAATGCCATGTTGGGAAAGCACCTCTTTCTGACACCACTGACCGATTAAAATGAGATAATGAGATTCTAGATACTTCTTGTTCAATTTGTTTGAACTGGAGACTCTGCTGATGCTTTGTGTTTTGAATTGATAGAACGTTTTTAATTATCAAGACCTTCATCTGGCGCCATTCAGTGCTTGGAATACAGATATTCCCTCCCTGCTGCTGATCCAAGCAGACTTTCTGCAGGTACTTTAACAACTGATCCCATTTTGACCTCCTGGAGGCTGACAGCAGGAGTTTTAAAGCTTGTTGTTGCACTTGCACTGAAACTCACCTGCTCGACCGCGGAACCACAAACTCTGACAGGGATTCATAGCTTTTCTCCCACTGCAGATATTTTTCTCTGAGATGGATGAAACAGGAAGAAACTGTTCAACATTTGCAGAAAATCCCAGGATGAATACAAACAGAAAAAGTTGTTAGCATACCAACCTGCTCACCACCACCAACAGAGTTGTTAGATACTCAGAGACAACCAGGTCGTCTTTCCTCAAAACATCATTCAGACTGCGAGTTTGTAAATTTCCACTGAAAACACCCAAAATTTACTTCAGCACCTTATACTGCTCATTTAGGTACATAATATGCATCCCACTCACTTTAGATTGAGTTCAAGGCTTTGCAAGGAGGCTTTTAGGCTGTTGTAGGCTGTCGCTCGGGATCTGAGCTCAGTCTCCACCTGTGATATTTCCTGCAGAATATTCAGTAATTGTTCATGTAACTATCAACATTAGAGGCAAAGCAACTTGTGATTTCTTCGTCTGAGTTAGAGAGACAAAGGGCCTAACACAAGCAATGAAGGTAAAAACTGCCCTTACTGCTCAAATTTTGATTCAACTCCTTTAATTGATGCTTGAAGGTAATAAAACCTCCACATTTCGGGATCATAGAAACTTTAGATTAAAAAACAAATAACTAACCACAGACAGTGGTTAGTCTGTCTGTGGCGTGCATGATGCTTTAAAATGCATCATGCACGCCTCTATGAAGATCCTTTGTTTTTATGATGTCAAGGAGAACACACAAATTAACAAGAAATGCAGTTCCACTATCCAAGAAGGACTCATCTAACCTTCTTTACATCCTTTAGTCAAACTCATAGTTTGCAAATGATCAATAGGACCTCATTGCACAAAGGTAAAAATCAGGAGGGAAAAAAACCCAAAAAGTACATGCTATTATACAGGCTGACTCCAATAATTTGAAAAAATATGAGACAGCAATGATGGCAGAAACTACTTTTAGTGGGTGCCCGCAGGCTAAATGTAACACAAAGGAAGCTGCAGGAAAATCTGCTAAACACTGATGGTTTACATGTGACAAAAAATCTCATATTTTCTAAACATGTCTAAACAAAAGCATTGGTTTGGTGAGGGTTGGTCAAAATTCATTCACAATAATGTCAACAAGTTTTTGCTATTGCTAACATTTTATGGCAGTTGTTGCCACTAACAGTGTTTTATTCATAATGTTTGGTTTATACCTATTTTCCTCAGTAAATGAAGTCATCATTGACTAAATGTCTAAAATGTTACTTGTTAGATTATCTAAAACAGAGGTGCCCAAGTCGGTCCTCGAGGGCCGGCGTCCTGCATGTTTTAGTTCTCTCCCTGGTTTAATCCACCTGGATCGAAATTGATAGAAAGGATATACGTTTTTTTTATTTATTTATTTATTTATTTATTTTTTTTTTGGGTGGGAGAATATACAGTACATGTATATGTAGAGTCCCAATACACACTTCATTCCAGTAGATGGTGGTAATGTACATCAGTAAGTTGCTTGCCAACCGCCATAAAAAAAGAAGAAGAAGAAGAACCACCTGGATCAAATGATGCCTCATTAGAAGGCCTAAGAAGAACATTGACATGCTGAAAAGGTTGTTACTACCACCAGGGAAAGAACTAAAACTTGCAGGATGCCAGCCCTTGATGACTGACCCCTGATCTAAAAGATTTAAGTATTTTATAGCAAAAGCAAGAAATTTGTACTGTTTTGTCTTTTTGTATTTAATAAAAAAATGTGAAATTAGATTCCCAAATCTTCCACTCAGGGCCCATTTAATCTTGGTCCTTCTCTGCTACGTACTCCGTAACTCATCAATTGTATACCCACTTTGAATCACACTGATAATTCATAATTCAGAATCAAGCAGTTTAAACTAAAGAAATGGGTGAAAATGAACAAAAAGCAGTCTAATCAGAAACTTCAATACTCCTGATTAAGACCACTTTAAAAATTACAAGAATGTTCAGATTCTCAGAAGAACACAACTTGCATCTTCAAAACTTTGTACCTTGTTGATGATATCTGTCAGGGTGGAGAGCGGCAGAGCTGTGGGATACTTGGCTTTGTCCCACTGAAATTTGGTGACCCGGTTCATCAGGTCCACTGAAAAAAAAGAAAATAATAAAAAAAACAAGCATCAGACTGAAAATAGGACAACAGCTCTGCAAACAGCAACATCATAAACTGAGATGAAAAATCAAAGAGAAATTTCTCAGCAGATGTAATGTGATACCTCTCAGAGATGCGAGGTAAGTTTTTAGTGGTGACAGAGCTGCACTCTTTTGATTCATCCTGTGGTCTAACAAAGCAGATTCAGGTTAGTCTGGTTTGTTTTGAAAGATAGCAGGGTGAGATGTAGTGTGGATGTAGCTTTTACACACAAGCATATTTAATGTTTTATTAGCTGGATCCAACACCCTCAGATTGTTTTGGTGTGTGAATTACCTCCGTTGGTTAAGTCGTGTTCCTGAACTTTGTCCCCTGTTGGCTCCATCACCTCCTTCAAGCACTGGCAGGTTTTTTTGATCAAACTAATTAGGCAATAAGAATAATATTGAATAAGCATATTTAACTCACTGATTTCACATCTGTTTTTTTTTTCTTTTTACATTTCTGTTAAAGATGTACAGTATATCTGATATTTCAACACTATCCAACAGTTTTTACAAATAAATCCATAAAAAACTGTGGCCTTCCCCTGCATTCAACTGAGCAATTACAGCTCTTCCCTGCATCTAGAGACTCTAATTTTTGCCTTTTATGTAGAACTTGCATCTTTGTCTTTGCTGAAGAAAAGCATCCTTGCGGCATGATGCTATCATATCATAGTTTGTGACAGTATGTACCAAAAATGTGAAAAAGTTCAAAGATCATGCTTCCGCAAGGCATACCACAACCCAACCTCTCTCTGTCCTATTAAGACATTTGTTCTAAGATGATAATGTTGGAGTAAACATTATCTTCATGCTGAGTGTCTTCTTCTTCCTGGAACTGTGTGTAGCTGCTGACTTCATCTGTTACGCAGCACCAGCTCAGATAGACCAACAATGAATTTAAAATCAGGAGGGAAAACTAAACGTCACCTGTCCCTGACCATTAATCATTCATGATGCAGACTAAGCACATGTTCAGAGCTCCTGGTTTCAAGGGGAGACAAAGCTACATGGTAGGCTATATCAACAGAATGCATTCATCTCTTGTTGATTTGTATGTTTGTTTTACCTTTCAGTCAGCGTGTCGAGTTTTGACAGATCATCTGACACTCTGACCAGACTGTCCAGAATTCCCACCTGCAGCCTCAGCAGAAACACAAGTGATAAAGTTTAGAACCTTGTAACTTTTATAGTTTTCATCCCATGTCACAATAAGCATCTTTTTTCTTGTTTTTATTTGTTTGTTGGTTTATTTATAATGGGACTGATAAGGCCTTAAAGTGAGTCAATGCCCAAAGTGGCTCTTGCATGTGCAATCACCTCCCAGAGCGAGTTACATTCATGTAAACATGATCACTGGTCAGATAATAAATACACTATGAGGTCAAAACACACCAACAACCTATGATAAACAACAAAAAGGTCTCTATTATTACTGTTATGCTTCATCAACATCATCAAGTTGCCAGATTATGGCAACATGCCATGGCAATAGTCTATCTTTAAATCATGACCTAGCTAAAGTTACATGTGCTCATAAAATGTTATTAGCATCTGATCACATCTTTGTTTTCTGCCATTTCTATGTTGTTCAAGTTGAATTTGAGTGGTTTAATAGTCATTTGCAACACCTTAAGAAAACAATCAACTTGTAGTGTACTTTTATCAGTTGTATTATTTATATCACTCATTTGTTTGTGTACTCTGCAATTTCAGGCAAAAATTATTTCCCCTTCATTCTCCTGTGTTTTGTGTGGCACACTGGGTTTGAGCTGTTTTGTTGTTGTCTGAGTTGTGTTGCGTTGTAAAGTTCTAAAAAGCCGACTAAAATAAAGAAACAGAAAAGAAATGGACAATTAGGAAATCTCATTAATAAGATAGGGTCAGACCATTTCCAACTTGAAAAGTGAACAATAATTTAAATCAGCGTCTTCCACCTATCCCAGATTGGGAAACCGAGGTATTCATGTCCATTCAGGAAAACCAGGCAATGCTTTCTCTAGAGACACAACTTGATCTAGAAGATTCTAAGGGGTTCCCCGGTCTGTCCAGGATATGTGTTGAGTCAGCTCCAGGATCTCAGAAAACATCTAAAGGAAAACATCCTGGAAGTATTGTGATGTGACACCAGAACCACCTCAGCTGGCTCCTTTTCCGGATGAGTAGCAGCTCTACTCTGAGCCCAATTCAGCTCTAATGCTGAATCCAGTCACACAATGAAGGACACTTATTTCAGCCACTTGTGTCCAGGATTTCGGTCTTTGAATCAACAATGAGTGTTTTTTGTTAATTAAAATATAAAAAATTATAGCTTCCTATATGCCTTCCTTTTGTTTATTGGATTTTGAAATGACTTTCAATGGAAAGCTTTTTACTCTGTTCAACACAGATGATACAAAATGTCTGTTTTCTTTTAATCTGCACATTTATTCACGCTTAAATCTATTTTTAATTCTTGAGTATCAATTTCTACACCCAATGCTATTTTGGGTAATCTCTGTATGAGAATACATAATACTTTCTGTTGAAGACCAACTGATCTATCAGGGATCTGAGAGAGAAACTCGGCCTTTTGTGGTTTACTTTGAGTACTCATGTTTTAGATCAATTGCTATGTATAAAAGCTCATAATGCATAAAAAAGACCTGACTTTTAGATTCTAGTGTAATATCTGGTTCTGTATGAGAGTTTAAAGCTTTGGAAGGTTAAAAACAATATATGTGGTGAAAGAGCACCTTCCTCGATAGCAAGCAGGACACTGATCATGCTGAGTGAAACGGGTCAGATGGAAATGTTGCCTCAAACTGTAGAGAGCAACCTGAGCCTCAAACCCTTCACCAGAGAAGGACACCAAACACCATCAGTGTCCTCGCTCATACTCTACTGTACCACTTCAAACAAAAAAAAAATAAAAACAACAAGCCTCTTTGTCTTGTGTTCAGTGAAACTTTGCCTCCTCTGTTGTGCATGTCTTACTCTCACCCTCACCTTCAGATCTGGGATGGAGAACCTCCAGCATGAGCCCAGGTGGGTTTTAGTAATGGTGCGCTTCAGTTTCTCCACGCTGGTTAAGCTGGTCTTGTCCAGTGGGACAGAAATCAACCAAAAGTCTGTCATGATGACTCCTCGTGCTTCACATAGAGGCCATCAGTCATAAATCCAGCACACCAGAACCAGTTTGACATAAAACAGATCAGATTTTTTCCTGGAAACACATACACATATTAGATATCTCAAACTGATAGTGTCTGTTTTAGTCACTATAATCACTATGCATGTATATATTCTCAATATATTCCTTAATAAAATTAGAAAAAAGCCCAGAATTAGCTTTTAAAGCAGCCAAATACCTCCAGGTTACCTTCATGATTCTCCAGTGATGATACCTCTGTGAGTGTTTGAGTCTGAACAGCAGCTTCACCTGAGACGGACTGATGTCTGAGGAGCGCCGTCTGACAGCCATCCGACTCTGTCCTGTTACAGGAAGCTCTCATCTCTCAGGTGACCTGAGCAAATAAACATTAACCGAAAATAAAGGTCACTGTTATTAATAAACACCATGAAATATTAAATCTTGTTTTTTTAAAGGCTTATTTTTACAAATACAAAACTCTAAGCAAAATAATGCATTATCCATGACTGAACAATGTGTACAAAGAAGTGAAGTAAAACTGGAAAGACAACCAAAGTGTGAGGTAGCCTAACTCAGGTAAATAATATTTAAACAATATTTTGTATCACTGTCCAGTTCATGATTGCTTTTTTCAAATTAATTTAAAGTCACCATTTCTTTCAATTGCCTTTTTAATCCAGAGTAACTTCTAAAAACCTAACTCCTAATACAATCATGAGATTAAAAAAATTTCAATGATTATTGATACAGAGCTTCGAAAAAAACTGTGTGCATCATTGAGGTTCGTAGGTGATGCACACCTACGAACCTACGCAGGTTCGATAGACATGCTCATCGCTGGGCGCTCAACAGTCTCAATTTTAATCCCAGTGTAGTCTATCGATCTAACCTCATGTTTTTGAACTGTGGGAAAAAAACTGTATGAATTAATGGATGGGTTAATAGATGGATGGGTGGATGTACAGATGCATGTATATGCAGAAAAGTGATGAAGAGCAGCCGAAAATTCTTCTTCAAGGTATTCGCGACTTTTTTTTGCCGCTGTTAATGAGTCTTCTAGAACGCAAAATCTATTGCAAAGGAATGCAATACTTTTGTGAGGTAACGCAAAAGAAAAAAAAACCTCAGTGTCCCCTAGAGGAGTCAGTACGTACTCTATTACTTATTGAGAGGAAATCCAAGAGAAAAAAAATCTTCATGTCCCCTAGGGGACTCCGTACTCTAAAATAAGGAATACATTTCCGCAGCAAAAGAAAAACCCCGAAAATTTGAAATTAATCTCAGAAATATTCTTGAAAAAACTCGTACATTTCTAAGTTTGAAAAGTAAAAAATAAAATAAAATAAAATTATACAAAAATTTCTAAGTTTTTAAAATGACCAGAATGCTAAGCGGATGTTGTTTCTAGCCGGACACTTTATAGAGACTCACAGGTTGCCGGGGTACAACAACGTGTATGAGGAATCGACGAACCCCTAGAAATGCAGATTTCAAACGTGAACGATGTGAAGATTTACAATCTAAGTTATGGAAAGTCCCTCCCTGAGGTATAATACTCCATGCGATCAAAGTTACTGTAGCGGTTTAATTGATATTGCTATCTCAGATGCTATTTACTACAGTGGCTATTACCACCAAAGTAGACTTTACATGCTACTCGCCAAAAAGCAGCATAAATAGAAATGCATTGATGAACCATAATATTCTCGTGTGTCGTGTGCCTTTTCCTTATTAGCCAATTGATTATGTAAGGTAGCAACATTCGGCTTTAATTTATTGCATTGATTGATTAATTCCGAGGTGTTGTATTGCCCTTTTTATTTTTCTGTATAATAATGCTGAAAGACAAAACACACCGGTGATTCAAAAGTAGCACAAGAGCACCTCAACGGTGTGTAATCAGTCCTTTACTGTTTTCTATAACACGACTGTGCTGGCTTAAATAAGTGTGGGGATTATAGAATTCAAAATTCTCCTGTTTTTTTTATCTGTTGAAATATCCTCACTTCTTTCTACTTGTTGCAGTGGTTGTCAGATCGAAAGAAAAGACAGCTTCAGAAAAAAGATGTTGGTGAGTGGGTCGCTTCATTGTCAGCACTGCAGACAAGTTAATTTGTTCAAAGTTTTAAGCATTGCTTTCCCCTTCCTTTTTATTTTTGTTTTTCAGACATCCAGCGGCGGATTGAACTCATTCAGGACTTCGAGATGCCCACAGTGTGCACCTCTATCAAAGCGTCCCGAGACGGTCAGTTCATCCTGGCAGCAGGTAAGACCATCTTTTGGCTTCAGAAAACCCTTCTGTAATTTATCACTGCAGAAAGATGAAAACGCTCATTGACTGTATTTTCCCCTCAGGAACATACAAACCCAGAGTTCGCTGCTATGACACATATCAGCTGTCCCTTAAATTTGAACGATGTTTGGATTCAGATGGTAGGTTTTTCTCGTGTATCTTTTCTAGCCCCTTCTGGAACATTGGGTTTTACTGTTTTCTTTTTTCTTCTTCTTCTTCTTACAGTTGTGGCTTTTGACATCCTGTCAGATGATTACTCAAAGGTGAGAGATTTTGTTCTTAATTATTGATTTCCAGTTTGTTTTTCGCTACACAGTCACGTCCGTCAATGGCAGATGGAATATTGTTCAGAGCCATAATTGTTTTATTTATTTATTTATTTTTTGATAAACAGGTCTATTGATCCTAACAGGGTTTTGCTTTAACTGCAGACATAGAGAAAAACCCAGGTAACACATCAAACTTTCTTACCTGACAAACGTCATGCTTTGCCATGATCTGAATTGGATTGAACTGTTTCTCTCCATAAAACAAAAGCTCTGTGAGTTGAAACAGAGGTTAAAGTTAGAAGAAATCTGCCCTCTTCACCTATTTGCTTCCATGAATCTAGTAAAATGTTGCTGCATGGAAGATCTTTGGCAAAACAAGGTTTTCTGTGTGGTCAAAAGTTGCCATAAATGATAAAAAAATATCTTCTTGTTATCAAAGTATATTCACTGTGGTGATGAAGCAGAACATGTGGTGTTTTCAGCTCATTGTCCTATTTTCTAATAACTGCTAAAATTGTTGCTGCAGTAACAAGATTGGAACTTGAGCTCACCCAAACATTTTTAACTGCTCTTAGGTTTCAGCGTGCCGATAATCTCTGTGTTCTCTTGCAGCTGGTTCTTTTGCAGTGCGACCGCCATGTGGAGTTCCACGCCCAACAAGGCCACTACTACAAGACTCGGATCCCAAAGTTCGGACGGGACTTTTCCTACCACTATCCCTCCTGCGACCTCTACTTTGTGGGGATGAGGTGAGACTGGAAAGCAGTGTTAGCTGGTGAGGGCAACTTTTGTTTCCCTCACAAAAGTTTCCCTAATGCTTGTTTTCACTCACAGTTCCGAGGTGTACAGACTGAACCTGGAGCAGGGGCGCTTCCTCAACTCCCTTCAGACAGACGGCGTGTACGTACTGAGAGATGCTTGCTTATCTCGAGGCTTGCATGATTTGTCGTCTTTGTTCATGATGGATTTTTGTTTTGTCATCACCCAGGGAGAACAATGTTTGTGACATCAACCCTGTTCATCATTTATTCGCAACTGGAACCTCTGAGGTGAGCGCTGCGTTTTTTGATGCCCATGTTGTGGCCTGTCACGATAACAAATTTTGCTGAGCGATTAATTGTTTTAAAAAAAATTATTGCAATAAATGATAATATTGTTTGAAGACCATTTTAATCTGATCTAAATCAGTCATATTCAACATGTTATATTGTCTTGTCTGCAGCATGTGGGGTTTTGATGACAGTCTGTATACATACGCTGTTTACACATCAGTTTCTAAACTGACTTAAAAATGCTCGTCTCCTTGTCTCTGGTTGCCACAGTTTGCAACAACTCAGAAACTAAATTTACTCTTGCAGCGTCTAGTTGTCACTCTGGTCTGCGGGTCCTCCAGGCAGTTAGTTGACGTATTATTGCAAACACTTTGCAAGCAGTGTAAATATAAGCAAGAAAGCACACACTCCAATATAGGTAGCAGCTATCTTGTGCATTTCCAATGTTGGCTACTTCCACAGGACACACAAACTGAGATTATAATTTTTGCTGCTTTCATTCTGAGCTATCTTGTTTGCTGAAATGAAAGTAAAATCTTTAAGAAAAGCTGTCCTGCTTGCTGTAAACATACAACTTACCTCATTTGCATGTGCATAAGAAACTCAAATGAGGTGTGTCTGCTGTTTTCTGTTGTGACCTCCCACGCTTACAACACCAAATCCCACGCTCAGTGACACCTCTCAACACCTCACAACAATGTCCTATGCTGTTCAAGCATTAGTGCTCCCGAAACGAACACTTCTTTTGTTGTTTCAGCAACAGACGTTTAGTTTTAATGAAAAGCTCTCAGATGGAACAGAGCTCAGTTGTTAAACTTGAGCGTTCCAAGCCTACATTTGATAAACAAACATGGTTGTTCATTGCACAGGAAATACTCTTATCATAAAAAAAACATAAAAATTATGCTTAGACGAATTAAAACATTCATTCCATTTTTTGGAATGTAACACACATCCAGTCAAGAAACATTACACCAGAACCATATCAAATTAAATCATCAATAAACCAACACAGCTTAAAGAAGAATAAGTCACAATTTCTCTTTATTCACTTAAGTTCGAATTTTAACAATTTAAAAACCTGTTTATAAACTAGATCATTTTTATCCTTACAATTAGACAATCGAGTTAAAAGAAGGTAGGCTTTATTTTTACCCTTTATTTTAGTTTGGATGTTTAATGTGGTTGAAGAAGTCTTTTAATAATTTTTTTGCATTGGAGGATTTTAGGACCACAAATTGTTGGATTAATTGTTTTTGTGGTTTACCCAAGAGCTGAATAATATATCTTTTTAATCATTTTCATTCAGTAAAAGCAGAACTGTTGTTCATGAGTCAACACTAAATCAACACTTAACATTTTTCGGCTACTTTTTAAAGGTGTGATATAATCTGTTATTTTATTTTTTGGTGATTTCTGAGAAGCTGTTGATTAAAGTTGAGTTTTAAGTTGAAGGAATCTTAACATTTGAATTAGGAAGCCGCTCCCCGAGCCAACATGATGGAGCCAAACACTTTAGGCCAGCAGTGTGAAGAAAACACTCTAGTCTTTATGCTGCAGCATCTATTCGAAGAGTAATTTAATCACTGAAAATGCATGCTACTTCTCTGTTAAAACTCTAAACTGTGATTTTCTGACTGGCTGTGATCTGCTCTGTCTGTTCACCAGGGAAGGGTCGAATGTTGGGACCCTCGCATCCGGAACCGAGTGGGCGTTCTGGACTGCGCCCTGAGCAGCCTGACTGAAGGAACAGAGTAAGCACCGAGTTGCCACGCTCAGATTGTCGCGTCCTCTCGGATGATCTCAGCGTGCCGATGCATATGTAGCCACATGGTGCTTTTCTCCCTGAAAAACAGGCAGCAAGCTGTGAAAATGAAGGCTGCATGTTGAAATATCAGACTTTTCTTTGAGTCAGAGCAAGTTTCCAGCTCCAGTCTGTGTCAGACATCATATCTGTCTTTGAGTTTTACGTTTGCTCTTTGTGGTGATTGCTGTGACTTTCTGATTGCTGACAGGGTTCAGGGTTTACCGTCCATCAGTGCGCTGAAGTTTAATGGTTCCCTCACCATGGCAGTAGGCACCAGCACTGGACAGGTGAGTTCAACAGAAAAGCCTCAACTTCATTTTGTGACTATTTAAATTAAAAAAAACTACAACATAGAGTTTTATTTACACAAAATCTCCTTTTAGTGTAAATTTTGGCTATTATACTGCACCATATATTTATGAAAATAAACCCCTTTCATATCTATTAGCAAGCAAGATGTTTTATTGCAGAAACATAATATCATACTGAAAAAGCCTGTCAGTATTAGTTGGGATTAGGACATTTTAGGATTTTTTTAAAATTGCACTTTATTATTTTATGTTTTTTATTTTTTTTTTCAAAATCACAAACCACAATTATTGTGGCGCCTACTATTTGCAGTAATAAAACCCCGTTCCCTTAGCAACCATTAGATGCTTTCTAATTGCCAACTGGTTGCTTGGCTGGCATGCCTATAGAAACCCATCTGTCCTACCATCAAAAACATAAAGCGGTCTGTATCTGATGAGACTAAAATTGAGCTTTCCAGCTACAAAAACTCCAAAAGGATTTGGTGCAAAACACAGAGCAATAAGGTGAAAAAGCACTTTATGCCCACTATTAAGGAAAGCAGGGGATCTGTGACGCAGTGGGACATTTTAAATGGAAAAATGGACATACCCTACCTGTGAAAGCTACATTTTATATCAGAACAGGAAAAAAAGTAAAGAAAATAGGTATTTTATGTGTTCTCTTGTGATTGTTACTGATTCCCTCTCTCCACTTTGTCTTTTTCTCCCAGGTGCTGCTGTATGACCTGCGTTCCAGCCAACCGCTGCTGGTCAAAGATCACTTCTACAACTTGCCAATCAAATCTTTGAACTTCCACGACCAGCTGGACCTCATTGTGTCGGCTGATTCCAAGATCATAAAGATCTGGAACAAAGACTCGGTAAGGAAGAACAGCGAGTCAATATTCTGCTGTCTGCCAGTATTTATTAAATGAGTCAGAGAGAAAAAAAAAACAATATACAGTTGAAGATGTGTTGTGATGTCTATAAATTGCATTTGTCTTTTCTACTCTGCTCTGCAGGGGAAGCTGTTCTCCTCCATACAGCCACAGAGCGACCTCAATGATGTCTGCATGTACCCCAATTCAGGTACGAACATTACTTTTTATGATTGCTGCACATTCTTGAAACTGTGAGAAAGTAGACAGTCGTCACTTCTTTTTGTTGTGACTGAAACATTAATGGTATCTTGGCAATAAGAACCAGTATTTTAGGTGGAAGTATTATGTCGAAGGAGAAATTTTGTGTTGTTCAAAGCTCAAGATTTAGTTTAACTGTTTTATTTAAGTCAACAAAAACAGTTGAATTCATGGATTTATTTTGTTGTTACTCTAGCTGTTGAACATGTCATGATTAGGAAGATGCCTGTAATTTTACATATTTCAAACGTCAAATCAAATGTCAACATCAGAAATAACAGAATTTTTTTTCCCTGTTTTACCTCTTTAATTAACACCAGAACCACCATGAATACCAAATCTTGTAAGCAATAAAAAATATATTCAAGAAAAAATACTTGTGCTCACTTTGCTGTTATAAGTAGAATAAGAGTTGTCTAGAAAAATAGAAAATGATAGAAATTAAATTATAGAAATTAATAAATGAAATAATCTTCCTACTAAATGATTTTCAAGGTTAATATATATTGTAGTTTTAATAATCTCAATATAATTTTTTTCTGAATTAGAATAAGGCTCATCCAGGGAGCCAGGTTTTTTGTTTTGTTTTTGTAAATGATTGACCTCTAGGGGGCGCCATTTTGTAAAATTTTCCAGCGGCCCATTTCTTTACAAGCTCTCTTCAATTGTCAGTTTGCCATTGAAATGAGAAAAAAATATTTCTGAACTTATTATTCATACTAATAATATTATTATTACTAATATTATTTTTTTAAATTAAACTTACCTTCATTCTACAGCAGAGCTTTCTGATCAGAGTTATTGTTTACTGTCTTTGTCTTACGTTCCTCACTGTGTTGTATGTCATGAACAGGAATGCTTTTCACGGCCAATGAAGACCCCAAAATGAACACGTTCTACATCCCGGTGAGTACGGAGACGCCATGATCACTACATGTTCATGTGCAACACTGCCTCACTGTGTGATAGAAGCAGACAGACAGACATGGACCCAGTCATGAATTAATGAGATGTTAACAGTGCCATTCAGGATTTTACATCCACTCATCCTTTTTAAAGTGGTTGGTTTCTTGACTTTTAAATATGGTCCACCATTCCTAACAGGAAGCACTCCAAGGTCATTCAGGACCCTTATTGTAAGCTTTGTCCTTTTGAAAATGAGTTTTCTGCTAGAAAACCCAGTTTTGTGAACGTTTCACTCATTTGCCCAAATTTTCCTCTCCCCAATAAAACCAAGGCTTCTTCAGAACTAAGAAGCCCATCATAAGCTAGAAAATGCTGTAAAATCAAGGATGGTAGAAGCCAGTTCACATCAACAGGGACTGTTGTTGTGAATTGACGCTCAGAATTGGCAGCTGTCCACATGGTAGAACCATATGACTCCTGGAGGAAAGACGGGACAGAGATTGAGCTGTTTGGTCACAGAGATGAGTGGTATGAAGTAGTAAAGATGATGCTTGCTGGTTGTGGAGTGAATAAAATACTCCACACCACATTAAGCAAAGGTTGAGGTTGGAATGGCCCAACCTCAACCTTATGCATAAGGTGACTCTATTTAAACTTCTGAGTAACTCTGTAGAAGCAGACAACAAAAGAAGAGAAGTCAGTTTGTTTAGAAAGAGAACAGATCAGAATAGCGTGTGTGTGTGTGCGTGTGTACTGTAAACTCTGCTCTGCTTTGTGTAAATGAGGACATTCCTGGTTGGATAAACCTTTCATCCTAGATACAATGACAAGGTGACAAAGTAATCTTTGCCAGATTCCCAGAAAACTTATTTCATGACATTTTTATAACAACTTTTTGAAGTTTACTAAACATGTAGTATTTAGTTGTGTACTGATTCTTGTATATCTCAGAACAGTGGAGTCAAATTCAGGTTTTAATCCAGTCAGATACACTCAGACGGCTGAACAATGCAGCATAGTCACACTCTGTGCATTCAAAAAATGCCACTTAGTAAACCAGACTAGGACCATCTTTGATTAACTCGTAAAACTCTAAATTGGACCATAAAAAGGGACTTTTTACTATGAAAATAAAAACAAATTATTTTGTCCACAAAATTTATTCAGCACAACTACACGTAGGTTTGTGGTTGTGCTGTTGGAGCTGGATTAAAGATAAATGGTTTTAGCTAAAGTGTGTTTATAGCAGTGTTAAACATGAAAACACAGAAAACTCTTTACAATTCATAAAGAAAACAAATTTCATCAGTCTCCCAAACAGAATATGCTTTAAAGTTGTTCAACATCTAAAAAAACAGGCCAGTATTTCAGTGAAATACTTGACGAAAGAAGATGGAAGAATCTTATTTACATTGGAGGCACACTTGTTGTATTTCAGCTGTGATAAATTGATTGCTTCAACTTAATGGGTCTCTGGGTTAGAACCTGTTGAGCCACTTGCGCACCTGGTGTTCTTTCTCAACGTTAATTCAAAGAGTGATGCATTTTTCTGAGAAGTGCAGTTCTGATCTGAGATCAGTCTTGACTTGTTTTTATCGCTTCTAGTCCTGAGTCTTTACTGAGTCAGAGTCAATGAAGTGCCTAAAATACGCTGGGACTTGTAAATGCAGCCCGTTGATGTTTTTGAGATGTTTCCTTCAGAAGAGACTTGATCAGCTTCATGTGCTGTGATGGAACTGAAGAACGATTGGACGCTGGATTGGGTTTAAATTGGCGACATGACATTTTGTCCAGAGTCAACCTACAGTAAAATAGTCTTTTTCATGTTGGCTGAGCGGGTTAGATATCAAGCGAAAATGCATAACATTTCCCACCATGATTGCATAACCCTTAAGCAAAGATTACACTGAAAGCCATCGCTGCTCATATCAGCAAACGAAGACATCAACATGCCACCATTATTAAAGAGGGAGCAAAGTTCTGAGCTGATGCAATTTTCAATAAATAACAATTTGTACTTGATTCTTCCCCATCTAACCACAACCCATGATCCAGTTCAGTAAGAGTTTAAACTTTAAGTAACAGTTTTTTTGACTGTTAAACATTTACTTACTTTTTTTTGCCCATACTATTTAGTTCTAAAGCAAATTACATTAACTTTTACATTAAAACCGTAAGCTTCCATTGTGATTAAAATATTGCATATTTATTTCCAACACAGCTTACATGGCATAGAAATAACCCACAAGATTAAAGAATAAATCCCAAATTGGGTAATCACAAATATTTAGAAGCATCTCTCATTTTTGTCCTTTAATTCATTTAAAGGTTTTCAGTGTGTATTCCTCTGGTGTATTGTAAGCCTGGCGGGCCACCAGGCTTTTCTAAGCATTACTTTTTTATTTAAGTCTTTTTAAAATGTTTGCATTTTTTACAATTTTATAGTTGGTGTTCAGGTATTAATCTTCCAATCTTTCAATAACACATATCAAGTGATATTTTAAAATTTCCTTTCAGCTTTAAACATTTTTTACTCAAAAACACGGTGGGCTGCTGGATGAATGAGTGTCCAAGCACCAAACCACCAGGCTTAGCAAGTTTTTTGGGGAAAACCTTGAGTTTTAAACACTGGAAATAAACTTGCTGGTAAGGAAATAGAGAAAACAAGGAAAAATATTAACTTTCATGATTTTTTTTTTTTTTTTTTTTTTTTTTTTTTTTTTTTTTTTACCCCTCCAGGGGGTCTTTTTGTGGGCTCTAGTGTCCCTTTTACGAAAGTAGGCTGACAGGAATGGGGTAGGAGAGGAGGGAAGACATGCGGCAAATGTCGCCGGGTCCGGGAGTCGAACCCGCGACGGCCGCATCGAGGACTCAAGGCCTCCAAATATGGGTCGCCCTAACCCCTACGCCACCACGGCACGCCCAACTTTCATGATTTTTAAAAGTGTGGAATTTTAATTTGAGTATATTTACAGGTTTTATGTTAGATTGTACATTATCCATCTGCTCCATTATCCATTCATTTAATCATCTGTCTGTTCATCCATCCATTCCACTCTCGTTCCTTCTTACATTCTGCTTTTGCATTTTTAATATTTAAAGCCCAAGATACGTGCAAAATTTTGTCAGAAATTCTTAGAAAACCTCCTGTGGAGAATTTTTAATAAAAGATCAGTTTGAGAAAAGCAATAAGCAGATAAAATCTTGTTTTAGTTGGTTTCCAGTCAGCTGTTTACATCTGAGCAGAAACTCTGTCACTGAAAACGATTCCAAACAGGAGTGTGAAAATATCACACTCACAGGAGTTGTAAATGTTTGCAAACTTGCTTTTTATATGTAAGATCATTTCAGTCCATCACAACGTTTTAAGTGAAAACTTCGCCTTGTGTCCTACAAAGACGCACCGTTCACTTCTGACTGTAATGGAAATGTTTGGGAGCAGCCAGGCTATTTTTGCTTCAACAAATACACGCCAGATTTCTCTGAGAGTCTAAATATGAGTCGTGTTTGAAGCGTGCCGCTCCTGTGTTTCAGGCTTTGGGCCCGGCTCCTCGCTGGTGCTCGTTCCTGGACAGCCTGACGGAGGAGCTGGAGGAGAGCCCGGAGAGCACGGTCTACGACGACTACAAGTTTGTCACTCGCAAGGACCTGGAGAATCTGGGTGAGACATCGCCGCAGTGAAATGCTCTAATGATGAGACTCTCAGTTCCCAGGAACTGAGAGCCTCTGTGCTGAGCAGAGGCCTGGGGGATTGATTGAGAGACTCTAGGTATGCAGGCAGAGAACCCTGGAGGGGTTGAATGAACACTGGAATGCAGCCTCAGCAGTAGCGAGATCAGATTACAGCAGAGGAGGAAGCGGGTTGGTTGGTGTGGAATAAAGGGAGATGGGCTGGGGGGTTGGTCCTGAGGGACAGCGGTGTTGATTTACAGGATCCGTGGCTCTTACATAACCATGCAGGGGTCTACCGAGTTTACGGATTGACATTCCCAGGAAAAGCAGGTTGCTCCACTTTCTGGGAGTTCCTGCTGTTGCAGGCTTGAACTCGTCCAGCGTACATCTGCTACCACTCACACCTCACCCACTAATGAACTGAAGAGATGCTTCATCAGGTTCTGATGATGAGTTTTATACACTTTTTTTTCTTCTGCATAAAAAAAGCATAAGTAACCAATATAGAAGAAATTGCTCACGTTTAGTAACTTTCTCAATATACATGAAAATATATTTTTGAGTTTAATATTTTTCCATCTTTATTATCTGACTTTTGTGTGTTTCTGGCCAATCTCACATTTATAAATGCTCCCAATAATTTTAGCCACAGGTGAGGTGATATAGGAACATATAAAGGTGTAAATTCCAGTTCCAAAGTACGTGTTCCTCGACCTGCAAAAGCAGATCCCACTAATTATTGTAATGGCAGAAAAATATTCAGTGACTCATTGTCAGTTTAACGTATGCACCAAATACAGTGGCAGAGAAAATGGTGAAAAGATCAACTCACAGTTCTCACCCAAATCTTCTGTTTAATGGTTGTAATATTTTAATAATACAGTGGAAGCCCAGTATTTGTAGTGGTTAGTGACCGTTTTTTTTTTTTTTATCTTAACAGGACAAATGTGTAGAAGCTGTTCAAATAGGATCATAGTTTGGCCCCCCAAAAAATCAAAGATAAAATCAGCCGGATTCATCTTTTAAGGAACCATGAATGTATTTCTTTCGTGTGAATTCAGTTTTGATGTTTTTTCTCCAGGTTTGTCTCACCTGATTGGGTCGTCTCTCCTGAGAGCCTACATGCACGGCTTTTTCATGGACATAAGGCTGTATCACAAGGTGGGATGTCTGCTACTGTGTCGGGTTGTTTCACTCTGAAATATTTATTGGAACCATTACGGAGATCATGTGGCATCCGAATGTTGCCAAAAGGTCAAATATCACAATTGTAACATTTGACTCGGCTTCAGGTGAAAACCATGGCAAATCCTTTTGCGTATGAGGAATACCGCAAGGACAAGATCCGGCAGAAGATCGATGAATCCAGAACGCAGAGAGTCCAGGTTCAGGTGAGGAGTGCTGGAAAGATGACAAACTTTCCCATAAGTACTGTTTTGTGGTGCAACCTTTTCTTACATTAGTCTTATTCAATAGCTGCTCATTGCAGACAAGATTCCCCAGGTTTCAACCAGCTGAGCTGTTGCAACACATCAAAATATTTGTGTCCTCTCATCCTGTCCGAACTGGCTCCAAATGTGGAAAAAACATTATGAGCTCTAAGAACGCTAGACTTGGAAGTGTAATTTGAGGATGTGAACAGCAGTCTGTGTCATCAGACTTTGTGTTTGTTTGTATCGAAAGTACATTTTGTTGTGATGAGACAGAAGCTGCCGAAGGTGAACAAGGAGCTGGCTCTCAAGCTGATGGAGGAGGGAGATGAAGAGGCAGAGCTGGCTTCCAGGAAGAAGAAGGGCAAGGTAGGAAAATATGACGGCACACCAGTTGGAGCGGTCACACCTTGTCACTTCTCAGAAATAATAACTGGTTTTTATGGTGGCCCTGAGGTGCAAACCACTTCAGCAAATTGAAAGCACAATTACAAATTACGAAAGCACTACAACATTAACGAAAACACTACATTAACGAAAGCACTACAACATTAACAAAACGGAAAGGGTTTGTCCCAGTTGGAGACCTAAGAAATCGCTGATTGGGCAATAGGCATGAATATGTATACGCAGAGTCCTATTACGTCACCGCCATCTTGACAGTGGCAGTGGAGAAAACATGCTGCGTGGACTAGTTTCAACGGTTTTACTGCACAAAGTGGACCCACTGCCTTTACTTTACATTTTTTAATTCATATCTTGAAATAGCAAATGCACATTGAATTATGGAATTGTGTTAATATGTTCATGAATACATCACTGTAAAGGTATGTGTGTGTGTTCATCAATAAAAACGATTTATCAGAATCAGCTGTATCAAATGCAATTATTGTGCCCCAAAACAATTAAATAATCACATCAAAAAGTTCAAAACGTTGTCCTTTGTTTTGTTTTTTTTGTTTTTTTCATTCCTATATATAATAATGTGTGAGAGGTTGTGTCAGTGGCATTCATTAACTTGAAATACTTTGCAGAACGGCACTTTACGAAGTTCGGTCCATTTACTTGTATTAGCTTGATGGTAGATAAGCCACTTTCAATATTGCGGACGCTATAACGTATCGCAACAACTGACCGACCCGCTCAAGCGATAACTTCCGGTTCAAAAGCACTGTCACAATCAGCGATCTCTCAGATCTCCAACTGGGACATACCCTTTCTGTTTTGTTAATGTTGTAGTGCTTTCGTTAATGTTGTAGTGCTTTTGTAATTTGTAATTGTGCTTTCAATTTGCTGAAGTGGTTTGCACCTCAGGGCCACCGTAGGTTTTGGTTCATGATAAACTTGCAACATAATTTTTGTTTCATTATTGAAACTAAGAAAATGTTCCAAACTAACTTTGTCATTGTATCCCAACACATTTTACAGTCTACTCCAACAGACAACGGCTCAGTTAAGAGATCAAGTGATGAAATACTTATGACTTATTGACCGTTTAACCTTTGCACGCGACATCTGCAGGCTCTCCCCACCATCCTGGGAGACGACCGCTTCAAGGTGATGTTCGAGAACCCGGACTACCAGGTGGACGAGCAGAGCGAGGAGTTCCGGCTGCTCAACCCCATCGTCTCCAAGGTGGGACAGAAGAGGAAGAAGAAGCTGCGGCTGCTGGCTCAGCAGGAGGCCAACGTCCAGCAGGTAACATTTAATTGTGTGGTATGATGTTGACTTTTTATTACTTCTACCAGGAGGTTAGAGTTTGTTGATTTTGATATATGGTGGGGAAAATAAGTATGAAAAGAACATAATTTGGAGAAATAGCTATTTTCCCTGGTAAAGACGTGCAAAAGTCCACACAAAAAAAATTCAGATCCGATTATTTTTCTCTGAGATTTAAGTGTTGAACGTGCAATCAGATATCCAGAAGGCATCTGGTGTTTATAGGGTTATATGTTTTGGATTGTTATCCTGTCTGAAAGAACAAATCGTGGCCCATTTTCAATTTTTGGCAGTTTTATTGAGCTAAAGTGTCCTCGTATTTGTGTTTGTAATGTTTAAAACTCAAACAAGGTTCCAGGGTCCTTCAAAAATAAAACCAGGCCCACACTATTACACATCCCCCTCCGTACTTTACAGCGGGAATCAAATGTTGTTGTTTTTTTTATTTACATATTCATCATCTGTTTTACATGTATCTGCCCCAGAGGGTTTCCTGACAAAATCTCACTCTTAGTCACTTCTGACAAAAATCACACAGTGGCAGAATGAGAAATAGAAAGCTTTTTCCTGGTGTATGTGGAAAAAATATGACAATATGCATCAATACCTGACTTGGGAAGATTAACACACATTTTCCTTATTTGGATGGTATGTTTTATAATTTTTGAAGAGTGGTTAATAGAAATGGGCCTTTCCGTCCCACTTACAAGATTCTTACGCAGTCTTGAAAACTCTAGAATAGCATGGAGTTTGCTTTTATCATTTCCCAAATCAAGATAAATTTTGAAAAACATACATTTATGTTTATGTATTCTGTTGACGAAATGCACTTGCTTGCTATTTGTGGTATTTAGGTGATATTCTCAGGAGGAACTCAAGATTCCACACTTACAACTGCTTTATTCTGTACAAGTTCATGAGTTAGATTTTGAAATGGACAGTATTTATTTTTGTGAAGATGTCACAAAAACTGTGTAAATAGCTCTTCATTGTTGAATCTAGGCTTGCTGATCATCAAGAACTTTTTGCACATTTCTACCAATAATGCTGATGCTTGTGAAAAATGAAGTTTTTTTCATAATTATGTAATAGTAAGGTGCTTTCATTGTTATTTATCTTTTCCATACAATTTGGTCCAGAAGGTTCCAGCCAGACTTTGTATAAGAATGTTTATGAGTCAAGGAAAGCTAAAAGTATACATAAAGTTTCTCAGTTAAAATTGGAAAGTTGGAATTTAAGACAAACGTTTCATTAGGTTATTTTGGAACCTTAAACATAATCTGAAATCTTTGTGTTTAGTATGTTGGGCTTTACCGTTGCTACATGACTACAGTAGTTAGGTGTTTATGAGGAGGAAGACTGTGTTTAAAAAGGGACATTTAAACACCATCTTTATGTCATAATCACAAGAACAATTTTCTCTGGTTAGGCGGCAGATGAAGAAGAGGAGCCAGAAGGGCGAGCCAGCTCTGAGGAAGAGAGCTCTGACGACGACAAGAGCTGGGTGGAGGAGGTGAGGGAGCAGCGGCGGCTACTGTGGCAGGAGGACAGAGACCGACGGCGGCAGGAGAGGAGGGATGCTGACCGCAACACCGTCCTGCTGGAGCGGAAACAGGGCAGAGGAGACGAGACCGAGAGCAAGAAGACAAGTCAGCTGCAGTTTTATCAGCTCAAAGCCGGAGAGGAGTTCAGGAGTTTTGGCGACATGGCCCACAAGCAGAAACTGCAGAAGTACGTCGGGTTTACAGAGAATAGTTCTGTTCTGATCCGTCCCGTCCTCATCGCTCTGTTTGCTAAATGTTTGTTTGTTTTCAGGGCTTCTCTGGAGGAGAGGCTAAAGTTGGAGGAAAGCTCAGGAATCAGCAGCACAGCGGACACGGCGGTGGGCAGCAAACAGCTGACCTTCACTCTCAAAAAGGTACACGGGTGCAAATAATCCAGAGTTACTGTTGCTCCTGTAAATGTTTCACATCGTTTCGCTTCAGGAGAACGGCACGCAACAATAAAACATGGTGTTAGCTGTAAATGAAGCAGCTTAAGGTGAAGGGGAGCGAGCTGGGAAGGTCTTTGTGTTCATCTACAGAAAGATAATAAGTGCAGTGAGAGAAAGAAATGCTTACAATTTTTCACCGTAGTAAAAACAAACAGGCCCAGAGCATCACAGATCTTCTACTGTGTACAGCAATTGGCATGAGCTGCTTTCCCACTTTTTCAACCTTTGTTTCTGTCCAGATTGTTGCTGTAAAGCTCAATCTCATCTGAAGAGACCAAACACTGTCACTGAAAATCCTATTCATGTTTAGCAAATGCTTCACATTTATGAGGGAAGGACAGAAAAGGCGTCTCTCTGGCATGCCTCCAGGAAGTTTTTCTGCTAAATCGTCTTTCATAATAGCTATTTCCCAGTCAAAGATATACTGTTGTAATACAGAATATGGAAAATAGTGACAGCCAGGCTGTGACCTTACATCCACATATGGAAAAAGTTGAACATCCTTATTGATGTCCTGTGTGCAGTCGGAGCAGCAGAGGAAGCAGCAGCAGGCGGAGAGAGAACACCACGAGGAGAGGAAAAAGCTGAGACGCTCTGCCGGGCACCTGAGCAGCGCTCGTGGGAGAGGACGGGGGAGAGGAAGAGGAAGAGGAAGAGGCCGCTTCTGAAGAAAGACAGCACAACTGAGATCAAATGTGTCTTTGACTTTTTTTTCCACCTAGTCTCCTCCTGCCTGTGGTCGGAGAGATTAAATCAGACTGCAAGACCAGAAAATAAGTGTCAATCCGATTTAGTGGGAAGTTTGTTCAACTCCTGGGTGGTCTGAGCCCCCTGTCTGTGAACTCCATGGATATTAAAAACAGACTGCCGCTGTCAGTGTCTGTGTTAATGGTAAAACAAGATGACATGTCAGAGTCCTGTCTGCGAATAGATCGCTGGCTGGTTGAGATTTCAGGAAACTCCTCAAAAGGCTAGTTTCAAACCGGGAGAGGAACAAATGTGTTATTTTAACAATGTTTTGATATTTTCTATTGCTGACCCATAATTTTGTTAATGTATAAATTAAATTTTGCAATATATTTGTAGAAAGCTCTTCCTTCATTCATCATCTAAATTTAATGATTTTAGAAATCTTTTGACCATGGTTTTTGTGGTGTCCATTCACATTGTTGTTAGATTATTTTGCAGAATTATCGGATACATTTTAGTTCTTCACGAAAGCTTTATTACCTTATAACAAAAATGTATCTTTTCTATATTTCTTAACAAACTTGTCATCTACCCTCATAGTTGTATTATAAGCATGGCTGAAGCTATGAAAAAGCTCCTAGGTGAGAGGGCTGAATGTGCTTGCAGTCATTGCATTTTGTGCACAATGGAAACATCCCAAAAAAAAGTGTGAAACTTGTATCTAAGGATATTAATGAAAGGTTTAGTGGAAGGAAAAATGTTGTTTTTGAAAGCCAACACATAGAGATGTACCCAGAACACAAACTTCAGCTGTTGTGTTCTAGAACCACTGGGAAAGGGAAATAAAAGCCTGGACTGTCATCCGAAGTCCTCTTTTCAGATTAAGGTAATGTTTGCTGATCATTGTAGAGTTGAAGCTACGGACGACATCATGCATCTGCTTTTCCTGTGCATTTAACACAGTCCAGCCTAACTTATTCTGTGACAAACTGCAGAAGAGATACTTTTCAGAAAATGGAAAACGTATTGATCACAACAAAAGTGTCTTCAGCCAGATGCTTTTTCAGATCTCCTGACTCCTACAGGAAATCCCTCCTCCCCACAGCTGTAACAATGTCCTACAACTCTGAATAAACTCTGATAGTTTGAGTTCTACATCTAATTTTCCTTCTGAAGTGGTACAATATTATCAACTTGTCAGTTTGGATAAAAGCATCTGCCAAACGTATAAGCAACATTAACATAAATTCAAATATGCTAGAGGAAGCTAAAGACTTAACTTTTAATTTTGATGCATTCACAAACAAACTTTAAAAAAAAAATTGCCAATCCTCTCCAAACTAAACATAAATCCACAATTGACACCAATGTGAGCAATATATTTTCTCCTACCAAAACGTTCAGTCCCAGCTCTGTTCTGGGGTTTTATTTCCACCAGATTAGGATTCACAGAGAAAGATGATCTTTCTTTTTATATAAATAACAAATACATAATTTATTTCAATTAGAAGTAAAAGCTTGACACATTTCAAATATTAGGAAGCTAAAGGCCTTTGGACTCATTAAAATGCATTTGATTCTAGTGTGTGATTCATTTGTCAGATTTTGTGTGTAAAAATGTTTTTATTTGCCTATTATTTATTTTTAATTAAACCTAGACTTTCAGCAATGTAACATTTTAGCAAATCTTTGAATATCAAAGTATTTTTAATTTATTGTAATTTGATGACCATGTTGATGGGGGGTATTTTTTCTAAATGTGACATTTCCTACCTTTAATCCTTCCCTTCCCTCTAGTTTAAGGACACAGCCATTCAATCACCTGCTTTGTAAATAGAGAAAGAGAGAGGTTGAGTATAAATCGTGTTTTTGTCATCGGCACAGAGTGTAAATGGGGCTTGATGACTAACCTGCAGCCTCGTTTCCTCCTTTGTGTTGGCACATCAGTCACGTTGTTTCCCTGTGTAACACATCAACATCATTGTCCTTGCAAGCATCTTGTCTCCTTTTTCTTTCTCAAAGTTACGGCTTCACCATGGCAACCAACAAATAGGAGAGAAGAAGTAGGTCACTTAAAAGCTAAAATAAAACAGGATCTGAACAAAATAACACAATGTACCATTTAGGGCCACTGAGGCTGCATCTCTTTCAAAAATATCACATCAACCTAAGGATGATGCATCATAGGTCTTGTTTCAGGTCATTGCTGGCTCTTTTTCCTATTTCTTATAAACATAGCTTCCAGATAACGTTATAGATGATGTCTGTACCTGCTTATTGTGACTGAGAGACAGGTTTTTTATTTCTAAAAATGTTTGCATGCAAATGAAATGTGCACTAAAACTTACAGGACAATTGTCAACAGATTCCCCCACTTGCAATCACCCTCCACAAATCTGACCTGTTTGGAGGAGTGGTCAGAAAAAAATATATACAGTACAGACCAAAGGTTTGGACACACTTTCTCATTGAATTCAATGAGAAGGTGTGTCCAAACCTTTGGTCTGAACTGTATATATAGTCATTGAGAAAGATGTCCTGTATAGAGGTGGCTACTACCCATGTATTTGACACTAAAAACGTATGGAAGAAGGTGGTCTGGTCAGAGACAAAAACTAAGCCCAGCATACAAAATGCTATGTTTGGAGGAAAACTCACTCTGAAGGTCATTCTCGTGGCGAAGCACGACGGTCGCAGCTTCATGTCACAGGGTTCTTCTCTACAGAAGTTAGACTGAAGCTGGTCAGAATTTAGTGGAAGATGGATTGACCTATATAGAGTGCAATACTTTAAGAAAACCAGTTAACAGGTGAAAAAGTCTTAAGTCTGGCACAGAGTTTCACCTCCCAATAACGATCCTAAACATACAGCCAGAACTGTTATAATCAGGGGACACCAACATTTTCTATAGAAGTTGAAAAGGCTGGTGACATTTTGAAAAGAATAAATAAATAAAAACAGCCCTAGCATGTAAAATGTGCTCACTTTTATGGCAAAACTTAAGAACCAAAATTTTAAAGCTATTTTCAGGTTTTAAAGCATAGACAATACATCACACTTTTGGTTCAGTGTGAACACTAATAATATTAGCTGGCAGCAATGTCAACTTGGAAACCAACGCAGCCTTGAAACAAGCATAAAGTGTCTGTTTGCTTGGCAGGGCTCACATTGTGTTCTCAAATATTTCAGTGTTTTACACGTCGACCTGCTGCAACTTTGTATGTGGATAGCAGACCTCCGACACTTGAACGCGTAAACCTGTGAGTTTGTCCTTCTGTCTGTGTCTTTTTCCTGCATGGGGATCAAAGGAGTAAAATATGCTGATGCAGCCTTTTCACTGAGCTTCAGGCCAACACCCAGACTCACAAAAGATATTCCAGTGAAAATGTGGTCACTTTTGTCCTCATCTCCACACAGCCCGGAGCGTAATGTGTTGGAATCTGTGCTGAAAGAAGGATATGATGAGTCAGCAGAGTCAGATTAAACAATGGGGGCAGAAATGAGCTGAAAGTTGCAGGAATGAACCTCGGGCTACATTTAACCTTCTGACTGATTATTGGTAATATTTTTATTAGACACATGATACAGAACTTCTTTATCATCATAACATTTTGGTGTTTGGAATACTTCCTACTTTGTATTCCTGCACAAATTTGTGTTTGTCTGTCACAGAAAATCACAATATAATTTGTTGAAATTTCACAAGCTTTTGTTGTGTTCCTTAAAAATGAATTTAAAAAACTAAATAGTTTTTGTTGTACCTTCAACATTTCACGGGTGAAAAATTGCAAATGTTAAGTTATAACATATATAACATATATATCTGCAGGACAAACATGAGTTTGTTCTGCAACTTGTGAGGACGGAAAATTACATAAGTAATTAGTAACAGTCTGACGGCATCAGCCTGGTGAAGAAACCAGCCTTGGATGAGTCAACTACAAAAACGAACCTTTTAACTGAGTCTTTTTAATAAGGGTATTGTGGTAACATGCCTGACTTCACAGCCAAACCTAAATTGCAAGTGACTGTCTTCAGATTCAGTGAAAATGTGGAACATTGTGTTTCCCTGGAATATCTCATTGTTACAGCTCACTTTTTTTTCTTTTTTTTTTCTTGAAGCAAGAAGAGAAGAACAGCAACAATATATTCTAATATGTGAATTTAGGTACAATGTTGTGAAAGAGTGTTTACGCCTTGTATAACTTTTTTTGTTTCTTTCGTCAGACGTAACAATCTGACTAAATGCGATCATGCCATAGCATGTTTATCAGATTTAAGTCCAGATATTGAGTGTGCCACTCCAAAGACATTCAGGAGTAGACTTGCTTTAGATCACTGTCCTGCTGCTTGACTCAAGCAAGCTTGATCTGAGCTTAATTAATAGTAGATTTGAGTTTAAGAATTGATTACTTTCTCCTACAGTAGAGAGCGGAACTCACACTTTCATCAATTACAGTAAGTCCTTGAGGTTGTTAAGCAGTTAAACAGCACCGGACATTACCACCGCTATGTTAATTTTAGGCTAGATAATAGCATGTTGACTTCAAAAAAGTTCCACAAACAAAATATTCTTCACATATTTTCTTGTGAATATATTTTGGAAATGTGATTCAGGGACTTGTTTTCTTTTTGTTCGGCTATGGTTTTCACTCCTATAGATGCATTTTTGTCCAGTGTCTTTCTTACAATTGAATAATAAACACTAATCTTAACTGAATGAGGCCTACTGAGTTTCAGATGTTGTTCTGGACTATTTTGCAGCCTCTTGACTGAGTCCTTAATGAGATCTTGGAGTAATTTTGGTGGTCCTTCCTGGGAACCTTCAACACTGTTCTATGTGTATTTCAACTGTGGGTTCTCACAGTCAATTAGATATGACTGTAATAATGAAGTCAGTGGCTATTTAATCTGTTCTTGATTTGATTGATTGATCTTATACGATGTGTGGTTGTTCTCAGTTTCTTGTGAAGTGATTTTTTTTTTTGTGAAACATGTAAATGTGTCAAAAAAAAAAAACACGGAGAAGAAATCTGGAAGCAAGTAAAAACCTTTGTGCAAAGCTCTGCATGAAATTATTTCACAGTTTGAAGCCACATGTCTAACTGGTCAGAGTGATAGGTAATAGAGGTTTTACCTACATCCTACCAGACTGTTGATCCCCTGCACCATCTGTTCGCTTGATACGCCAAGTGTTGAGACACCATCGTCAGCCTCTGTCTGGGTCAGCCAGAAATGTTAATCTAATGGAGGTCAAGCCCTCATGGATTTTGCTTGCTTACTTCCTAACACCTGTGATTCCCAATCTCTGACCTGACACCTACCTATTGGTTTCACAGAGTGAATTAGCTTAAATGAATGGATGAATCAGGTGCTGGCAGCAGCTTGATGCAGCAGAGTTACCAATAGAAACCAGGTTGTTAATGTGAGATGACTGCAGCTGGAAGACCATTAGAGGATAATTTTAACTCTACTTCACCACCATTCAGTCTCTCACTTTACATGTAGATCGCTACCCCCCAACATTGTCCTGTGTCCCACTAACCTCCTGCTTATCCACTTTGATTAAAACTATTGAGCTCTTCTAACCCTAACGCTTCAACATCATTTTATCTAATTTTAAAATGTGTGAGATGATCTAAGTTGTAGGTTTAACAAAAAAAGAAAAAAAACATTGTAAGAATATGTATTCCCCAGCACTGTATCTAAGGTAGGTTAGATACAGTAAAGAGAAACTCATTTTTATTTTAGGCAATATCAAGCTCATGAATATCCTCAAAGTGCCGGTTGCTCCAGAATGCATTGATTAAACCCACTTACAAACTGTTAAAAATAGACATAAATAATTGTGAGTATTAAACACCTCTTCATGATGATGTAATTTGATAATATATTTAATTGCTTTTTGAAAGCTCTTTGTATGTAGAGTCTAAAGAGGGCCACATAAAAAGCAATAGTGGGACGGATTTGGCCCCCCAACTCTTGAGCTTGACACATGTGCTACCTTATATTAAAAATCCACTACCTCTTTAACTTATCTTTATTAGTATTTTTCATCAACTCTTTCTCTCTGTTGTTACCACATCTGTGAGTGTCACTCACATTGCTGAAAACTTGTGCCAGTGCATTTGTTCTGCATTTCACAAATATCTTTCCCTCTTGATAAAAGTGCACGTGGACCAACCACTTCTCTCTGCCCTTTTCATCCTCCTTCACCTCTCCCTCACCAATCCCTCCTATACACTACCTTTATTCTATTCTTTGAGTCACTGAAGACAGTTACTGGTTCGGAAAAGACCTTGGGTATTCTAAAGGCTGTTGAGGAAAATAACAGTGACATTCAGCACCGCAGTCAAGGCCTCAAATCTTGTACTGTATCTTGTGGGCACCCACCAACAATCATCATCCTTGTCTGATGGTGGGACCTTGCGACTGTGGGCGCTGGGCCACAATAGTCCACAGTTACGATAACAGACACTGTACACAGAGACGGAGCTAGACATTACAAGAGGAAGAGAAGGAGAGGGGTGAAGGACAGGATAGCATATTAGCTGCATAAAGGCAAGAAAGAAAATAAAAGACTGGAATGATGTGGAACAGTTCACCGTGACATTTGTTTTAGTGTTTCCTGTTCTTGTGATTTTAAATAAGTTAATATCTGTAGAAAATTAATTAGCCCTCAAGTATTTGCTTAGTTCCTGGATGCTTTACATAAGAAGTCAGTGCTTCAAGGGTTTGTGCTTTGCATAAAAATAACTGCAGATTATGTCAGTGTTAAAATTTCCCTGTCAACCTCATTTAAACTTTTACCAGCACAGAAACAGACAGTTTCTTAGTTTTAAAGAATTACATCTCCTGGTAAAAATGACTTCACTTAAAGACCCTGCAGAATGGAAACCCTGAAGTGTGCTGAGGACAATCTAGATTGTGGTTTGAAGACCTGGAAAAACCATCAGGGCCACAGATATGTGGTCTGTGAGAAGCCCCAAAACTTCCTCCGATCTGATCCCTGTGCAGCATTTCCATATGTGTTGGGTCACAATAACCAAAAACCTTAATTTTTCTCCATTTGGTAATGTCTGCATGTAACCCAAATGGCTATGAAAACGATCTTCGTGCTGATCAGAGTGTGCTGTCAGGGTGAAATGTCTGCCTGGTTTGAAAATTATAGCACTTAGAAGAAGAGTCATGAAAGCAACCTTGGTACAAACCAAGTTATTGAGTCATAAAATGTGCCACATCAAAAAAAAAGAAAAACAATAAACATACGTATATAAACATATGAAACAGTTATTATATCTCTCTATATATATACATATATAATTACTGACGACTTAAAAAATGTTTTTAAATGCAAAATGTAGTTTGAATTTTTTGGAGTCTGCAGAGTAAAATGAGGAGAAGCATCAAGAAAAAATAGCTGCAAGTGTATAAAACTTGCTATGGAAAACTAAATCAGCTTGTATTTTAGGGATCCAAATAAGTGGTTGATGTAACACAGTAGTAGACACACGTGACTTCGTAGGATTGCTGTGATTCAGTGTGACTCTGCCATGTCAGTTGTCCTTTAAACCTTCTTTAATCTCATCATGCAGACCACAAGCTCACATTGAGACCAAACAGACCTCAGTCGAGCCAGGTGACATCATTGAGACTTTTCTGTCACTCAGAACTGACAAATCATTGCAACCAATGATTTGGTTGCAATGATTGAGCCAAGTATGATTGAGCTTCTCTGTTAGCGACACAAACGTAATGCAGGTTTGTAAACAGAAAGCTGTCATTCACACTGACAGGTTATATTCTATTGACCTCCTGTAATTTTTGTTTTTTAAAAAGTTAGGTTTAACTTGTTAAAAGTTAAATCTAACTTTATATGTTTAAATAAGTCTTACTGAGGACTTATTTAAACATCGATTGCCTATAAAAAAATAATATCCAAGAACCCAACAGTGTGAACACACCTAATCCATGTTGCCATAATGTTTTCCTATTTAAGCACTTGGTGATTTAAATTATTTACCGATATTTATTAGTTGTCTTACACGATCTGCTGACAGCCGTTGCACTAACTGACAGGTTTGCACATTGTCAGTTTGTGCAAAGGACCAGAGACACACCTTATTTCTTCATAATTTCTTGCTACTTTGCAAGAAGTTATCTTTATGATCATCCACCACCATTCCTCCCAGTTTGTCCCTTTTTTATCTCCACTTTGTTAGAGAAACAAATCACTTGTACACAAACCACTGTTTTTGTAGATTTTTGATAGCCTATTTTATTAATAGCAGAGATACAAAATGACCCAACCCTACATATCGTTTCATTGTATTCTTTTAAGATGAATGTACCATATATCAAGTTATTATGGTTCTTATTGGGGCTATTTGACACTTTGACACATGGAAGATTATAAATCCTAACCAAGCCAAAAATAACTATTGTTTATTACAGAAATATAACAATAGTTTCTTTCAGCAGAAAGAAACAACCTTAATTTTCTTTCAAAAATGAATGCTTTTCAAGCATTCAGTTCCTTATAAGTTCCATATAAGTAGTTGATGTTAAACCTTTTTTAAGTAATACAAAAGGAAGTCTGAGTAAAACCATTGGCACTCTTACTACAATTTGTCAACTTCTTCATAAAGAAAAAGCTATCTTGAAAATGACAAACCAGTTTGTCTAAGCATACCAGAGTAGTTATCAGAGACATTTCTTGAATGGTAATAAACTAAAAGATGTGAATGAAATGCGTTATTGCAGTAGTAGTAGCAACAAAGTTCGTATAGAGAATTGTGTATTTTATTTTACCAGTGGCTAACTTCGGAGTTTTTTTCTGTTATGTCTTAATCTCAGTGTAGAGACAAAATTAGTCTCCTCGAATAAATAAATTTGGTTTGAGGGGTCAGCTGCACCTCCATAAACCTGGTGTGTGGTCCCTTCAGCGGAGGTTCCTCTATCCACCATGTGGATGAGTTGACAAGCCTAAACCGGTTCCTACGTGGATGGGAGGCCGGTTTCAGCTGGCTGCGTTGCCCTGGAAACGGCCGCTCTATAAATACTCCAGCGCTCACTCTACGCTGCACAGTCAGGCTACACCTCAAGCAGTGCGCTTCACAAGAAGGGACCTGCTTTATTTTAAACCCCAGCTCTCTGGTCTAATGGACAAACTCTTTGTAAATGCTTTTTAAGGTAAGACTTTGCCATTCGGTGAGTCTCTGTAATTAATTGGTCGGTTAAGTTTAGTGTTGCGTTGCTCTTAAAAGCTACGACGTGGCCGCTGTGACAGTCTGTTAAGCTAGCAAGCCGTTTTCTTTGTTACCCTTACGGCGAAGCCATGAAAGACTTATTCTCTGTAGCTGGTTTTGGTGTTGTGACAAACGGGATGTTTTTGTCTTTTCTATTTTGTGATTAACTTTAATGATTAACGTTTTTTAAAAAAAAAAATCTTTTGATGAATGAGTTTCGTAATAAATTGAAAACCCAACGTTGCCTCATGGCGTTAGGCGCTCCAACGGAACCGGCATATGAACGTCATTCATTGCTGATTGGTTAGTTTTTACTCCATCGTTCGAAATGGAAGAAGGTTCTTCATCTCTGATTGGCTAAAGCGTTAGACTGGGTGTGACTTAAAAGGATCTCGTCTTTCAACGATTTTTTTTTCAACCCTAGCGTCAAGTTAATCATAAGTTATACAATCAGAAAGCCACGTGAATGTATCGACCAGGGCGCCAGTTTAAGACTGAGTAACAAAGTTATTCATTCACGCTGCTGTATGAGTACACATGTATTGTTTGTACTTTAGATTCTCTAGAATACTAAATAAAAGTTCCTCCTTTCAGAATCTTCACTCTAGGAAGGCACACTCCAGCTGCTCAACAGGCCCAGGCCTTGAGTTGTATCTTAAGGGGTTTAACTTCACTGGTGAACCGCCTTGGCTTCTCTGCACCTGAATAACAGCAGCTCCATATTCCAACTCTTTCATATCCAAGTAAGTGTCATGTTTTACCCAAGTGCTTTTGGAATTTCTTACATTTTTCACAGTGATTATACATGTCATATCCCCAGAGTCTAATAAAGTTGAGTAATCAATAAGAGGAAAAGATGCTGTCTTCTAAGTATTCTTTTTCTTTTTTTCTTTCAGTTTACGTGTGACAAATTGAAAGTACTGATCGAGATGAACACCACCACACCCAACAAATTTGAATTTTCCTTTCTTGAAGAGGGCTTCTCTGCTCGGGACATTGTTGAGCAGAAAATCAATGAGTCATCCTTGACAGTAAGTATCCGGTGGGGTTTATGTAATGGGCAGATGGTCTGATTTGCTTTGTCAGCAGGATATACTCTGAAAATCTACACCCTTGATTAAACCGGATAACTTTGTCCAAGTGATTCTCTTTTAGAATTGTTTTTGCCTGTTAGAAGCTGGTCTAATTCACTATTCATATGTGTTAAAAGTAATCTATAACATTATTTTTGTTTTTCTATTTCAGGATGATAGGGATGCATTCTATGTCTGTGACTTAGGAGATGTTTTACGAAAACATCTCCGTTGGGCAAGAGCTCTGCCTCGCATCACTCCTTTCTACGCCGTCAAGTGCAACGACAGCCAGGCTGTAGTTATGACGCTGGCATCGTTGGGAACTGGCTTCGACTGTGCAAGCAAGGTAGACTTTGGGAGCTTTCCATCAATGCTGTTAGCACAATTTATTTATTTGCTGAAAGTGCATTGGTGCCTCCTGCGTTTTTTGCTGACTGTTGGTATTGTCCTCCCACAGACGGAGATCCAGCTTGTTCAGTCCCTGGGAGTGGATCCAAGCAGAATAATCTATGCCAACCCCTGCAAGCAGGTCTCACAAATAAAGTACGCATCTGCACACGGAGTCCAAATGATGACCTTCGATAGTGAAGTGGAGCTCATGAAAGTGGCCCGTTGTCACGACAATGCCAAGTAAGAGTTTTGCTTTTTAAACTCAACAATTGTCTTTGATTGTTGGCCTTTGTTAAAGCCGTTTCTGTTCTCCGTTCAGGTTGGTGTTGCGCATCGCCACAGATGACTCGAAGGCTGTGTGTCGCCTCAGTGTGAAGTTTGGTGCTCCCCTCAAAGCTTGTCGCGGTCTCCTGGAGCGGGCAAAGGAACTGGGGCTGGATGTGATCGGTGTCAGTTTTCATGTTGGCAGCGGCTGCACTGATGCAGAGACCTACACCAAAGCCATTGCAGATGCTCGCTGTGTCTTTGATATGGGGGTGAGTTGCTAGTAAAGAGCGTATTCAGCTGTAATTAATGTTTTCTGCTCTGCAAAGAAGCCTGAACTTAATGTCTGGACATGCAGGAAGAGCTTGGCTTCAACATGGATCTCCTGGACATTGGAGGAGGTTTTCCTGGTTCGGATGACACTGAACTGAAGTTTGAAGAGGTAGATTGAAATGTTTTTGTTTAACCAGTCTTCTGTGTTTTAAGTAAAATTTTACTTGACTTACGTGTGGACTCATTTCCATTTATAGATTACAGTAGTAATCAACACGGCCCTCGACAAGTACTTTCCTGTCGACTCCGGGGTCAGGGTCATCGCTGAGCCGGGACGCTTCTACGTGGCATCTGCTTACACATTAGTGGTGAATATCATTGCTAAGAAGGTCATCATGGATGACGAATCATCTTCAGATGGTAAGGGCTTTGGTTGAACAGACAACTGAGATATTATTTATCTCAGTTAATTATGACAATGAAACTAATTGCTTACCTTTTTCCTGCAGAGGAAGATGAAGGGACCAGTGACAGAACTCTGATGTACTACGTCAACGATGGGGTGTATGGCTCCTTCAACTGCATCCTCTATGACCACGCTCACTGTTTGCCGACATTGCATAAGGTCAGTCAGATTCAAAGCTTATCACTGCGGTGGGATCAAAGGGTAAAAAAAAAAATGCTGACCAGATCTTTATAAACTTTCTTCCGATTGTTTCTTATAGAAACCAAAACCAGATGAGGCGGTGTACCCCTGCAGCATATGGGGCCCTACATGTGATGGTCTAGATCGGATCGTGGAACTGTGTACCCTGCCTGACCTCCAGGTGGGGGACTGGCTTGTTTTTGAGAACATGGGTGCCTACACTGTAGCTGCTTCCTCCACCTTTAATGGCTTCCAAAGACCAGACATTTACTACGTCATGTCCCGTCCTGCCTGGTGAGTTTTTGTCTTAGAAATTAACTCATGAGGAAATTCTACAGTTTTTAAAGTTCCTTTTTTAAAATTATAACTTGTGCCCATTTCACCTTTAGGCAATATGTGCAGCAAGTCTGCTCCCAGGGCCTTCCAGCTCCGGTAGAGGAGTCCTCCTTGTTCGACCTTCCAGCATGCTGTGGCCGAGAGAGCAGCTTGGACATGTCCACTAAGCCTTGCCATGCCCATGTGGTTTAAACCAGCTACAGAAAGAATCTGTTTTCTTTAGATTTATTCTTTTTTAAATTTTATTGTTTTATTATTATTTTTTATTAAACTAAGCAGATAGTTCTCAAGCTAAATTTTGAGGCCAGTTACTTGACAGGAGAGAAGTGGGGATGTTGTTGCACATATTTCAGTGTTCTGTACAGAAGCTGGGAGTCAACCTTTGACTGAGGCTGAATCACACCTTGGACCATCTCTGTGGGTATTGGATAAAGTGTAACAAGCAGCTCTGTATTAATATAATTTGCTGCTGACCTCTAGTATTTGTATGAGGTACTTAATTATGTGCCTATTTTTAGAACTGGGAAAAAAGTAAAAAAAACAAAGATTTAAATTGAAGAACTGACATCACATGTCAGAAGGACTCAGCTATGAAAGTATTTGGAGATGGAGGTGGTTGTTGGTTTTTGGGAACAATAACAAAATTCCCGACCTTATTTATGCTTACTGACCTGCACCATGTTATTAGGTCAGGGTATTTCACCGCTAGCAACTAGTCACATCTGATGTCCACAAAGCAATGGTCCGAGGTGGGATAAAGATCCTCAGATGGCTGCTATAATTATCTTTTCCATGAGCTCTACTTCTTAACAGAACTTTGCAAGTGTTGGTCTTCAAGATCTTAAGCATCTTGTGTTTTTATTTCAATGTTTGTAACTGTAACTTAGATCTAACAACTCAAGTTTTTCAGAAAGTGTTTATACAAATTTTGTGTTAGTAGTATTCAAAAATGGATTCTCAAAGTAGAATAAAATCTTGAAGATTAACACTTAAACACAGGGACTCAAACAGCAAACAACACCCTCTCCTCTATTTTTTTTTCTTTATGTTGTGGTAACTCTTCGATAATATTAATATGTATGTTCATGATATTAACAAGACTCAAAGTTTGCCCATGCATGTAAACTGGATATGAAAGAGATGGGATAGCACATTCATATCGCTTTCCTATGGAAACTTTTTGAAGTTTTGTATTTTTTTAATAAATATTAGGTGCAGAACCAAATCTTGACTTTTCTTTTTAAGAGTGCACATGTCAACATTTATTTTTACAGAATCACCAACTCTGGTGCCATCTAGTGCTCACATTTTGAATTTTTTTAAGACTAAATGGAGTCAAATGATAAAAGGTACGAGGCAGTAATACGACTAATGAACTGTAGGGACTTTTTTTTCTAGGATAAAACAATAATTGCAAAGAAAATTATATTTACACCTCAATATTTGCATAATACTACCACTGATAAGTTAATTATTTCAGTTTTTTAAAACCCTTCTAGCAGTGGTGCAATGTGCAATGATGACCATAAGGTGGAGTTCACAATTTGTGACGTTTTATTTTGTCAGTCTTGAGATTATCTTAATGTAATGTGTGAGGGCAATCAAGAGAATTAAAGACACTGTTTTATATAATTAGGTGTAGTTTAAGTATTAATAGGCTAATGTAAATGTTATCTAACAATTTACACATTTAAAATTCTTTTCAAATATTTTTCTATATTTAAGATTAAAACAATTTATCAATAAATTGTTTAGGAAAGAACATTCTTTTGCTGTCTATATTACTTTCAAAGTAATTTTTAACTCTAGCATCCTCCTGCTGGTGCTTTAATCTTTGAGAAAATTGGACATGCAGTAAATGGTGTATTTTGGAGAGTCACCAGATAATGATCTTGTTGCAGATGAAGGAATAAGGAAAAAATAAAATAAAAACCCACCCTACTCAAAACCAGCATCATGTAAAAGCTTTAATTCATCCTTTTGAACAAAATAAGAAGCCTCCTTATTGACATGTTACAGAATAAACAGGTATATCAATGCCCTTATTCCCAATAGCAAAAATATTTGATAGCATAAGGAATACAATACAGATGAAAGTGTGAAATTAGTCCAACTTCATATTATTTTGGGTAAATATAGCATTTAACTGTCATTTTCAGCAGAATTCATTTGCAATACCTTTAAATAGAAACAGATCCCCGAAATTCCCAACACCAGCATAAATAAACATGTTTTGACCTGAATCCTTTCAGGCATGACAGACTGGAATACTTTCCACAAGAGGAGATTGTTATGGCTTTGTTTTTCGAGTGATAATGTGAGCTCGATTTGATAGCCAAATACAAGCTTTCTGCACACGGTATTCTACAGAAAGAGGAAGCACGCTTCCACAAATACATTTACTCTGCACACGGGTTTTGCATTTTATTTTTTCCCATGTTGTTAGCGTGCCATGAAATCACAAACCCAGTTTTATAGAGTTTGTTTGCTCAACAAAATATATACAACTTTAAAGGTGCAAATGTATTTTTTGCTTTTTGGCCATGCAAGGAATTCTCCATCTCCTTCAGTTTGGATTAGTTAGTTAAGTTTTTAGTAAGTAGGAAAAGCATATTTATATTTATAAAATGCTTTTCACAGACATAAAATCACAAAACCCTGTACAAGAGAAATTAATATTAAAATATACAAATAATAATAATAGTCCTGCTAATGAAAAGCAGTGTTTTAGTTTTGCCACCATTTGCTCTGATTAAGAATTAATTTCACTGGCCTTGGGCTGCAATAGCTCTTTGTATCATTGACTGAAAACATCATGGCAGTTATAATATTTATAACAGCAGTTTTGCAAAAAGATTTTTTAAAAATATGTGGCTTTCCCTTTACATATTTCATGCAAATCCTTGTATAGCTAAAAATAAAGTGTGTTTAGAAGAGTAAACTGAAAGGTGTAATAACAGATGGCCTAATTTGTAACTAATTTAGTGGGAAGATCCATTTGAATGATCCATTTGTGTTACAATCTTAAACTTTCTAGCTGCTGCTTTAAGATGTTCGTTCACTATTTCCACATAACTTTCATTCCTTTTGATTCCATCTATTTTGTGAAATGCACCAATTCTGCCTGCAATAGAACACCCAACAACATGATGCATTACAATATGATGTGATAGATTTTTACTCTCTGAATGGCCTTTAAGTCCATATCGATAGAGTACTAGGTTTACCCTCTTTCCATCTTTCACTTTAGATATTTAGTAAAGTTTTCTAGTTAGCTTACCTAACTTTTAGTCTGATTTAATGTCAAACAATGAGAAGAAAAGTTTGACTTTGTCTTTGAATACAGTTCATGTCTGGATTCTATTATATTATTTTGCAGCTCATCTTTAACAAAGACAAGCAAGTATGATCATGAAATCACGGATAAGTCCTTCCTCTCATAATGTTTCCTAATATATTCACTGATAGCATTTTGATTATTAATCTCTTTTCTGAACAACATAATGTAACACTTGGGAGCCAAGTGACAGCCAAGGATGCTGAAGCATGAGATCAAAATGGCTGCACTGCTTATAGCCGGTTTGTACTTTCCTTCCAAAGTGAGATAAATTGGGAGGAAAACAATCCATATGATTAAAAACAGCACCATGCTCACTGTGATCAATGAGGCATTTTTGTAAATGTCTGGTAGCTTTCTACCTTTGAATGCAAAGATAAAACACACAACGCCCCAGAAAGAGTTGTAGACTATTGTGGCAGCAAAAAACTTTTTGGACTTTTCGCACATGTTACATTGGTACAATATTGTGGACTCTTTCTGGTCCTTTGAAGGAAGACGTGGGAGAACGATTAGCCAAGCTAAGGATACACCCAACTGCACACCAGAGATGATGACAACCACAGCTACTGGATGATTAAGCTTCTTAATCTTAGAGCAAACCCTCGGGTCAAAGCTAAAACCTAGCAGGATCTGAATTAAGTTGGCCAGAATGCAGGAGATACAGAGGGAGAAACTTATACCGAACAGAGGAATGCCTACACAGGAATTTGGTGTGGGTTTTCCTATAAAGGTGAAGGTAGTGCAAAAGCCGAGGAGCAAGGAGGCCATCTCCACATAACACAGGGAACCTCCAATTGCCTTAACAATGGGAGTCCCACAGTTGAAGCCAATGACGATAGCAATGACTGCAGTAGCAATTATTGCAATAGCAGATGTCGTGACCAGAATGATGGAGAAGGGGTCTGACCACTCAAGAAACTCTTCAGTTTTATTCTCACATGTATACCTGCGGTTTGCTGGTGAGAACTCGTTCTCTTCACATAGACTGCAAAAAGTATCTGCAGAAGGAGACAAAGAGAAAGAATATGAAAAACAAACAAAAAAAAGACATTGGCTGCATTTTCATGTGAGACTGGGAAAAAGAGGGGGAACGATTGTAAGCTTTGGATCATTGTCCTAATAGAAACCAAATGCTTCTGAGCTAATGGGCTCAAACTGATGGCAAGTAAAGTAAGAGAGGAGAAAATTGTATTTTAGGCAAAAACAAAACATAGATAGTAAAGATAACACTGACCATTTCCATAAGAAGACTCTTGAGGTGAACAGTTAGCACATCTATAGCAGCATTTTCCATAATGTAATTCCAATTTTTCTCCTGGTTTACATGTTTTGAAGCAGTTAAAAACAGAGACCTGTAAAAGAGACAATAGGATTAACACACTCTGTATTTTACTGATTAATATATCTTCATCTTACATTTTCAGTGGTTCTCCATTGTGACAGATCTTTGTTAAATGAAATGTTTTTATTTGGCCAGTATTCTCCGATTTTTATTTTCTCAACACCTTCTTTGGACGCAGATGTGTTCCAAAACAATATGTCGTATCCCAGACTGGGATCTCCGTTTTCATCGAAGTAGATATTTGTGTCATTCACAGTGATGTTGATCTTCCTGATTACATGAAAAAGCTGTGGAGACAATTTTTAGGCCGATATTACTTGTCATGGAATTGTAGTTTAAATATGTTTACAGACAAAAACAGACCACATAGATGGGTCCAATATCATTATTAATTTACCATAATACGGTTTAGTTATGGGAATAAAATTAATTCAATATGTTAGGACTTGGCGCCAGAGATTATACATATGGGGACATTTATATACTCCATGTCAGAACATTGCGTAATTTGACTGTCTTGAGGACAAATGTGCAAAACTACCTGTACAGGCGATATAAATAACAAAAAGACTGATATTTGCTGAAAAACAAAAGGTACGTTTTAGACTTTGTTCGACTAATAATCACAACCAAACATATAAAAAGTAATTTGTAACGAATGACTCAAAACAGAAGCTTGTTTACTATACCTCAATAGCAGTAAACGTGGTCCGTTCACAGCTTTGATTGTTACATTTGAGTAAGATTCTGAGGCCCTCAGCAATGACCTGAACAGCCAGGTAGATGTTGTAGGATTCATCATGATCAATGTAGCAGTACAAGCAGTTTATGTCGGAAGTCTTATTCGCGCAGTTACACTTCATGTCATCTTTGGAGCTGTTTGTGAAAACTTGATAATAACTCAAAATGCTGTTTGTAGTTCCATTAAACATTGAGGTGACGTAATCTTGAAAGCCCGGCACCTCCTTTTGTCTAAAATTGAAACCAAAAACTGGACCAATGCTTTCGATTCCTGTCATCTCAGAGATTTTAGAAGAAGTGGACCAGGTGTCACTTGCTATCCAGGTTCTGTTGAGATTTTTTTCAACAACTGCTTCAAGGATGATACGAACATTGGTGTCTATGGTGAACATGATGATGGCCTCAGCGGTAGAAATTTCTATTTTTTTCAGCAGATCTCTTGCTGTTGAACAGTTTTTGACAAAGGTATCAGGGAGAATGTCCACAAAGTCAACACAAATATTATTGCCAGTGAAGAGCTTCAGGAGACTATCAGTTCCATACTTCCCATATTCATCAGTGCTTCCCACAATGGCCACTGATTGCCATGAAGAATACTTCACCAGCTCGTAAATGGCTTGCGTCTGATGTTTGTCACTGGAAACAGTCCGTAGGAAGGTGGGGAACTTATATTTTAAACTGAGCTGCTCACTGGTTGATGCATAGCTAATCTGTGGAGAACAGCAATGCAATGAAAGAAGATATAAAAAGTCTACACATCCATATAAAATTTCATACATTTTCCTATAAATGACTGACGTTTTCTTCCCCTTTAATATGACAGGTATCCTGTACAGATCAACCAAAAAGCAAGGAAATCTGTCTGAGGAAAAATGGAAAGAACAAAAAAGCAATATAACCTGGTTGTGTAAGTGTTAACACCCTTAAATTTTTTTTGTTTGTTGAATCACTGTTTGAGTCCTCATGGGTAATAAACCTGCCCTCGGCTACCTGAAGCCTCAAAGGTAAGTTTGGCATGAAAACAACAAAGCCCACCAACAAAAGACTATAAGGCTGGTAAAAAACAGCTACTTGTTCTACACTATTTGTTTCGTACAATATCTGGAAGCGTGACCAACACGGATTGGTCAATGTAGCAATGTAGTCTGGAACACATTCCCGACTAATGTCCTTCACAACTTCCTTCACAACTTCTCCTTCTGTTCGCTGATTGGCCCAATAAAAAATCTACCAGAGACAATCTGAGTCAAGAGGAGAACACTCAGACTGAACAGAGTTACACAGGAAGGCAATAGGCAGGCTGAAAAAATATCTTCCAAACTGTGAAACACGATGGGGACTTTATTTCATGTAGCTGTTTTTATAAAGAGAATGAAATCATGAACAGCTTCATGTAAAAGTCAGTTTTACCCCCAAATCTTTAGATGAGTACTAGAAAGCTGACCGATATTGTTTTTTCAGTACCACAATGAGTACAAGCAGACATTCAAATTAAAAAAAAAAATAACGAATTCACAAGAACAAACTTATAGTCTTGGAATGACCAAGTCAAAGTTCAGAGGTAAATCTTTCAGAAAATTTGTGGGGTTAAAATAAAAAAGTTTTTTTCAAAATGTGAACTATTTTGAGAACTTTTGCAAAGCATTTTATAATATTCCTAGGTCCAAATGTGGGATGCTGATAGACTCAAACAGAAGAAAACCTGGAGTCAAAATGGAATCATATTTTGGCTTACTGGTGTGCATACCTTTGCAACCTTTGCAAAAAAAATTTGCAAGTTTTTTAAAATCATATTTTTCTTTCAGACAGATTTGCTCATTTTTCAGTCTTACTGTACAAGATACATGAAACATTAAAAGTGGAAACAGTTATTTCAAGAATTTTCAAAATCTTATTCTATTAAATTTCAGTGTCATAATCTGGTATGTATCAAATTGATATATTTACATTTAAAGGGATGTTGCATAACATATAAAACATAGTGAGAGTCAAACCTGTGTGACTGATGGTAGAGCAAGTACTCTTGCAACTGCTAAGGATACCTCAGACAATTCCTCTCCAATAACCACCTTCGTCTCAGGTTCAGGTAAGGAGGAATTGATGGATGCAGGTATGAGACACCTCTGTGGGTCTGACTGGTCCTTCAGCAGCTGCAGAGTTGCTCTGATGGCGAGGCTGACATCTCCACAAGTATCATAAATGTCATATCCAAGGGTGAGGTTGGGCAGCAGTCTTGGCGTTTGTTGGTTTATTTCTTGGATAGAGTAGATCATCACTTGGGCACGTAGGAATGTTTGGATATCAAACCTACAAAACGAGGCATAAAATAAACAGTACAATTTCTAGCTATGTAATTGGATTCTTTGCCAGGTATGTACTTACATTTTACAGGATATTGGACCAGGATCTGTTGTTCTGTTGGTTTGTTGGTGAATAGGAAAAAGACCTCCAATAATAACATCCCCATGAAGGTACGTATGCTTCATTTCAGCTCTGAAATCAGTATTTTCAGAGCTGGAGTGAAATACACTCATAAAAGTTACAAGTAGCTTCAACAAAAACATGGTTGAATCAGATGTGCAGGCTGTGTTTTCTACTCCTGCAGTGTGAGCTTTCTCCTGGAAAATTCTCCTCATATAAGGTTTGCCCACTGTTCTGGGTTATTTGCATTGTCAGACTGATTTCAACTGATATAATTAGAATAAGATACAGGCACGAAAGCAGAGAGATGATTTGAATCACTCACAAAGAAGAATTCATTCGCAGTTTATCCTCACTGCATGTCATCGTGACAGAGGTTTACCACATAAACCAGTCTGAACAATAAAGGTATTCATCTTTGCACTTTACCTTGAGTTCCTCTGATACATCTAACACTAATCTCCATGAGAGGGCAGCATGCTTCATACAATGTAGCTCTTTTGATTTAACAGGTCAACATTTTTATTCTTCTGGAAAATTAATCCATCTCAAGCCTATCACATACTAAGACACATTTTGTCCAGGACTGCTTTGCATTTACCTCCATCCATCTTACTATCAACTCCCAGTAGCCGGAGTAAAAAAAATCATCCAAACAGCAGAATGTTGCCACCACCATTACACTGACATACAGTTGTCACTTTATTGACACACATAGTTTTGTAACTATTTTGTAACAGTTGTAACAGTTGGTCCAACCCCTCCCCTGTTGACTGCCCCTTACAGCCACTGGCATTTGCCTAAACATTTGCTTTCACAAAGCACTGTCCATTTCCACAGCAGTCCCCAAACCAAGCTTTCTCCTCACAAACCATGTCTCTCCCTGTTTCACACTCAGCTACACCAGATTAGTGACAGCAGCAATTTGCAAACACCTGGTGTAACTGCATGTCTGCTGAGTCCATCATAGGAATTACTTCTCAGTCCAACGATTGCTATCAACATAAGAAGTAATGCTATGATGACTTGCTGGAGGCAGAGTACTGGAAAATGCAGGAGCTTCTCACGGATTCCAGGAGTAAGATGCTAAATTCAACATATCAAATTTTGAAATCAAATTTCTTTTAGGTTATGTTTGGTATATACAGCAATTTTATAACAACAGAAGGTAATAAAGTTAGTTAATTGTGCTATAAAATGGCACCATGTGCCAGGAAAACATATGATACCTTTAAAAAAAAAACAATAAAACTCAACTATATTTGGATGCTGCATAGGCCTGTTGCACTATTTACCCCCCTCCCCCCTTCAATAGGCTACATATGTTGGAGTCATACTCCCTGACTGTTCTTCATTTGCAAAGCTGGAAGCACTACATCGCTGTTTCATGAATCTAAGCCTTCTCAGCACAAAGCTACACAATCCAGCTCCTTGCAGCATCCTGGAGATTCTACAACAACCGTTAAAGCATTGCAGGTACTGAACCTCTCTTAACACAACTAAAACTTGGAATTTGTTAGAATTGGATTTTGCACCTTAGATTTAGATTATAATATAGATTATACAGATAAAATAGATCGGGGTTTGCAACCTTTACAATCCAAAGAGCCATTTTCCCTTCAGTCTAGCTAAATAAAACATGTTTTGAGCCACAGTGAGGTCATCGGCTGATTGCTCATGACCTCTGGTTCCAAAACCAGATTGTCAATACCATATTAGCTGATTTACAGTGCTTGACTGTTTGATGTAAGATCTCTGCAGAGGAAGAAATCACACATCAGAGTTCATGCAAGCAAAATTTCTCATTTATTTACAGGAAGCACACCACATTTATAGTGGCACAAACATTATCTACTAGAGCAAATTTCCCATCATTTTTAAAGAACCACCATTTTATTTTTAGGTTTTAAAAATCCAGAAACATCACTGTTAGGATAATTGGTCTATATTTTAAACTGAGCTGCTCACTGGTGGAAGCGTAGCTAATCTGTGGAGAGCATCAATGCAATGAAAGAGGATGTAAAAGGTTTACACACCCACATAAAAATTCATAAAATTTCATATAAATGATTGGACATTTTTAAAAAATATATATCCTGTAAAGTTCAATAAAAAAACAAACAAGCAAATCTGTCTGAGGGAAAAATGTAAACAATAATAGGTAAGTGTGCGCACCCTTAAAAAATAATTAGCTTAACCACCATCTGATTAGCTTAACCAGATGGTGACTCACTGGTCCTCATTTATCATAGTCATCCTGTAAAAGGTTCATTTTTACCTTATAAGAATTTTGATTCTTTGGCCGCAGCCATGGTTTGAATCACCTTTCTACGGATTTATTTGCAGTTCATCCTCACTGCGTGTCGTCATCACAGTGGTTCTGCACATAAACCAGTCTGAACAATACATGTATTAATCTTTGCACCCTGAGGGCCTCTAAAACCTCTCTGTTGCAGTTTACACTAATTTCCATGAGAGGGCAGCATTTGCAACACTATAGCACATTAGTATGATTTGATTTATGCTATTTCATTTTAGTTTCAGTTCACTGGTCTTATGGAAGGTGAACCTCCACAAGGCCTTAGGATTCAAGGCCATTGAATCCTAAGACAACTTTTGTCTACTACTGGCGTGCATTTACCTCCCTCCATCATCCCATCAACTCCCAATAAGAAGAAAAACAATCTAACAGCAGGATGCTGCTGGCCTGCCACCACCATGCTTCATGTGGGGACAGTCAGTATAAGGGGATGGACAAGTCTTAGATTTGCATGTTGTACCATCCTCTTTCCATCTCACAGAGAGTTCTGTGAGATGTTGAAAGCTTAAGATATGGTTTTGAAACCTGATCCTGCATTAAACGTCTCCACAACTTCACTACTGACCCATCTCTCTTTCTCTTACAGTCTGTTAACAGCTGAGGCATTACATGAAGACGCTGGAAGTTTGCAGTGAATTTATTGTGAAATTTACATTCACACATCGGTAGCTTTTGATGTTAATTGGTTGCATTTGAATTAACTTTGGGGTATAAAAGTCAAAGGTGTCAAACGCAAGCCAGTAAAACTAAGTTTCAGGTTGCAATGTTTTAACACACAACAGTTTTTGCCAGACACTATTATTTATGCAAAAACATTTTTATAAAATCATCCCCAATATCAACTTCAGAAAATGAAAATATTTAAGGAGCTTTAAACTCAGAACGTCTTTAGTCTATGATAAGTTGGATTGACCCTCATTTAAAGACTAAAAGGGTCTGGATTGGATCCCCGACTCTCCACGCCTTATGGGTAGTGGTCGTGCAGGATATAAATAGGAGTGCACCCTGCTGTAAACCAGTTGGACGAAGTCGAGATGGTTTTGTTAGTGTGGAAGGTGGTGGTGGTCTTTGGTATCCTGGCGGTGGGATCTCAGGGCTCTCTCCCACAGCCCCGGTCACAGCGTCGGGTGTCTCCAGGGCGCTATGACCGATCAGAGAACTTAGCATCGATCCCAGGGACGTCTGTAGAGGCGCAGAGTGAGGAGCGCTTTCAGGAGGTCCGGCGGGGTGACCAGAGAAGCGTCCTGCTGCAGCGGGGCGCGCGGAAAGATGCCGACATCTACCTGAGGCACGAGGGACTGAGAGATGACGCAGGTTGGACTTTCCCTGTCATTTTAACTGCTAGACCATGCAGTTTTAGATATGTAGAGTTTATTTTACATCCGAGTGCAGTAGAAATTGTTATTGGTTCATTAGCACTTAAAATAATAATACAACTCCAATTCTGATGCATAAGTCTGTTGCACTATTTAGCTCTATTCAGACACACACACTTTCCTTAATTTGCTAAATTGGTGGCAATAAGTCTTGGTTTCATGGGTCCAAGCCATCTCAGCGTAAAGCTGCACCATCTGGCTCCTTGCAGCCTGCTGGAGATTCTCCAGCAACAATCGGCAGCAGTTCAGGTACTGAACATCTCAACATAAGAACTATATACAAAAAAATGTGTGAATTTTTTTTTCTTACAATAGATATTATATATATATATATATCTTTTCTCTTTGTTCATTGTTTTGTGCTAAACTGAACATATTTTCAATATAATTTCTGGAAGAAAATTAACCAACCAGTAAAATCAAATATAATATAATATTATATCTGTTATGAAATCAAATATAACAGATATAATATCTGTTATTGGGCTTGTGCAACAAAAAAAAACAACAGAAAAACTTGGAAAAATACATATGGATGCCAGTGATGGCAAATACAGTGTGTGTGTGCTGTCATTTTATAAAATAAGAAAATCAATCAAATAAACAAGGAAACATGAAACACAAATGTCAAAACACAAGTAGCTACCAAAATAACTAACTCACTTTTTCTTATAAGAATATTTTTCTCTCTGCTTACAAAAAAAGAACAGAAAATGAATCTAATAAAATTGTTTTCTTTTTCCTTTACAGCAACAAGAACTAATTGCAAAAATCGCCCTATTGACCTGGTTTTCATCATAGACAGTTCCCGCAGTGTGCGCCCTGCTGAATTTAAAAAGGCCAAGGAGTTCCTGCAGGCCATGGTGGACAGCCTGGTTATTGGCAGAGATGCCACTCGTGTCGGCCTCGTTAATTATGCGAGCACAGTCAAAATTGAGTTTCTCCTCAACACTTTTTTTGACAAATCCTCTGTGATGCAGGCACTCGGCCAAGTTGAGCCCTTAGCTTCAGGCACCATGACGGGCATGGCCATCAGGACCGCCATAGAGAAAGCCTTCACCAAGGAGGCCGGGGCCCGATCCGCTTCCATGAACATTGCTAAGGTGGCTATTATAGTGACTGATGGGAGACCTCAGGACAAGGTGGAGGAGGTGTCAGCCACAGCCAGAGCATCTGGGATTGAAATCTATGCAGTGGGAGTTGACAGAGCTGATATGGCTTCCCTGAAACTTATGGCCAGCCAGCCACATGATGACCATGTCTTCTATGTGGAGACCTATGGTGTGATCGAGAAGCTTACGTCTAAGTTTAGGGAAACTTTGTGTGGTAAGGATGATGATAATGGGAGTGCAGATATTGATAACGGACTAGGCCTAAATGGCAGGAAAGACGATAATAAGCGTGACAGTGAAGGGAACAACGGTATGTCAGATCGGTCCTATTCTATTCACCTGTGAGCATATGGGCAGCACCGTAGAGAGGATCTTCATTCTAAGGCTAGTGGTCCTCTTCTTTAATTTTAAGTACAACACAAAGACAACCACTAATTTATCACTAATTGGACATGCTACTGAAAAGATGTCCAGCAACTGTGAAAACACTGAGTGGTATTAATGCAGTAAGCCTTAAGCATAAATAATAAATCCCACACTAACCAGCTTAAAGAAGAGACGATTCAGATTCTGACCACATTCTTTAAAATGTAGGAAACTTAATATGTTGCTGTCTATTCTGTTCACAGAAATCTGCTGCTGCTGTAATAAGTGCTGCAAGCCATTAAAAAGTCGTCTAAAGCAGGAACTCACTAAAGCCAACTGCTTTGCAATTAGCTTTAAAAAAAGCATTAGAAAAGATTTTTGTTGCCATTTTTAAGTAGGAAATTTCTTTCATTCTCATGTATTTAGAAGAGCTTGACTAAACACAGCCACTTTCCTAAAGAAGCTTTAAACCATACCTTAAAACATTTCATTTTATTCTATTTACAATATTTTTAAGGAAAATATGCTTTATACATATATCTCAGCTAAGAAACCATACTTCATCAAAGCTAATGTATACTTAGCTTGGACCTGTGCTGAAGACTAAGTACTAAATACATTTCTTACGATGGCATTCACTAGCACAAATAACCCCGACTAACAGGTCCCTTGGACCTATTTAATTTTCAGCTTTACTTTGCAGCTAAAATGTATAATTTAAAATTTAAGCTTGAGCCACATTGAACCAGATTGTTCATCTGCTAGAACCACCACAGTTTAGCATTTCTAAGTTTACAATGTTTGTTTTGTTTTGTTTTTTTGTCTTTGCTTCATTCTCACGTACCATGGCTATCAAGATCTCTGTTGAGGCTAGGCTCAAACATCCATAACAGCCTCTTCATAATGTTATATCTTAAATTTAAAACTAAAGGGACTGAATTTAATACCTTTAGTATTACATGTTAGCACTGGCTCAAAAAAGTAAGAACTGGTTATGTTTGCTGCTTAGTATAAACTTTTTGCATGGCACTAATTTGTGAAGTTCTATTTAATTTTTATACTTACACTGCAAGCCCTTACTTTTAAGATGAGGGTATTATTAAAATTTATGGAGAGATTTTGGGATAAAAATTACCCTTGTTTGAATAACTAATTTGACTAAATTCTCAAAATGCCAACTGGCGTCCAAAAACTGTTTGCACTCCCTCTCATGCAGCGTTCTCTGAACATATTTAATTTCTCCTTTTTGTTTGAGAAAAGCTGGCTAAATATTGTTGGTAGATTACAGCTTAAGTTTCCGAATCTTAGAAATTGGATAGAAACACTGGTTTCAAAAATACTATCTTTCTCCACAGCCAAGATTAGTCGATTTGTACAAACACCTGATGTATTTTGGAAACACCTGCTGTACATTGTATTTGCTACTAACAGAAAAAGCTTCCTGTTAAACATCCAGTTGAACCTAAAGAGTATTTTGGGGTTTTGGTGTGAACAACTTGTGCTTTACTGCAATGGTGAAATCATTACTGAAGACAAGTTTTGTGCTTGGATTCACTTTTTATTTGACTGCATGGTTCATATAAGGATGGGCTGTAATTGGAATTTAAAGACACTGAACTACTTAAATATTCTTACAAATACTTAAAATTCAAATCACATAAGTAACCCATAAATGTAGCATCTCTTCAGCTGAATAGCAAAGATCATACAAACTTGCTTGCATGTGGCAGATTTTCTAAATACTCACAGACTAACCAAACAATAAATGAAAAGCTGATTTTACTGTGATTTTAGTAAGCATAAGCCAATCAGACAGTGAAGTGTTTCCTTTTAGGTTTGGATCCATGTGATCAAGGACACAACTGTCAGCATATTTGTGTCAACAGTGGTGACTCGTACATCTGCAAGTGTCGCCCTGGCTACATCCTGAATCCAGACAAGAAAACATGCTCACGTAAGAATAAAAATAAATCTTATTTCTCAGTGTTCAGCATTGCTTAAGATTAAATATTGTACAGACAAGCCTTTTGTTAGTTAGCTTTAAGATTATATCCAAATAATTAAAAATGTGCTCTAGTAAATTACAGTTGTTGACAGCAATCTTGGTGTGCTTTAAGGTTCTATATTGAGTCCTCTTCTTTTTAGTTTGTATAACAGTGACTTTCCTGATCTTTGTCCACCTCATGGTACTTGTCAAATATGTGCAGGGTGATACAGTTGTGAATTTGCATAAAGAAACAAACAGGCAAGACCTGTAACCTGTAATTACTGATATGTCTGACTGGTTGCATAACTCGTGTTTAAACCTCAGTGTGAGTACGCAGGTTCTCTTCAAGTTCTGTAAATAGAGCTCCAGATGCTGAAGCTCTATTGACAGAGAAAATACAGTCATTGGTACTGGATTAAAAGTGTAACAGAGTTTAACAACTTACTTGACAACCATTTACATACTGGCTTACAAAAACGAGCAAGTCTCTGCTAGTTTGAGCCATATTACTGCATATGAACGCCTAGCAGAGCACAGTTAAAAACACAGACTATTAGGTGGTGGATGTTCATAAATCCTTATTATAATCTTCCTCCTGAAAACTATCCCAGCCTGATGTGTGAGTGACTTTTTTCAGGTGCAGATGCTTGTACCCAGGGACATGACTGCCAGCATATTTGTGTCAACACCCGCGACTCGTACATGTGCCAGTGTAGAACTGGATACGTGTTGAACACAGATAAGAAAACATGCTCACGTAAGAACATTTGATTCTTTCAATAGATCATAAGTTTCAGCTGCGGTGACTGATAGATTTTCTGATTTTCGAAAAATAAGGGTCTTAAGTCCCAGTTTACCTCAGAAGTCAAAGGTCTTCAGGTTATCCAGCCTGTAGATGCCTTAAAGTAAGGATTGGCAATAAACATTCATGTCTTTTCTTTGTTGTGTTTGCACAAATAACCCAAGCAATACATGTAGTTATGTAGGTTAAATAGTACTGAGTACTTGACATCTTAATCAAATAAGAAAACATTGTTAGAGGTCAGTTTGAACATGACAGCACCTCTTTTCCGGTTTAGATAAATGACTGCCGATGTATGTGTTTCAGCAAAGGTGACTATCACATATGCAAATGTTAAGTGGGACGTGTGTTAGATGCAGACTAAAAAAAATGTAAATTACTCATTTGTCTGTTTTCCCCCCTTTTCCTTCGAACTCAGGCAAAAGATTTCTAGGTATTGCTGATTTACATACAAAATTATGTCTAAAACCGCATTCTAGCTTGGCTGTACAGAGGAGACTTTTGTTTGTGTGTTAATGTGGAAGTTTCTCTTCGCAGGTATGGATGCATGTTCTTCAGAACATAACTGCCAACATATTTGTGTCAAAAGTGGAGATTCTTATGTTTGCATGTGTCGCAAAGGATATTTGTTGAACGCAGACAACAAAACATGCTCACGTAAGGAAACTTGCAGCCACGTTTAGTATGCTTTGCTGGTGACTATGTTGAGGTTTCACAGGGATATAGAGATATGTAGAAAATTTGTGTGAGAATGTTTCAAAAAAATGGCGTAAATCCCAAATATCGCAGAAAATCTTAACTTATGCTCCCTTTATTAAACATAATATGCCTACTATTCCTTTTGATTATTTTTGCACTAAAACTTTGCATTGCTTGTTTTAATTTCTTCATCTGTTAGGTTAGAATTAATTGCAGCACTAGATATTTTGTCATGCAAATTTGTTTCTTTCCAGGTTCTGATCCATGTGCCCTTGGACACGATTGCCATCATATTTGTGAAAATAGTGATGCATCATATGTCTGCAAGTGTCGGGCGGGATATGTGTTAAATACAGACCAGAAAACGTGCTCACGTAAGACAAAGCTATGATATCTGTGTCTCAAAAAGTTATTTGTGAGATGGAATATTGATTCTTACATTTAGTGTCAAGTATATTGTCCTCCCTCTCACTGCTTTTCTCACTGTTTTTGGAAATGTTGGATCATGTGTGATTTCTTTTCAGGTTCTGATCCATGTTCCCATAGACATGATTGTCAGCACATCTGTGTAAACAGTGATGCTTCACACATGTGCAAATGTCAAGTGGGATATGTGTTGAATCCAGATAAAAAAACATGCTCACGTAAGATTTTTCTTTTCTGGACAAGCAGTTGTTCATTGCATCTCATCTGAGGCACGCAGATGTAATATGTAATAGCTGCTCATTTCAGATTCAGGTACATGTGCAGGATAACATGGCTGCCAACACATTTGTATCAAAACGGATGACTCGTTTGTATGTAAATGTATAACAGGATATGTTTTGAATCCCGGCGGGAAAACATGCATACTTAAGATTTGTCATTTCACTCTGCATAAAAATATAAACAATTGAAAATCATCACAGCAGGACTGCTTCATGTGAAGCTTTTTACAGCAACACAAAATGCTCTCCAAAAGAAAAAGGATTTCTGATATCAGAAGTCTCTGCTTCCTTTTCTTTTCAGGCTCAGACGCATGTTCTCAGGGACATGACTGCCAGCATATATGTGTCAACAGTGGAAGCTCATATGTCTGCAAGTGTCGGCTGGGATATTCGCTCAACATGGACAGGAAGACATGCTCACGTAAGCAAATTTATTTTTATGTTACTTAAAATCCAGCTTGATTTTCACAAAAAATTCCAGAAGTGTATATTTTCCAGGTTTCAAGGCGGTAGAGCATCAGAAAAAAAGTGGCATCACCTATTTGTATACTTATTATGCTAAAATGTTTGCTAAAGTGCAGAGAAGTACACTGTTAGTGTTTTAGTCACTTTTATCACTGAACACAATAATCAGCTAATCCCCTTTGGTTTCCAACTTGGTACTGGAACACATGTTAACTCGGTTGCTGTCATTAACAGACAGCAACAACAACCACTGGCTTGTTGCTGCTTACATTCATCTGCTCCTGTTCCTACAGAAAGATCTTCAAATATTCTCTTCAATTTTTTTTCCACACTTTTTATTAAACAAACATCTGTATGTAAATTATCTTTTTTACTGCAAATATTATGTCTAAAATTTAACTGGTTAACTTTTAACTTTGAAATTAAAACAAAATGTATCCTACCACTAAAAGCAGACCTTGTGCCAGCAGTGATTCTTGTGTACCAGTTTGACAACCTTGGACCTAGATGACTTTGAAATTTGATTTCTTCTCTGTTTACAAATTTTGTCTTTGAGGCAACTTGTGTCAACTCAGGATATACTCGTTTGCATGTTTAATGTATTATAAAACTCTTTCCGTGACTCTTTCACACAATGGGATGCCAGTGCTGTTCTGTGAAATAATTTTCATGCTCCCAGCATCATAACACAACAACAAAACTACCTTTCTGGAGGAGTAAAGTTGCAAAGCAGTTGAGCACAAACATGCTGCAAAACATGCAGCATGGCTATTCCAATTGTCAGAATAGAAACTGGCATGGTCAGTAGCTTTCTTAATTTATGGATCCTTATAAATGGGCAAAGAATCAATAGGTCAAATGATTATTTTCCATCAGCAATTTAGATTTTCTGGCATTTATAACTGCCTTTTTTCTGTAATGGAAAAAAAGGCATTGCAGAAAACAAAAAGTCTGATGTTAAAAAAAGATGACATTCTGGAACTTTTTTCTCTTATATCTGTTGAGTTATGCGATTCAAACATTCACAGGTTATGTCATAGACGAAACATTAATTTAATAAGCAAAACATGTTTGTGGACAGAGTAAACTGACTCAGTGTCTTCCTTCAGGTTTGGATGCATGTATTCAGGGACACGACTGCCAGCATATCTGTATCAACAACGGTGTTTCTTACAACTGCAAGTGTCGAATAGGATACATGCTAAATTCAGACCAGAAAACATGTTCACGTAAGTTTTTCTGTGTTCATGGCACACTGTCCTCACACCTCAAGTTGCTTGGTTATAGATGATCTCTTGGAGTTCCAAATTTCCTGAATAAACAGTCTGGCACGGGCTTCCCTACAACTGTTGGGGTGTCTATGGAAAGTTACATAACTGTCAATACAGGCCTGTGTTAACACAATGCTAAGGCAGAAAGAAATCTACCCATTTATCCAGGGAAAGGCTGCAGGGCCATGTCCAAACAATTTAATGACCATCATTCAACTGTGGGAAAGATGAACTCAGTACAATCTACTAAGGAGTTGGTATCTTAGTGAATTAACCCCTACTGTTAGTGTGCAATGTTCAAAGAAATTACACACAAAAAAGCAGAGCTTTATCTCACACTCTATTTAGGATGGTCATGTTAAAGGTGCAGTATGTAACTTTTCTAAAAAATATATACACATGGTTTTTTTTACATATTTGTTAAAACTGCTACTATATTGTGACAGCATAACATGAGACATAATCTGGGAAAAAAGTTAGTTTTTCTGGCCTTTCCCTGAGGTCCTACTGACATCTGCAGAAATCCACAACTCAGTCAGAAACGTATTGCTGTCAATCACTCTCGTACAGACAAAATCAGAAGCATTGTTGCAATTACCTGTTGAAGGTGAAATGTTGGAAAGGAACAGAGGTTCAATTTCAAGGTGTCAGAGTCCAAAGTCAAATTTAATGTTTGTATTTTTATAACCTCTGCAGGTAACATAGTTACTAGATTGTGTGATAAAATAGCAACATGTGCCCTTTTAATTAAGAGAGTTGTGCATAAACAAAGATCTGCAAATCTAAACAATCTGAAGAAATGTTAGAGAAAAGAAGAAATCCTTACACAACAATCTAAGAGAGTGATAAAACCTTACAGATAGTTACTGCTAAGAGTGGTTTTACTAAAGACCTAACTTCAAACAGGGACTTTGTAGTTCAATGTAGTCTTAACATTTTTGCATCATGTACTTGATTTCAGTTATTTTTAATCCATTAGTTTAAAAATTATTACTGGCTTTATTACAAAAAGGGCCAATAGCTGTGCTTTTTACCTGCAGGAACAACTCCAAAACTATTTGGGTTTAGCTCATTTCTGCACCTTTAAATTTAAATGTGTGTTTTGTTTATAACTACACAAAGATCAGAAATTGATAAAAAGTAAGTATTTAGTGGTTCTGCGCAGTTTATAGACAAGGGTTCTGTAGGAAAACTTTTAACTATTAAAATGTTAATTTCTTTGCATAGTTAGTAACATGTTGCTTTTATATTTGTCTGGATGTCTTTTCATTTAATAAATGTTGTGTGTCTTAATGTCCCATTTAAGGTGGACCTCATTAAGTAAGCATGTTAAGGTCGTAATTGGTTACACTTTTTAACATTTTAGAAAAACTACTAATCTTTGTCTTAAACTAAAATCATTATAGATCTAATCTATTGTGTGTGCAATCTGAGCCACCCTATATTAAATAACACTTTCAATTTCATCTAACATTGATCTCTGATTCCAATCATCCAATCAATTTTTTACCTGCTATGTCATATACCCAGCATACGATGATCAAACATTTCTTCTGCCCCTGTCAGACATGTGTTTTCATTGTTTCAGAGGAAATGAGGAGTGAAATTTCAGAAGATGCCTGCATGTGTGAAGCTCAAATTGTATTCCAGAAAAAAGTGCAGTCAGCCATTCAAGAGCTCACCTGGAAAAATATCCTTTTTTGAGTCCATAAATTTAGATTTCATTTTACAACTTAAATTGGTTTTAAAGACAACAATCTTTCCGATCAGTTGATATTATTCAATATTTTTACATTAAATTTGCACTTTTCCCCATAAAATATTTGCATTTCCTTGACTGTTTGTTCACTTTCTGAACTTTCAGACAAAGTAAACGACATTGAAGGCACATTCCAACATTGAGAACAAAGAGGAACTAGAGGAAAAATGTCAGCACTTTTATTCCAATCAGTGTTATCATGTTCTGTAAAAGTTTTAATTTCCTAATGTCTGAAAATCTGCATTGTGTTTTTAATGTTACAACAAATTGCTCTGGTGCTGTGTTTCTGATAAACTTACATTGATGGCAACTGTGGTGTAATTGCCCACATTTAACAAAAGAGAACTCAACAGGACTGTGTTTATGTCTTCTTATATAAACCAGTTAAAAGTTATATAATTTGCTTTGATTCCTAAAAGCAGGCCAAGTTTTTTGGTTTGTTTTAGCAAACAAAAAAATAGTTGAAATAGTTCAGGGAGTTCAAATGTGACTCAGACTTGGCCCAGTTTTCTTGGCAACAATGCTTTTAATTAGAGATTATGTCAAGCTAAAGGTTTTGAGAATGTATTTTCTATAAACAGTTATTTTATTTTATTTTCTGTCTTTGTGTGTCTACATTTGAACGATGTATTTTGGTGGTTTTTGAAATAGAAAACAGTTATTAATTGCATGTTTTCTAATGGGAACGGCTGCATAAAATAAACTTTTATGAATCAACGTTTTCCACACAACTGTCTTCACTCTTATAAAGTCATAGTCTTTGTATTACTGTTGATACTTATTGCTACTTTTCTATGTGATCAACAGTGATGACTTCATTAACAAAATTAGGATATTTTCATGAATACATGTTTTATGTAACAAGTGTATTGTTATTTGAGAGGCACATTGCTTCGAATAAGCAATGTAGTGCTTATTCAAACTATAAATTACATTGTATTTTACTAGGATTTTATTTGTTAGACCAACACATAACAGTGAAATGAAAACAAAGTTATTAATACATGGCTTTTATTGTCTTACAGCTAACAAGCTGAAAAGAGTAAAATGCACTGTGACCCTTTCTTCTGACAATCTAAAATAAAATCAGGTGCAATCAACTGTCTTTGGTTTTCACTTAACAGTAAATGGTGTGTAATTTAATATCAGAATAAATGTGTGAAGGCTCCAGAGGTTTGCTAGAGAACATTAGTGATCAAAAAAGATCAAGACAAAGTAACACTGCAGTTTGAAAGAGATAATGTACTGTCATTTGAAGCATGATTGTTATAAAACAATATCCAAACATTTGAACATCGAATGTTGTACTGTGCATCACCTGAAAACAGAGTATGATATGAGGGCAACCCTGACATGACATGACCGCCTAAACTGACAAGGAAATAATCAGAAAAGCATCCAAGAACTCTGTGGTTGGTTTGGAGGAGCTCCAGAATTATAGGGGTCAAGTGGTGGAATCTGTTGATAGGACAAGAACTATCCATGCACTCTACAAATAACTATCATGGAGGAGTAGCAAGAAGAAATTCCCAATTTTAAAAGAGCTCTAGAAATTCTCATTTCCAGCTTTACGCGACACAGAAGTTATGTGGCACATGGAGCTCCAGACGGCCTTCTGAGAAATGCAATGTTTGACAGACAACTCACGTGAAGACATGGTAGCGGCAGCCTCATACTATGGGAATGCCTTCATTAAGCAGCGACAAGCAAGCTGATCAGACTGGAAGATACAGTGACACAAAGGAAAATCCTAGAGAAAATAACAGCTGGAGCCTGAAGACATGAGTCTTGGGTGAGGTTTATCTTCCAGTAGGAAAACAACTCCAAACATACAGTTTGAGAAATAATGAATTGGTTTCGACCAGTGAATTTTATGAGGTAGAATAACCTGGTCAAAGTCCAAACCTAAATAAATAAGTGAGAGACAGTGGCATGATTTGAAAAGTGCTGTTCACACACACTCTCCATTAATTCTGAGTAAGCTTGAGCTATTTTTGAAAGAATGCGCAACATTTTAGATGCACAAAGCTGGTAGAAGCATACAACAAAAGACTTGCTCCTATTGCATAAGAAGGTGTTTCTATAAAGAATTTACATTTAATAAGAGGAACTTTGAAAAACATGTTTATTCTCCTTTCGCTTATCAATGGAGCACTTTGTATTGGTGTAGCACATAAAATCCCCCAAAATTACATTGTAATTTGTGGTTGCACCTCACAAAGAAACAAACAGATTCAAAGTTGAGTATTTGGCTTTGCAATGTCTATTAATGGAAAATTGGTCCCACTTATTTTTTATGAATTTTCCGCACAGATAAAAACAACAAAGTAGTTTTATCAGTAGGAAAAGTTTGTGTAATGCCTTGTTGTGTTCATGAAAGATTTAGGTTTGCCTAATTTCTGTGCAACAGTGTGCTAGAGACAATTACAAACCTTGGCATGTTTAAATTCTTTCATGCAAAACTAGACTCAAAAAATAACTTGCAGCACAGCGATTTTATTGTATTTTACAGAAGTCAGACAAATTATGTTGCTTTAATGTTTTTTACTTTTGTTTTTCCTTTTTCGGGATGAATAGATGGAAATTTAGCTCATAATTAGTTAAGGTTTTGCAAAGCCTAATCCCATTTAGAACAACAAGCAAACGAGCAAGACTTTTCAGCGATTAGGTCGAAATGTTCCTGCCGCAGGACTTTCACGAGAAAAACTACAACTACCAGTGCAACGAAATACTTGATGCTTCCGGTCTACGGTTACCATGGGAGACGTTTGGAAGCTGAAGCCGTTGATGGTTGCAGGCTATCAACAAAAGCAGTAAAACTTCGTCTGTGAACTGTTTCGAAACGCTGTATCCACCGTTATCTCATATAACAAAAGAGTGGCTTTACTATGTACAGTTAAAAAAAAAACCAAAATGTGTTTCCTTTTGTTTTCGTAGGCATCTAATGCTAACCTAGCTAAGCTAACGGTGTTGGCTACAGTAAAAACGACGCATTCAAATAGGCCACGCGACTAATTTCAGCTCTTTTTAACAGTTACATTTCCTCACCGAGATATTTATTGTATATTCGTAGGTTAAAGTCAGAGTTGCTATTATCCCGCAACCACCATGTTCATTTACCTCAGCAAAAAGGTAAGCAGTTTAGCCACTGACCAGTATGTCAGTTAAATTCATATTGAAAACAACTTGCCTCTCACGTTCCTGTGTCCTGCAGATCGCCATTCCCAACAATGTTCATCTGAAATGCCTGTCCTGGAACAAGCACCAGGGGTTCATTGCATGTGGCGGAGAAGATGGTCTGCTGAGAGTGTTGAAGCTTGAAACACAAACGGGTAAGTTGAAAGTTTAAAACTGGGGTTCGGTTTCTTTGCAGCTTTACTTGCTTTGTGCTGTGATAAAACAACAAAAACCTCCGTACCAGACAAACAAACCCTAACCCTATGCAAGCAAATCAACTGTAAAGCATTTCCTCCTAAATAAAATTCTGAGCATTTGCTGTCATCTAATTTGTTCATAGAGCCCACCTGTGTGTATTTTATTCTTAGAGGAAATATAGATGTTTTGGGGAGGTTTTATAGATTGAATAGCAATTCATCTGGGAAAAGGTGAAGCAGTTATTAATAAAAAGGGATGGAAGTATTGGAGAAAATATGGGAAAAGAATCAGAAAAGATGAACATTTCGAAAAATAGAGATATTTTCCTGATCTCTTTTGATCAGGAAAATATCAGAAGAGATGAAATTATTATAAAATGCTATGAATTGATCGTGGAGGACTTAAAGGTATGGTGGGTGTTATAGAGAAAGAAGAACAACTGTAGTAAAAATATAAAATATGTTCTACTGCAGTGCAACATATGAAAGAGAAAGAATGACATGATATTGTACACGAGGCAATTAGAGAATAGTCATTGATGGAAACAGATAAAGAGCAGTAAATAGAACTAGAAACACTCTATTTTGTTATCAAGGAGGGAAATAGCTGTTATGGAGAATTTAGTTTGATGATAAGATAATGTTTCACATCGGTGTACTATATGTGTTATGTAACTTTCAGTTCCTTACAATCTACCAATTAATCGAAAGAAAGTTTTTTGGAGAACACTACTTAACAAAACATGTCATGAAGAAGCAAAAAGCTGAAATCTAGCAACTTGAACACAACCTGATAGTACAAAATAAAAATGGTGGTGGCATGGATGCTTTTCTTAAGCAGGGACAGGGAAGCTGGACAGGGAAATCATGTGGAGACCTTATAACAAAGACCTCTCAAAAAACTGTGAAATATTTGGAAGTGTATAGTACATACACAATTTCACTTTATGCAAAAAGTAAAATAGTTGAAGAGGTATGAATATTTTTGCATATCATTTATAGTAAATAGAGGGAGTTTGTTTCATATCGACATTATTGCCTAATAATGCATGAGTTCGTTTTGCTGAATCTGAAAAACCTCAACCTTTAGTTAAATACCTTTTGTAATTGTAGTAAGGATTAATGTTCTGTATGTGTCAGAGTGTATTTATGAAATGTTACGTAACATTTGTGTGACTGAGATTATGGGGAAATAAAACAATAGCCATTACAGTTTAAAAGAAATCTGCTGAAACTTTAATAGGCTTACCACAGGTCTCTCAATGTTCAGTCACTATAAGCACAAGTGGTACCACTCTATCGATGGGACAGACCTTCAGTTGTTCTGTAAATGGTAAACGTACTAGAAAATTGATCAAAACTGTTGTTTTTAAAAATCCATAAAGCAAAAAACTGATTTGAGTGTCCTTACAAAATGGGGTAATTATAACCCCATTTTGTTCTACATTCTCATAATAAAATGGGCCACTATTAACTTCACAGTCACATTAGATTTTTGAATATTGTGATTACAGTAACAAAAGAATCACATAATCACATAAATTTGTGATTTATGTATCACAAATTGTTACATAGATGTAATATTTACCAGTAATATATGTTTCCCTAATATTGTACATTTCACAATAAATAATAAATCATCTCATTAATGGTTTTACTGTCTTTTAGACGACAGTAGACTGAAAGGTCTTGCTGCCCCCAGCAACCTGTCCATGAATCAGACTTTAGAGGGACACAGTGGTGAGTATTGTGCTCAGAATTATATTGCATGATTGTTCCTGCAGGAAGTGAAATTAATCTACATGCTAAAAGAAATGCTCCCTAATACTGTAATTTTTTGTGGGGTGATATTTATACCTTTTGAATACATCTAGCACCATAGTATAGAAGAATAAGTTTAATCTGACTCAGTAGTTGGACATTTGCAAAACAATATCTTTCTTCTTAAGATGTACTGCGTAGGGTTTGTTCCTCATGTTTGTTTTCATCCAGCACTCTATTCTAAAATATATTTTTGAAGGTCATATGTAATTGCTTTGTGTGTTTTCTTTTATTTTTGTTTAGTTTTACACATTTTTTATTATTTGTCTTTATGTTGGTAGTTGGTATGTTAATGTTTTCATATTCATACCAATTGTAGTATCCAAACAAAAATGAGTAAAATAAAAATTATCTCCTTTTTCATATTTGAAACACCTTTAGGTGCAGTGCAGGTAGTGACCTGGAATGAACGGAATGAAAAACTGACAACCAGCGACCAGAATGGACTCATTATTGTGTGGATGCTGTACAAAAGTGAGGACAGCAGCCAAAATAAGATTTTGTTTGCTTTGTAGTGAATTTGTATTACTTAGTTGCAAGCCTTTGTTGTGTGCCCAGGTGCCTGGTATGAGGAGATGATTAACAACAGGAACAAATCAGTAGTGAGGAGCATGAGCTGGAACGCTGATGGTCAGAAGATCTGCATTGTGTATGAAGACGGGGCTGTCATTGTTGGATCGGTGGATGGTACTGTTACTTTAAGTGAAAACAATATATATCATTAAGGTTGTAAAAGTTCCCTTTTAGTTAGATTAAATTGTTTAATTTATTGTAACAAATTTATTCATTGCTTTATGAACAAATGGATATAAACATCTTCAATATGATTGTTGCATTTTGTATTTGTATCACTTGTAGGCAACCGGATCTGGGGAAAGGAGTTGAAAGGAAGTCAACTTGCTCATGTTGCTTGGTCTCCTGACAGTAAGATCCTGCTGTTCGGCATGGCCAACGGCGAAGTACATATTTATGACAATCAAGGAAACTTCATCGTGAGTGTGTGAACTTAAATGGAGTATATTTTGTGAAACTTGGCCATGTTGAACTGCACAACCTTCAGTCTTTCATGTTGTCATGGAAGAACATTAATAAGTTACACATTCTTCTGGTTATAAAAGATCTTGTGGATGAGAACGATTGTGACATTAACCTACTGTTTGAATGCTTTCTCAATTAAAAAATTTATAATAATTTCACGGTCTGCTTTTTGCTTACTCTAAATGTTGTTACTTTTCAGATGAAAATGAACATCAACTGTCTTGCCGGGGCAACCGGAGCTGTCAGCTTAGCTGGAATCCACTGGTATGCAGGAGCTGGGGGTTACAGTGAGCCGGACTGTCCGTGCCTTGCCATCTGTTTCGACAATGGAAGGTGTCAGATTATGCGCTATGAGAATGATGAGAGTGAGCAACCGAAAACCTTTTCACTCCTTGATTTTGAATGTGAAAAATATGTTTTCTAACAGCCACTTGACACTACTTTATTCTCAGACCCAGTATATATCGACACTCTGATGAATGTTATCAGTATCCAGTGGAACCACTGTGGCAGTGTGCTGGCAGTGGCAGGTTCCCTCAGAGCCACAAATATGGACAAAGAATATAATGTGGTGCAGTTCTACACACCCTTTGGAGAGGTAAGTGTGCATATCAAAACAGTGTAGTATAAAATATAATTTCTATACTTCACAAAATCTACAGTAGAATCAATAGCATTACTAAATATGAAAAGTAATATAATGATGATAACCACCAATATAATTATTCATTTTCAAAAAGCATTACAAGTACAGGTTAAAACATCTTATGAAATGGTTGAAAAATGTTTATTTCAATGCTTTACCTGGTGATTGGTTCTGTGCAGCATCTGAGAACTCTGAAAGTATCCGGGAAGCACTTATCTGGGATCTCATGGGAGGGAGGAGGCCTGCGAATTGCCCTGGCTGTGGACTCTTACATCTACTTTGCCAACATAAGGCCAGACTACAAAGTAAATACTAACACTCTTTATTAATACTGGCAGATTGTTTGTGGTAGACACTGCTAAATTCATGAAATCCCGATGGTCTGACTAATAAGCTTGTTTCAAGTTTTCTAGGTAAGGTATACTTGGATTAATTGTTTCAGAGAAAGACTTAACTTTAGGTCTGAATTACTCAGCAAGTCTTTAGTATCAAGAGAAGTAAAGAGATTTGAGAACATACTGAAATGATCCTGATGGTTTGGGTAATTCTTCTCACATTTTTTCTTGTGTTCCACCAGTGGGGCTACTGTTGCAGCACCGTGGTGTACGCCTACACAAAGCCAGAGCGCCAGGAGTACTGTGTAGTTTACTGGGACACCAAAAACAACGAGAAGTTTGTGAAATATGTCAAGAACTTAACTTCTATTACTACCTCAGGGGACTTCTGCATCCTGGCCAGCAAGGCCGATGAAAAACAACCTCAGGTAATAAAGGAACAAGACTTTGTTTTTTTTCTTTTGTTAGAAAATGGAGATTGTTCTTTCATCTTGTTTTTCTAATTTGCTGAATTACAGGATGATGTTGGGTCAGAAACCATGAATCTTGCGAGGGTAATGTTAGATTTTAAATCTCGTACTGCAAAATAGTGTGATCTGTCTTGGTATCTAGGTCATATAATAACCTTCTGTGTATTTTTCAGTACGTGCTGATCCTCTGCAATTCTATTGGTACTCCTCTGGACTCCAAATACATCGACATCGGTTAGTTTAATACTAATTCTTCAAATTATTAAGAAGAGTTTGGAATAAAGTGCTTTGTAAATGTTTTGTCACGTTACAACCACAATCTTCAAAAGTTCTTATTGAGGTTTTTATTTTTTTGCACCACCGACACAACCTTTCTCATAATTGTTAAGTGGAAGGAAATTATCTCTCTTTTTTAATATTTTTTTTTACAAGTTATCATGTGTGTTTTGCCCTCCTGAATCGACACAATATCTTCTCTTTGCTTACAGCTGCCTGTTTTTACCAGTTCAACAAATGTTTGCCCACTCTTCTTTGTAAAGTAATTTTGGATCAGTCAGATTTAAGAACATCCTTCACAGACCAGCTGTGTCTATACTGAGATCAAATTGAATACTGTCCACTACTTACACAGTACACGGCTTTTGAAGGGAGTTGTTTGCAATGGGTTTCACTTGGGGGTACCAGAGTAAAGGGAGCCTAATGTGTCCTTGGCATGCTTTCAAGAGGTTTATTTATGAAGAGTTTGAAAACCATGCCTCATTTTCTGTCTGTTTCACTACTATGGGTTAATTGAATGCATAAAATCTCCGTTCAATATATTGAATACAATTTGTGGTTCATGACGAAATATGGAAAAGGTCTGGATGTATATGAGTGCTTTTCCCACATAATCTGTAAAATAACAGAGTGAAAGCTGGCACAAATTAATTTCATTCCAAGCTGCCAAAAGCCAAACAAGCTACATGTTGAATTTTTTCTTTTTCTGGTTAGATCCACTATTTGTTACCATGACGAGGACACATGTCATTACTGCTTCCAAAGAAGCTTTCTATCTGTGGCAATACAGAGTGGCAAAGAAACTGACCGCTCTGGAGATCAACCAAGTGACCAGAACCAAGAAAGGGGGCAGGGAGAGGTGAGTCCAGACATGTTTATTACATTTACCCTTATATTCACAAGGTTTATGCACATATTTGGCAAACAAAACAACATATTTTCATAAATCTCTGCGTTCTACACAACCCATCATTCAACGCTTATAGTGGAGCACCACAGTACTAGTTTCTGCTTTACTGGCTCATCATTACAGTGCAAAATGTTGGCCCTGAGAGCACAGTGAAAAGGATTCATTCATTCATGAAATACCACTGAGGTTCCAGACAGTATGGTTGTGTTTTATTGCTCTGCCAAGACTAGCCTCGCACCCGGACCAAAGATCACACCAGAGGAACGGCAGCTGCTTGTCTGTGTGCTTTCTCTTGCTCATGCTCCCAGTTTCCGCTCTCTACAGGTTCTATCACATCGACAGCAGTCCATCTGGAGGCAACGATGATGATCCAGATATTTCAAATACCTTTGCAGTAAGATATATTTGTTTTGCCTCTTTAGTATTTATGCATTCAAAAGTCCCAGTTTGGTCAAGTTCCCACTTTCACTAAAAGCTTTTCAAAATAGCAGCCTCCCTTCTATCTCAAGATAACAAAAGCACTAAAAGGTGATTTTTAAAAATGTAATTAACATGACTGAACAAATAAAACAAAGAGTTCATTATTAATAAAAATGTATTACACTTCTTATTGATTTGTTCTGCTTTATTATCAACAGACAACTCGAGATCCCATCTGCTGCATTACAGCAACAGATAAAACCCTGATAGTGGTATGTACATTTTTGTTTAATAAAACAAAAGGAAGTCAATTCAATGAGACAAGGCCATAGTTCTGTACTGTTAGTTAGCTTGTTGTCTCACTGATTTAAAGTTTTGAAATAAAAGTCACACGTGTGTAAAAACATATCTTTGTAAAAACAAAAAAGTGTTTGTTGTTATAGGGCCGTGAGTCCGGTATCATCCAGAGATACACCCTTCCAAATGTAGCCCTCGTCCAGAAGTATTCCTCAAACAGCCGAGCTCATTATCTATCTCTAAACTGCAACTCCAGGTAGCCACTGACTGTCATCTGCTGTGTTGCAGAATAAGCCAAGATAAGTTTTAACAATAATTTAAGAAGAACATTACATTTCTGATTTAAGTCTCATAATTTATCATCATCTTTAGTCGTCTCGCCATAATTGACATCTCGGGCTTGCTGACTTTGTTGGACTTGGAAGTTCGTCCTGCCGGAAGCGAAGGGACAGGAGACCAGGCTGCTGCAGGAGATCCGTCGAAGTTTGAGCGTAAAGATGTCTGGGACTTGAAGTGGGCAAATGACAATCCGGATTTGTTTGCCGTGATGGAGAAAACCAGGATGTACGTGTTCAGGAACCTTGACCCAGAAGTAAGTTTTTGAGTGTGATCAGAACAAGTATGCAGCTGTCTAATTTACAGTTAAAATATATTAACACATCTCTAAATCTGTACCAACAGGAGCCCATTCAAACCTCTGGGTACATCTGCAACTTTGAGGATCTGGAAATCAAATCAGTTTTGCTTGATGAGATTATGAAGGTAAACTACAGTATTTAAGACAAGAAATAATCACAATGGTTATTAACTCGTTTTTATTTTATTTTAAACATTGTGAACTTAAAATTTGGTCATAAAATTATTTTAATATAACATGTCAACATTTAACAGCTAAATATACATTTCTTGACATAACTAAAATTATGGACCATAAAAGTTTAAATCCATGCACAATTATCAGATGATCATGCATTGTTTCTTTGCAGAATCCAGAGCGGCCAAATAAAGACAACCTCTTTAACTTTGAAATCCGCTCCCTGAGAGACAGCAGAGCACTGATTGAGAAAGTGGGCATTGAAGACGCTTCACAGTTCATTGAAGACAATCCTCACCCAAGACTCTGGTGAATTTTTCTTAATATGGTGCTGAAATTATTTTCCCAGATTTCTTTTGTTGATGTTTATAACTTACTTTTCTTTTTTGGAGCAGCCATGTAGATCACACTGTAATGTTGATTTTTTGAAATGAAAAGATTGTAAAAACTTTAGAGTAAAAAAAAAAATCCACTTTTAAAAAGTTCATAATATTCAGCATTTGAACTTTTCTTTACCCTACCAACAGAAACGTCTAGCTCCCATATGAGTACAAACAGGAGTGTGTGTGAGTGTTTGCAATTGTGTGTTCTTTGGTTCAGGTGTCAGTTCTTGCAGGATCACTCAAAAACTGGTTGTAACAACAAAACCAGCCTTCATTATGTATTAGTCACAATCTGTAATAGTAATAATATCGTTAATATTAAATAACAGGCTTTTCCACTGAAGAATTGTTTCATAAATCTTGAAATGTATGCAATTGACTTGGACAGCAATAAATAAACTGAACTGAATTGGTTCTAAATGCATGCACTTCATGCTATGTATCTCTAATCTTTGTAACTTTACATAGTGTCTCTACATGTTTCATTGCTAACCTACCAGGCATCTGCTGGCCGAGGCAGCCCTACAAAAACTTGATCTGAAGACAGCCGAGGAGGCGTTTGTCCGCTGCAAAGACTACCCGGGCATTCAGTTTGTCAAGCGCCTGGGCAACCTGCAGAGCGAGCCCATGAAACAAGCCGAAGTGGCTGCCTACTTTGGCAGATTTGAGGAAGCTGAAAGCATGTACCTGAATATGGATCGGAGGTACATCAAGACACTCTATGCCAACTTCTCTTGACTTTGAATCAGTTATTTATATGTGATGGTGCCTGTCTCTGTAGAGATCTCGCCATCAACCTAAGGATCAAGCTGGGAGACTGGTTCAAGGTTCTGCAGCTTCTTGACACAGGCTCTGGATACTCAGATGACGCTCTGCTTGCTCAAGCTAATAATGGCATTGGAGATTACTTTGCTGACAGACAGAAGTGGTATTTAATTCTACTTTTCATCTTCTAATTGTTGGTAGCATTTCTACATGTCAAGTAGAAACAATGACAACAAAAACGCTTTCTTTGTGGATTATTGTGTAATTATAGAATTATGAAGTCTTAGTTTGGAGGCAAATGGGGAAAAATTTGATTCTCAAAAGAAACAATTGAAGAAGGGAGTAGCCAAAAAGATTTGTTTCCACCACCCCTTTTTTTGTTCAATTATTTTTCTTTAGGATAAAAAGGATCTGAATCATTGTTCTCACTTTTAAACATCTTCCTTTAAAGGGTGAAGGCAGTCCCATACTACCTTAAGGGGCGTAACCAAGAGAGGCTGGCAGATTGTTACTACAAGTTGGAGGACTATAATGGCCTTGAGCTGCTAGCTGCAGACCTCCCTGAAAATCATAAACTATTACCGGTGCGCCAAACTTAAATACATTTTTTTCGTTCCCATGAGATTTGCGTGCTTTTGGACAATTTGTAAATGTACATTCTATCCCATTTTATTGCCTATCTGTGTGTAGGAAATCGGAGAGATGTTTGCCACAGTGGGGATGTGTGAACAGGCTGTGAAGGCCTACTTGAAGTCCAACCAGCCAAAAGCAGCGGTGGACACATGCGTCCATCTGAACCAGGTGAGAGACAGACGGATGAGCTGTGGCGCCGGAGTTTCCGAGTGACGCACGGATCCAACAAGATCAGCCAACCTGAATCCTCCTGCCCACCCGCTCATAGATATTTGGCTTTTGGGTGTGAATCCTGCTCTAAAACTTCTATCTTTGTTGCAATAGCTCTTTAGTTGGACACAATGTAAAATGATAAACATTAGAGCTTTTAATTTTATTCAATTTTATATTTATAAGCAGCCCTTTAAGAAATTTTTAGGATTTATTTTATAAATATAATGTTTTTCAATGATTAATTAAAAAAGGAATTGTTCTTTCTCTTCAATTGCTTTCTCATCAGTGGAACAAAGCCGTGGAACTGGCAAGAACCCACAACATGAAGGAGATAAAATCTCTCCTTTCCAAATATGCCTCTCATCTTCTAGAGGAAAATAAAACTCTAGAAGCAGTGGAACTTTATCGGAAAGCTCACCACTTTCTTGATGCAGCCAAACTCATGTTTAAGGTGGGCGTAAAGTTTTATTTTTATCATTAGAAACAAGGTTTTGTTTTTTTTTTTTTATGTTTTACTATATTCAGGTCAAAAAGTCTGTTCCTGACTCCCCAGAATTAAACACCTTTCTTGGATAAAATCTCTCCCTGGCTGAGTGAGATTTGGCCAAAATTGACACAAACTAACTAAGCCACAAATAAGATTTATGAGCTGCTAGAAGGACTCCAGGCTCAGGATTTATTGGGGTTTTTTTTTTGGCTCTGTTTTAGTGTATTCAAGCAGGAAGTTTTTACTTTTTGAATGACATTCTTTTTTATTTTAATAATGAATAAAACTAAGATTAAAATCTCTTATTGGTTCAGGCTCCTCACAGCTCCAGTTTGTTAGTAGTCATCTACACTTACCAACCAAACAGCACCTCATTTGCAAATGTCGAATGGTGAATTGAGGAGTGTGATCGTGACTTCTGATTATAGATAGCAGACAAGGAGGCGAAGAAAATGAGTCGACCTCTGCGGGTGAAGAAGCTTTACGTTCTGGCAGCTCAGCTTGTTGAGGACTACCATGAGCAGATGAAGGCGTCCCAGCAGATCAAAGCCAAAGGAAAGAAGTCAGAGGTAAATTACTGCCCTTCATCCGTACCCTGTAGTTAGTTTTCTTCAATAAAGCGTAACCACAAATATTGCTTTGGACCATTTACAAGCTTATTGAATCAACATTATGTATTGCTGTGTGTATCATTATTTGTAATTAGGCAACATTTGCACTTGCTGGCCTTCTTGAAGAAGATGCAACGTCATCAGACAATCGCATCATTGACAGCGCCTGGCGCGGAGCTGAAGCGTATCACTTCTTCCTGCTCGCTCAGAGGCAGCTCCATGCAGGCTACCCAGAGAACGCCACACGCACAGGTGCAGAATAATTCCCAGTTACCTAAAATTATAAATATATTAATATACTGTATGTTTATATAAATGTGTATACACGTGTAACACGATTACGGTATTCCTTACGACATTGATAAACAACAACATATATTTGTCGAGTTTGAATAAATTCTATTAATAACAAACCAGATTCATCAGCTCGTTTTCTACTGTCTTTAAAAGATGACTGCTACTAGATTATTATTTTAGAAGTCTTCTGCCACCTGGTGTTCAAAAACTGCAATAATGAAATTATCCATTGAAATGCTTCATTGAGGAAATCTCCTCCCAAACCCCCATTGTGAATCATCTAGCTCCTCATGGTGTTACAGTAACAGGGAGAAACATGCAGATCAGATGGAAAACATGGACCGGTGTAAGCAGCAATATAATCAATAATTATATTTTCTAAAATACCATGTCTTTGTTAGAAATCACTCTTACAATCTGTGCTCATTCTTGCCAAAACCTAATGGGCGTATGAATTACTTATAATCACAATCACTCATGAATAAACTTTTTGTACTCCATTAGGATTTCCAAAACAATTAAATGTCTCAGACATCAGAATTTTAGTTTAAAGTCAAACGCATTTCTAAACCAGATGAGATGAAGATGATGTAATGATTGTTTTTACTCAGTTGAGCTTTCTGTATCTATGACATGTTGTCTGGTGTTACTTCATTCGCCAGCTGTTGACAAAGCCAGTTAGTTTGAAGCTTAAATCTAATGGGAAATCATTCAGTGGAAATTTGTCAGCTTGTAGACCCTCTAAACTTTGCCTCATGTTTTCCATCTTACAGCCCTTCATCTTCGTGAGTACGAGGACATCATCCCCGCTGTTGAGATCTATTCCCTGTTGGCTCTGTGTTCTGCAGCGAACCGGTCCTTTGGCACCTGCTCAAAGGCCTTCATCAAGCTGGAATCTCTGGAGAGTCTCAGCTCTGAGCAGCAGCAACTCTACGAGGATTTGGCCCTGCAGATTTTCACCAAATATCCCCCAAAGGACAGCCGCGTGGTGGAGGCCCAGGGCTCTTCAGAGGGGTGAGAACACCATAGTGTCAAGATCAAACCCTCATTATATCCATAGACATTTCCATTGTTAGAGTATTGACTCAAAACAATACACTGTAAACAATAAACCTTCTGCAAAAAACACCAAGACTGTCCTTGGAAATATGTGTGATTATGTTAATGACATATCAGAGCGCAGGGGGTCTTTATCTTCTTGGAAGTGAATTTTTAAAGTTGCCACAGCATTTCCTGGTATTCCTTCAACCTGTTCTGCTTTTTGTTTTTTATTAGAGCTGAGGGAAAACTGCCCACATGCATCGTGACCGGTCGTCCTATCCAGGAGTACCAGTTTTGGATGTGCAGTGTGTGTAAACACTGTGCAGTGGAACAGGAGATCAGTAAATATAACTGTTGCCCGCTGTGCCACAGTGCGGTAGTGTAAGGAACAAAAGTTGCCTGGCGGGACTCTGTTTCAGATAGAAAAGGGAAGTTTTAAACATCTGCCTTTTATTTTGTGCTAAAGGCTCAGATTTTCTAAAAAGGCAGACATGTGATTATTAGAGACAAGCAGCTCAATGAATACATGCTGTTGATAGTCTAAGCAAGAAATGAAATCTTGAGCTTTGTTTCACTTTGTATATGTTTAAAAGTTAAATGTATTTTGTCTTCAAATGTTTTAATTACTTAAGTATAAGATGTTTGTATCTGGTTTTACAATAAAGTCAAAAGTAAACACACTATTTCACTAAATTCTCAGATTTTTGATAACTTAATCTGTTTAATAAATGATAAAAGTTCTCAATTTTGGATTGACAAGCAATTTTCCAGAAATGCATTAATTATTTTTGTCTCATTCTGTTAAACATTCTTCAATCGTCTTTTGTTTCTCTGAGATTTGAAACAAGGGTTTTAGATCCAGGAGTAAAAACCCAGACATTGCTCATCCCAATGACACCCTACAACACACAATATTCTCAAAAATTCTGCTTCATCTGTGGTTTGTGACATTTAGCTGGTATGAAAATGAACTCTAAACAATATTTCTCAAAAAAGAGCGGAGCAGATTTGCATGTTTACCCTTCTGCCGTTGCATTAATATCATTTAAACATTTACGATTCTGGAAGAATTTCAGGGCCCAACATCAAAGCTTATTAAAATCCTTGGAGATCTCACACGAGCTGCAGCGCCATGGCCTGTCCATGCATCACACATGAAAGTTTAAACATCTTAAGAGAGCTTCTCCCAGCCTGGGAGAAGCTGTGCAGAGTTTTCAGTCTGCTGTACGCTCAAATGCTCCTGCAGTCCGGACTGAGCAGAGCCACTCGACAACACAAGGTCAGGTGACATTATGCCGTCTCTCTGTAACAGATGTTTGTTTGTTTTTATAAGTGTTAGTGATGATGATAATCATTTGTCCAGAATATTCTTTTAAGAAATGCTATCAGTCTCTGCCACTATTTCAGTAGAAATGACTGCTTAACCAGCTTTACATTTTGTATTCTGTATTTTATTTATTTTGGTGCATAAATGACATTCATTTATGACACCTGTGTTCTGGTCTGCAGGTGCTCTGAACAGGAAGGAGTCTTGACAGCAGCAGGTGCTTCGTCATGGTGTACGGCAAAGTCCTTCACCAGGCTGATGGCTGCTTCATTAACATCAATGTTGGAGGATTCAGGCAGCGCATGGCTCACTCTGTCCTGAGGAGATGGCCACAGACCCGCCTCGCCCGCCTCCTGCACTGCGCCTCCAGAGCAGCCATTTTGGAGCTCTGTGACGACTTCTCTTCCTCTGAAAATGAGTTCTACTTTGACCGCAACCCAATTTTTTTCTGCTCCATTCATAACTTCTACCTCACAGGGAAGCTCCATCTGGTTGACGGGTTGTGCATGGTCTCATTTTTCCAGGAGCTGGAGTACTGGGGAATCAAGGAGCACCACCTGGATTTGTGTTGCAGCAACAGATTTCAGGAGCTGATGCAGAAGATATGTTTGGATCAGGGGGATGATGATCAGCACCGCCAAAGCTCAGGCTCCTCAGCTGAGAATCTTCCAGCTTTTGAGGACGAGCTGGAAGAGTTTGAAGGCTCCTGGTGTGCAAATGTTCGCAGGAATATCTGGATTCGACTTGAGAATCCCAGTTACTCCACCTCAGCCAAAGTGATGGCTGTGGTGTCTGTGAGTGCTGTGGTTGTTTCCATTGTTTCCATGTGCTTGAACAGCATGCCGGGCTTTCATCAGGTGGACTCTGGTGAAAAACGCATAGAAAACCCACTGCTAGTCCTGCTGGAAACCATCTGCATCCTTCTGTTCTCTGCAGAGTTTATTCTTCGTTTGGTTGTTGCTCCTTCAGCCAAGAAGTTCTTGAGCAGCACTCTGAGCATCATCGACTTTTTGTCCATCTTCCCCTTCTATGTGACTTTGATCTGTGATGGCACAAAGAAAGACGGGAATAAAGAGCTGGAGAACGTTGGCAAAGTGGTACAAATCTTGAGGCTGACCCGAGTGTTTCGTGTTTTGAAGTTGGCCCGTCACTCAGCTGGACTCCGCTCTCTCTGCTCCACACTGAGGCACAGCTCAAGGGAGATGGGACAGCTGCTGCTCTTCTTATCTTTGGGGGTTTCTCTGTTTTCTGCTCTTATTTACTTCGTAGAGAGAGAGTCCAAGGAGTCACAACTGCAGACCATCCCTGTTGGCTGGTGGTGGGCCACCATCAGCATGACCACTGTGGGTTACGGTGATACAATCCCAGTTACTGTAGCTGGGAGGCTGATAGGAACCCTGTGCATCGTCTGTGGGCTGCTTATTGTTGCTCTTCCTATAACTAACATCTTCAACAAGTTTTCCAAGCTTCATCAGAGGCAGAGATGATATAGCTTGAGGTAGAACACCTTGAATAAATAAATTCACATAAATATTTATTAGAATTTTAGAACATTAGTTCACACAATTCTTTAAGTTGTTAAAAACCAAAAAAAAAAAAAATCCCAACTTCACTGTTGGAGCAAGTGTACTGATCTGTATCCAAATCTGTTTCAGTGGCAGCTGAGAGCATTTAGTGCAGCTGTCAGTACTTAGTCTGAGGTTTCAGCTCAGATAAATATTTAAATCAGCACTTAGAGACATCTAGTTCATCCTCCTGTGACACGTCTTCACACTTTAAATCACATGGTGCCTCACTTTGATTTTATTTCACTGCTTTTCTGCATGAAAGTCACAGTCGGCAGGATAGCAGCCATCTCAGAATCGAGAAGGTTCTAATACAGACGTTCTGCCTGTACAAAAGCTGATTACATTAATCCTTTCTGGCTGAAGAATACATGCAGTTCAAATAAAAACAACAAAGAGCACATCCACCAGTAGATATATATGTAAAAAGAGCTGTAAAAGGATCAACTTTGCAAAATTGCAATTTTATGAAACTAGTTAAAGATGTAAAAAGAATGGCATCCTCAGAGAGAGATACTGCCTTCCTTTTCACAGATGATACTCCACTTTCCTCCAGAGTCTAAGCCACTTATGATAGGATTTTCTTTCATGACAAATAAACAAATGCAAATATATGTAATTATTCAGTTATGTGTGATGTGACGACCCCTGTCAGGCCATAATAAACATTTAGGTTGTAGTTTCCCCAGGTCAGGGGTCATCGAACGTTCAATCTAAAAAGATGTTTTTGCCTTTATTACATATTTAGAGCCATTAAACCTATGTACTGTGTAAATTGTGTTTCAGACTTAAATTAAAGAGCTACAAATGTATATTTAATCTTAGGTTTTAGAACAAACAAAAATGTCAAAATACTTTAAATTCACCTTATAATGGAGTAGGTGGTGTGTGCATTTCATGATAGTTCGATGGAAGTTTTGGAAGGTTTTCTGTCCGTTCTTGGAACGCAGAGTCTCTGGAAAGGAATCTGTAAGTTGTGGGGGGAAAAAAACAAGTAAGTCCTGGAACTATTGTGAAGGTATAAATGGTACAGTCAAATTCAAGAATCCAATTGTAAAAGTTTGGACTGACTACCTGATGCAATAGGACCACGCCCAAAAACTCAACTTTTTAAATTCCATCAGAATCGGAATACCTTAATTGTCGTGGTTGATCTGGGTTTCTGTTTACAAAGTAGCATTAAATCCCAGCTAACGTCATGAAACTGTCTGAAACAACCTTAATAGTCTCACTAATGTCACACCAAGCTCTCTTCAATTCTGTATAATAGAAAATTTCTTTTGTGTTGCAGGTGAAAGATTTTCTGAATCATAGTGAAAACAAACATTATAGGCGTGCATGTCTGAGAAATGGTGCAGCGCAGTGATCCTGTAGTTCAGGTTGTTATTAAAGCCAAGCCTTCTTCTTTGTGTTGTAATTCCACAACAGTTCCACTTGAGGGCAGCAAACGCTAAGATGTTTACCATTGCACCCAGAAGGAGAAGCCTCAGCCTTTTTACTAAAATTCTTATTAGCAGGAAACAGAAACACAAAAGAAAGTTGAACCCTTTTGACAAAAATCTTGTATCGAAAATGATCCTGCTCTCTCATAGGTGGTTCATTTTTATCCAAACGTTTAGTCTAAATAACCAGAAAATAATCAGAAATAGAAAGTCAGAAAGAATCCATGATTAGAAGAACATATTGTGGCTATTTTTTCTGAAAATCCAAACTTACATTCCCTTGTAAAATTTTAAACATGCTTAGTTGTCATCATTGAATTTATAAAACTTCAAAAACTCATCTTTATGCCAGAAATAACATGATAAAAGTGATCCATGATCCGAACTAGATAACCTATTGTGGCTATTTTACTAAAAATCCAAACTTAAATTCAGTTCTAAAATTTAAAATGTGCTTGTATTTTAAACATATTTAAAATACAAAATAAAGCATATATAAAATAAAAAAATATTTTATTTTAAATATGAATTTAGGTATTTTTCATAAAGTCAGTGAATTTATGAAAATTACAAATAATGATCTTTTCAGCCTAAATTGGTGTTGCATCCAAGGTCTTGAACTGCTAGTAATACACTCTACGCATATCAGAATTTAAATTTAAAATAAACTTTTAGGCAGAATCAGTTCTTCTGGTTTACGTTTATCGGCCCTGAAAAAAACAGTTTGAGATCAACTTGACAACAGTGACTGAACTTTTTCTGAGGCACCTTCCATATTTTTCTCCAAAACAGACTATGTTTAATTGTATCTAGTTGAACTAGATTTGCTACAGTTGAACAAAAAAAGATCAATGTTTTACGTGAAACGCTGAAGTTAGGCGTAACTAGTATTTTGCATTTCTTTGATATAGTTTAAAGCTACTCTAATAATTTTGAAAATTTGAAGATAATTTTTGTCTTTATGTCAAAATCTGTATACGTCATTATTTCTTTGTCATGTTGATGCAATATAGTTCACAGGAAAATATGGACAATATATATCTCTGAATATGGACTCTCTTGGGGCAAATTTTCAACTTTATGTAGATATTTGATGTCTTCATCTAAGTCACACAGACCTATAACAGATAATATATAAACATCTATGTTGATGATATTATGACATTGAATCTGTTTACTGAGAATCCTACAGCAGTTTGAGTCATGATTTAAAATGTTCTATTTGAGTTCTTGAAAATGGTTTTCTGTGTTTTATCACACCTATGACAATGTGAGTCTTTGAAAATTTCTGTATTTTAGTAATATAGAAGTGGAGTGGTCTGGGATTTTTTTTTATTGTTTTTCAGGACATCAAGGCTTATTATCTTTCCCCACACCTGGATTATTTTTGCATCATTTACTGCTGAGGCATCAGCCAAGTTACAACACCTGTTGATTTTCAGGAGAAATAGATATTCTTGGCTTAACACCATTTAGCTCACAGCCACATGTGGACAAATGTTTTTTCCAAATTAATTCACTGTCTGAGCAAAATGTCTGGGACTTTTTTTATGCACATTTGCGACACCTGCTGCATCATGGTATATGCTGATGACATTCTCATATTTTCTGCTAAGTAGTTATTCATGAAAAATGTTTTCTCTGTCCCGTTTTATTCCTATGGACAATTTTATTACCTGAAGGTTTCTGTAATTTAAAAGGTGTTGTATAATTGCTAATGCTTATTCAGAATACAAGGACGGCTATTGTAACACTCCAGGATTATTTTGAGTCTTTTACCACGGAAAGCATCTACACTGTTGTTTTGCACACTCAAAACAAATCCAAGCTGAAATACACTTTTTTCTACTACATGTAGAAAACAAGTTAATTTCTGTCTAATTGCAAATTTCTTTTATTGCATTTTATATTTTCAATTTCATGCATTTTATTTTTCACTCAATATTAAAGTAAAAATATATATATATAGTTTGCATTCCTCAGAGAAGGGTAAAAAATAGAAGTGCTGAGGAAAGCTTTGATTTTATTTTGTGCCTCATATGAAACGTATTTATAACATTGCCATAATTAGCAAAAGTAATGGACCTAAATTAAGTCTCAACATTCGGTGACCTGAACGAAAGCATGAAAACAGACATTTCCAAGATGAAAATTATTTTATTATTACTCTTTTAAATTAACAAACACTGCTATACATATTGCTGTTTTTATTCATTTTGAATCATTTTGAACAGTTAAAGCATTTGGGAAAACAAAAAGAAGAAGAAATTGTAGTTCAACAGGCGACAGACAGCAGATGACATATACAGTAGAACATCTACAGTCAATGGCTTTCCTATGTGTGTGGAGAGGGGGCTCCAGAACACTCCGACATACAGACATTTAGGCGGTTTTGGTTCTCAGATCTCTCCCTTTGTGCTGTCCAGCCAAATTAAAGACCCCCGTTGATTTACAACAGCCAGTCAAATTAAAATTACATCAAAAACAGCTGACAAGTTCTTTCTAAACGAATAGCAGCAGCTTGGATTGGCTTTAAAATGTAGTCTTCTGCATCCAGAATCATCTCAAGTTCTTGTCATTAGAAAAAGAAAAGGGATGTTTGGGTTCAAACCCCGTCACGTTAAATTCATATGGAATGTTTTGAGTAAACTGAATATATGGAAAATATCGCTGTTCTGTCAGTGCATGATAGCCCAAGCCCACTTCCCTTTAACATATACAAATGATGAACAAGAAGTTCTTCAAAGTGTTTGCTCTTTCACGTCAGACCAGCTGTAGAGAGAGTCTTCTTCATCCTATTCTTCGTCGTCTAAAGTACCTCCTGCACCCAGAAACCAGCCCGTCTGAGTTGGGTTTAAACATCTTTGTTGTACTAAAAGTGACTGCTTTACAAACACCATATAGCCTATACATATTTAAATCTATAAACAGGGTTGACATCATTTGGCAGCTGGCGACAATCTGGACCACCGTGGCTTTTGTTCAAGTTTGACCAAAAATCCCTCCTTCTATTTTAGACAAGGACTGATGAAACACAGGATTTACACGTGCCGAGAAAAAACGGATTTGGCTTTTTGAAACCCGAGCGGCCCCTGAGAAGGCAGCGGCGGAACAAAAGGATGTTTATTTAGAGAATGAAGCGGAGGAGGTTCAAACTTTGTTTTTTGTTTTTTCTGGGTTTTTGTCAAATGTCGGAGCAGAAAACGACTCACAACAATTAAATTAAATCTTTTTTTTCTTCTTTTTTTTTTTTAAAGTACCACCTCTGCCACAGTCACTCGTCACGAACGACGGGGGTTCTACTAAAACACATGAGAGATAATCCCTGACATCAATGTAAATCACATACACTTTGTCCAAAAAAACAAAAAAAAAAACAGGGTTCAGGTACAGAATCACCAAGGAAGAAAAAAAAAAGCACACACTACTACTGCAAATTCAAGCCACTATGGCAAAGAAGAGAAAGTATTGAGGAGCTGGATGGCTCAAATTCTCTGTAATGCTGAGGTCACCCTCAGGTCACCTTGCAGATTTAAAGGAGAGGACAAGAAAATTCCACCAGCACAGGTCATAAATACACAGAGAGAGATGGAAATAACATGAGAAAGTGTGCACTCTGTCCTGAATTGAGTCATAAGAGTCTGAGAGGAAAAAATAAAATAAAATGAGAGTCTTGGCCTCTCTGCAGAAATCCCAGCAGAATGCTGACCTCGCTTGGTGATTTGTTATAGATTGATCAGCAGAGTGCAAGCGTTGACCGCATGGCTTTTTAGGTGTTTTCAGAAAAATATATTAACAAGTCGCTCTCTGGATGGTTGTGTTTTTCTTTTTTTGTCGGAAATGTCAGTAAACAAATCAACACTCTGCAGTTGAAATGCTGAAGGGATGGCGGATGATTGCACACACGTTGATGGATACAAAAACGTTCACGCTGAAGAAGTAGAAGAAGAAGAAACGCGGCGTAGCCCTTACGGGTCTCCCCCTCCCTGACCTCCCTTGCCTCTCATCAGGAGGGGGAACCGGCTCACACGGTCAGCTTGGTCTGGACTTTTTCAATGTGCTTTAGCGAGACCAGAGGGCCTCGGGATGGAGGGGCAGTCTGTCCTCGTTGTTTTCAACCACAGTGTTTGTTTCCCAGCTGGGCCTCGGCGCCCCGCCCCGGCTGACTCAGAGCGCCAGGAGCGTGGGTGAGTTGAGGGAGTCGGAGGATTGGTCGCCGCTGCTGCTGCTGCGCCGGTGGGCTTTGGAGCAGGACTCAGAAGAGGGCGAGGGGCTCTCGGGCTCCATCATGTTGGGATAGGTGAATATGAGGTTTTGGGCGTTTGGCGTGGCTGCCGGGGTGGACGCCACCACCACCGGCGTATTGAGGCTGTCTCCGTCCGGGCAGTACATCCCACCGCTGATGCCGCCGCCTCCCAGGCAGATGGGCTTAATGACAGAGCGCTGAGGCTTGCCCACATTCTCCTCTATGTCCTCGGGCTCCTGCTTCACCACCACCTGGTTCATCTGTGCACGCGGGTTCAGGCTGGGGCGCATGGTGAGCTGCAGCGGGTTGCACTGCTGCTGCTGCTGCTGGTGGTGGCTGGACTGCTGATGGCGCTCGTCGACGGGCAGCTTGCACACGGGGTTGTGGGCGACCAGCATGAACTCTAGCTTGTCTTTCTCCTTCTGCAGGCTCTCGATCTCCTTCTGCAGGTCTGCCTTCTCCTCCTCCAGCTTCTCAGTCTCCTGTTCAGAGGAAAGACAACATCAGTTGGAATGTTAGAGCACGACAGGTCTGAGAAATGACGGACAGACGTTGAAGTAAATAATATATAGTTTTAGACATACTGTTAAACTTTTAATCCTTATGTGTTGATAATCACGTAATATCTGTTTACATCTTTATCATTATTGCTAATATATAACAATATTATTATATTATGATATAAGAATATTACATTATAATGATTTTAATATAGTTAATATGTATAAATATATGATAATATATTCAAATAATATAATTATGTTGGGGCTTTTAATTGTGAAATTATCAGTTTTATTTTTCATTAAAAATTCCTTTGCAATATTTTCCATTGTAATATATTTTGTTCCTCTTCTGATCTATGTATATGTTTTTTTCTTTTTTTGTTGTTGCTGTAATGTCCTTTTATTTATTAATGTACATATTTTTTAAATTTGCTCTTCATATTTCTAAATGTATATTTTATCAATTTACATTTTCAAAATATTCCAGCCGCATGATTTCTTGTCATTTTCCAGATTCCATTCTATTTATTTTGTCTGTCTTATTGCTACATTGATATTTATTTATTTTTACACATATTTTATGAAAACATAATTATTTATTGTTAATCAGTACATTTACTTCTGATTTTTTCTTTGGTTTATATTTTTAATTTTTCCCTTTCCATATTATTTATTCTATTACTCTTGTATATATTTCTGTTTTTATTTTTAAAAATATTTTTTCTTTAGTCGTATGGTTTTTTTCTTACATTTAATGTTCTTTCATTCAGACATTTATTTATTAAGATACTAAAAATAATTATGTTTCATTCTTTTAATTTACATTTTTTTTCACAAGACTATTTTTATTTTGGTGGTATTAAGTTATTTAACTTATCCATTTCCTTATATTTTTTTAGTGTTGTATTTCTTTTGGGAAATTTATAGACCTGCCATATTTGTTCTCCTTTTTTTTCTTCTTTCTTTGCATCTTTTTTTGATTTGTTTCACTCGCTTTGGCAATGAGCAACAGTCGATTTCTAAGCAGAATTTCTGCAGTTATTTCTGTCTGAATCTGACAGTAATCATACAGAAATGCCTGAGAGCGAAAGGCGTAATACGCCGCACACAGCAGACTGTCTTCTGTTCAGAGATTTGGAAACAAAACGATCATTAATCTGTACCAAGTCTATTAATTCGTTCAGCAGAGCCTCCAGAACGTTTCTGTCACTTCCTAAAACACCAAAAGAGGGCAGTGTTCATCCGCTTCTGTTTTTGTTGATTTTTTGTCAGGAGGACCTCGGGACCAACACCATGCAACCTGTAACCCGGCTGTCTGAATTTAAGCGTCGCCTAATGACTGTGTGTTGCTCGTGTCTCTAGAGGATGCCATTTCGTTTGGCCATTTTACACAGACGTGTCAAATCAAAAGAAAAAGAAAGGAGGAAATTACTGTAGGATGTCAAACCGACAGCGATAAAGCCGACATGCTGTCTGAGAACTTTGACTCATGGGCAAAGGTATCAGGAAGTCATTCGTAAGGTCTGACGTGAGTCTTAAAGTAAACATTGCAGCTAAATGTCACTGGGAAGCTTCTATTTTTGGATCATTAAAAAAAAAAAAAAATCTGTTGTGATGGTTTTTGATGGTTTAAAATTTTGCCTACAGCCAGATCCACTACTCCAGGTTGTCTTCCTCTTTAATGGTCTGACAAGCTCAGCCTCTCTTTAATTCCACTAATTAGTCCATTTAGATGCCGTTACTGTCTGAGTACGAGACAGCCCAACCTCTGTCTGCAGCCGCCCGAGACAAAAAGCTTTTCAACGCCTGTCATCTCTTCAGTCAGAGCCAGCACTTAAAGAGTCAAACCAGTCCGGCGAGGTTGCAAAAGCAGGAGTGGAGTTCAGGCTTTCATCAGAACGCCCGGATCGCACGTCTTCGCAAATAACCTGCGCACTGATCAGCTGGACGTGATGCTCACCCCCTGCAGCATCTCCGTCAGCTCCCGCCTGCGGTTTCTACATTTGGCTGCGGCCAGCTTGTTCCTCTCCCGTCTCACCCTCCGCTTCTCCTCTTCCTCCGGGGTCAGCTGCGTGCAGAAGAGAAGAAAAAGACACGTTAAATGAGCTGTTGGATCAATAGGCAGGGTGACTGTGATATAAAACTCTCAGACTCCTCACCTGTTCCTCCCTCTTGCGCCGTCTGAGGTCGCCAGTGGAGCGGATGACCCCAGGCCGGGCCAGTGTGTTGTGTGGCAGCAGGCTCGGCCCGTTGGTCAGGTGATGTCCATACGGGTGGGAGCGGGAGTACGGGTTGGACATGGAGGTGATGACGGTCGGCTGCACCATCCACTGCAGGTCTTGGCTGGTTGTGATTGCATTGATTGTAGGGATGAAGGCACTGTTGGAGCCAGGCATGTCAACCCTGTACTTCTGGAAAAAATAAAAACAAAAGAGAAGAGAGAAAAAAGAGTGATGAACGGGTTGAAAAACAGTCACCATGTTCGGCCAAAACTCGTCTTCGCCTCTTAATCCTCTGAGCATCTCAGTGCATAAATTTGCTGGAAGCACCAACATGGGTGTTGCGTCCAACGCCTCCCACCATTATTAAATTCACACATGGCGCCCCCTGTTTAAAGGCTTATAGTAATGATTCAATCCATGTCGACTGTAACCCCCAGAGTGGAACGGTGACACATGCAGTGAATCATGTGGGAAAGCCCAAAGGTGTCCGGCACATCTCATTGTTCTACAAAAAGCAGAATGAGACCAACGGTGATGATCTGCTCTGCGAAACGGGTCGGTTTGCTACCCAACTGGAAACTGTAGAAAACATTAATTTGTGGAAAACTTTAAACCCAAAACAGGCGCCAGTTTCATTTCTTTTTATTTTCATATCCACAGTTGCATCTCCAAGGGCATCCAGAGAGGGTAATGATCCAGAGAGGGTAATGTCCACCCCAAACCAAACACTCCAAAGAATATCTTTCTTTATGAACAGGAATTCAAGAAAGGAATGGGTTGTCAACTAGATTTAAAAAAAAGTTTTTATTATTTGCTCATTTATTTTTGATTTATCATGGCCCTTTTAATATTCAACTTTTGAGCATCCTTCCAATATAACATGTAACAGCAGCATACTAAAACCCACACATTTCTCTTTTTTTTCTGCGATGGTTCATTACACCAAGATAGTAATTTTAATCCTTTACAAAGTTTTCTGAGTTCGACCCTGTTTCACAATAAAATCCAACTGAAGAAGAAGCAGCAGGGGTTTCGTCGGGTGTCTCTACATTGAATAAACACTTTTCTGCGCAGATTGCTGCTCCTCCACAGATGGAGGACGTGTCAGCTGCGCGTAATTTACGCGCGTCCCGGGCTCCCCGCGCCTTCCCCCCTTCCACTTATTCCCGACTTTCCGTCGGATATCCCGGCAGTCTATTGGAACTTTGTTTATCACAGTGACTCACTGTGTATGGGATTTGTCCAGCACGTGTGAACCGAGCTGAGTTCCAGTAAGAAAGGGGGAAGCGGCCAGCTCGAACAAGCCGGGAATTCTTATCCAGAAACATGGCACGGAGAATAAAAAAGAATTCCTGTTAAGTAATAAAACAAGCATGGATGGATAAACTCGCTGAGGCAGAGGCGCAGACATTCCTTGGGAGTCGTTATATGAAATGCTAGAGGCGTGATAAAATATTCTATTGCTCCAATAAACAGAGAAACAGGAGGTCATGTAATGGAAAACTGGCACTGAGTGATTACAGGCTGATAGATGCGGGCCAAAAGTCGTTTACTGTAAGGTTGCGTGAGCCTGACGCCACTTTTCCACAGAAGTGCAGCAGACGTTAAGACCGGGGTGTGGGGAAATAACATGCCTGGTCCTGGATTTATTTTTACATATATTCCGAGGCATTCAAGCACGCTGCAGTTTGAGCTAATATTCAGATCCCGTTGTCTTTGTTTTCTAAACGCCTCAATGGATGGCATTTCCTCAGCAAGGAAGCGTTATGCAGGCGTTTGATCGCTCTATCCGTGCGAGCTGCTTCCCGCTGGAGGAAATGTGCCATGTGCGGCCGGAGAGCCCGTCGCATCCAATCAGACGGTCTGGTACATAAATATAATAATAGAATATTTCTCCAATATTTGATGAGCGGCAATCACAATCAGCTGAGAAAAAGAAAAGAAAAGAAAAGAAAAAAAAAAGGCGCTACTTCTGAAGAGCGTGTTTGCGTGAATTTCACCCGGCTCCACACATGCCTGTTGCATCCAGAACACGCTTTATCTCCGATCAGCTCAGTCTGTCGGTTCTTCGGGGTTAAAATGCGTAAAAATAAAAAAAAATGTATCTCAAACCAGCTGGACGACACAAAGAAGGCCACAGATTTACAGACAGACAGGACTGCATGTCAGCTGGGAATCATAGGCTTGAATCCATGGCAGTTTGAACTGAACAGCAACCAAATCGTATGAAGCGCTCTGTGCTAAATAATAAATGCTTTGTCTGCGTGCGTAAAATCCAGATTTTTCGCCGGTAAACATGCGCGTTGGTCACATTTTCCAACATTTTAAAAACATATTCATTCATTAATATGGCTATTTGTTATCCACAAACTCATAATGGGAGAAAATGCATTCCTAGAGGTTTCTGTGCCTGCAGCTGGTCCGTGTGTCTCACCTGGTAGTTTGAGGTAGATATCGGACTCCCGATCGTGCTGCTGCCGCTTGTGAAGGACTCCGGCTGGGCCGGAGAGGTGCTGCTGCCGCGGGACGAGGTGTCGTAGTTCCCGGAGTAGTCCTGGTACATGATCCGGGAAAGAGGAAGATTTCAGGGGACTGTTAAAGCTCTGGAGCTTTTTTTTTTTCTTGTTTCTCCTCCTTTCTCTCTCACACACAATTCCCCCGCAGTAAAAAAAAAAAGGCACCAGCAAAAAAAGAAAAAATCCTCTGATTGGAGATGTTCAGGTATCCAAGAACGAGTTATCAAAGTGCAATTATGACGCCTGATCTACAACATCTTACAGATATTGCAGGTTGTGTCAGGCAGCCCTGTGAGGAAAGTATTTTCTATTGTGCTTTCAGGTAGACTAGGCTATCAGAGATCCTCTCAGGTGCGCAAACTTCAGCCTGAAGTCAACAGTCAGTGTGACTCAGGCAGGTTTTTAATCTTCTGAATATTTTCCGCCGCCTTGCCTACTTACTCTGCTCTGAGCTCTCTCTGTCGCTCACGGAACACCTCGAACTTTTTTTTTTCTTTCCCTTTTCACCCCACTTCCTAGAGATGAGTCACTTCAATGGCACTAAGAAGAAGCGCGACGGCTTTTCAACACCAACGAAACGTCCGACGTCACGGCGGGGCGTTGCAAACATCCAGCAGGGGGAGGGGTCCGCTCCTCTTGTGTTGTGGATCTCAGCAAAGAGAGAGCAGAGCTCGTTTCTCCCCCGGTGGACACCAGAGACTAAAGATCCGAAACGCGGTTTACAGTTAAAGCGGGTTTTCTGTTTTTTTTCCTTTTTTTTTGGTATCGGTGGACGTCAGCCATCCCGCTGTGGACTTCACCGGTTTTGTCTCACTTTCTTCGGCCCATTGACGCATGTTTCCTAAAATGGGCAGTTGCGTCAGCGAGCGCGTGTGGGTTTCCTTGGTAAAAAAGAAAGCGTCAGACACTGGAGGGATTCCCTCCCCTTCATCTGCAGCCCGCCGGACCCAGAGCTCTCAGAAAGCGCTCCGGCCGCCCGGGGTCCGGTTTCGGTTACTAATCAGGGAAAACATTCAAACTGTGGGAAGTTTAGAGGCACTTTGAGGTCCCAGCAGTCTGGATGATCCGACACTGACAGGGGCCACAGGGGCGTCTCTAGAACGATTTGTGAGAGGCGAATCTTGGAGTCCATAAACATTAAATGCGATCATCTTGGATTGGTGTCGAGATATCTATGTTACAATGTAAATACACCAAATATGTGCTTTATAAAGATTTTTAAAACTGAAATATGTTAGTTTGAATGTATGTTGTTTTACTCCACTCCAGCTTCTAAAGTCACTGCTTGTTTCAATGTATTTGTTAATCTTCTGAAGACTGTTTTGTGTGCGTGTGTGGGCGTGTACTGGTATATACCACATATAGAGAACCACTTTCACATTATTTACCAACAAAGGGAGGTCATTCGTGGAAATGAGGATATTTTCCTGGTTCTCACCCCTTTTTTGCAGTTCTACTAGTTCTACTAGTTAGGTTTAGAAGTATGGTGTGAATTAAGTTTTTATTTAAGGTTACGGTTAGGAATAGACTAGTAATGGTTAGGTTTAAATAAAACGTCTGGGTTAAACATAAATGCACTCACTAAAAATGAATGGATGTCAATACAAAGTCCTCAGTTTGCATTCAAGTTCTTGTACTCGCATTAGGAGGAGGCGTGTGCGTGTGTGTGTGAAGACAATACTAAGTTCAGTTGGAAAAATAAATGTTATTAAACACAGAAAGATAGATCAATAGAAAGACTGAGTTTGAACCTTTCCAAAGAAATTAAACATTTACATTAAGTATTGTAGGTTTATTTTTTTACCAGAGACAGAAGATCTACACAAAATCCCCTCCAAATAAATACTTTAATACTTTAACTAAGATTTCTAACTAGCTGATCCCCCATCCAAACCATCCAAGCGCTATGACCTGCACAAAGTGGTGGTGTACCCACAAGGCACAGAAATAAGTTGTATCCCTTTAAGAGAGTACTCAGCTCATTATGTGTGAGAAAGGCACCTGTTACAGAATCGGCCTGCTTCATTCCAACCGCTCCACGTCGTCACCTCGGGCAAGTCTGAAGACCTGTCAGAGGTTGCCAGGGATCCTTGTAAGACTAGACCATCAGCAAGAATCTTGGTGAGAGAAGAAAACACTTCTGAGCTGATATTTTTGAAGTAGAAGTAAAAGATAATGGTCACTCTTACTGTGGAGTGCATGCAGAATCTTACCTCATGCAATAAGGGTGATTCTGAGAAAATCAAACTAGAATTAAATGGAAGAAGATTGTTAATGATATGAAGGGAGCTGTGACCACTGCCACAGGAAAACCATTGGTAAAGCTTCTCAGAACAATTGAGAAGGAAGAAGCAGATTTAATTGGCTGTTGCTGTTGGGGGGCGGAGAGCTTTCTTGCTTATACTTTAGGCTGGCTCCGACTGAACATACAATTTTAGAGTCACAGTTGTGTTTTTTGTCCAATGTCTCTAAGTCCCATTGTGTGTAATTAGGAGAGAGCGGTCAGATTCAACACGGCGGGACTGATTAGGTCAGCACAACAAACGCTGGAACTGAATTTCTGTGAAATGTGGGCTAATTGTAATTCGGACGCACCTCATGAACAAGGGCACGGCGCCCAGAATGTGACACGTTCCGCAATATAAAATGTCCTATTAAGTGTAATCCAATCTGCTACGGTTCCTATTTTAATCTGCATCACCACAGCTGGGTGTTCTGAGCTCCTAAAGCTCCTTCCAGCATGAGTGTTTGCCAGAAACACTCGTCCTGGTGAATAAGTTTATTTACTTACTAATTTATTTTCAAACTAGTGAAGAGGGGGAGTGATGGTTGTGGCAAAACTGACCAATGCTTAAATAAGGTCCAGATTTTTTTTTTAATTTGGCCCCTTTCTTACATGTACTGCTTGGTCATTGTTGAATTCAACACATCTGATAACACAAAATGAACTGAATTGACTGAAATAGTGCATTAGAACATTGAAAAGTTGATTTATATCAGTAATTCAAATCATAAAGCTAATTACATACAATTTGATAAATGTCATTTATTTTGTACATATGTACATTTAGCTTTGGTAATTATAATTTGCAATTGAAGAAAAGTAAGTCAACATTCAGCATCTCAGAAAGTTGGTGTATTGCATAAGTCTGATAAATGATTTGATACCAAAGTATTATCTTATGGCCAAAAGAATCACGAGAAAAAGACTGAAAATATCAGTTATTGTCCAGGAGATAGTCTCATGTAACGTCATTTTCTCGGACACCGAATGTTGGGATTTCATAAGCTGCAACACAGAAATGCAACACAATGTGTAACCTGTTGGATCCATTTTAGTTACACATTTGTGTTCAGGATCACTTAAATAAATCTACTTTTTCATCAGACTGCAATTTACCGAGTTGCCTCTACACCTCTGCTCAGGGTCAGATGATTAATAGAAAAGATTTCTTGACCACTTGCAGTTCAGAACACGAACATTTCAGCTGTAACTCTGCAGTCCTGCAACATGTGAACCCTTGGCAGACTCACTGGAAGTCCTTTTTCGCTGCATTAGCTTTTGAGTTGCGCTGCCTGGATGTGCTGCTGTTCCCAGGAGCAGAAAGCGTGCAGATGTTTCATACATCTCTATTTGAGTGATATTAATTTATGATGAATGCTTAGCCTGTAATATGCCAGCGGCGCAGCTTTTTGAACGGGAGCAGTGTTGCTAAGCGACACAGTTTCTGCTACATTGCTCGAGGGGAATCTAATCAGCCATAGTGCTATAATAATTAATGCCTTAAATATCATCTGAGCTGCTGCTGGCGGCAAAACACGGTCTGATGTGTTGACAGGTCCCGATAAGAGTCCAAATCTTTGGTTTAAGTGAATATAAAAAAGAGGAGAAAATACATCAGACTGTAAAGGTCCTATCTATGGGGTCACGGTCAGGTGAGACTGCAGACCGTGGGTCAGCGCGAGCGCATTGAGGTCAGCCGATGCGCAGTTTGCGCGCCACTGACGCGTCGACGTCCAGCCATCACACACCAGAAGGAATCAGGTGCATAGAACATCTCCTCTAGGAATTATAAACAGCTGTCAGGCTGCAACACAAGAGGCTTACCTGGCCGCGCGACGGAGGCTCGTGACGCAAGATGGCTCGTTCCTAATGTTCCCTTCAGGGCATCACGTGATAAATCTGAACCTGGAAAGTAAAGGCTAGTCTTTGTCTTAGAAGTTAAAGGCCAGTAAAGTCGGATTATAAGTAACAAAAAATAAAGTTTTAAGAAGTTTTGGTCTGGATTAACAAGATGGAGCCAGTTCCTTACAGTTTATCTGGATATATAAAAAAATATCTAGAATTATTCTCTCCAGACGATTAAAGCCATTCAAAGAAGGTCAGTTAAAAGTTACTGTATGATTATGCATTTGAAAAGAGCAAATAGTTAGTTTTGGTTTATATTATATTGATCTGTCACATCAAACCTCAATGAAATGCATACAATTTTGTGATTGCAATGTAACAAAAAAGCAAAACAGGTCAAGGTCAATACATTTCAAGGCCTTATGTCAGCAAACCAAAGATCCAAGTCTTTTCTTTCCTTTTTTTTTTTTTTAAAGAAAAATGTCTTTCATTTGTCGCAGCAGCTCATGTTTTTGTCTCATATGACATTTAAATAGATAAAAATCAGTTTTCTTCCACATTCTTTTCTAGTAGAAGCCTTTAACTGGAGAATGCCTCACAGGAAGTGACAGCAGCAGGTCCCTAGAAAACAAGAGTTGCTGCTGAATATTTAGTCCCATTTTCTTTACATTACAAACACTAATGTCACACTGAAATAACGACTATGCAGATTTTGACAATACATTGATTTGAAAGCAGATGCAATTGAGATGAGTTTTCTGTGTTTGAGCAAGAATCCAAGCTGCTTCTGCAAAATTAGATGCATCCCGGACGGATCTCCGACCCCTAATTCACTTTATTGCTAAACATTATCGAAACAGGTGTTTACCTGAGATTAATGTTTGAGTTCAGTTTTTTTTTTTTTTTTGCCCTTGCATTCTTTTGGTCTCTTTCGCCTGTAGCGTCATTCACCTGTCATGCAGTAAAACCTTAGCCTGGATAATACTCAGCGCGATCAGCATGGCTTATCTCTCAGCTCAGGTGCTGTCAGTGGGACATACGTAGGCACCAAAGTGCTGACTCAGACTGAGGAGACTGGGTTAAAGAGCAATCAGCATGACTGACAGCTGGGTTTATTATCATGTGAGTGGCCTGTTTACACAATTAATGCGCCGTTTTATTATGTAATGCTACAAAGAAACGGTGAAACGTGTCTGCACCAAAAAGAGGGGTGAATCTAGACTCGAACAACAGATTTCTTTTGTTGTTGTTGTTTGCATTAAGCTCACATGTTACATCTCATCTCAGTATTTTGTGCAGTTCTGACTTTAAAACATAAATCCAGTCACAGACCACCAGCTGTGCAGGAGCGTGGCTTTAAGAAGTGGCTGCTGTGAATTAAAGCAACCCTCCATCAGTGGTTTCATTTACCCGTTGCCTTGGTGACAGATGCAGTTCAGTCAACTTTAGCAAATCAAAAGGGATACTGTGAATGTCCAACACCTCCAGAGAGCTCGACTGTAGAAAGAGGAATATGGATTTGTCGAATCCATTGCCCTGCAGTTTGGTCAGTGGCAGGAAAAATTTTTTATCTTTGTGTCCTTCAAGACTAATCAAGTTTTTCTAAATGACTAAATAATGCATCTGTTGCATACTTCACCTACGATGTTGTTTGAGAACTTCCAGCTTTGATTGGATATTTACATTAGATATGTACGTACCCAGTAAAATGGAACAATCTGCTATTTGTGGTGTGCATATATTCAGAGTAACAGATTATGTAAGAGGTTCCATTTCCATTAATATTAGTCAGGGTTAAAAGAAGGAGAAAGTTTTTCCTGTAGGGCTGAGATGTGTTGCAACCTGAAACCTGCCTACGCATCGCTCCATCTGGATGCAGAGACGATGCTCCCTTTACTGTAAACAAATGGTTAACCTTCTTTTCATGAAACAAGTCATTGTCCCCTTTACCTAAGAGCAGATCCGCAACTAGAAGGAGAATTTTCGGTTTTGCCTCTCCGCTGTCTGACTTCAGCTTTGTCTTCAAAGATTTAGTCTATTATTTTAACCTACAGCCCCGTTTAATCAGGTGAACCACCTGCCCTGATGCCCAAAAGCTTCCAATCAGCACACTTGAGGGACTCTTGACAGTAACTTCAGCAGCTTTAAGGTATCAGTTCCTGATACAATGGAAGGAAGTGCGTCACAGGAACGCTGAAGCTCGAGACAAAGAAAACGGAACACAACTCAGGGCACAAACAGCTCAGAGTAAGAAGGGGAAGTGTTGTTGGAGCATGTAGTGGAAGAAGTGAACAAGTGGCAGGGTCTGAGAGAAGAAAGCACACGAGTGGTCGGGGGACTTCAGCCACCTGCAGCTCGCAAACAAGCAGGATCCTGACGTTTCTTCCACTTTTACTGGACGGCTTGTTTTTGACGAAGGAAAACAAATTTTCCCTTTCCGGTTCCACCTCGATGCAAGAAACAGAAGAGAGGAAAGTGTTGGCTGCCTGACAAAAGTGGGCTTATTATTATGTTTTGGTCCTCCTGCGAGTTGTTTTCCTCGTTGCTAGCCCAAAACAGTCAAATCAAATAACACTGGAGTGGCGCTCGGTGAGAGCAGCAACAGTTCTCTCACAATGGGCCAGTTTATCTTCGTCTGTCAACAAGGTTGTCAGTAATTTATGAGCACACGGGTCTGAGAGCAGACTCTGGGTTGTGCAGTCTGGAATGTTAATGGATTTTTTGTTGAGAAGTCCTGCTGTTGTTGACCTTAGCCAACAAACATATACAGCTGAAAGCCAATACATGTATGTATGTATTGTATGTAAATAAAGCCTGGTTACCTTTTTTCTCACTGTCTGACATTAAATCTGACCGAACTGTACCTATTTCAGCTCAGCTTTAGATAATCAAAATTACCTGCATTTGCAACAAGCCAAAATTTTGGGAAAGCCAAGATAATGAACAATGTCATGACTTCCTAAGCTCCCGAGAGGTTTATTTACAACATCTGAGTGAAATGAAGTCACACCTGTGGACACATCTTAAGGAAACGCCTCAAATGCAATCCGTCCTTTTATGACATCATGGAAAACTCAAAATAAATCCTTCAAGATATCAGAAAGAGGATTGTGGATTTTAACACTTTGTAGCCTACCGTATATGTCCATACATTATACAGTTATACAGGTGTGAACTGTATGGATCAACCCTCCACAGAGACCTTATGTTTGGAAACTTGACCTGTTGGAGGATTATTGAGGGAGTGTTTACCCAGGGTACCAAACAGGCGAGGACTTCTTCTGATTTCCTGATTTTTCTGATTAATGGTTTTGTACTGGTATAGCACCTTATGAAGTGCAGAGGACCCCAAAGCTCTTCGCACTACAGTTTTTTACCCCCCCCACACACACATGCTGATGGTGGCGAGCTACTGGATAGTAGCCACAGCAGGCAAAGTGGCTGAAGTGTCTTACCCAAGGGCACAACTACAGAAGAGAATGAAGTGGGGATTGAACCAGCAACCCGCCGATTGCAGTGCAAACTCCTACCACCATCGGCCATTAAAATTAAAAATAAAATTACAAAATGAGAAAAACTATTTAAGGAAAATGAAAACTTGTTTAGCTCCATTGAACAGGACGGAAAATAAGAAGGAAGAGAGAAGGGGAAGTCATGCAGCAAATACCTCGGGAATTGAACCCAGGACAAAATCGTCGATGACAACAGCCTCTGCGCATGGTGCATGCACTATACCGACCAAGCCGCCCAGCACGCCAAACATGAACACTTTTGCCGGTTACTGTTCTTTTTGCTTCTCTAAAAAAAAGCTGTTTGTGATACAGCTGCAGTCCATTTTTGTAAGTCACTACAATAAAGTACAGCCACTTAAATCCTAATTGTCATGCAATCTAAACTGGTTGCAATGATGATAGTGCTATTCCAGCCATTTTTCAGCTAAAACAACCTCAATCTCAGATTTCGGTGCAGCTCTTTGTGTATCCTGCTGGTGTTTATTTATACAACACATAACTCAGAGCACTCAGCACAATTATGAAGTACTGTTGTTCTCAAGTCGTGATTAAAATGCAAGACCAGCTTGCTGCCCCCATCTCCAACTGAGTCCTTCATACAGGACGCATTATGGTGAACACAACAATCTATGTTTCGGTCTGAAGCTTTACATCTGAAATGGTTCAACTGTTCAGCTGCTCAGTCTTTGTTTATGATGCTATTTTGTTGTCTGTGAAAATACTTCCCAGAAGTCTCCTGCTGAACTAAAACTGAGGGTGGTAAAGAGACTGTGTTTGCTTTGGATTTTCACCTGAGGATGACTTAGTTTCAGAGCTTTTGATCCGTTCTGCTAACTGTCTGCACATTTCTTCCTAAAGCCAGGAAATACTTACAAACCACTTGTCCCTGCCTCTGAAAATTGTCCCAGGAAGTGGTAGCAGTGTTTAGAAGCCTTCCCTGATCTGGTGCTGCCTACAGGAAGATTACTTGTGGCACGTTTTTACATGTAATTGTGCATCTACGGAAACATAAAAAGATATTGTGTGTGAGCTCAAAGTGCATTTGTGTCACTTCCTGACACTTCTCTTCACTGCAGAATAGTCTTCATTGTTTTAACTGATGAGTTGAGTAGTTGTTCTGGAAGACTGAAAGATTCTTTAATGTGCTCTTAAATCCTCTCACTGCTCATTCTTGGAAATGTGCACTTCAAAAACCAGAAACACACAGTAGTTACTTAGGATTTCACTGTTGTTGTGCTCCTCCATAACACACCTTCAAAGGTCTTCCCATAACCACTATTTTTACTTTAAAAAATTGGACTTGAATAAAAGTGTAAAGAGAATGAACAATGAAATGCAGTGAAGTTTGAGGCTGTAATATGTCAGGACCTGGAAATGTTTAGTTGTTATTTAATTATTTTTAAGAGCACCATAAAACATGGTGAATGCGAACTTGTGTAAGTGAACTTTGCTCATGTTTAACCTCTTGTCTGTGTTCAGGAACTGCTTAACTGAAGTCTCAGTGTTTTGGGGGGTTTATTGAGCTTCTTAAATTTTCCATGGTTTTCTGAATGTGTTTGAAAATGTGGTGCAACCCTAATGCATGATTGTTTTGACAGTATGACATGAAAAAAATGTATGAGTGTCTCATCATCATCACCAACAGTGAACTAAACCATATAACATGAATCTTTAAAGCATTAATGTATTCTTACTGTTTAAGGTAAAGCTCAATGATCAAACCAAACCTAGAAAAGGAGCAGTGGCTGATCTTCTTTCGGGGGTTCTTCCTCCTCCGGTGCGTCCATTCCTTCCAGCTCAATGGAGGCTTAATGTGAGTGTTGAAAAGTGGAAAATTTAATTAGGCTGCCAAAGGGGGTTTATGTCACTTGGCACGAGCTGTCTCCATCGTCCGCTCCCTCCCTGCCCCCCGTTATCACTCCCCCTCCTCTGCTCTCGCCCTTTGCTCTTCTTCTTCGTCAGCTGCAGCAACCTTCTTGTTTGCACTTCTTCTTGTACTTTTAGCTGATCCTCCGGGACATGACCCACCAGGTCAAAGAGGCAGACGGAGGTCAACAGTTTAGTGCAGAACAGAGCGGGTGTGAACTGATGTGTGGATACACTGAAGCAGCAAGGTTGCTTCTCGTGACATAATTACTGCCAAACTGTCACCACTTAAGCTTAGATTGGTCCTTCTATCTGCCGTTGAACCTTTAAGCGAAACTAAAATGTGACAATGTTATTCAAGACGCTATTACGTGGTTGCAGCAGACTGTGGAGAAGTTTCATAGGTACTCTCATCGTTTTGGATTATAAAGAAGCATTTTTGACTTAAATACCTTTTTTGTGTCTATGTTTACATCAGGTGTGGCTGGATCAGTGTCCCAGGAACAAATACCTGCTCTCAGGCCTGTTTTTGTCCCCACCCATCACGCACACACACACACACGCCAACTTTTGTCCACACTACTACAAACTTTTCTGTTCTGAACATTGTGTTAAATCCTTCAAGATTCTCAAACCTGCTTCCTTCAGAGACTCTAGTTGTCTGATGATTATGCTGCCATTTATCAGAGAGTACCTGTGCTTCATTATAATAGAATATTTCAATCCATCTGTTGCATAAACACACGGATATACATGGATGCCAAAATGGAGGGGATGACGTCTTACTCTGCTGTTTTTAGTTATAGATGAGCACAGGCTGCACCTGTAACAATTTGATAGAAATAAATTCTGATTAAAAGTTTTAATTAAAAGTAGCCATGTCAAAAAAAAATGGATTCAAACAGAATGTTCCCAGTTAAATAATGTTTCTTTATTACATGCAGTTAAAACCAGACACTTGTGCTACATACCAAGGCACACAATCGTTTTTACAGTCTGACATTAAAATTTGACTAAAATCTTGAAGTTATTTATTTTGCTTTGGTGGAATTCTTTTGAAAACTAAAACTTAATTTATACATTTTGGCATCCTTCCACTAGGTTCGCATAATGATTGACAAAATATTCCCTTAGCATGTCAACCAGTAAAACACTCACTGTCGGGAGAGTGGTCTCAAACTTGCAAGCTTCTTTTATTCTTCAAATGTACCAATGGTCCATGTGGCCAAATTGTTCATCTTTACTGTAGTTTCATCACAACACACCTCTAAGTGTATTTGTAATCTGTAGCATTTTATTTTGCAATAGGTGTAACACTGTCTTCCTCTCTCACTGGCCTTGCAGCTCATATCCGTAGACTGTGGATAACAACACTCTTCATACGGTCGTCTGCTTCTGTTCTTGGGCAGAAATCGCTCGAGAAAGGATATGACAAATGGAGTAATTTGTGGGCAAACAAAAACAGAATGTTTGAAAGAAAAAAGCCAAACCACAACCATTATTAGCTGCCCAAGAGGTCAGTGCAACCTCTTGCCCACCAGTATATGTTTCGTCTCCGAGGTAACCAGAGGTTCTACTCACAAATAGTCTCCCCACAACACTACATAAGGTTAAAACTGGAAGTGGTGACAGATAGATCCTTTCCTTTGTCATTTAGATGGAAGGATGGTCAGAAGGCAGCACTCTAGTACGTCCAGCTGGAATCGGAGGTGTTGCTATGGAGATAGTCGACGAGACAGCAGTCTCTCACTTGCGGCTTTAAATGCTGCATAGTTGCAACTGTAAATAATCCATCCTGTTATACAAGGGATAAACATTAGAGGGACGAAGCGGTGGTTGTTTCCTGCAGGTCAGCTCAAAGCTGTGCTCTGCTAATGGCTCAGCTGCCCAGCCTCCACCTTCAGGGACTCTGCATTTCATGCATCTTTTTTCTTTTTTTGACTAACATGGCTGCCTTCCAGTCACCCTCTTTCTTAACAAACTGTCCACCAACCGCCAAACATCATGAAGGTCATCTTTATCTACTGAAGAAAATCCCCATTCTAGGAATTTCCTGAAGCTTGAGAACATGCAACACCATTCTTGGAATAGATGAAAACAGGGGTTTTTGCATGATTGCTTGAATCCTATCTGCACTAACTCAGAAGATAATGCTGGGAGCTTTGCTTGGAGTCACCCCAACGAAACATATAAAGATCACCCTCAGAAGTAAACAAGAATATTTCCACTTTAACTTGCACAGGTAAAGGAGCAAAGCAGATAGCAGTGCTGGAAAATTAAAAATAAAAAAACTAAATGTAAAGTCTGATGATGATATATTTCTTCTTGGTGACACAATCTATCCACTGAGTAAAGAGCAATAGCCCTCCAATAACTGAAATTGCTAACGACTCATTTTCGGATACTCACTTTGTGCAAATCAGCGATTCATCACGTGGCGGCATCACATTTTGTCAGTCTCAAACTAAAAACTTTCCCTTAACTCGTCAGGGAACATCCTCATTCTTTCTGCACTCTCCCAACTTATGGGTATTTATTTTTCCAAGGGAGGAGGTGGTTAGGGAGGAGGAAGGGAAGCGGGGAGTCTTGTCACATTACATGTACCTGTCTGCGCGCGTCTTCACTTGCAGCTGTCATCCCACCTGACAGGTCTATCAGTGTCCACGGCTGATCGGAACGCGTCCCTCAGCCTGACAGGCTGAACCGACAGTGCCGAGATCCAGACTGACAGCTCCCCAGGTAGGCGGGGGGGTGAGGAAGGGAGAGATAGGAGAAGGAGGCCACAGAGTAGGGGGAGTAAAATAGTAAATGGCCTGTATTTGTATGGCGCTTTATCAAGTCAGAGGACTCCAAAGCATGTGATGCCACGGAAAGTGATTCACCCATCCATACACACATTCACATGCTGTACAGTACCACTAGAATGCATTTATAGACGCCTTTACTTGTTCTACTATTTGTAACGTTAAAGACCTGTTTGGAAACAGACTTTAGAAACATCATTTGTAAATGAAAAGGCAAAAACTGGTTCCTAGAAAAAGGTGCACATTTGTTAGAACTAACTGTTTTCACACCTATGGCTGAATTATCTTAAATCCCCATTTGTTGCTGTCAGTGTCAAGTCTTCTTGCTCACATTTCTACATGCTTGGGATATTTGTTTTGGAGTATTTTCTTCTTTAATAGATCCTTAGATCAAGCTCAGCAGCAAGCAGAGCCAGGATTTTTTTAGGTTTGTTCAGATAAAGTCACATGGAAACCAGATGCACCTGAGAAACATTTGTGTGATAATAAAGGATGCGAATTCTTATGTACTGTTTCACTTGCCATTGTGCTCAATTTTGTTTAGACCTTCTTAAACAAAATAGTGTTCAAATTTTGATTCACTATCACTCAAAATGTGGAACACGTAGATTGTTTCTGTTCCTGTAAATTAGAGCGTACAAATGCTTCAAGCTCATCAAAGCTCTTAAAGCTAATTTCACAAAATCATCTGCTTAGATGTGCATATCCGATCCAAATCTTCTAGTAAAGAAGTCTGTTTTGGCTAAGAGTCTGCAGAGGAAACACACTGTGCCAGTTTCAGTATTTTTCACTAAAATTGTCATCTTCTGTGACGATCGTGCACACTTAAGCGAAGCCAAACAGCTTGCTTGAGGAGCTGTATTCCAGAGAAAATCAACCACCTGCGGGAAGTGCTTTAGTTAAGGTTTAAACCAAGTGTCAATGATCGCACCCACAGGGGGTGGAATAAAGAGAGTCCCCTCCCCAGTTTGAAGAAAATCTCTCTTTATCTTGTCAGGGGCCATCGAAAACAAGCTCCTTCCAGTAAAACGAGACAAAACGGGAAAACCTAAAAGCTCCTGGGCGAAAACTCATCTGATCAGCTTAGCTACGCTCTCCTGGCGTCTGGTGTATGAGGAGTAATTAGCAATTAACAAGCAGGGTTTAACTGGATCCAGTTATTAACCAAAGGTTTGAGCAAGGAGAGGTGTTTGACACGGGACTGCAGCATTTCCTCAAGTTTGGTAACAAAGAAAAAAAAAAGTAGAGTGAGGAAGCAGTAATTCTTTTTTTTCCTGAATTCCTAGATCAAACAGGCTGCAACAAAGGCCTCAAAATCCCCCCTCCACTCTCCTCCTCCTGCTCTCTTTCCAAAATTAGTTAAGCCTTTCAGCTCCATCATCCCCAACATGGCTTGCATCAACAACCCTACGCTGCTCTGCAAATGCCGCACACGGCTCCTGAAATCCACCCTTCCCTATTCGAAACATGCTGGAGATCAGGAGCAAGCCGCGAGAAATGGGGAAAACTTTCAGCACGCTGCTCTGCAAGGCCCTCAGCAGTCTGCCTTCTCTATGGGTGGAAACGTTGCAGAAAAGAAGAAAGATGGGGAGGAAGAACGACAGATCGAAAGAGTCGGAGTGCAGTCACACGAGAGGGGAAGTAAACTCCATTAGGGCGCCTGTCCACCTTCGCTGACACATTCGGGCCTTTTGGACGTTTCTTGTCTCCCTCAGATTAGCTCACTCTTGCGGCCGTTTGTCATCTCTCAGGGGGATGATTCAGGATTTTCCGTCACTTTTACAGTCACTCATTTTATATGTTTGTGTTTCTCAAAAGTTTCCCGTGACTCCGCTGACTTCTGGGATGAAGTGGGAAGGGTGACGCCGAGAGTTGCTGGGTTTTTGAGTGATCCTGTTTTGCACACTTGTCATTTCCTGAAGGCTGGCAGGTCCTTAGTGCCTGCAAGCGTCATGCTTATGGGTTTGTCTGTCACCACTACGTTAATCTAATGTAAATATTCATGCTTCCAGGACACCTTTTCCTGAACAAAGGTGAAACTCCTTAAGGAAAATATGACAGCTGAATTTACATTTGGGAGTCCAATCAGTTTCATGGAACAAAAACCATCGTCTCATCAGTCTGATCACCCTGTGTCCGAAGATTCCCGACTAAAATTTCCAGTCTAATTATTCCATCTGACTGCAGTTGAAGACGGTCGGATTAGTGGATTTGGAGAATTAGCTGTGAGGGTTGGCAGACCTCTGAACTGTGATTCAGAGGGCTGAGAAATACATCTTCAAAAGGTACCTTCACAGGATCATTAACGCTGGATAAATCCATGTTAAGATGTCTAAAAGCGTGTTAAGGTGAGCCGCGTTTAGGTGCAGACGTGTGTTTAGATGGGAGGCTAACTAGATGTGACTCTGCAACGCAGTTTAGGCCACTTTGGAGGGAATTGTTTGAGTTATTTAAAGGGCTTATGTCAGCTTGGATCAACATCAGCAACTGAAGAAAAACTTCAGGAGGGAATGCTTTCCCTAATTGACACTCCAAGTTGGTGAACTTTACCTTCTGTGGTGTTGTAATCTCCATTTAAGCTCATGAATCAGTGACTGTGCTTTTAAACATTAGGTTAAACTCAGACGGTCCAATTCTTAGCGGGAGAAAAAAGGAAATAAATAAAAAATCAATCGTTACCTTTTTGAGCTCAGGGTCGTGACGCCTGGAGCCCGCTGTCATTTCCAACTATTCTTTTCTTGAGCTTGTTAAAGAAGCTGACCCCCACCGCCCCTCCTCCCTCCCCTCAAAATAAAAGCATCTTATCCTGCGGCTGACAGACGAGATGTTTCGAAAGCAGGTCGGGAAAGGTTAGAGCGACAAATGCGGAGTGGGGCATTGAAAAATATTCTTTGCTTTTTTTTTTCTTTTTAAATTACTTTATTTAGAGGGTTGATGCTATTAAATGCCCCAGATACATTCAGCCTATAGTTCTCAATTAGACCTGACAGTTGCTGCTTTACAGACAATAAATATAGCGAGGGGCTGCGCCTCTGGTCAGGAAGGACCCCGAACTAGGAGCCTCATATTTAATGATGCAAACAAGTGAACATGCACACACACCCCCACACACATTCTTATCTTCCTGTCTCCAGATTACAGGAACACTGTCGCCCTGCTGCAGCAAACTGCTTTCTGAGGTTATAGATTTTTTTGAAATACATAAGTTGGAAAAGTGTTTGCAAGAAAGACACAATATGATGAAACATCACTTAGGTAATTTGTGCACACATCTCTTGTGTTATTGTGTCATTGTTTTTCCTCATTTGCATGAACTCCTTTTTCACTGCAGCTTTAACCAGAAGACATTCTCTAGCTATTTTTTCCAGCTGACATACAGCAGCTACTTGTCCGATGTTTATATATATATTTTTGCACAGTAAATGAGCTCAGAATTACAGCCGGGTTTAAGCTTTACACCTTTGTGTTACGTTACATTTCTGTTGGTGTGTTTTCACTGTGTGCCACCATGTGGAAACTATTTCTATCCACATGTCCTTTACAATCATGCATCAGTTTATTCCTCCTGGTAAATGTGGTGTTATTTGACAAATTAGCCAGATAATAAATCAGATTTTAATTGTGCATGCTACATTTCATGTGATTCTAATTTCTGATTGGCACACTTAATTCTCAGGAAAGAAATATGATCAAACCAAAATATCTCTAGGCAGCATCTTGCTGACAGATAATATTTACGGGAGTCACATAAGTCTAGCAGATGATGAGTAGGTTCTAAAACAATACTTTACATCATTAGTTATTACAGTAGGTATGAAAAATGACCAAAAATGAACACTTTTCAATGAGCAATGTTATGCAAATCTATCCCACAATGTATTTTATATATTTTTTCTAAAATCTTCGGGAAAACAGATATGCTCAATAAAAAGACAATGACAGTCAGGAGAAAAGTGTTTTACTGAAAGAAAATTTTGGAATAACATTTTTGGGAATAACTCAAAGTATTGTCAACATGTCAGTAAAAGTCTTCACCAATCATTTAAGACAGGAAACATTCAAGTGAATAAGAAAAGCTTTAAAGTATTTTAACATCAACAGCTGTGCACAACTTGATAACAATATGATGAAAGCAAGTAAACAAAGCTTGTTCTTTCAGCTCCTTTTAAAGCAAATGTGTGCATGGAGTTTCCAGACGTCATACATAAAACAATGTTCATTGTAAGAAATAGCGCAACACAAGCTGTCACGTTAATTTTCTGTCAGAGCTTCAAGAATGATGGCGTTTTACTCTGCTGTCAACACTTATGATGAATCTTCATGACGCCTAGAAAACAAAGTTCTACAAAAAAAAGTGGCTTCTCCCATCAGCTTCAGTGAAAAAAAAAAAGCAGGATTCAAAGTCTTTGCAGACGAACCCCTCCGCTCCCTCCCCCCAAAAAAACAAGTACACAAGAACACAAACAGTGACACACTCCAGCAAATGTCAAAGCGAGACGAGAGCTACAGTTTCCCATTGGCGAAGGCTCCCTCCTGGAACTGAGGGATGAAGCTCTTGAAGTAGGCTCTGAAAGAAAGATCAAGGTTGAAGATTTAGGCTTGTTCTTTCTAATTACAATAAGTAGCACTTACAGTAGGACCTATACGCAGCAAGTGTTACATACTTTGCCCTTTTGGCCATCTCGTTGCCATCCCAACGTGGGCTGTAGGGATACGACGTCTGCACCTGAGAATAGAGCTGACCGCTGTTGGTGAAGTGGTACACAGACTGGAAGGTGAGGGTGGGCTGATCCCTGGGGAAGTACAGCGGGAGATCCACTACAAGGTGCAGAAAACAATGGATGAATGTTAGGAAAAATCTAGCTGAACACAATCATTAGGTTTGTGCTTGAGCCTCCTACCATGGACTAGGAAGCAGAAGTCTTTCCACATGAGGAGTAGAGTGAGTTTAGTGAATCCCTCTGCGTCGTACTCCACCACCCCCCTGAAACACGCCACACTGTTTATATCGTTTTATATTCATTACTGAGTTCTGATGCAGATGTGGAAAACCGACTCACATTCCAAAGTGGCTCAGAAAAGCAGCGATGTACTCCCTCCGTTTGTGGTAACCTTGTATGACATACTGTACCTGGACAGAATGAAGCAAAAATATGAGCGGAAAAAAACACAACCACAAGCACTTCAACACGTAGGCTCCCACATTTTTAAAAAACGAGGAGAAAACCTACATTTTTTATACAAAAAGTTAACAAAATATAAGTTAATCTCTCAGTAGATACAGTTAATCCCAAAATTATTCAAACCCATGACAGATTTAGCTTTAGTGATCTTTTCAAGTTTTACTAACTTTTTTTTTTTGACTTAAAGTAAAGGTACATATTATACCGCAAATAGATCGCCATTGTGATATCAGTGTGCACAATATTCTTCTTGCAAAGGACTGTTTGGTCGAATATTTTTTGGCTAATATATTCCAATGAACTTGTACAATAAACTCACATTTTGAACAAGGAGATCTTTAAATCTCAAAGACTGCAGCTCAACACCGAGATAAATCATCAAAATAAAGTGGAAACAAGCAAAAAGCTGGTCAGCACTTACAAGGGTTTAAATGCGGTAAAGTAATAGACATTTTCCATAGATTATGGAGAACTGAATGGATAATTTTCGAGTAGGACTTTAAAAAGAAAAATCATACTGCTTTCAACTTTATTTTTATTCTTTTAAGACAGAGCATCTCTCTTAAAAAAATACACCATGATTTTATGAAAACTTTATATCTGCCAGAGGTATAAATCATTGTGGACTGGTTACAAATATAAGATGCTTATTTCTAATGCTTTAAAACAAAACACTTATCTCAGTTTATTAGTGCTTCAATTCGCAGTCATGTATCTGTATATCCACAATCATCCTCTCAATCTTAAAAGAAAACTTAAGCTGACAACGCATAATGTTTTTTTTTTTAAATTACTTGATTGACATTTACACAGTGTGTATCGTGTACTAGCCAAGATGTTTCATCATTTTGTGCAGAGTAAGCTGCATATTTTGGGTTAGTCACCCTTCATGTATGAACGATACCGTTTTGTAATAGTAGTAATATGTGGCACACACACCCACACACACGCCGTTGTGTGTTTGATCGGTCTCATTTCTTGAAGAACTCTCAAACAAAGACGCCCATTGTGACTCAGGCTTTGGTTCAATTGTGATTACTCCAAACGGTGGAGGCGGCTGTGCAGCTTTCTGAAAAGCTGCAAGGCCACATAGTCAACGCGTGTTTATTTAATTACACTTTGAGCCTGTACGGGCATCTTAAAGGAAGTGTGGATCACTCAACTTTTACACAGACTCTGACAATGGACTTCCTGCTCTGCTCTCCCCCACCCCCAGCTACTGTCAGTGTACTACCACCTCCTATTGGCTGCCTGGAGCTCTGGGTGATGCAACATAGTTGATCTTGCTCGGCAGGTATTCAGACCTGCCCGCGCCCATGGCTGCTCGCCTGTGCATCCATTTATTGTGTTTGCTTGTGGCTGCAGGGAAGATGATGCAATAATGCAGGTAGCGTTTTACTGCTTTTGCTCATTTAGTTACATTGCAACCCATTCCTGCCCCGATCTTTTATCTGATTTTGTAAAGATGAAGGCTCTTTGGTTGTCTAAGAGTCCACTATGTACAGTGTAGAGTGGGCAGAAAAAAATGTATATCCAAAAGAAAATATTTGATAGAATCACTTTCATGTGTGGAAGAGGTTATATTACATGAAAATTGTACCTTCAAATCATGCTTGATTCAGTGCATTTAAAGGTTACATGTGCTGCCCAACAAGAGATAAATATGGACTAAAAAAGCTCTCCATGTTGTGTATAATCCAGCTCTTCCAGGCTGTAATTATATAATTTTCCAGAATCACTGGTCAAATTGTCTGTCTACTTTTAAATGGAATCAGCAGTTGATGATTCCAAATATGAGCATTTACTGCAGATACTTCTATATGAAAAAAACAGAAAGAGGAAAAAGGAAGATGGATAATTGTACCCGCAAAATGCAGAAGATTAGTAGGTAGATTGGTGCTGCGCCTGCAGTGGTGAACAGAGACCTGAGCCAAAAGGTGAGGCTCTCGATTTACCAGTCGGTCTATGTTCCTACATTCATGACCTCATCTATGGTCATGAACTTTGGGCAGTGATCAAAAGAATGAGACTGTGGAAACATGACAAAGGAGTCTGTTCTCTCCTTCCAAGATAGGGTGAGAAGCTTGGTCATCCAGGAGGGACTCAGAGTAGAGCCGCTGCTTCTCCACATGGAGAAGAGGTGGCTCGGGCATCTGGTTAGGACGCCTCCTGGACGCCTCCCTGGTGAAATGTCCTGAGCATGTTCCATAGGAAGGAGACCCAGAGGAAGACCCACACTGGAGGGACTATGTTGCTCAGTTGGTCTGGAATCACCTTGGAATTCCCCTGGAGGAGCTGAGAAGTGGCTGGGGAGAGGGAAGTCTGGGTCTCCCTGTTAGGCTGCTGCCCCGGCAACCGGACCTCGGATAAGCAGAAGAAAATGGACGAACTTTGTTTTTTTTCCCATAATTATCCAGACCAGAAATCCAAAAGCAACTCTGAGTGGCAACCCTATGCAATATCAACATTCCCATTGTGGATTTTTAAGACCAGTAATAGAAAAATGGGCTCATATGAAGTTTAAGACTCACAGAAGTTAGTTCACTAATAACAAACTAGATTGGTATCAGATAGCTCTGTTTGTGTCAGCAGTGTGGTGGATGTTGAGAATGAAAACATCCACCGCTGGGACCAAACTGTCCCAGAAAAAAAATGTAACACCTAGACATGAGGGAAATCTGACCTCAGTTTTGTGTTTGTATTCTTCCACCAAACATTCAAGAGTCTTTTCCAAGTTCACAGAGGTTGCTTCTGGGCTTCTAAAGCAGCAACCAAAACTCAATAGAAGAAATGAAATGATCTGTGCTGCAGATAAGATGCAAACAAAAGAGCTCAAAAGACAGCATTTGTCAGCAGGCCATGATAGCGTAACTCTGTGTAGATTTGTTAACTTTAAAAAATCGAATAATATTTTATCTTTACGGCTAAATCTTACCAGAAGTCGTTCTGTGACAAGATGATTCATTTTAAGGATCAGATTCAAATATAAGAAATATTGAGTCACGAATGAGTCATAATATTCTAAGAAGAGTGCCAGCAATGCTTGTTGCTCTTTTCTTTGTGTACGGTTAGGAAGTGGCTATATGGATTAATCATCCTGACGATCCATATGTTCTGCCATGTTGCAGCACCGCCATTAACGTGGAGGGCAGAGATGACAGTCGGTCAAACCAAGCATTTACTCAGCTTAATTCTGTTGCTGGTTTATTTTTAACAAGCTAATTTGAAGTTATTATAACTTTAGAGTCAGATCCCTTATTTTGGAAGAATCTCTAAGAAGTTGACACATTAGTGTTTTTCTCAGTTTAATTGTTGCTAATGGGCCCACTGGCATACAACTCACACCAGATGTTAGCAACAATGCAAGTAATCCAGACATGCAAAGAAAACAAAACAAATTAGTCCACAAATTAATTTGTGTAAAGTAATGAAATAACACAATAATTATTGAACAAATTTATAAAATTGTTTTCCACGAGCTATTTGTTTTACGCATAATTTCATTTTCAAAGTAAATTGTTTTGATTTTTTTGTGTGTGGATTAAATCGACTGTTGGTTAAATTAAATATAGTTAGCAAAGAAAAACGTTGATGTGTCCAATACTTATTTTTCCTCTGTACATGAATCTATTGTTTTGTTCGCAGAATGTAAGTGTGGGGGAGTATTACGAACACTGTAAGAGTTTGGTTTTTGTTTTACAAAAAATGGAATTTGGTTTTTCTTCAGGGTTTTTTCTTATTTAAAAAAAATTACATTTGTTTACAAAGATGAAAACTATAATACAAAACTTGTGAAAATAATTGTACAGGTCTTTCCACAGATCCTAAAATGAATTTAGGATCTGCAAAACACATGAACACACTTTGATATAAACCATTCCATTTTACCTGTGGCTGAATGTTAGGTCATTGTCCTGAAGGAAGTTAAAAAGTTAAACACTTTTTAAGCCTTTGACATATTTTAACCAGGTATTTCTAGTATTTACATTCAGGTTTTTTTTTTCTTTTAATCAAATCTAAAATAAGATAAGATCAATTTTATTGTCCAGTGTAATTTTCCATTGCACATGTAGGCCAACATGTTCAACTCAAGGTGCTCTGATCAAAACACCTTCTTTCATATGTTCACTGTGTCTCCTACGTGGCTTGTAGCAAACTCCAAACACAACTTATTGCATCAAACGATGGCTTCCTTCCCGCTTCTTCTTAAAGGCTAGATTTGAGGAGTTCACATCTAATAATTGAATTTGCAGCTCCTCCAGAGTTACCATGGACTGATACATGTTACTGACATTATAGTAAACACATCTGGTCACTATTTGGTAATTGGGTGAGTTTTTTGGGGGGCACACTGGATTTTAATTAGAGATATCAAAGGAGCTGAATACAAATGCATGCCACACTTTGAAGATTTTTATTTGTAAAAGATGTTGAAACCTATGCGTCAGTTGCTTTCCTTTTCACAATTAAGGAGTACTCTGAGTCAAGTTCATGGGAAATTGGAGTCTTGCACGATGTTTTACAGTCTTCTGAAAACCACATTAAAAAAATAAACATAATAATATTGTCAACGTTTGTCATAAAACACCCTGGAAGATTAGACCACTCGAAATGGTTTGAGCTACCCATCAGGACTAGAGAGCCCTTGCTGAAGCAGAAATGGCACATATATAGTTAACAAAATGCGAAGACGATCGACTTCAGCTGAATACCAGAAGACGAGAAATCTGAAGTGTGTTGGATGACATACACAGTGCACATCTGAGATCAAACAAAACAGAAAACTGAGCAATCAGAAATTCTTAAAAATGTTTGGTTTCCCAAAAAAAGACAAATTGAATTTCCCATTCAAGCTTAATTATTTATTTTCCTGCTTTGTTTGGATGTTGTTAAATTTTCAGTGGTCTGGGAATTAAGATGTTCTCTGCCGAACTGTTCATTTGTAGGTTCAGAATGATCCAGCTAAACCACTTCAAGACAGCAGATCTGAAACCAATTGAGTAATGTCGTTAAGGTGTTTTGAACTGAACATTTTGTGCTTGTTCTTTTTAAATAGAGGCCGAGACGTTCTGAACACAACTCGTCTCTTTTTTTTTTCTTTTTTTTTTTTTTGAAGGGAGCGGCTCTGACTTGAAAAACCAGAAGGCAATCAGATGCATCTTTTTCCTCTTGCTCCTGCTGGTCAGACTGTAACATGAACAGGAAGAGATGGAGAATATGTGTGTGAGAGGTTTGGAGGGAGGGGGGATGGGCATTTTGCCTCGAAGGAATTGGCATTACACCGCGTTCATGCTGCATATCTGCTTGTCAACCTGCGGAGGCCAAAGAGCACTCAGACAGCCTATGGAGGCCGGCCAGTACGCCCACGTTGCATCGGCCCGACACACGTACATGAACACGCACTCTCACACACCTTTCGGTAGATGTTGCACCACATATACAATTACTGATTTATACACCTGAAAGCAGTCACATCAAGGGTCCCCGTGCACATGCAAAGGACGTCAGCAGGACATATTTTACCTTGTTGGTGAGTAACTGACACACTTGAGGGACGTAATCAATTAGGCATCCTCCACTGGGGAACGCTGGGATGTGAAGTGCTGAGGAGCCTCCCAGAGCGCTGATGAAGAAGGAAACAGAAGCAACAGTTAGCAGTCGTTCTCATTTTTGCTTTATGTTAAATATCATGTATAATGCCGGGTCTATTTTTAGAGGTATTTGTGGCTCCAGGAGCAATTCAAGACCGTGCGTGACTGTGCCTGACTTTATGCGAGTGAGCGTTCACTGCACAGCACAACAAATCCAAAAATGAAGCACGTTAACATTTTCTGCAGTCTACCTGAAACTGAGGAATTACAATTTAAAAAAGAGCAAGTCAAGCCTGTGGCATTCTCTTCATTCTCCTTCAGTTATTATTTTGACGTCCATCTGATTTAATCCTGGAGCACAGCTCCATTAGTGATTAGCGCATGCTTATTTAATCTGGAAATCTGCTGCTGCAGCTCCCTGGTGACTAACCCACTGCCGAAGCGACTCCCTCGTTTCTTTCTGATCTGGGGCAAAAACTGAGGGAATACCCCGAGGACGAGTTAAAGGTCTCAGGAAACTGCTTTAATGCTTTAAATGCTCATTTAAAGACAAATAGAGGGGTGGGAGGGGTTCTTCCACAGATTTCTATTTTTATTTCAGTTTTCAAGACAACAGGGAAGTCACAGAAGAATTAGGAATAGTTTCATCCTATGAAAACATAGGGTGGAGCCTCTGTTTATGTATAGATATATGGTGCAAAAGTGTTTTTGTCAGTTTATTAAAGTTTTTCCTTGGAATTTTGCTGCTCTTCCATAGGCTTTTGTTCAGATTCTGGAGCATAAATATATATTTTTGTTTCTAAAGTTACTGTAATTTATGAATAATGGAGGCCAAAAAATACACACAACATGACAGACTAATGGATGATATGGATGGATGAATTATTTAGACAGCGGAGTATGAAATGAAGTTTGAATATACAACTCAATACAACAGAACGTAATCAGCGTTCTTTTTCATATCTTTCTAGATATGGAAAGCACTTCAAATCTTATACTTTTCCAGCGTGTGTGCAGAAACCTTGCTAACCCAAGGAGATGAAGAGACGTCTCCTTGGGTTCAGTGTCTGGTCGTTTTTGCAGTTTGTACTGTCTTTTTTAAAGGCAAGATTGTAGATACTGCTCATCTACTAGAAGCAGCTTTTAAAGCCAAAGGTTTCTTCTTTTGTCTTTCAGTTGTCCATTTAACATTTTCTATGTTCTCATATTTCAGAAACTGGACTGAAAAGGATCTAAAAGTCAATATTAAAATAAAATATTACAAGAATGTCTAGTACCGGTAGTTTAGAAAAATATAAGTTATACTTTAAAAGGTTTCAAAATGTTAAAGGATTAGTCAGTTTCTCCAAATCCTAAAGTTTAGCATCAATCTCAAACTATTTATTTCAATTATCTACCATATCATCTCCGTCTTACAAACTAATGCTATAAAAAATAATTTCAGTGTTAGCTAAACATCTGAAAAGTGTCTATGCTACAGGAAAAACGGACCAGAAATGAAACAACCCATGTCTTCGAATGTCGTGTTTATCTAGTGTCATTTAAAAAGACAAACCCAAATTAAGCAATTCTGGGTTGTCATTCACCCTTCATTTCTGACCAAATGCACATTTGTGCATATTTCTGACTTCTGAGTTGATAAAAAGGCAAAAAAAGTATGAATTATGCAATATTCTTGCCAAATTATAGAGATGGAAAATGCAGAAGCACATAAAATGGTGACAGTAAAAGAAAGGTTGCAACAGCCTGCTAATGCAATCACAGTACTAACCGTGGTCAGAAAATTCTTCCAACATGTAGGAAAAAGTTTCTCGCTTCTACGGTAAGTGACAAATCTAAAAAAGTAATTGCACAAGACGATTCCAAAGAAGCGCAAGAGAAGTTATGAGAAAGGTGTCTCTCCTCCCACGTGCTCCACCTTGCCGCCATGAGTCAAATCCATGGCTGTTTACATGGGAAGAAAAAAAAAATGCCTTATTGATGTAACACAGGGTCAACAGGAAGAGTCAGGTGGAATCAGAACAAAGAAATTAAGTTTAAGCGAAAGTCTGCAAATGAGAAGAAAATGCAAGTTTATATTTCAAATTAAAATAACAGCAACGTAAACTGGTGCACAGCTGAATATTAACGAGGCTCTATTCAAAGAAAAGCAGGCCATGTCATGAAGACGTTTTCATTGTCAAAATCCTTTTCTCAAGAACTCCAAAGCTACCATTTACAGTAGGCTTTGTGCACATAATTAGCATTAGCCTGTGCACCAACAAATGGTCGATTGAAAATAGCTCAGAGCCACTAGGAGAAAAGCTTTTGAAAATGAAAACCTAAATGATGCCCATCTATCCTCCCACAGATCTAAGAATAGCTGCACATCATTCAGATGGAAATGCGGACAAGAGCTACAGAATAGTTGGCTGTGCGTTCGTCATTCATTTGTGTCATTGGAAACTATCAGATCAAATGTGATGCACGCTGAAATTTGTTGCTTTAACATTTGAAAATATGTGAAGGCGGAAGATTAGACAATGAGTTTAACCTTCACTTCTCCAAAACTTCTGTATTTGTGTAGACCATTTCCATCTGATTAGTCAGACCCTTCATATTTAGCTTCAGTTCTAATGAACAAAAATAAAAAACAGATGGATAAATGGGGCGCAGATTCCCGAACACTACTTCACACCATTTAATAAAAACAAAATCAGGAATCAGAAATTGTAACTTTCCAAGCACAACTCAAGCTGAATTCCCTTTTCCATGAGGTTTTGATTTAGTCTTTAATAGGTTTCATGTTTCTTAAAGTTTTATTAGTTGTTTTGAATGTGGTTTTCAGAATTAGGGTAAAATGCTGAGAGATTTATTGGTTTATAACAGACTTTTACGACAAGAGGGGCTTTTAGTTCGTTAAATGTTCCAGACTGGCCTGCAGCCGTCACTAGCAAACCCAAATCCATTTTACGGTGAAAATTTGGTTTTTATTTTGAAAAAAATGATAAAAAGTGACAAATATAGATATATATATTAGTGAGTAAAAGCGGCACAAATAGATCATCTTTTATCATCTATTTAAAACAGGCTTGTATGGAAAATAAGACCTTGTGTTTCAGGGAGTTACTTGTGTATAACAGGTTAGACTCAAAAAATAATCAATACGTTTGATAACTTTTAAAATGACCAACATTTGATTTTTTCTCAGACATTGGAAGTATTATTAGAAATAAAATGCATCACGATTAATTTTAAGTGAAAAAGAGGAAAAAAAGACATTTATTACCTTATTTAGATTTTTTTTCTATTTTTGTTTTGTAAAAAAGTTAAATATTTGCGCATGTTTGTTCTATGAATGTCCATGAGCCTTTAATTTCTGAAAAGCAGAAGTTGAACATTAAGAAATGCATTCAATATCTTGCCTTTTTATCAGGAACATGTTATAGTGAAATGTAACATTTCACTATATATGATTGAAAAAAAACTTATAAACTTGATAAGAACAGAGTTGAATTATGTTTTTTGCCCATCTGTCCATCATTTGTCCATTCATGCATCCATCCATATTCTTTACCCGTTTGTACTTGTTGGGATCTCTGGTTCCTATCTCCAGAGGTCATTGGTCAAAGTGTGGGGTACACCGGGCAAACAACCATGAGCACACACACCTATGAATAATTTAGAGAAACCAATTAAACTAACAGTGGTGTTTTTAAGACTGTAGGAAGAAGCTGGAGTACTGAGTGAGAACCAACGCATGAATGGTACTCACTGCATGCGTGAGAACCACGCATGCAGTGAGTACTTGTACTACAATTACAACTGTAATACAATTACTACAGTTGTAATTGTAGTAAAAAGGGCTCTTTTTACTTTCATGCAAAAAGAGCCTTTTTGCTGCAAGCTACCATCTGCGCCCCACACAGCCAAAGCTCTTTACCAGTTCTGTTTATTTCTTATTATTTTATTTCTCAATGTCACTTTGTACCTGTCTCTGCTTTCATTCTCATTAGATCCTGTCCTCTCAGTGTTTACAACATTTCTACAGCATCAAACACTGATACACATTCATCATTAGTCACAGATGCTATACCTGGGCCTAATCGCCAAAGCCAGCATTTTGCAGCAGCTGTATACATACCAAGACACTCTGTCCATGCCCGGTGGAGACTTACTTACTTACCTAGGTGGACTTTGACCTTTTATGTGCATTCTGGAAATAGGCAACTTTTGGCCAAAAACACTTAAACCAATAGGCGTTACCTACCAAGTAAAACTAACTAGAGCAGTATTTCCTTCCTGGAAGTAATTGATGTCAGGTTTTACAAGCTTTCAGGGCACAGACTAGTCCTTGTTAAACAATGAGTGTAATACGCCAGGTTAAAGACCCGACAAACACTTGATTATTCTTGGTTTAGTTACCAAAACATGGGCAACAATGCGCATACCGGTCATGAAAAAGCACTGTATTACTTACAAAGAGGTGTTCTCAGACTCTGTAAATGTTTTAAACTGAACCTCCTGTGGGTGGACTCAGAATCAAGACATAATGGTGTTTAACTCTCCCAAGTGGCACCCTGAAGTGTCTCCGCTGCCGTCTCCACTGGTGACACCACTCTCAGCACTACCCACACATGTTGGAGTCATCGTGCAGACATGCTGCCTGAGTCGAACCCTCTGAGCGATCCAACCCACTGCATGACATATTTACAGTAGAATGTGTACATGTAAACATGCAGAGTCTCATGCAGTACAGTGATGGGGCTGCCTGTGACTTCATCAAATGGAGAGATTATCCTGTGTGACTCAGGTGAATGGTGACGAAGCTCGGTTTGTTTGTTTATGTGTGTGTTTTATGTGTGTGTGAGGGAGAATTGGAGGAGCGTGTGTAGCAGCGTGGGAAAAGATAAAGGCTCCAAAAGAAGGAGGGCAGCTGTGATTCATGATGAAAGTGAAAGATGAGGCCAAGATGAACTGTTTGGGGATTCAAATGTAGCTTCAAAAGGAGAACATTTCCATTTTGATTGCCTTCATTATTTCCAAAAGCCTGGAAGGCAAAACGAGTCTCGATGAAGACTCTCTGGACAAAATAGCATTGTGTGGTTCCTCTGAGAAGGGACGAAGAGACCTTTGGCCTTTGGCAACAGAACTCAGTGACCTCTCCTCTGAAAGTAATGAAATTATGCAAATCTCCCTATCTCAACCATTGGGATAGAATCAGTTTATGAAATGCTTGAAGCACCACTTTTAGAGTGGAAGTAAAACCTTCTGAGACCTGGAGAAAGAAGGACTTTAAACATGTAGTCTTTTTAGAACTTTTATAATTGTAAGCATGTGTGAATGTGTAATTATAAATATGTACATCCACCTATCGTATATCCATGCAGGGTTGCAGAAGGGCAGGTGCCTATTTCAGTCGGTCATTGGGCAAGAAGCAGAGTACACCCCTGCTTCTTGCCGTGATTACGTCTGATAATAAGTAAAGTCAAAATTCAACCAATACGACTCCAATTATGATTGTTAGAAATGTGTCTAAGGAAGCCCAGTCATTGCTTTGAGCCTTTGACTGTGCAACTATCACTCATAATGAAGATTTATTTTTAGTTGACTTCAGAAGGATTGTCTTTATCATTGATGGTAACCTAAAGGGTCCTGAAAGTTGTTGCTATGGTTATTGTGTTGTCCACTATAAATTGCCATTATTTAGGGAGGAAAAACAGACTTCTAAACCTGAGAGATGACCTAGCATTTTGCATATGAGACAAGTTGGTAAAAAAAAAAAAAAACTGTTAATGTGGTTCATGTAAAGCTTGTCACAAGGACAATTTGCACTAATTTCTTTAGATGAATATAAAAATGTGTCCTTTGTCAGGTTTCTGATCCTTGGTCCAGCCTCCAAAAAATCTTGGAAAATTTCAAATCTAGATATTTTTCATATTAATTTGAGAAAGCCACTCTAACTATGAAACTAAAAGTTTATTTTGTCAAAATAAATCTAAATTTGGAAGGATAGTAAGTTTTTGATACAGAGAAATCACATTTTTATGATTGGTTCATAATGTATCCAAACTAATAGTTTGTGCAAGATCTATGAGAAAGTACTACAACTTGAATCTTTTTCAAAACAATCAGCTGTGTGAGCAAACATTTTACTTTCTCAAAGCAAGAAAACCTTTGTCCATATTTAATGATTTAGGAAAGGTTCTGAGATGAAGAAACTCTGCTTTTCATAACAAAGCAACATCTGAAAGTTTCCTTCAGAGAAACATGCAAAGTAGGAATCTTCAAGGAGACAGGAAGGAGGCAGCAGCCTGTGCTGGAGTGGGGGAGAGCTAGCCGTCTGCACTGACATCTCAGACTGTCAAGACTGCTTCCCGAGCTGGTGGAGAATTTATTTTATCAGACTGACAATTTATGACTGTGACAAGATGTTCATAAAACCTTGAAAAAAATAATCTGATTGAAATGCAGAGACTTTCAAAGTCAATAACACACCTCTACAAACCCTGGAGAGAGGACACACGCAAACAAAGTGTACACCCACACAAGCCGACGTGCACATGTGCACGCTCAGGGTAAAGCATGTTTGGACACACAGAAACTGACACACACAGAAGCACCTACAGGCAAATGCAGATACACAAACATTAGTCCACTGCAGCCTAAAACTGTCTCTCTGTGTTGATTTTTCTGGGCTCCTAAATCTGGTTTGGGGGCAGAGACGGTGCCCACTCGATTCTTTTATGCAATGCAGCAGGTTTTCTGGGGGAAGAAGAGATGTATCTGACTCGTCTCATGGGCTTGGGAAAATCAGGTAAATGAGATGCGAGTGTAAAAAAATAAAATAAATAAAAAATTAAATGAAAAAAGGCTAGAGTCCGACCAAAAAAAAAAAAAAATGCTGTGAGAGGGAGGCTACAAATTAGCCAGAAATCAATGTCTGAGCAGATAAGTGCTTCTTTATGAGGAGTCCAGAGCCAGAAATAACCAATGGGATTCTGATGGCAAGCTACAGCGACACTAAGTCATTACTTCCTCTAATCTTGCATTACCACAGGTGCAACCTCAATGAGCCGTGCTAATGAGCACTTTTATTGCTGCAGGTATCTGCTCCAGGAGACATTCCCTTCACACAGATACAACACGAGTGGAACTAAAAAGAGTTAATTGTTGAAGAAATTTCTCAAAGTGGTTACATTTAGTTTTTAATTAATTCTTTTGCCTTCACCAGAAATAGTTACCAAAGCTCAATTTTGTTGTTTTCGTTGAACACTATCCCAAAGCACAAACAAAGTGGAGTTTAAGTTTCCAAATTGAAGACTGGGCATTTTTCTTCAAGATTTCAGGGTTCCATCAACTACAGCACACTGTCCAACTCCTGACCATAACACTAGTTAGTTCTACACAAACTGCACACAAAAAGATCAACTTTTGTTACATAATTTCGAAGATTTTTTTAGATTGAGGTATGATGTGTTGCTTTTCAATATCTTTTAACATAACGCACATTGTCAGACAGATTCTATTTAAGCCAGGGGTGTCCAAAGAGTGCGACAGACTGGCGACCTGTCCAGCATGTAACCCACCTCTCGCCTGAAACGTTCGCTGGAGATAGGTACCAGCACCCCTCCCAACCCCACTAGGGACAAGAGTCTACAAAAAATGGATGGATGGATGGTGTCCAAAGTGCGGGTAAGCGGACATTTGTGGCCCTCAAGATGATATTGCAAAATCCCCAACTGTAGTACAAAGATGATAGATATTTGATCAGCACAGGTAGTTCATATGTTGCAGCAAAGATGTTTGAAGAGTGTGACCCAACTCTTGTTCTTGTTTCTGTAAATAGCCTATATTAATTGAATCTAAAATTTCAAAAATTATATACCTGTTTATTTTAACAAGGCAGAAGTATGAGAGCCTTTTTATTTTTAGTGTTGAGCATGTAAAAGTAAAAAAAAAAAAAAAAAAAAAAGAAATCACAGAGAAATAAATGTGTGCATTTTCATGAAAACCCTAATTTTTGTGCCCCACAAGTACATCTAACTTTACAATTTCGGTAGGCGTGGCAAAAAGTTTGATGCCATTCATTTAAGTGATTTAACAAATCTACAGATCAAAAAGTAATTAGTGTGTGTAAAATAAAACTGAACTCTACTTTCTAAAAAAAATTGGCTAATTGGAATTAACGGATGATTTAACATGGGGCGTAGGGTTACTTTTCCACATTAGGACAGCATATTTTTGGTATCCGTCATCTCTTAATAAGTGAAAATATCATTTGAAAACAGCATTAATGCCAATATGTTGTCAGCAGAGTAACCGACAATGTCAAAGACTGTTAAAGTTTAGCTATAAAGTCATTATTCTCAACACTTATGATCTTCAAGAATCTAAAAAGATTCATTATGAGTTATCTGGTGTTAGTAGCTAAGCAAAGCTGGTTGGGGCCTGTTTAAAATTATGCAAGCAGTCAACTCTGTTTTTTTTTGGAATATCCTAAACATCTTTCTTTTTTATTATCATCTTGTAGTAAATCATGTAGTAAATTGATGAAATATAAAAGAGATTAATTTCTTTGATACAAAAAGAACTGAAAAAGTCCGTTAAAAACACAGGAAAACCAAGGCACGTTGTTCTGGCCTGTCGCTTCATGTATGATGACTTATTTGTGTGCAAAGTTTGATTCAGGACACTGATTTATTGTTCACATTATTAAGAGACTCCTTAGATTGTGAATGCTGTTTTGTTAAAAAAAAGTGCACATAACTACTTTACTACATAGACTTGAGTGTGTGAAACAGCAGTAAATGATGCAATGAAAGTTTCACTTAAAAATTTATATCTCTGAAGATGTAAGAAAGAGGTGAGCCTTGTTGGTACTGGTCTTTGATGTCTGTACCATAATGGTTTGGTCCATGTGACCTTGTGAAACCAGAAAAGAAAGAAAACTTGATTTAAGCAAACAGTTGTTTCTCAGAAATAAAAATGAGTTTGCTTGCTGTTGTATAGTGAAATTACATTCATATCTATCTACTGAATTATTGGTGGAAAATGATGAATAAATATTTATGGAAAATTTTTTTGTCTGCAGCATTTGTTTAGCAGTGCATTTGAGATTGTTGACCAGACTGGTAAAAATGCAACACACTCCCACTTGACCTGGTTGACCCTTTTGATAGTATTATTGCCCTTCCTGATTACTTTTTCATCCCACTGGGATGCATGAAGCCCATATTTTAGACCTGATAACACCACAACCTCCACCCCAACAAAATCTATTAGAGACCTGATTTAACCTGGCAAACAACTTCGCATCAAAGCTTGAATTATTTATGCTCTCTAAATGTCTACATGAATTTAACAGCTACTTTAAATGAGTGTAACACCATCCGTTTCACAGTACATTTTCTTCCAGACGTCACGTAAAATATTATATAACCAATGAACACTGAATCTTAAGCAGGTGCGTTTTTTAAACCCGCAGAATGGGAGGTTGGGAGGTGTTGCACTTCAACTAATCAATGATTTCTACAGGAGAAGCAAATAAATCAGAGGGCTGTGCAATGGTGCTCATATGCTCAATGTTATTGGTGAAAACGTGGGTGTTTGTTGGGGTACTTCAACGTGTTTTTTTCCCCCTTGTCGCTCTGAAGGGGCTGAAAACATTAGAGTGATGTTGCGTTTGAAGACAGAGGGAGGAAAAGCAGCAGAAAAAGCAGGAAAAAGAGAGGAAGAGGGAATAGGAATGGAGGTATAACACTGTAGCTCAGGGGGCTTACTAGTGTGCGTTCAGCGCGCTTAGATCCAAGCCCCTGCTGAAAGACAGCAAAAGTGAGATATCAAACAACTCAGGAGTGATGGAAGGAAAAAAAAGTAGAGAGGTGTAAGCGAAGAGAAAATGAATGCTGTTTTTTTTTCTCCGCGCTGCGTTTCAGTTGAGCGAGGGACGACCTTGCTGGTGAGAGCACAGCGCTTTCCTCTCTTTTAAGTCCCACTCACTCGCTCAGTTTCCCTTTGAGGATCAGCCAGAGGGATCAGCAGAGGAGAGAGAGAGAGAGAGAGAGAATGATGGAAGCATAGAGGAAGACGGAGGGAGAGGAGACGAGCGGCAATGCATGTGGAAAACAAGAGGGGCGAGGACGGGGGTGGAGAGCCATACGACCGAGGAGACAGGAGTTAAAAACTTAAAAAGATCAAGCTAAGTGATGGATAAACATACAGAACTCAACTGGATAGTATTTTCTAGATCCTTAAAGAAAAATCATGTTGGAATATTTTCCATATATAGTTGTTGCAAATTCCCAAGTTTGAAGAATGAAAAAGAAAACTTTTTAGAAAGAGATGGGAAATTACTTTGAAAAATTAAAAAAACAAACTTAAATTGAGGCATTGGTAAACATTGTCATCTACTGTATATTACACTTTACTTTCAGTCTCAAGTATGATAAAGCTTTTTTAATAAAGTAGATATTTCTGATCTTACTTTTTATTATTATTTTTGCATCATTGCTCTTCTTGATCAGCAGTACATACAATGTTAGTCCAAATGTATTTCCTTGTGCATGTATAGCCTGCTTGATTCTGTTGTAACAATCACAGATAAAAGTTTTAGTCTTTTGCAAATGGAACAAAAACCTGAACTGTTAAGAGCCACGAACGAGCATGATGTATGTAATGGATGTTTCCTAGAGTTTAGTTCAATAGCCAGACGAAACAAAATTATGGCTTGGTCGCCCAAAATGTTATGGCTGACGATCGGATCAGGGCTTCTGTGGCGTGTTTTAACGTGTCTACAATACGTACAGGACAGAGGTAGGTATGTTAATCTACTTATTCACGTCTAAATAAAGCAGTAGGTAGTAAAGCCCAACTTCAACAATACAATCATACAAACTATAGATTCGGGCAGGGCTAAATAGGAAAGCATGAGACACATTAGAATTTTTTTAATTCATAAAATACTTTTGTAAATCATGCACTATCAAGTGTTTGTCTATTAGCCAAAAATAAAACGCAGTTTGTGGTTATAATGTTGCAAAACGTGAAAAGGTTCAAGGGACATAAACACATCTGGAAGACTCTGTACACAAATACAGACTGACAGAAAAATTGCAAAAACGAAGCAGCTCTGAACATTTTAATGCCGAGTAGATGTAGCTGATATGACACCCTGCACAAACACCAAAGCTGAGACAGTCTGTGAATCTGTCACTTGTTACAGTCACAACTTGATGGAAATGAGGATTGATTTAAACATTTTCCAAATCTGTTTTGATGCAATTTTTTTTCCCTCTTGGCTTCATGAGATACTGTGAACATTTGTGATAACTGGAATCGACGCCGAGCCTCTTGAACGTCGATCAAATGCTTTGCTAGAAAAACACAGACGTGTGCAGGCGCGCTGCAGCAAATGAGTTTTCCTCTTCAGTGGAGCCAATGCAGAGATAATGGGCAGCTACACAGGAGCAAAGACTAACAAGGGTCAGTGGGGACGCGGAGGGAAGCTAACAGGGTTACACATCTGCATAAATACAAGTATCTGCATGCTAAATAAAGAAGCGCCCTCGATGGATGCAGCGCTGATGCTAAAACTCACAAATACGTTGCGGTCTTCAAACAACGGTGAATAAGACTTCTTTTTTTTTTGCCCTGGGTCATGAATTAACACACTCCCACACAGCTGACAAAAAAGGTGCACAAAAACATGCAGCAGAGCATATTCATGGATAGCCTTGATATGCATATGTGCAAATATCACGAGACAAAGCGGCAACATTAAGCAGGAGGAGAGGGTTTGGAAAATGGGAGCTTGGCTCAATGAAGCGCTCTTAAGCCCCTGCATTTTGTGATGTTTCTGAGAGGGTTCGTTTCCTCTCCTCCTTTATCCAACCCCCCGCTGCTCCGCCGGCAACAACCCCTTATAGCTCCCCACTCTCTGCCGCCTTCAGCCTCCCTCGGTCTGCTCTCTGCACGATGCTGGCAGAGTATAGACTCCAACGCCGCCGAAACGCCGTCAGTCTGGTCACCAATGCCCATATGCATACGTTTTCTGTCATTTTAATAAGGCTCTTCATGATAGCCTCATCAATCGACATGTCCATTTAACCAGTGTTACGCCTTTTAAAAGCAAGCAAATCAATTGGTCAAAAATATGGAGCAAAGGGAGACAGATATGTCTGAGACATCATAATGTTACTTGGGTTTATTCCTGCATATCCGCGACCTGAAATAATTGAGGATTATGTGGGACAGTCAGTAGGTAGGTGACCTTTTGTGCTGTGTAATTAGCTGCTGCATGCGGATAAGGTCCTGTTCATGTCATCCTAATGAAGAGGAGAATCAGCTTTGTGTGTGTGGGTGTGTGTGTTTGGGACTCATTTATGTTTTTCTCTTGTATTGAAGTGTAAATGTTACATTTCCAAAAAAAAAAAAAAAAACAAACACACACCCAACATATTTTTAAGTTTAAGCACATGAGAATATTATGTAAAACCTTTTAAATTAAATTTCTACTACTGAATGTAGTTACTTTTTGGAAATGAAACACCTAAGTAATAACACTAGAAATACAGGCGATTACTCTATCAAATAATAGAGTAACCAATGATATCACATCAGTGCCATGCATGGAATGCTAAAAAATGGGTCTTAATTAAAAGACCCATTACCCTTTAAAAGGTGATTTATTTAAATTTTGAAAATAAACTCTAAAGATAAAGCGCCATCTGTTGATATCTTCTACATGCTGTAAGGTGAATATAAGGCTAGATTTTGTTTATCATTGCCATTGTATTTTGCCAAGGGCATTCATGTATCTAAAAACATGAATAGGTGGATGCACTATTACTCTGCATCAGGGCAAAGTAAATAACCTTTGCAAGTGATGTCACTGCCTCATTTGATCTTTTTCTGTATTTATTGATGTTTTTAACCTCTTTGGATGAACCTTAAATACACAGTGTAGATCTCAAAAACATAAAACAATTATAAGATTTGTTATTTAGACAATAGGTCAGATAGCCTTGTTTCCACTTCAATAATTCATTGTGCTCAGGTGAGTCAATCTTCATCAGTGCAGACAAAGCATCTGCATAACATAGCATAGAAATTATATAAATATAATTTATTTAAACCTATTTCTGATGAAATCAGAACAAATGTCTCTTTTTAGGTTAGTTAAAATTACCAAAAGTATTTCTATTTGTTAAATGTCACAATAAATTATTTATTAATGTCTTCCAAATCAGAGGTATTACATATATAATGATTACTATCTCTACAAACAATGAAGGAGAGCTTAGATGATGATGTCTTGGCTATAGAAACTTCTGATGGTTAACTGACACATTTAGGTTAATTGAAAGCACACCTGTGGATATGTCTTGAGTTCACACCTGGAACACACACTATCTTGTTTGACATGATTGGAAAGTCAAAAGAAATCAGTCAAGATATCAGGAAAAGAATTTATGGAGCTGCACAAGTCTGTTTCATCCTTGGGAAGAATTTCTAGATGCTTGTGCTGCATTCCTCTGTTCAAACAATTATATGCAAGTATAGACATGATGAGAATGTCCAATTACCGTACTGCTCAGGAAGGAGACAGGTTTTCTGTCTCAGAGATGAATATATTTTGGTCAAACATGTGTAAATTTACCCAGAACAAAAGCCAAAGATCATTGAAGATGCTGGATGAAGTTGCTAAGATATTATCATCATCCACAGTGAAATGTCTCCTGTACCGACTGAAAGTCCTCTCAGCGAGGAGGAAGTCATAACTCCAGAAGAAACTGGACAAAGATCTTCATCTTAAGAGACATGCCCTGTGGTCTGATGAAACAAAAGTGGAACTCTTTGGCCATTCTACTGACTGCTACATTTAGAGGAAAAAGGGGGAACATTGGAATAACTGTGAAGTAGAGGAGTGGCAGCTTCCTGATGGGAGGTTGTTTGTTATGGGTCTTCCAAATGGATAATGACCTTAAGCAAATAGCCAAAGTGGTTACAAGGTGGCTTAAAATTATGTACAGTGTACAATGATCATACTTTTATGTTACAGTATGGTTGAAATCAGTTTATAAACTCTTCACTGGAATAAGTAATTACTTTATAAAAGAAAAATGACTAATTCTAGGTACTTAGGAGAGTAAATATTTCGCATCAACTGTCTGTTGCAAGTAATGTTGATCTTTGAGAGTCAGATACTTTCTTCCCTCTGATTCTTAAATCTCTACTGAATTATGAACTGATTTTCCTCTATATGTTTGCAAAATACATAATTTAAACATGGGCAAAATGTGTCAGCACAGTAAGAGATGATTTCACTCATGAATCAACCTGTCACCATGGTTCTACAGGCATTGATGTTGAGTCTGTGAACCCAAATTAATGAGTTTAATTCTGGCTTCTCTAGTTGTTGCTCTTTCCTCTGTACTTGAGCCCTTAACACTGTAAAGCCACTTCTTTGGTGTACTCTGCCTCCATTAAAAATAAAGAGTTGTTCAATTTTTACAAGTGGAATATTGGCTAAATATCCAGCTCAGAATGCTGGATATTGAGCAAAAGAAGAAAAAAAAAACTTTTAGTGGTCTTGATTAAAGCTTTAGATTCGTTGAATTTTTGAAAGTTTTTAAAAATGGACAATGCCTGCTTTTTCTCTGTCATAACTTTTGCAAAGAAGACACATTTTTAAACATTCTTCTTGCGGAAACTTGTTGGTCAAACAGCATCTTGAAGATGCTGTAATGATTACACCCGCATTTACATGGACCCATTTACTTGCGAGTGTTCTTATGGTGACAGTTAAGGGGTAAAAAATTTCCACAACCAATGAAAGTTTTGGCCTTTCTGCAAAAATGCTATGTGAGGTAGAAAACAATCTCTGAACACACACACAATCACCATGGTGACACATGCTGGGAGGATGCGTTTGTTCAGCAATGATAACAAATTTGATCAGAGTTGATGGAAAGATGGATGGAGCAAAATATTAGACAATCCTGGAGAAAACCTTGAGAAATGGCTCTAAATACAGCCAGAATGATAGGGGAAGTCCATATCTCTAATATATATAACTCCAATAAATCCATTCAAGTTTGGTGCTTTAACTTGACTGTGAATATGAAAGCGCTCAAGGAGTGTGAATACTTTTGATAGAATTTGGATTATCCAAAAAATAGAAGACAACTTGAGCTGTTTGTAAAAAAATGTAGATTAATCTCGCTATAGACTAATTTGAACCTTTTTAATGTCTGTGTGTTGCTATTTTGCACCTGTAGACTTAAGACTGCAGAATATAACTTAAAAAAAAATCTTTTTTTTTTTTTTTTTACATATTTGGATATATTTCCTTTTATTTGGAAAGGTTACATATTTGGAAATATAAAAAAAAGATCAAACAAGTATGGAAAAATAAAAGGAAAATTAGATGGAAAAGGGAAACTGTGGAGACAAGGATGTAGAAAAGAATGAAAGACAGAGGGAGAGACAGAGAGTAAGAAAAAGCAGTGGTGGTGGGAGAAGAAGCATCTTAACCTGGTGTGACGGGGCGTGTGCTTGTAAATAAACATCAGTCTGAGATTATTCCAAGCATGGACGGCCAGACCATGAGGCCCTGAGGTTAGAGTGGGCCCATACCTGGCTCTCCCTATCAAACACACAAAACGCATCTACCCATACAAGGACACTGTGCTGAGAGCAAAGCCAAGCTGGAATACTGCTGCAAGCATGCAAACATGATAAAACCAGAAAATGGAGGCATATCCCTCATTTGGGACATTAAAACACTTGTTCATGCATGTATAGAAACACAAATCTGTCTCGACTACCACACAAAAGCAACAAAACGAGAACAGACAAATGCACACAAACACACAAAAATGTAGCAAGAGAAAAAAAAAATACTCTGGATACACCTGCAGCAGGCAAACAGCTTTCATAAAAGTATTAAACCACCACCTGCAAACACAGACATGTTTTACAACCCAGATGTGTGCAGACATCTAGTCATCCCTGGTTGACACAGACTCTGTGTCATCCATCCAGTTTTCCCATTTTTACTTATAGTCTTTAGGAAAATGACTAATGAGTTCAGACATAAACGTGTAAGATTATCCTTAGCGACATAATATGATGCAAGATGTTAAACTTGCTCACCATAGCTTTGATTCTAAAAACCAGAGGGACTGATGAGTGAGAAGCACAGAAAGGACAACCATAGGTAGGGACCAGAGGATAAAACTTCCTCTATCTTTACCAGCTTTTGAAGTGAAGAAAACATGTAGCATGATAATCTTAAACCAACTAGTTCAGATAGATAACTAAACTGTGATCACAGTTAACAGATAATTCTCAACAGAATTGTATAAAAATAAATGAGGGCTGGGTAAATGTACTCACTGCTCAATGCTTGGCGAGAGGTAGAGTTTTGGGAAGACCTGGGTAGCTTCAGCATCCTCAAAGCTCACTGAGAGAAGAGCCACATCCTCTCCTGGGTCCAGTGTTGTGTCCTTAGGAAAACAAGGAGAGGTCAGTAATGTTATTTGGATAATTGGACCCAGAACATTACATTTTGAGTTACAAAAACAAGGCCTGGTGAACATCAGTACTGGGCAGTAAGAGCGTTTGACAACGTTACAAATCAAATCATATCTATTTTGGATTTTGTCTGATTCAAAACGGCTGCACAGGTTCATCTATAGACATGCAACCCCACTAATAGGTTCAATGTCGAACCTAACCACATACTTTTCGTAATCATCAACAAGCTTTTGGTCTAATTCTGCCCAGATATTTCAGAACCTGTCTTGGCAGGATTGGTGAAGCTCGTCCAAACTGGTTGGTTTCTTGCCTAGACCGAGTTTTTAAGCACCACCCGGAAAGGGTTTGGTTTGGGATGGTATCCCAGCAGCTTGGTCTGGTTTATCCATCTAGATGTTGATTTGAGGCTAAGGTGAAGAATTTAGTTGTCCTACTTCATTATATCCCACCTACTTTCTGAACTGCACCAGGAACACATGCAGAATAACAGCCCCACTATCATCACCATGCTTTGAAAATAGTACATTGTTCTTATGTTCTAAAGCAACCCCTGGTGCCACAGTGGCCAAATGACACAGCCTACATGAGGTCAAAAATTCAACCAGAACAATAACGTATCAAAGAAACATGTTCATTGCTAAAGTGCAAAGTATCAGCTAGATTTTGTAATTATTGTGTCAACAATAAGTTCATCACACTAGAATCATTACCTTTCCACCAATGCTTCAATAAAAGCATGAAAGTATTAAAGAACAGCTGTATTCTCTCAGATGTGGAGTAAACAAGACTGAACCCGGCCCATTTCATTCCTTTATTAATTGCCAAGAGTCCTGAGGTCTGACACCTGCTAAAATGCATTTGACCTATGCTTACAGCTGCACCTGAATACATAATTTGCAGATGCAAGGGGAGGACTGAGGCTGTCACTGTTGCTATGCTGCTTTTCAACACCATCACCACTTAGCTCAAAAGAAATATACAGTAAACTGCAACCAGCAGTAAAAACAGGAATAAGAGGACAAGTCTGCATAGGGTGTGTTCATCTGGCCAAAACAAAAATGAACAGGAAAGACACCAGTGGAAACATCTGTTTTGCTTCATGCAGCATTAGTTTCAACAGCTGCACCATAAGCCTGAGTTTATGACTGCGAGTACCAATCAAATCGGCTGTAAGTTGGATGCAGAAGCCACCCGGAGCTGCTCCCTGTGAACATCATCTGTCTCTCTGAGGTTGTAATTTCTACTTCTGTGATGTTTTTCCTGAAGCATGGCTACTGCTATTAGGGCAATTCCACATCAAGTACTATTCTGGCCTCACTCTGCCATCAGAGGCTCTGCAGCGTTAATCAAATGTCTTACAGATGGTTTGAACTCATCCATTTGTTATAATCGTTGCTTGCCATGGTGAGAGGAAATCTAACCACCATACACGATGGACAGAGCCACAATGCAACCAGTTTACTGTGAAGACTATTAACTAATCACACGCTTTGGTCTGCTGATCCCAACATTTCCTCCTGAACTAGACTGGAAGTAATTTCGTAACAGTTAATTTGATGATTGTTTAATCAAAGAAAAGGATAATTAACTAAATGGGGATAAAATCAATAAGAATAGTTGGAGCCCCAAGTGAAAGAGATGTGGAATGAAAAAATGCATTAATTAGCAGAGAAAAAAAGAGAATATCCAGATATTTAAGCTCTGTTGAGTGCCATGCAGCCTGCCCCATCACAGCTGATACATTAGCGTCTACAGACAGAAGACGAGGAAGGCCGAGGAAGACGGCATCCAAAAGTGTTGCCTGATGAAATCAGCTCACATCAGAGCAGTGTGCATCAGTAAACAAGAACTGCTCTCTGCCTTACAGCAGTGCTGGGGGCTTCTCTCGCTGACAATATAGGACAGATAGGAACAGGCATGGTAAAGTGCGGCCGGGGCAGGGAGTGGGCTTTGGGAGAACATTGGTTTGCTCCAGTTTGTAGCTGTCATGTCCAGTCTCATCTTTAGAGGTGATTTAATGGATGCTTTCTTTGGACTTAAAGAGAGTAAACAGATGGATAAGAACCAACAGGAAGGTGAGAGGGCCAGGAAATGGGCACAGGACGACTCTGGACAGGAAGCGGCGGGCTGCCCCTCGATTTGGTCAGACCGAAGGCGCTGATGAAGGGCGAGCCTCTTTGTGGAGTGATTCAGACTTATCTTGTTCCAGAAGACAGCGAAAAGCTGTCACAAGTCACATTGAATCAGCAACACAAAAAAACCAAATCCAAAGGCAGACCCTTAAACTTTAAGTTGATGCCATCCTAAATTAATGTGCTGTCCAGAAAGCTGAAATAAGCAGACAAAAATAGTTGTTCTTGTTCAGTGGAGTCAGACAATACAGAATAAGCTACTTCTACAACTTTTGCTTGTGGGTTTCTTTTTTGTACAGCACATATCTAAACAGAAAATGAGAAATAATGAAGAACAAAAAGCATTGTGGTGTTTTCTCCCTGGGCAATTCAAACAATTAAGTTAAAGATCTCCTCAAAGTCTCACATAGTACTATATAAAGTGAGTGAAAAAAATTACTACAAAAGAGAGGACAAAAATAATACCAACCATTAAATCTTCCTGTATTTTAAAGCTGAATTTCAGTGGTATTTTATGTGTTTTTAATTAATATTCTGCAGCTTTTTAAGCGTAAATACAAACTTTGGGCAAAAATATGCTCTGTTGAATCCTTATTGACAGGTCAACATTACATGTCAACGTTAGTGATGAGGTCTCAAAGGGTTCTGGTTTTGGGATGGAACATTTCATCCAGAATAAAATCTCCAATGTTTAGCAGATCACACTCAATTAAATGTATCTATGAGCATTAGTCATGTCAGACACTGGTTTCTAATGGCGGAATAAAAACAGTTCAGTTCTTCTTTAGTGAAGTCCTAACAATGCAGGACACTTCATGTGACCCTTCAACATTTTCAACAAAAAAAACAAACAAAAACCTTGTAGAGTAGATTTCATTCAGTTAAAATTAAAATTTATAGTTGGATTGAAAAATAAATTGAAAAATTATGACATTTTGTTTTATAGTGGCTAATCTTTGTCAGCTTGTCTACCCGTTTTTTCAATATGTACTTCTGAAAAAAACTCCACTGATAAGCAAATGATTCTCAGCTACATTTATCTGTGAGAGATAAAAACAATCAGCTATCACAAACACGTCTAAGACTTAAAGATGGAATGGAGTGCCAGTTATGACACTGTATTCAATCCAAATAAGACCAAATAAGAGACTTATCAAATAGTAAGTCTCTTATCAGTATATTTCAGAAATTATGAAATCTTCTGGGCATTTGTCACTCATAGGCCAAATAAATGAAATTCCTAATCTCTAGGTAGCAACTGGTGACCTAAAAGTCTGACTGAGAGTTTTACCTGGAACTTTATGAAGGAACCCCATCTATTTTGTGCAATTCAACACAACTACTGGTAGAGAAACAAACCCACAGCAAGATGCGGCTTACTACCATACTTTATAGTTGGCAAAGTGCTACACAGTGACACTTGGGCAAAAATCATCACCGTGACTGCTCCATACATGCTGCTCAACTTAGTGGCCCAACGTTTAAATTTTTTTGGGTACCTTTGATATCTAGCATATGACAGAACCAATCAAGGACAAAACAGTACCTAAAAACCTTCTTGTATCACCATCAGAGTTATATGTTCCAAGTGCAGTCTTATTTGTTAATAAGATTTTTTTATCAGCCACTTTCTATGTAATATCTAGTTCATCTAATTTTTGAACTTGCAAGTTGTATGAGCAGATGTCAACTGCTTCCAATTGCTACAATCAGACAAACAGTGCAGCTGTTCAGATAGTAATGCAGGAAACTTGATTCACATGTGTCTTAAAAGATTTTTACAATCTGACATTACATGCTTTTTCAGGAATCGCTGAAGAATCACAAATCAAAATCACTGAAATATACAAGGTATTGTAGAAACTCAAATGTTTGTTTCTTGGGTTCTTTCTCTACATGTAATGATCCAAGACAGAAAGACTTCTTAAATACCACTATTAAAGTAAATTAAAGTGTAGAGAAGCAATTAAAATGATTTACTTGACAGTTGGTTTTGGTTATGGAATATACAGAGTGCTGAAAGGATGCTGTTGAATTTCAGCGGTTATTTAGATGTATTTTAAAACTCTAATGCTCTTCTTCTCTCAAAACTTAACAGACCCATACAAGTGACTTGTGGAAAAATAATCCGGATGCTAATGTTGACCTTTCAGCCTCCTTGCCTTGAAACCGCTACTCAAACTTGGAAAGAAAAACAGACTCTAATGAAAGGAAAGGACCCCAAATGGCCATTAACGTTTCTCCCCTTATAACAAATTCACTTGAGGATGATCGAGTCAAAAGGGGATGTCAAAAAAAAGATTCTGCTGCAAAAGCTACAGGCTGGACTTTAATGAAGAGACTTTATTATTGGTAAGTAATGAGCGCTGAAATGGAGGCGTGCATGAATGAGGAGTGCATCCTGCTAATGTTTCGATGTCGAGGCAGTATTTACTACGTACCCTCAAGAAGATGACTCAAGTCTTCAAGGACTGTCTTCAAGAGAGGAATCGAGAAGGACGTACATGGACACAGAAGACAGAGGAAGCCTCCCAGTCAACCCTCTTCACGTGTCCACCACCCAACATCCTCCTTTAATCTTTAACCACATGAATGCACACGCACACACACACAGGCTCCCTTCCCTGTGCCTGTCCTTGTGCCTTCGATGTCCCGGCCTCTGGCATCTCCTCAGTGTCGTTTGTGACAGGTTGGAAATGTGACAGCTGTCCTTATGCCGGACCAAGTCTGGCCAAAGTCACAACAAACACATACATACAAACACGCTCATCAGCGATCGCTACACATGCAAGGCCTCATTCTCCAGGGCTCAAACGGAGGAGGTGAGGGCACTTTGTCCGCCTTCTTCGCCCAACTTTAAATGTCATGCCTAGCGTAATGGGGCAGCTTGACTGACAGCAGGGCTGTTGTGTGAGGACATGTCCAGCTTCAAGGCGAGCAGCTTTGAGTGCTGCTGTACATATGCTGGACACTCTTATCCCTGCACAGCTGCCTCATGGCCACAAGAGAATCGTGAAATTACAATAACAGATCATCAACAATGACAAGGTAGAGATAACTACCTAAATAGATCCCTTGCCTCGTCAAACAGGAGTAATCAATAAATTTGAAACAATATTTATATTTTCTTTCTGCTCTTCAAATCTATATTATTTTACCAACAAAGACAATTATACTAATCTTAAGAGAAATTTTAACAATCTGTGTTGAGTGCTATTTCAAAACAACTCAATAGAGTTATGTCATTGAAACTGCAAGAGCCTTTAAAAAGAAATAGCTTTCTGCATCCTTGGATAATCATTGCTTTAGATTAACACAACATAAATGTTTAGAATCCTAGCAAAAAGGTAGGAAAATGTTTATAAGAAGAAAATGTAAAATTTTAGCCCAGAAGAAAAAGCAGCACACGTAACAAGATAATTGATTTACTAGAGACTTGAAGTGCATGTTATTGTCCACTGCCTGCTTAAGGCCTGTGAAGCACACACTTTGCTGTCTGCTGAAATACATCAGAGTTGCAGCTATCAAATCTTCAAATGTAATTTTATTTACACCATTTTCTACAGAGTTCTCAATCATCGTTTGTAGCAAACTTTTAAAGTACAACTTCAAACGTTCACTATGGTTTAATGACAACTATTACTAGAGTAGGCAATAGTAGATTTCACAAGAAGACGAGTTATGAAACAATTTTACAATTCCTATTCCCACAGTGTCAAAATCACAAAAGACAAAAAGTGAAGAAGAATAACCGGTGAGGAAAATTGTTCTGACGAAAAGAAAGAAAGAAAAAACAAACAAAAAAAAAACTTGGATATTCAACCACAACTTGAATGGAGAGAACACAGGTAGAACCATAAATCAAATGTAATTTTAATTACAAGCCAAGCACCTAGAACTGGTTGTACACAAAAAGCTTAATCTCAGTGAGAAACTAAAGGGGGCAAGGTTGGTCATTAGTATTTTACTGACAGACATACTACATACTGATGGTATAAACTAATTGAGAAACATATTTATTACAGTTGTGGGTCCTTTGTTTGCAGGGAGGTGTACTTCATGAATCCCATTAATCCTACTTTCTCCACCTCATTGTAGAGAGCTTGCAGCAACATGTAAATGTGGCCTCAGTGTCTGAGGGAAACTAACGCCTTTGTCTGTCTCCGGCAGCCTATCAGCTCATAAAATCATGCTGGTAGATAATTAACCAGGGAGCTCTGTGTTGCTGCATAGTTGAAGCCCGTGCCAGGGATACATTTTGACATGGGGACAAAAGACCAGAGATTAAGGAGCTCCACCTGGAATCAAATTGGTGGACCAGCACCCAAACACACCTTAACATTACCCAGTCGCTGCTGTCACGAAAGCTTAGTGAAAAGGGTGTGCAGAAAGCCTGAACAAGGTGCATGTATGCTACTTTCTTTCTGGACAACATACAGTATTGTACTATGTGATGTGGAGGCAGAATTGAGCTAATTCTGCAGGCTATGGCCACGTTTAATGTGTTGATGAAGATGTAAAGATTTTTTCCCTTTAAAAGCAAAATTAGAGTTACTAGACATGTTTTAGAAGTCGGTCTGAGCCTGGTCCTGCCCCTCCCCACGCACGCTGCTCCCGATGTCCCACTAGGTTGGTGCTGGCTCTTTCTCTTAGCATGTCAACTAAGTTAAAAATTTACAGGACAGTACTTATTCCTTAAAGGTGTTTCTATTAACATGCATTTACCCTATGGGCAGAACAACCTGTGCCCACTTCTTCCTGTATCCTGTTAGGTTGGCGTCACTCGTCCCTCCACATGTTAACTGACAGCTGGGACTCCTATAAGTTACTTCTTAAAGAGCATCTTTCACTCCAAACACATTTTTAACTCTTTGTATTGTAACATATCTGAAATAGACCTTTTGCAACAAAAACGACTCATATTTTAAAAGAAAAGGTGCTAATACTGCCATGCTTACTGCTCTGCCTAAAAATACCTCCCCTAGCAGTACAGCCGGAAGTAACATAACTGGAGGGGTCCGTTCCGGACTGTGCAGATAAAAACATTGAACCAGGAGGAGGTGACAGATCCTGAACATTAAATCGACTACAGGTTTATGATAAAAAGAAATTAACAGTCAGTGGAAGAATCCGTATTGGCATTACAGCCATCAAATGACTCTAATTAAGAAACAGCTTTTTCCACGTTTCTTCTGATTTATCTTTGGTTATGAGCTCCAAACCCTTGAGGTTCTTGTCATCACCCTAATCTTTATCTCCCTTCACAGATTCAAGTCAGGATTGTATGGGACATTCCAAATTGTTAATATAACTTTCAATCTTAACTTCCATTTATATTAAGTTATTTAATTATGGCTCTTTATTGTAGTTAGTTTTAAAATACAACATTTCAAATATTGTAACAGTAAAATCTTGATTTGTATAGTCAAATAGCACCAGTAGTTAAACTTTCCAAACATAATTTTTTTTTTAAAAACTCTCCAGTCCTTAGTATGTAAATTCAAAAAAACAGATAACAGGTAAGAGGTATGAATAAACTGTTTAAATAATTACCACATTCCTTATATTATAAAGACACAATTTCACATAATTTTCCACATAATTTCAGACCTGTGGTTATTTACATTCACTTTTTAAGTGTTTTTTCAAGTGCCGATGTACGTCTTTCTGCAAATGTTGGTAATGTTGGTACTTATTATGACCTTTTTGGTGAGTCAGTCCAATCTAATTTCAAAATTTTAGAAACCTGTAATAGCAGGAAAGAGGTTAAAAGTGCAATCTGTTGCAATAGCATTAACCGATGAGTTCTCCACCCTAAACGCCCACAAGTTTTGCATTCACTTCATGGAGATATGAGTGACCTCTGTCACAAAGTCACAAGCACTCTGTTCCCTGTAGATTTCAAGCAATCTAATATATTAGGATCAAAATGGTACAGCTGATATCAGAGTAGAAATACTGTGTAATGTGATAATTGAACTGGAGGTCAGTCATGCAAAGAGTGTACACATAGGAAAATATGCTCCACTGCGCCATGTTTCTCAGTGAGACAGTCAAAATCGGCTTCATTTAAAATCTGGTACCGACACAATTAGGCGAGCTGGTGAAATTTTCCTGTAACAAGCGTCATAAGTGTGACTGGGGCCAAGTGTAAATGATAGCGTGTCACTGCAATGATCTGGCCCGCGCTGCACAGCTTGTGCTAAGAGTGTGATAGTGGGGCTCACAGCCACAAGGGTGACTCAAAGTATGTGACATTGCATGTGGAAAATTAACGAATGCATATGGTATGTTCATGCTGATGACATAATACGGAGTGAGCCATCAGTTGACTGCCTCCTGATTTATACATCATGGTCCCAAGATGATGCCAAACATCTTAAAATGTATCTTTCATACAACATTTGCTGTACTGTGGAGCAAATGATTAAACTATCACACTTGTTTCTTTGCTGTAGTATTTCTGAGGCTGATGAAAGTGACTACATTAGGTTTAAAGTGCATGTTCAAAGCTGTTTTTATCCATCCCACTGTACTAGTAATGAACTATTCCAAGCTTAACTGGGATACAGTTTTGGTTCTAAACAACTAGGGTTTGAGCTACTGCAGAAATTAGAGACATTCAAAGTAGTTAGAGACAGATTATGACTGCATTGGTCAGGCTTGGCTGGGCTCCTGGGATTTAGGTAAAAGTGCACCCAACCTCGATACCTTTCCCCCACAGTTGGGTGCAAAATGGACTTACAAGAGGAGCCTTAAGGTGCAAGGTTGTTTTTGCTCTACTGGGTGATGTATCTTATTAGTGGTGTTGCTTTGTAAAAATGTTTCCTCAACCAGAAAAAAGCTAAGCAATCCCTCAAAACTAAAGGTGAATCTTGGTCTCAAGCAGTAGAGTTTGTATTTCGAGGTGGCGTCCTGTGTTTACCTATGGTCAGAAAATTTGGGACAGAATTCTCATTTCGCTCTAATAAATGTGACTGACAGCAGACAAAATATAAAAAATATAGTTACAGTAGAAAAGAGAAACTAAACATAAGTCACAGTGCCATCTTCTTCTATTTCTTTGCATTCATACAGTCAGAAACTGTACATGCGTTGATATTTTGTAATTAAAAATATAAACCAAGGTCTCTATGTTGGAGATTGAAAATTCATGATTTATTTTCTTTTAATCATTAAAGAAAGGAAATAATATATAAATCCATGAATAATAAGAGTCCATTTATAAACAGGTTGACATTAACTGAATTAAACACCATGTGTTTGCTGTTCTAGTGAGAGCAAAGATGTGGAGAAAAATAACCTGAAAAATGTGTGCGCACTGCAATCTTCATGCCCATGTATTTATAAGTGTTATCGTGTTTATCGTTTGCAAGTTAAGGCAACTTCTCCAGAGCGAGACCAGTGAGGCGAATGGTATATATACTTTTTAAGTGCCTCGTTGGCCAGTAACCACTCAAGTCCAAAATCAGCCACCTGCTGGGTAATCGGTACATTCCCACTTCTGCAAAAACCATCTTAACTGCTGTATTTTGCCTGAAAGACCTATTTTAAAATGGACTGCAATTATATTACCCCAAAACAATTTGATGTGCAGTCTGGATGACCTACCATCTGCTGAAGCAGACACATTCAAAGGGTTTCTTCAATAATGTCTCCTTTCAGGTGTTTTTATTTCAGCTATGAAATGAAAACAAGAAATTACGTAAACAATGTCACCATATAGTAAGCTTTCAGACAACATGAAGGTTGATCCAAAATCAGCTAACTGTTCAGTGCAATAAATCCATGTCAAAGTTGGTTGTAGCTTGAGCTTGGTCCACATGCTAAGATACTCATGCTGATTTCTGACTTGATTTTCTTTTATATTGTTTTTTTCCACACTGAAGACATCTCAATAGCCACAAACTATTGTCATTGCTTCTTCTTCGTCGGCCATATTTTTTTTACTCTGAACTCATGTTTAATCTTGTGAGGTTTTGCGAGGTTTCCAATCTGACATCTAAATGTTTGTGAGTGAAAACTGTCCATGCATGGTGTGTGTTGTCTTTGCCATGCAGCTGGACATCACAGGTTATAATACCAATAGTTTATTTTTATTGTCGTGTGTAGGGTCTCTATTCAGGCATTATGGAAGCTGCATATATTCGATTTTACATGGACTGTTTAAAATGGCATGAAAATAACTGAAAATGACTTGATAATTTCTTCTAATAAGTGACTACTTAGTTCAGTTCAGAACTACTAAATCTAAATTAGTATTTCTTTTTTTTTGCATGAGACACCCAAAAGTATCAGGTGAAAAAAATTAGTACAATATGAAAATTCAAACCTGTATGATCTGCACAGCTAAGATTGAAACAGTCATTATCCGCATATAGAGAATACATGAAACTGCCTCCCATGATTATTTCAAAAGTAGTTGGTACCTTTATTTGTGAAAATCATTAAAATATCTTGTTGAGGCAAGACTTAAAAATTCCACAGATGATCTCCCTACAATCAAACTAAGCTCGAGCTATTTTACAAAAAAAAAGGCATACATTTCAGTGTCTTAATGAACTGAACTTAAAGAAAATGCTTTCTTACTGAAAAATCATTTTTACAATATATTTAAACAGATTTGTAGATACAGGCCTTAGATTAGGGGTGTCAAAATCCAGTCCTCAAGGGCCGGTGTCCTGCAACTTTTAGATGTACCTTTGCTGCACCACACCTGAATAGAATAATTAGGTCATTAGCAAGGTTCTGGAGAACTGATCTACACAAGGAGGAGGTAATTAAGCCATTCCATTCCAGCGTTTTGTAGCTGTGGCACATCTAAAAACTGCAGGACAGCGGCCCTCGAGGACTGGAGTTTGTCACCCCTGCCTTAGATGATCAAGAAATACTGGTAAAATCGCCAATTGTTAAATAAACTCATCAGTTTATGAGGAGGGTTAGCACAATTATGAGCCATTTCAGAAGTTATGTTGATTTCTAGACATTTCTGCAAAGGAGCAAATGCATCCATATTGCATCTAAACAACAACAACAACACCTTAATAGCTTAATGACTTTAGCCCTGATTTTATTTTTCACTCATTATAAACTGGTCAAACAATCAGAAGATAAACTGCAGAGGATCAGAAGGAATAAAACATACACTTATTAAAGGAAAAAAGAAACATATAGATAGCACACAACTTGTTTGAGAGCGCGGGCGGAAAGTAGGCCATATGGAAGTAATCCCACGGAGAAGTGCGCGGGGGGTGTGGGGTGGGCTGAGGTTTGGAGATGGAGGTGCGGGTGAGGGGGGGCTTGGGCTATACTCCTGAGACGGCAAAGCAGGAAACTTCTGATGCTCGGCTGGGGGTACAGGCAGGTGGGTGGGAATCTTCATTTAGAGATGCAGTGTGGGTGGTTATGGGAAGCGGGGGTGGGCGTTGGGGTTGCGGGTTGAAGATTTGCAGAGGGAGATGGGAGACGAACATGACCTTTGGTTTGCAGGAGTCAAACTGGGGTCACTGGAGCATCGGGGAATGGATTTGAGCTTGGTGATCTCTTATAACCCCTCCTAAGGCGGCGGTTTCTCTCTAACAGCCTCACTCATATGAGGATGCTGAGGTGCTCTCCATCATCTCCCTAAAGGAGATTGTTCTCACATTTATTCAAAAAAAGAGGTAATGGAAGCTTTTAATGCTGCACATGTTGAAAGGCATGAGTGTTTGATCATTTCCTGATATAGAAAACAGGCACTTTATTTTTATCTGCGAACAGGGAGGTAAAGAACATCGATAATACGGTGGGTTTTTAACAAGCACACACTGAACTCTATAAAACACTTTCAAATTAAAACAGCCTCTTTATTGTGAGTCCTCAAAACAACAAAAAAAAAGGGAGAAAAAAAGCTACGCAATGCAACCAACGTATCGCCTGTAGTGTCATCATCATCAAGGTGAGAGCTACTGAGAAAATATGTGCCCTGAATGCATGACATCATGATGCAACATATGACTCAGATACAGTGAGGAAACTGTTCATCATGTGCAAACAATTATCAATTCATCACCGTCAGAGCTGTTCTGTGGTATTAGTCACCGCATATGCTCCCACACCTAGCTACGATATGATAGAGCAAGACTTCATAGGCCAAACGTGTCATCAGCAGGATGAGAGTATGCTGAGATAGTGAATGATGAATTCTCACTTCTGATGAGAAATCTGCAGTCAGGTTCAGGGATGCATAGCAAAAGGAAATTGGTAGCGCACAATGGGGAAAGCAAAGCAAAAATGTCTCTGTTCTATAAAAGTACCTAATTTTTTGCTCAATGACTTTGCACATTATAAGGAAAACCAAATGCAGTCATTCACTATAAAACATCGTAATTGATGTACCTGCTCTGGCTTGAATTTTGGGGGGAATAAACTTCCCTAATGCAAAACATTCTTTTCAACATATCAGTTTCATATGGAGAAGCAATACTGTTAAAAATAAGATTAAATTCAGAAATAAATCGAATATATTTATTTTGTTGCACCATTAATGGTGTCTGATAAATGTCTGATCAAAGTATCAAACATAAATTACTATTTAAATTTTTAGATGTTATTATTTATCTCTGCCTCATTATTTTTTCTTTATGAAGACCTTTCTGTTTTTACAAAAGTAAATGTATTATTATTTTCTGCAGCCCTTTTATTTTGATATTTTTCCCTTACTAATATATTTACAAAAAATATTTTTCTAGATACTTTTTTGTCCTTTTTGTCTAAACATGTTCCCCACCAGCAGAGTTCCTGGAGCTCATTTATTCCTATATTTTTGTATATACACATCGATTTTCACCCTTCGTATATAGGGTGGCTGCTCTACATTTAGACTATGGACAGCCCCTCATCTTTCTTTTTTACTTTCTAAATCTATGTAGCTATATATTTGTAAAAAATAAAGCCTAAATAAATATGTATAATAATAGTCACCATAATAATATTTTTTTTAAAATTAAACTGCTATTCAAGGAAGGTTTCTGTCCTGATTAAGAGTTAAGTCTCTATAATGTCAGCCCGATGTGTTGCTTTAATATTTCTCATGGCATTTTAAAATTTAATTAATTAATTTAAAATTAAAGCCCCATAAATCCAGGAAGGTTACTTAAATCAAAGATATATTTAATTTAGGTAGGATCCTAAATCAATAATAACCCTAATTCAAATAAGCTTGGAAAAATTATCTTTATTTCCAAGGTGATTGATTCAATTCAAACATATCACCTCAAAGTACTATTGACATATTTGCTAAATATTTTAGACCCATCTTACCAGGATCATCCTGCAATAGTTCGAGCTTAGTATATAGTGTTGAGTCTCTTCTTATAGAAATTTTTAAATAACTTCCATTGTCTCAGCTAATTGCCAATGTTTAGGGCCAATCAGCCAACTGCTCGTTAGTTCTGCTCGTTCGTTCGTTAGAACTCTTGTTGCCTAGAGAACAGCTGACAGAATTAGACATTCTTGTTACATATTTGTTTCGGAAATGTTAATAAATATTAACAGTTAATTTCATATTTCACATCAGTAGAGTGAGACTCTATCTAATAGTATGAGTGACCTGTAAAGCATAGATATAATTTAGACAATTTTAGCCACTGACAAACGTTTGTGAATAGGCTAAAATATCAGACTGAGAAACTTTCCATGACACAATCAGACTTGGGTAGGCCTTAGTCAACCTTCCAGCTCCACCGAAAAACAAAATCACTTCACTGTGAATGTGCTTTTGGTTTCTTTAGGCCTGTTTTTACAGGTCACCCTTGTTTTGACCTGACACAGAAACTTTCCTTTCTAGTCCCCAACCAACAGTTTGTTTTTTTTTTATTTGACAAAAGAAATTGTTGGTAACAATCCTGCAGCCCTTTTATGTTCATATTTTTTCCCTCACTAACCTATTACACATTTATATGTCCCACTTTCTACTGATAAGGTTTTCTGAAAAAATAAAACTGAAACTTTAGAAAGTTTAAGTTCAATTGAAAAACAAAAACAAATATTTCTCTACTTGTAAGTTGTTTAGTGTTTTTCCTTTAGGTGGGAGATGGCAGCTATCCAACAGGTTTTCTTTCAAACTGTTCCGGCCCAGAGCTGCATTTCTGGGTAATGTAGCATCCTTTACAATTTTAAGGAACTCCAGATATAGTTTGTTTAGAGGAAACATAAGCTCAGGCAGTTCATGAACATAACCTTGCAGGCATATTCCATGTTGGACCTGATTTTCCTGCTTTTGCCCAACAGAACGCTGAAGGAGATGCATATCAAACCACACCATTCACATACCTTCACACCTCCCACTTTCTACTGATAAGATTTTCTGAAAAAAGAAAACTGAAACTTTAGAAAGTTTAAGTTCAGCTGAGAAACAAAACTAAATATTTCTCTACTTGTAGGTCATTTAGTGTTTTTCCTGCATGTGAAAGATGGCAACTATCCATCCATTGAAAATCTAAAACTGAAACAGAGTGCTTAAGGAGTTTACCAGTAATAAATCTGTCATAACTTCAAATATTTACATTGGGCTCTGTGGGTGTTTCAGGGCGTGGGCACCATCAACCACAAACTGATATTTACAGGAATGCGGATCATAAGCTTTCTGCTTTTTTAAGTTTTAGGTGCTGGTTGCGGGCTATTCAGCTGTCCTCATGCACAGTCACATCTATTCCAGGTAATACGCAGTAATTCATGATGACCTCACTCTCCTCATGACCTCAGTGCACTGCTCTATTTATATAGCAATGAAGAATTATGAGAGTGTAAAAAACTATTTACTTATAGTGACTTATCTGAAAGCTCAACCTGACATCTCTTTTCAGTGTTACCAGCAGAGGACTGGACGTTCTACACAAAGTTGCTCTCACTTTACGTTTTTGTCTTGGGTGCAGGTCCAGTGCTTCCAGTAATCACTAAACCCACAAAGTCACGCTACGTTTTAAACACCTACAAGTGGCAAAAACATGTTTGGAAGATTCAGGGGAAAAAAATCCTCTTTTCTTCAAGAAAGCTGAATGAAAACACTGCATTGCAAATAAATTTCTCTCTGCAATTTGATGAGAATTATGAGTCAAAGTTTCTCCACCAGTCTTAAAACACTTAAGATAAAAATAATGGAGAACATAAAAACCTGAATCATTAAATTTGTTATTAAAATTTGAGGAAGCGCAAAATAATTAACTGCGACTGACTTAAGACTTGTGAGACAGGATATGCAGTGCACAATGATGAATGGTTTTCAAAGCTGAAATCTAAAAGGTGTGGAGTGTATTTGAATTTACCCCCATTACTCTGATACACCTAAACAAAATTCATTTTACCCAATGAATTTGTTTCATTGGGTCCAATGAAACAAAATTTTGTTTCATTACTAATGAAACAAAAATTAAGTGACTAATTAATAATTAGTCACCTAATTAGTAATTAGGAAACAAATACCATAAACAAACTTTTCCCAATCATGAGAAATGGATAAGTAGTAGATAAGCACAAAGAGAAATCCTGGAAAAAAAATCTTTTAGATGCCGTGATTTCAGATTTCATACCAGAATGGAGTTCCATCTTTCTGTAGGATGGTGAACCTAACCGTGCCATCACTGAAAGTCCCAATAAAATATGTTAAAGCTTGTGACTGTTAGGTTCCAAGTACATTTGTAACGGGCTGTATATAAAATGTGTTTTTTCCAGAGCAACAGGTGCTTTTTCAAAGATGCCACAGTGTTTGCTCGCACGCACAAATGATTAAAAACATAATTCTGCCCTTGATGGCTGGGCTGAAAACATCACTTTCTTACACGCGACTACACAGGTGCCCTTTGATTTCAGCTCTTTGGACACTGCATGGCTGCACTCTACTTTTCCTTTGTCACAGCCTGAAACAAGAGTAAGATGAAAGGATTTTATCATTAACAGAAGCAGTTTAATCCAGACTCCCTTTAACGTTTTCATTGTGAGACAATTTCTCAAAGCAGAACAAAGCCAGATGTTACAGCACCTGGCAGTGATCACAGCAGGCTCCCCAGATCTGCAGGGCTCATGAAGGAGGCAAATCAGATGTAAAACTGGACCTCCAACAAAGTTGTTCGGCAGATCAGTCAATTAAAACAATAAACAATGACTTTAATTAGTTTCTGTGTCCTTCTCTGTGATCATGGCATACAAACTTCAAACAAGTGTCGACATGTGTTCAGGTTTTATGAACCAAAAATGGAGAGAATTTCTTAAAACAAAGAGTTTTAAAGCTTAAACCCAGGACTTTTATGCAACTCAAAATATTGTCTACTTTAAATGACATAAGTAGAATGGAGCTAGCTATTCTTAGTACTGCTTTTTGTGTATTCCTCTCTATTTACTTATTAGCTGAAGTTCAATCTCTTAGCGGTGGATTCTCTAGATAATCTAACCGATACTGCACATGGATTTACCAATACTTGGTGACAATAAAACACAAATAAGCGATTCTTACAGAATAGCACTGCGGAGAGCATAACACAAAGAATCTGCAGCAATTATTTCAAGCAAAATTGTTAAAAACCAACAAGGGAAGGTTAAAACATTCTGTAAAGGAGCTAGAGCTGAGATAGCTGACATACAGAACTGCTGCATCACCTGCCAAGAATGACTGCCAGAAAGAGACTTATGATCTACCAGTTAGCATCAATGTGTGTGCAGCTGTATTCCAGCATAAACCATCACCATCATACCAGTCAATTTAAGTCTCAAGAGGGAAATAAATCCCTTCACTCATACCCACAAAGAGAGAAACTGTCCGATTTAGTGTTTCTATACATACATTAAAATAAAATATACATGCACAACTACTGTATAAGTCATATAAAGCTAAAATTTAAATCAACTATGTTGTCAGACAAAACCGTGTACATAGTGATTGAAGACCACAGCTAAACTTATTGTTGCATCACGTAACTGCTGTTTCATTATTTCCTGTACTGTACTTTGGTTTTGTGGGTGTTTAAAATGTTCCATAAATAAACTTGGTATGGTATAGCTGTATTTGCCATGTTAGCAAAATCTTAAACTTACAGCAGTTCCTGTGTGCTTACAGCGCTGCTGTCTGAAAAGGTTTGCCCACTTTTTGAGATAAAAGCAACTCAGTTTGTATTGATGAGGATATTTAAAGAATACATTTTTTTTTAGCATTATCATTAATACAACCCTAATAGCTACTTCTACTATGACTATAGAAAACATGTATAGGAGTTATTTTAAATTAGCACAGACCAACATAATATCATTTCTTAAACCTCAAAGAGACAGAGGAACAACACTTTCCAAAAGGGGAAGTAAACATTTAATGTGTTTTATAGTTCTCTAACAATGATGAATTTTAATAATGAAAAAAATAAATTGGAATTCATTAAAGCCAACCAGTTCTTGTGAGTACCTTCTTACTTGGGAGTGTAGGTGTTAGTCATAGAAATATGTTGCCAAGTGTTTCAGCCCAACTCGTTAACAGATCTGTGGCAAATACCAGAGAGTTTGGGAGGAATTTTGCAGGCTATGATGTGAAGGTATGAATTCATCTGGACACATCTTTTTAATTTGGACTTGAAACACCAAGAGAAGTCTTTCCTCTTCTCACTGACATCAGGCTGAGGAATGATGTAACATTTACGTTAGATTATTACCAAACACCCTGTGGCCCACTGTATCCTCCTGTTTTGCAACTGCATAAAGTGTCTTGCAACAGAGAGGTTTCTGTTTGCTGCGTCAGCAATCTGCAGAGAGGAATGTGCATTTCCTGCCATCAGTTTGGACTGAAAGCTGCTGACCATATTTGGTGCTATTTTGTAATAATTCCAATTGGAAACCGGCTATTTGACATTATCTCCAGGCAAAATTGTTAATCACAAATCTGTAGTAAAGAAGTGATTTCTTGAGAAAAAAAAAATATATATCCATTTGACTTCTTCTGCACTCTCACATACGATTTGAGTTTCAGACCTTTTATGCCTGACATTTAAATTCATCTTCAAGAGCACACCAAGCTATAATACATCCACCGTTTAAAAGCCATATAATTGTTTATCTGCATGGAAGCATTGGCTGGCCTTTTCAGATTTCACTCGCACACTACATTAGTGAAGCCCAAACTGGCAATTACTTGCCGATGTCTTTTGGGGAACTTGCTTTCTGAATAAATGCCACATTCTCAGTCTTGCACGAATATCCCATCAATCAACAACCTCTTTCCAAAAAAATCTAAATGAGGATGTGGCTTTATTAAAGAAAAAAAAAATCCAATATTAAAAATTGGAAACAGATTTATATTTGGAGTTGATATCAGAAGTAGTCCAAGCAGTAGGGGAAGCATAGCTCCAGTTTCTGGAAAAAGTGACGTGCAAATTGACAAATTAAATGGCTTCTATGAGGTATAATAGTACATCCCAATACATAAAATCACTCTGTAAAAGTTAATCCCAGTATTTCAATTCAAAACATTAGAAAAGAAACAAAATAAATTTAGATGTGCAATCCTAGGCTGGGGCTTCTTTTGGAGGCAATCAATCTGTGGTTCTGGTGATGTGTAAAAATAGCAAATGAGTCTTCAGCAAAATCTAAATAGTCATCTCTCTAAAGCTCGTCAGTAGAAGGATACATGAAATGTTCCGAAATGTCCTAGTTTACAACACTGCTGACTTTGCTCTTGATGAAACACGAAGGACCAACACCAGCAGATGGCACGGCTTCCCAGATTTATGTACTAAAAATATTTATTTTGCCCCCTTTTCTGCCCCCCGTTATTGATCTTTCATAATTTTCTTATTTTCGGAGGGACTGAATTTTCAGTTTTCTTCAGATTTATTGTTAATTCTGCAAAACATAAGATCATTAAAATTACATTTCTTCCTAACCCATGGTAAGTGCTACATCATAAAAGACAATCACAACAACAACAAAAAATAATAAAAATAAGTTAAAAACATGAAAAGCTTGTGTCTTGAGTCTGAAGAGTCTAAAGCAGCATACTTATAAAGTGTGTAATGACTTCTTTTTGAGAATATTCAGCCTTCGTACTGCCTGTGGAATAACGCTGTTTCATAGTCTGGTTGTGCTGGCACGGACCCTTTGACTCGGTCCCTGTGTGCATGATACTGTATGTTCACTTGTCCTTTAAAAAATGGATTTCTTAGCAGTAACATCTGCTCCGTCTGACTGGTCACAGCTGGTCAAGCTGAAAATTAGTAGATGTCAGTCAAAACTCAATCCATCAATGCACCCCTAAGCCTTTTGTCATTTGATTTGTCGCTCATAAGAAAAATTTTATAATTTCAAATTAGAATATTATACCCACCTTTCTACATTTAATACATTTTTTTTTTTAATTACCGTTTATAAAAAAATGGAAAATTGTGCCCATCAAAATTCTGCTGCCTGCAGCCAGCGTGCCAGGACTAATGATTGTGTTTTTTGCAGGGTAGTCATTATGCCGCCACCCCTTCCAACAGCATAATTGTAAGTTTTAAGGACATTTCTTTTACAGAAAAAAATATATATTTTCTTAAAATTGAAATTTCCAGGTATGACAGAAGGTGTGTCTTTTATTATCAATATTTATTTCCCCATGACAATCCCATAACCCCAATTTTGTTGATGATAAAAAAAGGAAACAAATTTCCAGCTTATAAGCTTTATGACAATTTATTTCCATGATGTATGCAAAGATTGACTACAATTTTTGTCTGCAGGCTTGATGCAAAACAGAAAGGGGCAAAATTACAATGCATATGCAATTATACAATGCATAGGTGCAAAGTGGGGCTGTGAACTGACTTTGAGCCTTTACGAGTTTTGCTTCATTTTTGCTTTATGAGTCACTTTGGGATTTTGTACTTTTGGGATCTTGTTAAGTTTAACCTTCTTTAGTGGTTCTTTGCTTTTGTTTTGCATCAGTACTAATTATCTTCTCAGCTAGTTACTCATTACCTCCCTCATTGTATTTATAGATCCGGGCTTATAAATGTTTTTTGTTAGATCCTCCTCTCAGCCACCACTGTGTTGAAGTGTTTCTCATGCTATGTTTGTCCTGTGTTTTTATATTTAGAGGTTGCATCATTTGGATTTCATGACTTTTGATGTTTTCCAAATAAAGCAGACTTAAAAATTCTTCTGCATGAGGTTTTTATCTACACTGGGTTTTTACCTGACTCTTTCGCATGTCACACAGAGACAGGCATAAGCAAACTAAACTGCCACTTGGGGTCCCCAAACAAACAGGGGCCTCCCATAAATAAGTGCATATGAACACAGACCACTGGTCAAAGAATTTTATATGTGCTTTATTATATTTGTTTGTTCACTATTTTAATTTAGGATTTAACTGAATTAGCAACTTTATTTTAAAAAAGTGCTGCAAATTACTTTGTTAGATTAAAAGAGCTACAATCTGATGCTTTGAGTTTAATCTGAGCGTTTGGGCTCAGTTTGTTCACAAATAGATCTCAGCAAATAATAAACAATTTTCCATTATTAGTTTTAAGCTCAGCCAAGCTAACTCTGTCCACTCTCTCAGATTTCACTAGATCTATCATGAAACACTGTTATTTATTTATTTCAAGGATCACCCCTTGAGATGTGCCATCTCATTTTCAAGGGGATCCTTAAAAAACGTAAATATAATCAATAATTCAAATTGTTAGTGAGGCTCTTAAAAGATAGAGGGGCTTCAAATCTAATTCTGCTTAAGGCTCCATAAAACCTTGGGCCGGCCCTGGTGACAAAAACAGCTTTCAAATAACATTTAATGAAATAATTTGTTTCTATTATGAGTAATAAAAGTAATGAGCAAACAGCAGCTCACATTCAAATGGTAAATAATGGATGTAGTGGCTCCAAGAGAGGCTGAACAAAAAAAACAGAGATGAGACAGAGCTGAGCCAGAGGAGCAGCACACATCATGGGAGTAACCTGCAATTATTTTATAGCTCTTAAGATTCCTGAGCTCTTAGTCAGTGTTTACCGTGCAGGGGCAAGGCAAGGCCACAAATTACAACCGCTGCTTTGGCACCAAATGCTCATAAGTCACGCACATGCATAGGCCTTCTTTCAAAGTGGCACACAGGCTGAAATTTAAAAAATGCTAACGGGTAATGAAGACAGGTCAACCCTTCTGTGATCTTCATTCCTAATATTTGTCTCACATGATGTTCAAAATCTGTAGTCAATTTAAACTGCATCAGTCACACCATACGATACAGCGAATCTTCAGCGGAGCTCTGCTTTGTCACATTCACCTGCTTGCAAAGTGACAGTTATAAGTGAGTGGGTGTTCATGGATCTGCATGTGTCTGTAAAGCGTCCACAGGGTTGTTTTTCCAGGTCTGTGGAGAGAATTGTGAAAGACCCATCATGTGATGAAGTGGGCTATCTTCAGCCACGACTTCTCCAAAAGCTCAACTGCCACATGGAGAGGGACAGCAAACCGCAACAACGACAGCCTCATGGGAGGTTGAGAAAGGAGTAGCAATTATGTGGCAACCGCAGAGGTAAAGTGACCACGGCTGCTGCAGGCTGATGAGCCTTCTGGCTTATCTCTTAGGAAGCTGAAGTAGCCACCTAGCCCACACGGAGAGAAAATTGGGCATAAGATCAGGTTAGAATTTGGACAAATACAAAAATAACCACCAATGGCTTTCATGCATTCCCGTGTGAGGATTCAGTGATGTTGGGTTCCACATAAGTGACTTTGTGTCATTTTGGAGCTTACTAAATCCAGGTTCTTGAAGGGGAGGTGTGGAGTTGTTAGTTACAGAATTACTCAGCTCCTCAGACTGAAAACTATGGTACTATGGCATCACAAATACAGCCCTGAAAGACTTTAACAAGCTTACTTCTGCAGTTTTTAACGCTTAGTCATGAAGACTTTACGTTAACATGATAAAGCCAACCAAATGGTGGTACTCAGCAGCCTTTAGCAATACACAGACCAAATTTTCCATTAAAGTCAAAACTTAGATCTAAGAATGTAATCAAACACAATGTCCTGTAAGTATCATTCACTTTCAGGTTTGGAAACAAATGGGGTTTGGTCATCTGTATCCTTTGTGACAAACCTAACTAGAAACATAAAATCTTGCAAAACGTACAATAAAGGATTCTGCATACTACAGTTCATGTGGAAGACTTTATCAAGAGTGCATAAAAGAAATCTGTTTTTATTGCAATTATCACTGGACAGTCTCATTAGATTTTGAAGTGCATGTTGTTAAAAAGTCAGACTTTCCGTCATGGACTTCTAATTCTGGGCCCCTATTGTATGTTTTAATAACAAGCAACTTCCAGCTTTCCCCTTCTGAGTAAGATTAAATCAAATTACATTTTATAAAAGCAACATAAACACATAAAAGTTAACTTTTTAAAATAAAAATAAAAACATACTGTCCCTATAAATCCAGTATGTAATGTTTTGAAACAATAATTTTGTTCTGTATTTTCCCAGCAAAGCCTGGAAAGTCAAAAGGAAAAAATTATGCATGAAGTTCTCTGTAAGAGCCCTGACTCATGTTTGGTTTAACATTTCCCTTCCACGCAGTCAGACACAGATAATCCTGGAGAGCCAGAATTTTCCCTCAAATCAATCAAACGCCCATCAGATCTTGTTTGTCACAAATAAGTAGCATCTTATGGTCAGTTGTTCAGTTGGTTTATACATTTTGTTGTTAATAATTTTGAAATTGAGACAAAATCAATCCATCTAAAGACAAACTTTTCTGCTTACGTCACATAAGGTTACTGAACAGAGTTCCATTGAGTCTCTCCATTTATTATTCCATATCTGTAAGCTGTTTAAACTTCCCAATCAAAAAGTGTTTACTTGTCCTCTATATGGATGCACCAGAGTTGTATATGTGAAAACTGCTTGAATGCGGGAGTAAATAGAGTCAAACACATAAGGCTACACTATTTCCAACAGAAATGCTTCAACATCTGTCTCAAATTCTGTTTAAAGTCACTCGTCCACCACAATGTTTGCTAATGTCGACTGATCAGCTTCATTCTTGTGGCTTGTGTGATGTCATGGACCCACGGAGCAGATTTAACTGTTGTTATTTTTTGGTGGGCTTTGGAAAAAGTCAGTATGTTGTGAAATCCTGTGCAGGAAATTACTTTCCTGCACTTCATTACTAAACTGTGTTCATTTTGTGAATGTGCATTTAGTTAGGAAGAAAAAACATTTATAGTATCTTAAAAATGCCTTGATCAATAGTTTTGGCTTAAATCCTTAATTTCATTAGCAGCAATAAAGTGGCTGTTTTTTTTATCACAATGACAAAGTAAAAATGTCACAGTTAAGAAAAGCTGTGATGGAACACCATTAGTCTGTCTTCATCTTGAGTGTGGCTCTGGGTTGAGAGGAGATCCCAACATAGTGCCACAGAGGAGGGAGGCTGTGTTAAACAACATGTTCTGAGACAATTCCTGAAGCAAAATGAAATACTCCTTTCCCAGCCTCACTTCATCTCATAAAAAAGCTTACCTTAAAAAGCATTCAGCATTAAAAAAAAATATATAATAAAATGAGAAATCGGGCACTTGGTTCTCACTGGTATAAATGGTGTGAAAAGGTCAAAATGGTAAATGGAGTAATTAGTACAATTTTAAAAGTTTGGGGGTATAACTTTTGCTGAAGACTGATTTGAGTCTTGATTACATGGATTAAATGTGTGTATATATATATATATATATATATATATATATATATATATATATATATATATATATATATATATATATATATATATATATATATATATATATATATATATATATATATATTTATTTATTTATTTTTTTTTTTAATAATTTTTTTTTTGTTTGTTTTAAATAGAGAGGAAATGAAAAGACAGTTCAGCGATGGTGGCACAGCCGATAAAAGAAAGGAATGAGAGCCCATGGCTCTGCTTCACCCCGACCCTTCCCATCGGCTCCCGCCTGTGGATCTCCGAAGGTTAAAGCAAGCACGTGCGGCAGGGGGAAGGGGCAACAAGGGTGTGCAACCGAAAATAATTAGAGTACAAATAATTAGATACAAGAGCTCTTAGTGAAGCATGCATAGCTTGTACAGACAAAAACAACCACGCAGGGATGCCAAGGGCTTGGTGCTAACATCCCGTGGGTCGTTTTTTACCAGAGGGACAAATGGGGGAAAGCAATGCTTAGCAGGAGGGACAGCGAAAGGGTCCAAACTGAGCAGAAGCAAATTAAGTAGTGGGAAAAAAATTTGGTGAACAGTCATACTTGGATAATGAAAACAACTCACTCTGTATAAAAATGAGAAGTGAGGTTTAAAAAAATAAAATTTTTGTGTAAAACATAAACATAAAGTCTAAATATCTAATATAGGAAACTTCCATTTCCACAGGAAGTTTAGAACATTTTTACTTTTAAATGAAGTTTTAAGCTGCATTATGAACAACACAACATGACTGTTTTTATTTATTCTATTCTATTTTTATTTTTTATATATATGTATGTATGTATGCATGCATAATCCTACAAAAAGATGGCAGGATAGACCATTCTAAAAAAAAAAAAATACAGGACTGAAACCAGTATTAACAAGTGGCACCATTGCATGAGCTGTTTTGCAAAGAAGAATTGGCAGCAATTTCAGTCAGCGGATGTGCAGAGCTGGTACAAACATGCCCTAAAATATTTGCAGCTGTAATTGCAGCTAAAGGTGGTTCCACAAAGTATTGCATCAGAGGGGCTGAATACTTTTCTTTTTTTTTTGCACACCACAATTTCAGTTTTTTTATTTGTAAAATAATTTTTAAATTATATATAATTTTTCATTCTACTTCACACTTCGTGTTGGTCTTTCACATAAAACTCCAATGAACTATATTAAAGTTTGCGGAGGTAATGTGACAAAATATGGAAAAGGTCAAGGGGTATGAATACTTTTGCCATCCACTGTGCTTTACATTTGAATGTCACTAAGTGACTGTGAACTATACAAGCACTGAACAGATGTGCCAAAGCTGCTGAAAGTTACTTTAAATCAAGGCTAAGAACCTGATTGTGTAGCACTTCCTTTGATTCATAAGTGAACATAAATTAATTCTAGTCTGGATTTCAACTTTTTATAACTTTAATTTATTTTGCCTCTGCAATGTAATGTCTTTTTTTCTTTTTATTATAGTTTCATCATGTAAAGCATTTTGTACTGCCTTGTTGCTACACAAATAAACTTCTACTAAAACAACAGCGACAAAGTTTATTGTAGCACTAATTTGTCCTTCTAAATACAGTATCTCTTCAGTAATTTGTTTAGCCCCTGGTATGTAGGGTAGAAACATGAGGGGTCAGATCCCCAGATAAAAGTTTCTGCAGCCAGCAAAACCTAAAACAAGTCATCATGCATTCATATCCCAATGCAAACAAAAACATAAACAACAGCAAGTGCCCGAACAACCAACGACAGAGGCTCGAGGACCCAAGCGCATCAATCTTTCTCTGTCGCACACATAAACACACAAGATCTGCAGTCACTTCATAGCTGGTGACACGGGTCACTGCTTGTGGGGAAACAAAGCTCAAGTGAAGCGAGAGCGGCGAGCTCAGTCACGAATGTGGCGTCGGACCACGCTCATGAGAGTGGACAAGAGACAAGCTGCAGCTGCTCTTGTACTTTACTGAGTACAAAACCAAGGATAGATATAGTGGTGGATAGATATTATGGAGATGGGGGCCGTCAAGGGGGAGGTAATTTATTCATTGTTATCATTTCATTAAATATTTTTTTGTTTTAAATTTGTTCTTAAATTTATATTTGCTTTTATTAGATTTTGTCTCATATTTCTTTGTATTAGATTCTTCATAGTTGTTTAAATTTACTAATAAATTGTTTAACTTAGATTTTTTTTTATGTTTATGTATTTTTCACCTGAGGTTACAGATTTAGTTTTTGTTTGCCCTTTGATGGGCACAGGTGATAGTTTTAGTTGTACAGGCATTACTACAAAAAAAAAAATCTGAGTTGTGAGAGGGGAAATGCCAAAGCTAATTAAAAAGGTGCAAGCTACTGCGATTCCAAAGGGATGACGAGCAAGAGATCAAGGTGCAATCAAAGCCAGAGACACTAAAATAGTCCTCAAGAGAACTGCATGGACTTTAAAAAAGAAACTGCCAACATCCATCTGTGTGCATCTCACTTTCCTTCATGTCTGCTCTCAGCGTTCTTCCCTCTCTTTCACGCTGACCCACTCCCTCCCCCCAACACCCTCCACCACCTTTGAAAATAACTAAATAAATAAACTAGCTCTCCTCCCTCCACCCCGAGGCCGGATGGTCTGTGCATGAAGGTAAACATGTCCACTGTCGTGAGCTCAGACCATGCGGATGCTTCGCTTCAGGTAACGGTCGTCCTCCACGGCTCTGTGCCCACCAGCAACATCTCGCCGTTCGCTAGCGAAGCACGGTAGCTTGCGTCTAAACAGATTTCTGCTTCACTGCCAAACTGGCGTTCCTCAAGCAAGGACATCCATGGATTTGTTAGAAGGTTGATTAAAATCAGGGTCAACAGTCCAACCTCCATCTACAGCACCTGATTTAGAGTTAATATTCTTACTCCAAAGATACTTGGTTACTTACAAAGTAAAAATCTTACATTTAAATGGTTATGAACTACTATTTAAGAACAAAAATATATGAGCATATAAACTATCTGTTTGGAGCTGCAGTGTTTGCATAGACATTAGCCAGTTCACAGACAGTTTTATCATTTTTGATAATTCAATTTGAGCAACAGATCATTAAATGTTTAGCGGGACATACCAGTGTCTAATGATGCTCTGGGGCATAGAAGAGTAACAACAACTGGTTTAATTGTCAGATGTATTCATGTATTCAACTGAAGAAGCCGAGTTTTTAATTGGCCAAGACAGAGATTATTTTGCAGGAAAAACTAAGCTGGATTCAGCTGTTCTTTCTGGTAATTATTAAACCAATGGAGGCAGATAAGATCATTTGATAAGATCGGTTTCGCATGCAAGTATCAGCCAATTGCCGACCACCCAAAATTAAATAAATCAGCACCACTCGATTTGTGCACAACTATTCCTTATCATTAACATTCATTTTGAAAAATAAATACATTTTTCTATTTTTCATCACAATCAAAAACATGTATGTTTTAGATTTCAGACATGTTCTTGCAGCCACTTGACACATCTTTTCAGTTTCTGTGCATATGGAAAAGAAAAAAAATAAATTATGTTAATCACTACAATCTTGCATGTTTCATCATTGACCTAATAGAAGGCTTTAAGTTGAGTGGCTAAGCACATGTACATATTTCATACAAAGGATGTGCACGATGTATAATCCACTGAGTATTAAACTTGTAGTTCCACTGCTTCTTTGTGTGGGATTATATAGAGTTTTTTCATCTGCTCTGTCAGAAGCGATTGCAGGAATAAATTAATTACACTTCAGCTGCCCTGCAACACCACAGAGTTGCATGCAGAGCAGAAATGTGCAATGCATGGAAACAATTGACTCAAGAATACACACACACTGACAGAAGCAATCGCATGACAACTGTCAAAATGAAAATTCAGGTCATCGGTTTTGGGATGCGGTCCAGTACTGCCTATATGCAGCACGGGCCCTTTCCCTTGGAACGCGTAGGTGGACAAGGTGTAGGCTGATGATGTTCATTACTTTTCTTTCTTCAAGTCTTCAAGCACTCCCTTACTGATACTATGTATACCCGCAGCTGCCAAATATGGCACAATACTGAGAGCGTATATGAAAAAGATATGATAAGGGTGACAGGAACATTAATATATGTTCGAGATTTGGTTTAGCAGTAAAAAAAAACGAAATATTTCATAGTTACTTGACAATATTGTTTCACAGCTTTTAGGGCCACCACCACCCACTGGCTAAAGGTCAGCGAGTGTGTGCATCCTTTCTGCAAGTGACAGCCAGCATGTCACCAATAAAGCTTCCCTCGGGGCTCGGCTTAAACCTTTTTCTTGGCTAAAATCTCACAGGGACAAAAATAAATGAAATCAAATTCCCAGAATGAGGGGAAATGTGGCTGTGAAATGTGACTGACTTGATGAGTCCATTCACAGCCTGCTTACAGAGAGAGACGAGTCTCGGGGCCTCAGGTCTGACGAGATAAAGCTGATGATGGTTGCTGTTTCCCGTATGTTTACCATCACGGGCACAGGCCAGGCTGGAAGAGGCCGGAGAGTGGAAGCCTCCGGCCTCTAAAGATCATCAGCGAGGGAAGAGAAAGAGGGAGCAGAGACAGACATGGAAATATTTATAGATATATCCAGTGTGTGTGTGTGTGTGTGCGTACTGTATTCAAGCTAGGCTGCCTGCAGACACCACGCGGCTCAGAGCAGATTCACAGTGACAGTTGCTGATTAGTCAACTTACAGCCTCCCAACACTGAGGCCTCCACACACGCATACACAGCTGCACTGCAGTTCATTTGAATAAATCCCTCTGTTATTGACACAAACATTCAAAAGACACTGACACATGTAAACAAATGCATACTTGTAATAACCAAGAACAGCTCGTGTAATGACTGATCCTGACGTCTGCAGCCGCGTCTGCACAGCATACAGGAAGTGTGTGTTTCGACAGATGCTCATGGTTGATGTGGTTTCCAGGTTGGTGTGGTAACTACCTTGAGAAGATAAACTGGGATGTTGCTGAAGTCCACTGGGAGTTTAAGGAGGAAACGGGCTGAAAACTCTCCTGTCTGGAAACACACAAAACAGAAGTGGAGAGTATCAGAAAAATGAAAGACACAACATCAAATAAATTCAAAATGAAATTAAAGCTTTATATAAACAAGTTTTATTTAAGTTTCTCATAAAATGTCCCGCTGCTCCCAGATTGTTGGTAAACATTTTCCAAATCAAAATCTCATACTAAACCGTACCACAATAAAAACATGACAATGCTTTTAATGTTCATGAATCAGGATTTACAGGAAGACCAGAGTTTTAAAATAGTAGAAACCTGCTTTAACCTTGGTATCCATCTTGGACTAAACTTCAACAAGTAGTTTAGTCCAAGATGGAATAACAAGTCTGGATTTGTACAAGCTATAAGCTATACGAGTTACACAAGGAGAGTACTGTTTTTAACAGAACTTAAAATTCTTAAAAATTCTTGAACTGTTTTAGTTCCCGATATAAAGAAACAAAACATGATCGAACATTAACAAATTAAAATTTATTATGGTCTGACCTAATACCAGATTACCTTTAAATAGATGGTGTTATATATTTTATCTTATAGCACAATCAAGTACTCATGTTACCTTCAATTGTTATAAAAATTCTCTACATATCAGACACAACTTAAAATAAATTTGACTTTGACATTTGACACATTGAAATTGGCTGCCACGGAAGATTAAAGTATTTCTCAAACATCCATGAAAGAATCCAAGCTCCAGGTACGTTTGTAATGAAGGAATAATATAGTAACATGATATAAAGCTCAACAAAGTGAATTTTACATAATGCCCCTCTCTTAAAATTTTCTCTTAAGATTTTTTCAGGAGATTTTTTTTTTCCATAAACGGGCCAGGGTATGGCCTCTCTAGTGTGTGCATGTCATGCGGACACAAGAATCTGTCTGATATCAATGTATTTATTTTTTGCAACCAGTGCTTATGTTTAGTCCTCAAGTGTTGCAACCAGTACTTCTTTCCATTTGATTTGCCATTTCCAATAACAGATCAACATTACCATGGTGACACGACAGCACACATCAAGGTCCAAGACCACCTATCAACAGACACGGTGATGGCCAAGCTCAGTTAGCAGACTCTCAGATGTCTGTCCATCCCACTCTGTAAGGGCCACTGCTATTTAACAAGCAGCACAGAAGGAGTTTAAGTTTTCAACACCGTTAGAGGGAAAAGGTTTTTCCTGATGTGAAAAGGTACAGGATATGTCTAAATAACAATGAAAAATCAGCCTCAGAAAAGAATGAAGCACAAACTCAAACTTAATAAGAGAAATATAGAGTTTGCTAATGAAGGAAAAAATATTTCTACCAAAAGACTGCATTAGTCTGGTGCTTAGAAGTGAAGTTTTAGCAAAAACATTTGTCAGATTAACTGCAAAATAGTTCTTATTGATTTTTTTGTCACATAAATTAATTGTAGGTTTATTAAAGATGACACATATTGCTTATTTGATTTTTTTTAGGTAAGTAAATGTCAATAATGCAGCATATTTTGTCTTACTTGATTTCATATTTATTAAAATACAAGAAAAGATTACAATAAAACTACAGCACATATATTTGAGAGAGAAAGAAAAAGGAGAAAAGTTAAAGAAATTCAGGAAATACAAATTAATATTAATCTGCTCTTTTTCTTTAATTAAAATTAAATGTGACCAATTCTCTCCAGTCTTCTTGACCGGGAATTTCTGTCCTTATGCAGCAAGACTCTGCTGAAAAACATTGATAATCACCATCTAATATCCTTAAACATATATTCTCTGAAGCTTTTCCAACACAGAACTTCACCAGTTGGGTTTTGTGGCTTCCTTTTCTCAGAATTGTTTTTGTTACAAATTTATACATAACGACACATGTGGCCAACATCAGATAACAGCGATTTAAAGCAGGAAACAAGAAGTCTTATGACACAATTGTTCCTGTTGATTGTTTTTAAATTTCTTTTAGATTGTAATCCTGCAATATTACAAAACAAGAGTCATATGACAATTGCGACATTTTGTTGTCCGAGGACAGCATTACTTTAGTTTAATTACATGTGACTTATCTTTCTTTTACTTCAGCATCTTTTTTTTCTCATAACAATCCTGCTAGATATATATAAAAGTTCTTACCCAGCTGTTTTTCCGTCCAGCATAAATCTCCAGGTTCCGTCCGTAGCTGGGATCTTCCAGCAGGCTGTCGTACTCAAACAGGAGCCGGGAGCTCTCGCGCAGGCGCTGGCACTGGTACTGATGGTACTGCTGGATGAGCTCCTTCACCAGCTGAAGCAAACTCTCTGGGTTTCCAGCATCCCAGTGGACCAAGTGCTGGAGAAGACATCAAAGATGGGAAAAACAGAAAAAAGAAAGGAATTAAAGTTGTACTATAGTGTAAAGTAAATGAGCAAAGAGCGCTGTCTAGGCCTTTTCATGATCGATTAGAGCAAAGCAGGCAAGACATTTTTTTAAACTGCATATAGTGCAAATTAAACTCAACTGTATGCACCTAAAATTTATTTTTTATACTGAACTACTTGTTTCAGATATTTTAACTCATGGAAAAGCAACTTTAGTGTGTTATAACTATAAGGAGCAGAAAATAGTCCTGTTGTAGCATCCGGGAAAAATATGGTAACTAAAAACAAATGTGTCCCAGAAGGAGGAAGAAAAGTCTTATTCCTATTAAAAGAGCATAAAGGAAGCAGGCTGTGCTGAAGGATGTCCTGATTTACGTTGATATGGAAAAGTACTGAACCATCTGACTCCAGCTGTAAACAGCAGTGATATTTATACTGTGGATAATTTACTGTCAAATGAAAGGCTTAGAAAGAAATTTATCAAGTTTTAATTTTTGTTCCTAAAGATGAACAATCTATTCATGAATGAAATGTTAAAAATGTTTATTATATGTAAACAATAATATTGTGACAAAAAATATTGAATGACTTTGCTCTTCTAATGTTACTCTCAAAGTGCCTGCAATATATAGGAATTATTTTCAAATCAGGGTAAAAAAAAGCACTGTTCATTTTTACATGTATATAACACAGTTTGAGTCTTAACTCCATTTAAAACAAGACAAAAATTCCAATTTTGCCACACATCAAAATTTTTTGAGGTTATTGTTGTATTTCTACTGTGCTGTATTTTAAAAATCTGAGAGTTTTCCCTTCTTTCGGCTCCAAACATGTCCACAGTCAAGACAATGTCAAGTACTTGTGATGTAACATTATAAAACAATGATTAAAAAAAAAAATTGTAATGCAAAGGGGGAAAACAAATAGCCCAATTAGGGAGGAACCTTTAAAAAATAAAACAAGTGAAATTAATTAAAGAGATTATGATTAACATAAATGAAGTCATGTTGTCGTGGGCACATTGTCCTGACATTTGCTTATTTGCATCCTTCAGCCAAAGCTACAATTAGCAGTGAAGTTACTATGGATTGAACGGATCTCATTGTTCAAATGTATCAGTCAGAAGAATTAGGATATACGATAAAAAGACAAGGCCACAAACTATATAAAGAGACAAAAGAACCAGAAAATAATCTCCAATAGTTTATGGTAAGCACTGTTTGTGATCTACCATCTTCATAAAGAAGTGTTCCAAGAGAAAAGCCTCCTTTTTCAAAGAAAGCATCCAGACCTATCTAAATTCTCCCAAAGCCTTGTGGATCTGATCTGATTAAACCAAATTTGAACCTCTGGTTATGTTATCAGGTTTATTATAAGGTTTGTCCAATTCTAAAATGTTTGTTGGGCTCAACACAAAATGACACATTGCCAAAAGAACAGAGTTTGCAGAGAGATCATTAAAGGTTTAGGTTTTCCAAGCCAGAGTTCAGAACAAAATTGTTAGAAAACATCTATCCTCAGAAGAAGAGAGCAGATGTCAGAGTGCCAATCTTTAATAAAAGTTAAAGATTGCTTCAGGATGTGTACACTTATTGATTAAATGTATAGGTTAAATGCCCCACTAAACTTTAGAAAAGTTTTGAAACTCTTTATTACAGACAACTAACATTTTATCAGAGGTGTTCCAGATTCACTCTGTGTCAAATGATAGAAAGGAGAAACTGAATGACATTTCTTGGAATTATAGGTTTGCAATGAGACCTAAAAATGAAAGTGACTTCTCCCTCAATTCATTCTGAAAGTAAAGGAGTGTTTTCTAACTAAACGAGCCTTGTAAATCTGATAACATAAGCATCTTGGCAAGGTAAATGTGTAACTTGGCTGCACACAAGCATAAAAAATGAAAACCGGTCTAAGCAAAAACCAGGACATTTAAATACACATCCGTTCAGTGGGAGGATTAATTGGGGTGGGAATTAACCATTAATACCAGCTACATTTAGATGACAAAAGCAGGATGTTTCTGACTTGCAATAGCTTGTCTCCACAACTGTCTGTCTGCAGGCCTGTATCAGCCCAAAGGAGAAAGCTCCTATTGTTTCAGGAGGGATTGGTGGCAGTGGCAAGGGCAGGCCAAAGAGAGTCGGTGACCTCATCATCCTGGTCCACCAGTAGTTACCAGCAATGCCTGGATTCCCGAAACGAAGGGGGAGAGACGCAAACAAAGATGGGCATTGTCCAAAAGAAGCAGTCAGAGCCCCCGGGCAGGAGCGAGCCGAGACCGAGGAAGTGCTGTGTCAGGATTGTGACAGAGAATATCAGCAAAACTCCTCTGAGGAGGACGAGAGCGAGGAGGGAGGGATCCGAGGTGGGAGAGGGAGCAGAAACAACACTGCAGAGTTCAGGCAAGTAGGCCAAGGCCAGACGGAAAGTGGGCCGAGTCTCTGCACGTTTGCTGTCTCTGACGGGTAAATTATGAAACCGTAGCTGAAAAGAAGTGGAGAATAATGTTTCAAGCTATAGCTGTGATGCACAGGGCTGATATGTTCCCAACAGGACAAGTGCTGTTGAGAAAAAAGAAGAGGAGCATGATTTGTGGGTGTGAGGACAGCACAGCAGTATAAACACTTCATGGGTAATTACAGCTAAAGTCTCCACACGGTTAGTGGTTAAAGTGAGCTGCTCCAGTGGCCAATGACAGAGAGCCTGGGCTTGTGTGGTGCTGCTCCCACATCAAGCAGATTGTTTTCCAGGAATAAATGAAGGCCACTAAAAATATGTTTCAAGCAAACTGAAACAGCAATTTATTGTGCCAACAAAGTAAAGACGAATATGATGAAAAGTCCTCTCATAGCAACAGCAAAGGACGGAAGATCATTAATGATTAGTTTCCTTATAAATGCATGACCGTATGGTTCTTCTATTCATTTTCTTTGAAAGGAAAATTCCAAGGGCAAAAAATAGAGATCATGTGACTCCATGCATTAAAGTGATTTGCACAATAGATCAGGGGTGCCCAAGGCCAGTCTTTGAGAACTACCACCCGGTAACATTTAGATGCATCCCTCCTCCAACACACCTGGATGTAATAGCTGAATTCTCTCAGCAGCCGTCATCCAGCTCAGGAGAGACCTGGTAAGAAGCAGTTCATTTGATTCAGGTGTGTTGGAGCGGGGACGCATCGAAAAGTTGCAGGAAGGCAGCTGTCTATGACTGGACTTGGGCACACCTGTAATGCAAAGGTATAGTAAATCAGCTTCAATGTGGGTTATTCTCACATGTAACCCAGCAATGTAACATGTAATACTTTATCAAGTCCCTGAGAGGAAATGAGCAAGGGACTCCGAAAGGACACACAAACTGTCGAAATTGTTTTCACCTGGGAAGATATTTATGGTTTGGCAAATGATCCAAGAGGGCATCACAAACTGTGGATGTGCCTTGAGGTCACCTAGAGGCAAGTTTGGAGTAAAGAGACATATACAGTAGATCCTACTGTAGTTTTCTGTGTTGTTCCATTTGTAGCAAACTAAGCTGAGTGTTACCAATATATCAAGGAGTGGTTATGGCTTTAAAAGCTACTTACAGCTTTTACTCACATAACTAATTATTGTTGTTTGAAACAATAAAAAAAAACAACTGAAAACCAGCTTACTTTTCCTATGCTTGATGTGTTTATGAGCTGAAAATAGTGGATGTTCTTTTTTTAATACTGTAATAAATACATATAAAACCCATTTTTTTAGTATTAGACCTTGCAATCACCAATTGGAGTTGACAGAAGGTAAAATGGCTCTTTTACCTTGATGCTAGATGGAAAAGTTCACAGTGGCTGAATCAAATGTTGGGACCAGAAAGATGTACACAACTCCAGAAGCTAACTGTGCAAATTCAGTCATAACAAACTTTATTGCATAAATACAACCATTCAATGAAACTTTTCCTTCAGTGTAGCTTTGGAGGGAATCAAAATGACAAAACCCTACAGCTGTGTCACAAAAAGGGCACCGGAAAGGCCAACAACAGGAGAACGTAACAGTTGTTTCTTTCATGCTGCTCTGAATGTTTGGATTTTCTGTTAACAAGGTAGAGCCTGAAAGCTGAAGAAAACATTGGTCAAACATAAGAGGTAAAGAAAATAAGGAGCAGTGAGGAAAGAGAAGCAGCACTCATGCAGTGCGAGCGTGGCCGTTTGCAGACATGTGAGTCTGTACAGACTCTTCGCTGAATTGATTTTGCACGCTCTGCTGAAGGCTGTGTATGCCAAAACAAATCTATGTGTTATTTTATCTTTTTTTCCTACATGAATAAAATAAGCCCTGCGGAAAATGTACAGATTTGATACATGAATATACACAAAAAGATGCTATAGTCACAATCTGAGCAGTTTGAAGGCTGAGATTTAACGTTTGATGAAAGGAAGTGAAAAGGAAAATCCATCTACAAGGCCTTTGGATCCGTCAGTTTGGAAGAAACCGCTTTCTTAGGGCTTTAACCACAGGGGGTAAGTATCACAGGCCCCAACAATAGTCCCCAGTTCAATCTGGACCTTGTAATCCAATTATTTTGTCACAACGCACTAGCTAAACCTGTGTCAGATGTTTTAAGCACTACCTTGGCTGATGATAAAACACGTCACTTGAAAAAATAAACCACTGATACCTTCTATTTCTTTGAAAAAGAGTGCACATCTTTAAGAGCAATTTCTAATCGTATTACCAGAAGATATTAGGATTTGATTCATTATCAATGTTAAAAACTGCATATTATAAATATAGTGGATTAGCATTAGCGGGATTTTCCATCTTGGGTATTCATAGAGCAGTGAGTCGAAGTTGTTGATAAACAACAGTCGCGAAGCCAACATCGACATAAATATTACAAAACATCGTTCCTTTTGAAAAGGAAAATGCTCTCGTTGCCTATTGATTTATTCAGTTAAATTACATTCCTCCAGATTAGACAGACTTAATGTTTTGGGTCTTACGCTAATACACAAAAATACAAATTAACCATTTATGTTGTATTTTCAAGCACTCGACGTTAATTTTTTCGAACTTCACTCTGGGATTTTGATAAATAATTTGCATGGTTGGCATCTTGGTCAAAATTATTTGTAAAAAGTGAAAATGAACATTAAATGTTTAAAACATTAGCCAGGATTTTTGGGAAAACATTAGTTGGTGCAAAATTAAGTTCATCCACCTATGACTAGACATAGAACTAGATAGAACAGTTTTGTTTAAAACCGTAGAACTAAATGTACACTCTCTCAATGATATGGTCAAAATCGTAAGAACATAAAAAGCAGTTCTAGAATATGTAAACATGAAATAAATTAAACTATTGTTTGATATGTTTTCTGTATCATTCGGATACAGCTTTGGAAATTCAAGTTGTGCTGCTTTTCCTTTTAAAGAAGAGATGTTCTTCTGGCATTTTTGTTTACAGTCACACACTAATATTAAGCATGCTTTCCCAGGCCTTAGACTATACGATGCAGCTGATATTTTGGTAATTTCTCTTAGCATCGGAATGAATTTACTGCACCATTTACTACAGCATTCAGTGGCAACTGTCTTTATTAACATATGTTATGGTAAGGGCTATTTACTTTTTATGTATTTACCTTATTGGTAAATAAATACTAACATGGATAACATTTGATCTCACCTAAAGGTAAATAAACGTAATTTTTTTCCCAAATCAGTGCCATCTTTTCAGTGATTTCTTATGGAAACTATATGCTGATTGAATAATTCAATAAGAGCAGCATCTTCCTTTAAGAACAAAATGTACTCCTAATTTGGGCACTGAATAGACCTAAGTTGACAGAATTATGTCTTCCTCTGCCATGCGTCTGTATCATCTTCGATCCAATATTTATCTTAGGCCAATGAGAGAGAGACTGGCATCTGAAATTGCCAGAAAATTATATAGGCCAAAAGAAGATATTTGTTTTTAACGTCTTTAATGTGATTTTTATAGATGCTGGCAACCTGATCCAATAAACCGCTGTAGACTTGAAAGTGCAAGGCATTAAAAACTCCCAAGTATTAAATTAATCTCTGTTAGTCTCTAATTCAAGTGTGGGCTCACACCCTGTTTTGCCCCCAGAGAGTGCCAAGTGTAAGATCAAGCTAAATTGCTCTTGTCATGTGTTTAAGACACTTGGCATTCTCAGCCCAGCATTTTTCACTGCGATCTGAGCGGCTTGTGTCCAACGCAGCAGAACTTGGTGACAGAAATAGCACTTTTCTGACTACTTTTACTCAGGTTCTGACACCTCCTCAGCCTGAGATCAATCCACTGTGAGGGGTTGACAGGAGGGTCCCATCTTTTTCCTGGCACTTGCATCCCTTATTTTTCCCTGTCCATCAGCTGGTGTTTCAAAATTACAAGACCCCCTTTCCATCAGCCTTCTCTCCTGGCTAACAATACCCTGCCCATTAAGAGCATTCCCAGACCTGTCAGGGAGCCCTTCCAATAATAAACTCCAATAAAAGCTGGAACACATTATTCCCTGAAGCAGGAAGGAAGCAGGAGTAACAGTTGGTACACTATGCCCACTATGACAATAATCTAGCTTTATGGGCCATCTGAGGCCCTTTGTTAGAACAGTAACATGGGACGAGCCGGAGTTGTAGATAGGAAGCACTCACCAATGTTTGGCATTTAGAATCGCCAGGGGTGACGTGAAGCCCGGACAGTTTCCTTTTTCAATATGGAAGAGCGATTAAAATGCCTTAGTCTCCTTGTTCATTGTGGGAGTTATCCTGAAAGCTTGATTACCTTGTCTCAATGTGAAAAAACACTTATCCTACAAGTCTTTACCAAGGTTTGCTGATTAGGTCTGAAACATTTGCAGGTTTTCCTGGTTAAATTTCGGTAACACAAGGTAGTGACCGATCACCAAAAAATAATGGGCTTGAAACATAGGAGGTGATATTACTCCCTCTCCATTCATTTCATTTGGATCTTGTACAATGAGGTGACAATCGCTTGCCCTACTCCAGCCAAGAATTTCCCAGGTGAAATTCGTGCATGTGAAATTTGGAGTTTGTATACCTAAACGTGGACATGTGGTCTAGCTACATGGCAAAAGGAAGTTGAAAAATCAATAAAACTTTTATTGATGTCCCTTGTGTTGGGTTCACCATGAGTGGTGGAAAAGTTTTGCCTTTTCCATTAATAATACAAAGCCAAATTTCACCTTTGGCTAGAAATGTCATTATTGAGCTGTCACTTAGAGACAGGTTGAAGTCTTTTTCATAACTTCATTGCACTATGGGAAGCTGCTGCAACACTATTGTCTCTACTGTTTGCTAGAGACCTGAATAAGATTAGTGTAAAGCAGAGCTCTGCTTTATGGCAAGCCGACACAAGTACCATAGAGCTGTGCACCAAATCAGGAGGGTTAATTCCACAACTTTATACAATTGAACTCTCGTCATTAATCCACAAGTAGACATGACATACTGCAGTGCACTGAAACCCAACAGATCAGTGGAGAGAAGGATTGCAAGGAACTAAGTCTGGATCGATTGTCTTCTGCTGGACGCCCCGGGATAATGGTTGTTATACTTTAGTGGAGCCATATATTTTGACAGAAGTCACGCTACAGATGTGGCTTTTTTACTTTTACCAAACTAAGACATAGCATCATGTTCACAACTTTTCCAAGGTTATTGTTACTGTTTGTACAGAAATGTTTATAAAAGTCTAAACAAGACCTGAAGAATGACGGATACTAAGGAAATACCTTTTCAGTTAGGAATGCTAACGCAATAGGAGCAATAGTACACCAGTGAAAATGACAACCATGAAAGTTGCCATTGGGTTTTAGTACACAAGTGTTCTAAAGAGCTATGTCACTGTTTTAACATCTGTGGATAACATTTGCTCAGCTTTAGTTGAACGTTTTAAATACCCATAGCAGTCAAACCTACAATAAATTAATCTATACTTAAATCTAATATACAGGTAAAAGCCAGTAAATTAGAATATTTTGAAAAACTTGATTTATTTCAGTAATTGCATTCAAAAGGTGTAACTTGTACATCATATTTATTCATTGCACACAGACTGATGCATTCAAATGTTTATTTCATTTAATTTTGATGATTTGAAGTGGCAACAAATGAAAATCCAAAATTCCGTGTGTCACAAAATTATAATATTGTGTAAGGGTTAAATTTTGAAGACACCTGGTGCCACAAACTAATCAGCTGATTAACTCAAAACACCTGCAAAGGGCTTTAAATGGTCTCTCAGTCCAGTTCTGAAGCCTACACAAACATGGGGAAGACTTCAGATTTGACAGCTGTCCAAAAGGCGACCATCGACACATTGCACAAGGAGGGAAAGACACAAAAGGTTATTGCTGAAGAGGCTGGCTGTTCTCAGAGCTCTGTGTCCAAACACATTAATAGAGAGGCAAAGGGAAGGAAAAACTGTGGTCAGAAAAAGTGTACAAGCGATAGGGATCACCGCGCCCTAGTCAAGATTGGGAAAAAAACCCATTCAAAAATGTGGGGGAGATTCACAAGGAGTGGACAGCTGCTGGAGTCAGTGCTTCAAGATCCACCACCAAGAGACGCTTGAAAGACATGGGTTTCAACTGCCGCATACCTCGTGTCAAGCCACTGTTGGCCAAGAAACAGCGCGAAAAGCGTCTCACCTGGGTCATGTTTTCTGACGAAAGCAAATTTTGCATTTCCTTTGGAAATCGAGGTCCCAGAGTCTGGAGGAAGACAGGAGAGGCACAGGATCCACGTTGCCTGAAGTCTAGTGTAAAGTTTCCACCATCAGTGATGGTTTGGGGTGCCATGTCATCTGCTGGTGTCGGTCCACTCTGTTTCCTGAGATCCAGGGTCAACGCAGCCGTCTACCAGCAAGTTTTAGAGCACTTCATGCTTCCTGCTGCTGACCTGCTCTATGGAGATGGAGATTTCAGGTTCCAACAGGACTTGGCGCCTGCACACAGCGCAAAATCTACCCATGCCTGGTTTACGGACCATGGTATTTCTGTTCTAAATTGGCCAGCCAACTCCCCTGACCTTAGCCCCATAGAAAATCTGTGGGGTATTGTGAAAAGGAAGATGCAGAATGCCAGACCCAAAAACGCAGAAGAGTTGAAGGCCACTATCAGAGCAACCTGGGCTCTCATAACACCTGAGCAGTGCCAGAAACTCATCGACTCCATGCCACGCCGCATTAATGCAGTAATTGAGGCAAAAGGAGCTCCAACCAAGTATTGAGTATTGTACATGCTCACATTTTTCATTTTCATACTTTTCAGTTGGCCAACATTTCTAAAAAATCCCATTTTTGTATTAGCCTTAAGTAATATTCTAATTTTGTGACACACGGAATTTTGGATTTTCATTTGTTGCCACTTCAAATCATCAAAATTAAATGAAAAAAACATTTGAATGCATCAGTCTGTGTGCAATGAATAAATATGATGTACAAGTTACACCTTTTGAATGCAATTACTGAAATAAATCAAGTTTTTCAAAATATTCTAATTTACTGGCTTTTACCTGTATAGCATGATGTCTGTTAAGTTGCAAGTGTTCTTCTAATATTGTTTAAAACACAGTTTTTGATTTGTGAAATCATGGAGTATATGTTCAAAGTGGAATTAACCAGTTTAGCCTTAATCTTTTGCATTTTTCAGGGTTAACCTGATCTGAGGTATAGCAAAACAAAAAACAACACACACACACACACAAAGAAAACTCTGGAATTACTTTTTTGTTTGGTCTTTCACAAACATAATAGAAAAAATCCTCACACCCAGCTAAGTTTTGAAACCAAAGTAAAAGAAGAAAATACAGTTCAAGTTTTTCTTCAAAACAAGCTCAGACCAAGTCTGAAATAAAAGTATCTAAAACTTTCTACCCAAAGATGATAAAGTTGAGGCATAAAAATAGAAAATGTGAAAAGACAAAATAAAAAAACAACCTCACCAAGTGTTAAAAATCTTGACAGATCAAGACTGATTGATCTGTCATGATGATTTCACATCATGAGATTTCATGAAATCAAAATAGCTACACAAGGAAGGTGCAGCAACAAAGACATGATGGTGTTTTATGTTTGTCTTCCTATTCTTAAACCAAAAAAAGGAAAAATTAATGTACATGAAAAATAAAAATTTGACAAAATTAAGCAAGTTTGTGTATACACAGTGTTTTCAATCTCCAGACTGTTTCTCATCTCTCTAGTTCAGAATTGCAAGATGGATAAGTGGGAACACGTTTGTAGTCATGTAGTGAGGCCATCAAGGTTAATCTCGAGTATCAGGCGCAAGCTTATGCAGCCTGAGAAGCATGCTAAACGCTGGGAAACTCCCAAAACGTTAACTGCCTGCATGCATCGCTGGGCAAGTCTAGACCAGAGCAATGATATGCTGCACACAAAGAAAAGGGACAGAGGAGCAGACAAATGGTAGGATCGGGTGAGTAGAATCTAAAAAAGAAAGGTGCAGTTAGAAATAACAGCTCTTATGTGCTGCACACTTAACTCCTTACTCATTATAGAAGAAAAAATAGTTTGAGGTGAGAATTGCAGTTTATTTGGTTTAATTTAGTCTCATTAACAAAACTAACAGAAAACTAGAGGAATACAATCCTTTAAATATTGACAAGTAAAAATCTTAACAACATAGCTACGCCGTTAGACATGTTGCTCCACAGGCGGTCCGATGTTTGATATTTCTGTGGATGACCAGAGTCCTGCACATGCTTCCTACACATTTTCTATATTGAAATTCCATACTTTGTCATTTTCAGCTGATTGACACAAATGTTTATAAAGAGCTTCTACAAAGTAAACTTTATTCCTATGCTCCAAAAGCCATGCATAGCTGTGTTCTAAAGCATTTAAAGAAGGTAAAATGTCAGGATTTTACATATTGCACGTGCAACACGTTGCAGGCTTGTTTTCAATTTTTTTTACCTTATCAGTTCCTTAAGTCACAAATATTTATGTATTGAATTTCTCATCATTATAGTTCTGTTTCTAAAATTTACATTTTATATTTCAACAGATATAGTACAGAGCAGAATGTAGAAACATCAGAAGCATTTTCCACACTTATTCTGGTATAAAAACCAGGGTTCCAACCCATTTTTCATGTTAAACTTTGTAGTTTGAAATGTTTAGTTTTAATTTACTTTTTAGCCCTTTTTAAAGTACAAAAAGAAAAGTGTTTATTTCACAATGGCTAAGTTTTAAATATGAAACATGCACAAACTGGTTAGTATGTTGGAACGTCCCCTTAAATGTCACTGATCCACCTGGGAGGCATAACACAGGTCTAGAACACAATTTCCACTGGACTTTCCTAAGATCACAAAAGGTATCTGCATCAGATGTTTTTTTAGTGGTATCTGATCAATGTGTTTAAACTTAGATTTAGACTGAGAAGGAACATAAGCGCAACATTGCTTTGTATTTACTTTATAACTAACTGCTATCTAAAATCTTCCCTCAACACCACTAAAGAACCAAAAGTAACACTTGTATCGCAGTTTGAGCATCATTGGGAATAAAGTGTGGAAATTCAAATATTTTTCCATATCCAAAATACCTATGTCCCATTCCATTTTTTCTCAGACTGTTTTGTATGCAGGAGCCCTGTTTTTATATGAATAGCTGTCAGAAAGCAACGACTCAATAAATTTACATGTACTGTGTAAAACCACGGAAGTCCTGCGCTAACCTTTTATGGCTTCATATGCATCCTGTGTTGTTATTGCATCACCTCTAACTCATCAAACACGTGGGTGTGTTTGGGAAGCTTGCAGCAAATTAAGTAAGGGAATGGGTGGTGAGAAGTCATGATTACATACCAGTGTATAACAATCACAAACTGGTTTTTGTTAATTAAAAGAAAATGAAGAGAAGCTCCATAATTACCATACCAATACATGCTGTAGCATGCGTCCAAAACACAAAACTTCAACAACAAACAGTTTTCCAGTCAGATTTGATCAAATGAGTTGCACTTTATGCAAATTCTTGTACAGAACATTGCATCAGTGCTGTCATCACTTACTGACAATGGACTGCATGATGCAACATTATCTGCGTAGTAGATTTAAACTAGTACTGCTCTCCACCTTTCCTCCCTTCCTGCCTCGACTGTTTCTCACTTCCTTCTTCTCTCTCTGGTCATTTTTCCCTGTAACCCGTGGGCAGAGCTGTTCTGGTTCTTTCCTGTCATCGCTTTGGTTAACATATGTTGTTAAACCAACTCCTCTTCGTTGTGAGAGAAAGTTGGCTTGGGCTACTGGCTGATATAGGGTGTGATGTGACTGACAACTAGAAGGGGAGAAACTGTTCTTAGAAAATATCTGATGAGAAAAAAAAATGTTGAACCAGGTCAAAAAAAATCTGTGTTCTAACACTGAGTCATAGCATTTTTATCCAAGTTTCTCACCAAAACCACATCTACTAAAGATGTAAAAAGCACAGATGCTCACCAGCTTTTAAAGTGCAGCCTCACACATATAAATGGGAACATTACATCAGGATAATCATTTAGTTTAAAGGCAAAATCCACAGCACAAAACCTTAGTCATTAAAGCATGTGCATCAACCACAGTAACAGTTTTAGAGTTTATCCCCAATATTTTCCCCTAACCTGTAAAAAGTATGTAGTAATCTTCGGAGATAAGCAAGGTGATGTCCCAAAAATCATTTCTTTCTTTACACAGTTTAAGATTAACAGCTGCTTTTCATTAAGCTACAAGTTACCCACAGTGCTCTTTAAGCTTATAAACTCACCCTTCTCTAATGACTCAATCAAAATTAATTTATTGCAGTTTTATTGTATACTAAGTAGAACGGGTGCAGTTTTGCCGTTTTCTGGCTGATGACTGATCTTTAAAAAGTCTGACCCACCGACTATTATTTTGGCCAATACTGATTTGTTTGTGCTAAATATAGTGACAAATTTGTTAAGTTGGCAACAGAGGGGTGCCTATTGTTAACGGCACATGTGCAGACATGACCTGGTGGGCAGGTATGTTAGTCTCACTCTCTCACAGCAGAGCAAAATGGGACAGTATTTACTTCTGTGAATGTAAATACAATCAGTGGATAGGATTGGTTTCCCCTGCAAGTATCAGTCGATCACCAATCATCCAAAATTAAGGAAATCGGGCCGAGCGATTGGTGCCATCCCTACTAAATAGCATACCACAAAATAATGCAGGGTTTCTCTCTGAAATGTAAAACAGATTAGGCCTGACATTAATCTCTTGAATTATTTTAAGGTCTTTTTCTCTTAAATCCAAACAATTAATTTTATTGGATTTTTTGTAAACTTTTATAATACCACTGTAATATATATATAGATATATATATGTATATCTATCTATCTATCTATCTATCTATCTATCTATCTATCTATCTATCTATCTATATATATATATATATATATATATATTTAATATGTTATTTAATAATACGTTTGCCCTACTCAAGCAAACGTAGATAAAACGATTGTAAGTTTTATCTATTTTGAATCATATGAAAAAAATGCTCACCAAGAGAAGAACTAACTAAAAAGATGAAACTCTTTTTGTCCATGTAATTTCAAATATTTCATGTTTGCCAAATATAAGACTGAGCTGAAAATAAAAAAATAACCCTCCGTTTCAAATTACAACTGTGTAATGAATCTGTTTCTGATACACCCTTCATTTCAAATGGAAACTGGGTTGAAATAAATGTATTGTACAGTTGTGAGTTTTCTGATTTAAATTTATTCAGTTAGATATAAACATTATTTACACAAGAAAAGGTGATTATAATGGGATGAAGCAAAATGGGCTCCTTTCTTAAGATCAGTTCAATTGTACATATTCTGGACACTAACACGTGTCTTTGATGAGTTAAAACTAAATCTTCCACAAAAATATATTTGGAGGAAAACATAGCAGAAAGATATATCTAAGTTCACAGAGTGCATTCACTCTGTGTGTATATAAAAAAAATATTGTGCTTTGTTTGTTCAATAGCCCCTGGGTATCGTCTCTTTAGACGCTAATGCGTAGCACTTGTGTCACTGTGTTGACAACGAACCCTTACAGAGACTACAAACCTTCATTTATCCTTGCTTAATCTAAGTACTACTATACTTTAGATCACTTTTGCTTTTTAAAAAATAGCACTGATGTCTCTGGATAATTATTTTGTAAGTTTCAAATATAACTGACAATTTATGGCGGACCTCAAGAAGTTAAGTGTGAACCAAAGCACGAAACAGATAAAAAAGATTCTAAGTTTTATCTATTTTGAATTTTATCAATTTTTTTACCACAAAGGCTGACTTTGTCATGTGATTTATTGATTACTTACATTTCCAGAGTAGATACATTTTTATTAGTTTTTTATGGAAATTAAAAAAAAAATACTTCTAGTAACTTTGCAAATTTGGTCTTCAGATTAAAAATACACAGAGGGCATTTGATAAATCAGTTTAATCCTGATATATGGGAGCCGTACAGCCTTAAGCAGGATGCTAACATAAAGAATAATGCTGGTAAAGTGGCATATGACTTTCACCAGGGACAACATATAATCAAAGCCATGCAGCGTGTGAGGCCTGACATGAGTGACCATCTATAAACAAAAGAAACTCAGAGGTGGGCAGCAATGGTGGCCAATTACCCACAGTCCAATCTGCTGCTTCCAGTCAGCCTCTGCAGTACAGCAACTAACAGTCAACCTCTATAAATGTCTTATTCCTTTGCTCATGGAACCGTTCTGCAGTAAACGGTTTATTTGTGGGACATGTGGCCTCTCATCATGCAGCTGGTGTATTTAGGTCTCTTTTATCCCCCAATGCATTAAAGTTTGAGCCTTAAAAGGACTATTTTGACCCATAATTGTTTTTTGCTGCCTAAGTAGTTTAAGTTAGAACAATGTGATCGTTGAAGACCAGAAAAGGAAAGATACTCATTGGTCTGATAGCAGATTTAATGGCATCTGATATTGTTCTGCTTTATTAAAATGCTTTCATTATTTAATCATCATCATCATCATCATAAGAAAGTTGCACTACAAAGCTTTAAACATCCAAATTGAAAATGTTGGAAGACATTTTTTCATTGGATAAATTAAAACCATTTTTATTAATGATCTTAAGAGGAACAGTGTGTAATAAGTACTGGCAACTAAGCTGGACATAGCAGCTGTCTGAAATGCTATTTACCTTCTATCAAGCAAGAAGCTAGCTCATATGAGTTGGCTAAATATCACACTAAAGAAAAACAAGTAACGTTGATAAGAGCATATTTTGAACCTCGGTTGTTTATTCATTTACAATTAACATCCAAATTATTCATACTTCTGTCAAAGTCAGATTTAAAATTGGTTTCTTGCAGTAGATGAGACATCTCTCAAAAGATTAAAACAAAACTATGGAAAAGGAATAATTATTTGGAATAAAAACTAAATGTTTTAAATAAATGGCTCACATAATCTTTAAAGCAATCAAACCCTTCTTATAATTGCTGCCCAGCTTTTTGCATGTCTCCACTGGTATTTTGATGGATTTATTTTTGGTAGTAAGCTCCAGGGCCTCCTTGCCCTCAGCTAAATCTTTAACTCCACCCACAGATTCCCTATCAGATTTAAGTCAAGACTGGCTGGGGTTCTCAAACATGTTAATATCACTTCCAGTCAGAACAAAAACATGTTGTTAACAGATTAAAATATTACTATAAACCTAAATCTGCCCCACTTTGATAAATATTGATAAAGCATCTGCACTGAATCAAATTAAATAGTCTGCTCAGTGTAAAAAAAGAATTTAATAATAATAAAGGAAGAAATTACTACAAGCCCCACGGTTATAATGAGTGGAATGGTGGTCAGCTATCACTTGGCAAAACAAAACTACAAACCTTAAAAGCACTGACTAGATTCCACCATCTTTTTGAAGAAAAAATAAATAAATTTCAAACAGCTTATTACCCTTTCAGAGTGTCATGTGTTATATCCTGTCCCTCTCATGTAGCAACAACTCATTTCTCTGTCCAAACAGAAACATGGATAACAAACCTAGTCGAGTCCTGGTGACAGCAGGGAAAAACACAGGCCTAAACAGAGGAGCTAATGATACCCTTGGCTGGCTGTAAACAAGAGCAATGTTCTCGCTGAGACATCAAGAATTCCAGCAGCCAGTGACAGAAGACCTAAAATTAGCCTAATGTTTACCCCCGCTGGATGACAAAGGCCACAAACACACTGCCTGTGAGTCCTTCTTCATGTAGGTTACTCTCCAGTCAATAGAAGATTGTATCTTTAAGTGTTGATGCTTTAATTTTGAAAAAACCATAAAGATCTGGAATTTATCTGGTTTTAAAGTGAAACAGTCAGGGCTGGTGGTTATTCCCAGTAGATAAGGAATTGCTTGGAATCCACAGGTTTTCATGCTGAAAAGGGGATGTCCTTACTGAAACTCTACAGGAAAAAGAGAGGGGGAGGAGTGAGGGAGGATGATTTCAGGCGAAAAAAGCCAGGAGAAGAAAGATTATGAAAGCGTGAAGTGCGAAACACAGCGAGAGTATAAGTGAGAAAATAAACAAGTGATGGGCTGCCAAGCACTGGCTCAGCAGAGGTACTTCCCCTTATGTGCACAGCTGGATTTATGAGACGGTGAGCAATTCTGCCCTAGTCTTCTCCCAGACTCTGACACAAGCAGGGGAATTTAGCTTCACCGAGTTTGTCTGCTGCAAAAATAGCTCCGGACAGCATGGCAGCAGCCTCCAAAGAAAACACAAGTCAAATTTCCACTGAATACATACATAATTGTCTTCCTGCTAATATACTGGATCTATAGAAGGTGAAAAGTATTAACAGCTAAAGCTACATATCCCACTTCTTTCTGAAGGAAAGCCAAACACTTATTAAAACAAACAAATTAAAGAAATTCTCTTTTGGTTGCAGTTAATATAAAGTGAATAGTTCAATAAGAATGTGTAGAACCAACTGCCTCCTACAGAAACACTTTTGCAAGCAGTGAATGTACCAAACATAAGCTGTAGAAGATCCCAACACTCTTCTAGTGAAAGTTACTGAGTGAACAAGACTCGAAGTTGACCATGTGTAATATAATGGACGTGCTTAAAAATAAGAAACCAGAGGAATTGAAAGATGGTTCTGGAAAGGAAAGAGTTTTTCTACAGAAACATGCTAGAAGTTCATTGGGCCACAGAAGTTAGATGTCAGCAGATAAAAGGAAGCTGGACATATAACAACGTGCTGGACTGGGAACTTAGCCAGCACTTTTGAAATCTCAGTTAAATTACAGATATGCTAACACTGCAAGGAATACAGAGGGACTGTTTTGAGTTTCACTCACTGTGCTAATCAGCTTAAATGCAAAGATAAGATGCAAAAAAACAGAATGAATCATAATTCATTTTGTGCATTTCGAAACTTTATTAAAATCCTGTGTATCTGCAAAGCTTTGTAACAAAGATTGAGTTTTATCACACAAAGCATGATGTCACCTGTTCTCCCAAACCAACAGATATCTTTTTCCATCTCTAGAAACTTTTCTTAAAATCACAAGGTGCATAGATGTTTTCCAAGCATTACATCAGAACAGACCAAACACTCCTTAAGATAGATACAATTGAGAGACCATGTGCAGCCAACACTCAGTGTGCAGATGCTTCTATAAAACGAAGCAATTTTATTCACGATTCCAGCACTTCCTGAACGCCCAGAATTTCTCCAGTTACAAAGTAAGGCAGCATTCACAAAACCGCTTGAATTTGGCTAGTCGTTAAAATTTAAAAGTCATGCATACACCCTGCCCAGGCAAAATATATATTTGGTCAACTGATGGCTGCCAATGCTGGCCACACATAGTGTTATATAGATTTTAGTAAGCAAGATGCTAAAGAGAGAGAGTCATGGGATTGAGGAAAATAAAGATTACTCATAGGATTTAACAGCAATATCACAATCCCATGTTTTCCCTACCATCAAGTCCTAATCCAAGCTTAAACTTTACTTCACCAAGACGACCGCAACTTCTGCAAAAACATGATGATACATGCTCCCATTGTCTGTGAACCGTACAGCCATTCCTTATCTTATGATCATAGTCAGGTAAAAAAAAATAAAACAAAAGAAAACAACAAATTTTTGCCAATATGGAAATCTCTCCAAAATTGTCGAGACCTGTTTTCGAGTATTACAATCCTATGTGCAATGTTGTGGCATCTGACAGGCCTGTAAAATCACAGGCCTTTTATTACAATCATTCAGATTCAAATTATATGGCTGATCTGAAGCAGCACAAGTTAAAATGCAATAGCTTTTATAATTAAATGCAGGAATGTTTTCCAGTCTATGTTTGGCGGATAAAACCAGAGTGTTGTTTGGAGATGTAATAGACACACTAAGAGTTATTTGGTAGATTCAAGCTGAACATTTTAACCCTATAAACATGACTTGGAAACAGCAGAATCAAACATCACAGTGGGGGAATATGCCGATACTTCAATGGGATTTTATACAAACAATAAACCAACACAAAGGATTTGTAGACAAAATTCCAAGTGGTAAAGTTAAAAGTTTCTTTTCAACCATGAATTAACAATTAAGTATGCTTCCCAGACATATAAAACTTGTGTTACTGGCAGTAAAAATATCTTCTGGGGTTTTAGGAAATTTTTCACAAACACACACCACTAAACACATTGCTTCAGCTGACATGTTGGTACCACTAAAAGCAGCCCCAGTACTACCAGTGGTATGTGAACCATAATATGTGAACCATGAATGTAAACCTTTCCATTGCCGCTCTGAATCTCCACCACAGTATCCAGTCTGTTGCAGCCTCTAACAAGCACTTGGAAGATTATCCTGTAGTTAGCTCCATCTATCAATTCTGACCAAATTTTCAAGCTCCGATTAAAAAAAAGCATTCCTACAGCATGATGCTACTACCATCATGTGTCACAATAGATATGGTGTGTTCAGGATGATGTGATGCGTTAGTTTCCCTCCAAACTTACCGTTTTGCAAGCAGCTCACCTGCCAAGGTGAGCTACATATAATAATTATATGGTCTTAAAAGCCAACTGGTTAATAAATATTGACCCAGTCAGTCTCTTTGTTCATTCCTGCATGTGCACAAATTGCTTCGGGTGACATTTTCTGATAAAAAAAAAAAAAAAAAGATTCTTGGAGACAAATTTCAACAGAAAACAGATAAGAAAAATAAAGACGACACAAATACCAAAAATTTCAAGTATGTTTCCTGGAAGACGTCCATTAACATCAACATGAGAAGTGATTAAGACGTAAATTAGTGTTGAACCTGTATTAGTAATCGGTGTTCTCTTTCTTTCTCTTTCTTTTTCTTCTTTTGCTCTTTTCTTTGGTTTGTTATTTTGTTTGTATTTCCTTTAAAATTCTGTAAAGCACTTTGTATTGCCTTGTTGCTGAAAATGTGCTATATAAATAAAATTACCTTTACCTTTCTAGCAACAAAGATTACAGTGAATCACAGCTTTGAAGAAACAAACTTAAAGGAAGATCTGAAATCAAAACAAAGTTTATTGCGCTAAAAAAGACAAAAAGTTTGTAGAAGATGAAGGAAGCAAGAGCCAAACTGAGGTGCCAAAGGTGGACATTTTGTCAGAAAATATTTGAAGATTGTACTCACGGGTAGTTCAGAGGGTTCAGGGAGAAACTCTGCATCTTCACCAAAAATGAAATCTGGAGGTAACTCAGGATACTGAGCGTTGAAAATTATATCCCCTGAAACAACAGAGAAAACATATTGAATATTGAATAACTACTTTCTGTTGCATTTCAACTCCTTTAAGGATATTTTCAGTTAAAACAGTTACTGTATTTTTAGAGGAAGAATCTGATGGAAAATGGCACATTCTGGCAACATTCTGTTTGCAACATTCTGGCATTATTTGAACAATGTTTACTTTACCCTAATCTTCGCAAACATAATCATTTGTTATTTATTTATTTATGATCATTTTAGTGGGGCTGATATTTATTCAAGTCATAAATAAAGAAGTCATAATGCAAACAACTGGTATTCAGCAAACCAGGTAACAGAGTCAGGCATGAAAAGGAATGTGAGTGTCTGTGTGGATGACTGTGCAAACAGAGTCATGTAGTCTACAGGTGAGGAGGAGTAATCATGGGTGTATGAGGGGGAGGGGAGATTTTCTATGAGTGCCACTCCTTAAAAGGTAAATAAAGGTTAAGCAAAACTGTAAACTGAAGGAAAAGTCTTATGTGTTCCTTGAAAAAAAAAGTTATCACAAAACATCTCTCTTTCTCTTAAAGACTTTGACAGGACTCTAAGGCCATTGTTTAATCTCCATGTAAGATAAAGGCAACAAAAAGTGAAGAGAAGTGAAGATGTCTGATCAGAGAGGGAGTCCTGCAAGATCCGTCAACAAGGAAGGAAAACTGTGAGCCATCTGAAATATGGCTCACTGTATTATGATGAGAAAATATGTATCCGAGATGATATAATAATACAACCAAAATGGTCATATCACGTTACCAAAAGAAGTAAAAAGGAAACAATGAGTAAACAGCAAATCATATAAAATTACATCTAGGAAACAAAGCAATATTTCAAGTGTTTATTTCTGTTAATTGTGATGACTTACAGTTAAAACAAACATAATTGTGTCTCATAAAATTGATATATCAGATCAATACGTTTTTTTCCTCATAAAAAAGTGATTTCTGAAACAAACCTTTAATGTGGCCATTTTACAGTGTCCAAGGTACATTTGGAGGGCCTTTTATATCACTCTGAATGGTTTTCTGAATTTGGTTGCTTTTGCTTTTATACCCACCATAAAAAAATATATGGTTTTCTTTTAATAAGGCCTTTGTGAATAAACATTTTTATTTAATTTACAAGTGCCAATTCATAAACAATAACACTTTTTCTTATTTAAGAAAATATTACATTTTGGTCCACATGACAAAAGGTGGACACTTGTGGTGAAGACTGCTCACTTGACAGCTGTCCAGCTGTTTCCTGCAAACAGGGTTAGCCATAAGAGTGTTGCATCTAGACATATTATAGGAAAGCTAAGTCCAAGGAAAAAGTGGGATAGAGAAAGGTGCACAAGCAACAAAGTCTTGAGATGATTGTGAAGTAAAGCCCACCCAAGAATTGGGTTACAATTCAAAAGGTGTGGACTACAGCTGGAGTCAGAGCTTCAAGAACCAACAAACAGATTTATGCAAGACATGGGCAACTAATGTTGCATTCACTGTCTTAAGCCAATCCTGGTTGAAAACTTTAAAGAAGTTTTTCAGCATACTAGCAATACATGAATCTAAGAAAATATTCAGTGATGCAATAGATCTAAAACAACAACAACAAAATAGTTGTCTGTTCCAACGCCATCCACTGATTTCTGTTCATTACTGGTCAGGTTGAGGAGGTAAACAGGTCAAAGAGGTGAACCTAATTGTTTTGCAGGAAGGCATTCTGCTGTGCAGGCCTGCAGCTTCCCTCCAAGCTGCCCCTGACCATGGAGCTCTTCATCTTATGAACACAAAACCCCACAGCTTACAGAGGAATTTCATTATAGCTGATTGTGTTTGACCATGGACCACATTTCATGACTACTTGTGAGAGTTAGAATAAATATGAAACATCAAGAAAAAAATTGTTTAATTCGCTTTTGCAACGACAGACTGAGACTATGCACTTATTATGCAGACCAACCACAATCTGCTCCATTGTGTCAACACACGTGAACAAGACCTTGAGATATTTGAACCCCTCTGCTTCAGGCAGTTAATTCACTCAGATCAGAACATGGTAGAAATGTCAATAGGTTCAAGAGTCCCTTTACTTTTGCCAAGCTCCATGGTAACTGATTCATCAGTGTACTCAATAAAAACCCAAAAATTACAACTGTTCTTGACAATGTGTTTCTGAAAATGACGTCAACATGGATTAAGGTTAGACCACATCTTCTAATTATTCCCTTTTGACTGTCTGTTTCTTGGACTTCTACAATCAATCTGAACATCAATCTAACAATAAAACCACAGTCTGAAGACAGCTGCTGCTCTGGAAAGAAAACCACCACATAACCACGAGTACACTCTCCTTGGGCTGGTTCGCAGTGTTCTAACATTATGTTACACAATTCTATTTACGTGCTGCAAGACGCTCCTCTTCTGCTTTTTTGTTCTTCCAGCAAACGCCTGATAAGCGTCAACATGTGGAAGCGCTTTTTTCCAGTGTTCAGAGTCAATCGAGGAAACAAGGGGATGTGTTTAAAATCTGTAACAAACTCCTGGCAGTCTTTGAGAAAACTCCAGGCTCAGCTCCAGAGGGGAAATGGAGGTCTTTAAGTGCAAACTTTACAGGTTATAACTCAGGCCTTTATATGCTGCTTTGTTTAAACAGACTACAATGAAGAGGCCTGAGTGAGAAGCACTTCTTTTTTTCTGTCATAGATGTAAACACACTTTGTTTTCAACCAAAGTAACAAACAATCGTGAAGATGTGTTCAACGACAGAACGAAAAAGATGGCATTCTTGACATTTTTTTTTTAATTTAGGAATTTCCACAAGGCATGGGCTTGTATGAGCTTTCACATTATGGTGACCTTGAGCAAAGTGCAGCATTTCCACACAAAAAAACTTCAAAATAAAAAAGAATAATAATCTAAGTGTTTTCCATTTGAAATAATATATCAAAAGTTGTTTAAAAATGCTATTCTTATGCTAGCTATCTTTAATGTGAATAAGTTTTATATTTCCATGTTTACAGCTGGGTTGTCTTCCTCCCAAAACGCTGCCCCGTGTCAGCATTTTTGTTCATTGTTTTATTTCAAAGCCTGTACACTAACTGCTAAGCTAGTACCAAAATTCCATACATAGGTAAAAATACAAAATAAAAAACATTGAAAAGACGTGCAAAATGATGTGGCAAGACCTTTGATCTCACACGCGTCCTGAGCAAAGAGTAACAGAGCTCTATAAATTTGAAACAAGCAGACAATGTCAAACAGATCCCAATCAGAGATATAGTAACAAACAAAGTTTTTCTTAGTATCATAATTTTCAAGGGGTTCTGTACGTCATGTACAGATTCCTCAAGCATAGCCACAACTTCCTGCCACAGGTCGCAGTCATTTCAGTCTAGGCCACATTTTGTGAAAGTTAAGCAAAACCTTCCGCCTTCATTTCTGACAACTTTCCTTTCTTCCTTTGCATATAAATGGATCTACAATGAAACACTCCTCTCCTGAACCTCTGCAATTTAAATGCTTCTGTTTTCATTCAGAAAGAAACGGAAAAGTGTGGGCATTTGTTTAAAAAGCTTATCTATATCAGATCAGCCACAAAAACCTGCCATACCACTCTGACTCACAGTTCCGTCTTATAGTATGTAATGAATATACGGAACATGTGAGGTAATGGGTTAGAGGCCCCATTTAATTTGAGATCAAAGAGTAATATTGATGGCGTAAACATGCGTCGGTACAAGCTAAACTGAAACTTTATTCTGCGAAATTTTCTTATTCAAAAAGCAAAAGACTAATCGCCAACGATGTTAGATGTGTGAGAACAAAGATCTGGCATCCTGTGAGTCATTATAATTCCAGTGACAGCAGGTTGAAATTTTCTCCATGAGGCTTGCTCACAGAGGAAAGTCTCAGATATGGACACTTGATGGAGAAGTCAGCGACCCTTCCAGTAAAAGCAAAGAGGCACAAACAACTGGAAACTGCTATTGTTTCATTCATGAAGATGCTAATTATTTGTCTAATTTTACTCAATTTCAGGAAGGATTTTATGCTGTTTAGTCTTCAATCTGCAGTTCTTTAAGCCGGCCAGCTGTGACATTCCATTGAACTAATCAAAATCAGTCTGACACAACCAAAATTATTTCACTCATTACATTCTTTTCTCAGGCAGCAGACCTGTTGCTTTACACAATAAATCAATTAACCTAAGCGCCAGTGGAAATCACCAGACAAGCGTTCAGATTTCAGAGTAAAAAGAGCTGACAAATCAAAGTAAAAAGTGGAATCAAAATGCGCCACGCTGTGCAATCAGCATGATTAGACTGCAAATGATTACCCTTAAATTTATGTTGCTCTACTGGTGTTTAATTTAGGAATATATAGCTACATGCCAAATAACAAAAAAGCCTGATTTGAAGCCCTTAAAGAGGCTCAGCTGACCCCAACTTCCTGCTACTTTGAGACTTGATACAGAAGAATTATGTTCATGAAAAAAATGGCATGTCAGTATTTATATTCCTTTAATCGTTTCACATTGTGTCACATTACTACCATAAACTTGAACATGTTTTTTTATATATATTTTATGTGATATACCAACACAACTGCATGTAAAGCGGAAAAAAACAGAGAAATGATTCTCTATTTTGTGTTATGGAAACAGACATGAAAAGTAGTGCAGATTTTTATTTAGCCCCCTTCACTCTAGAACCCCAAAATAAAACCCAATGCAAATTAATGATGCCTTTTAGTAGTCAGATTAAAAATTTTCATCTAGCATCCCCTCAGGTATGACCAGCTTCCTTGTCCCTGCTGAAAAAATATATATGTCCCCACACCATGATGCTGCCATTACCATGTAGCACAAATTGTTTGCATATTGGCCATACATTTTAATGTGGTCTTATCTGACCAGAGTTCCTGCTGTATATACAGGATCTCATTAGCATTTATACTAATAAGGGCTTTTTTTTTTCTTCATCTATGAAAGTAACATTGTAGCAGTGCCTGACTAAAAATTGCCTTCCAACCTGAGCTGTAAATCAGTACAGCTCCTCCACAGTTTTCATGGGCCTCTCGGCTGTTCCGCTTATATATGCCCCCGTAGATGTCCATCTGATTTGTGTTTTATGTTCACAATGTCTTCTAACAAACCTCTGAGAGCATGACTTTGTTCTTGCAGAGATTCATTTAAATTCAGCTGGAACTATTTAATAATATCTATTTATTGATTATTATTTAAGTTGCTATCTTACAGGAGATTTTTATTTGTTATACATCCTAATTAGGTTTAATTTTCCTCCCATTTCACAATTTTGCAACTACTATTTCTAGTAGCCTATCGTTCAAATCCTGATAAAATACATTTCAGTTATTTGATGTAATGTAAAGTTCGGGTAATTTCATTGATTTATTTATCCCTCTATGTAACAAAATACAGAGACAATAACGTTTGAAGCTAAACTAAATGTCAAAGAAAGGTAAGACAAGAAGGATATGTTACAAAAGTGTTTTGGAAATCTAAGCTGAGACTAAAAAAACAAATAGAGTAAAGTTGCCAACTTACATTTAAGGGTTTCTCCAGCGTAAGGGATGTGGAGTTTGAAGCGATCACAGCATGGACCAGGAGTTAGAGATGTGCATCTGGATGTCAAAGTTAAATAAAACCATATAGAAAAGTTAAGTGAAACACCAACACGGTACACACAAAAATCAAAACAATTTGCATTTACTAAAAATTATGAAAATGTGAAGGGAAAAACATTAAATGTTGCCAAATTTTAATATTTATCCTTCCTATATGTAAAATTAAACTGTCAAACGTTATTGTCCTCAGTTTAAACTCTTATTTTATAAATGTAATAAATCACTTCCTTTCTGAATATTAAGCATAAAAAACTAAATGTCACAATATCTAAAGAAAAAAATAAGGAAAAAAAGTTATGGTTTTCCAAATTCATGTCACATTCAAAATGCATTTCCCCTGTTAAGTCAAGGTTTATGTTTCTTGAAGAATTTAAGACGAAACTGTAGATCCTAAAACCGTGACTGAAAGACTCAGTCGTACCCTGTTTTGAGGTCCGTGACCCGGAGGCAATTTGTGGAGTCCAGCCCCACGCGGCCGTTCCTCACCACACTGCACAGCAAAGGTCGCAGCTCAGGTGAGATGCGGTGCAGTGCAAGCTCAGGCGACATGTTGTTCATTGTATCAATGATCTGGAGTCTGCAGAAAAACGCAGCAATCATCAGTTAAACATCTGTACAGATTTACTTCAAAAAAGAGACACAGAGCTGCCACTGGTGAGGGTTTTGAAATAATGAACAAAAATACATTGTATTGTGTTTTTCGTTTTCTATTTGACATTTTAAAAACTGAAATTAATTACAGTTGTCTGTTTTGAAGTTAACTTGAGAGATCTTTGGAAAAATTGAAGTACCCTAATCCTTGTATCTTTTTCTACAATTCGTCATCTTGTTAGCAGAGCCAATAAGATGGTTTAAATCAGAGTTAGGTTATGAAACAATATCCCAAGTTTTGGGTAAGGTAAGTTATGGACACTTGAGTTACAGGCTTATAAAGGAGAGCATTAATCAGAGAAGCAACTAAGAAGTCCATAGTAGCTCTGGAGGAGCTAAAATATAGCAACAAGATTAAACATATATATATATATATATATATATATATATATTTATGTGTGTGGGTGTGTGTGTGCTCCATAAAGTTGGCTTTTATTGAAAAAAATAATGGCAATAGTTGTTAAACAAAAGTACCAAGAAGTGTCAGTAAATGTTTTTAATCCACATGTAAAACATGTGTGGCGAAAAACTGACTTCCTGAACACGCTATCCTCAAAAGAACAATAGAACAATAGAAGCATCATGCTATTAGTAAACATTTCTTAAGCAGAAAGCTGGTTATGAGAAAACTGATTGAGCTAAATGTATGACAGTCCTGGAGAAAGGCTGCAGCACTCAACACTGATGTAAATGTTCAACTTCAATCAAAAGAAGTCCAAGTGTTGTAAAGCCAGAGAACTAAAGCTAATTAACATTTTCAATGCAAAACGTGTTCTTTTAAAAGAGATTAAAAGAACACCCTAACGAAAGATAATGTTTGAAACTTGCGATTTTTTCTGTCATTTGTTAATGACAGAAAAATAGAAATATGGGAAACTATAACAAAGTCATTAACATCTTCAACTTTCTAATGAATTTAGATGTATTTAATCAGTTTAACGTGACTGCAGTTTTTTGCATTTGGGACTTTTTCCTCACGCGTGCTTTCAGTTTAAATTTTTACTGAAATTATTTGTAAACATTTTCTTTACATACATATTTAGCCTGGCAGAAGAAAACTCAATAACCCTCACAGCTTTAATTTAGAATCAAAACATTTACAAGTGTTTAGAATGAACATCTTTAGCTTACATGGCTAACCGCTTCACCTTCGCTATATTAATACAAAACTATGCGTTCAGCAGCCTTGAAGTGCGCCTTGCTTTTTACTATCTATCTAGAAATATATAACGATGAATGTTAAATTACCTCAAAGAAACGAAGGTCTATATTTTGAGCGTTAACTCCAATGTTTACTTCATGCTTTGAAACTTTCCGGTATGCAATGTTTGGGTCCTGGTGACGGTCCCATATTAGTTGTCTGTTGCTATGCCTGTCATAATAAGAACATTGTTTTTAAAATTAGAAACAAATATTTACATATTATATATGATTGTATTGTATATTTCACTATAAATTAATATAAATGAGTAAAACAAAAATAAAAGCATTCATGTTTGAGGATACAATGATCAGAATTGAAACGGCAGTGGCTTCACCATACAGCTGTTATAGTGTACTTTGCCCGTCTGCAGATGTTCGCTCTACAGGAGCAAATTACACTGGAAGGTAAATTTTATATCGAATTTTGTCTAAAAAGTTGTGCTCCTGTACATTGTAATTTATATTAGAGGCCCTCTAATTAAGAAGGGTTGTCTAACCTTTCAGATTTTGGTGTAGTTCTTTTTAAAACGCTCCAAACATGCAGAGTTCAGTCACCGTCCAGTTACTTTAACCTGCACAAGCTTGTGGATTGTAAATATTTATACAGAACTTTTTATCACTGCAATCTCTGGTTATTTCGTTCAAAAATACCGTCAACTCTATAATGTACAGCTAGACACATTCATACGCTCTTTTGTAGCTTTTAGCGCAAGACGATTGTAAGATCAAATGCATGAGGTCACATGCACATGCCATGAGAGGAGTCAGAAAAAAGAATTTATTGTAACTGATGTCATCGCAATTAGGACTGCATGATAAATTGCATAATTACTGTTATTACAATATGTGTTCTGCAAAGAACTGCTTGAACAGCAATAAATATTAGTTAGTTGTGTAAATTAATTGCTCTCATGTAGGCAATTATTTGCTGCTGTTTTTAATGGGCATTAGGATTTTATGGGAAAGTCATTAAAAAGTACATCGGCATAGAAGAAATTCTTATACATCACCTGAAAGCATATCTAAGTTATTGAATAAAATTATTTAATTGGGAAGGAAATATAGCTCTTTCTACTGTCAGAATAACTTAGTCATTGTGTGGGGTCTATATTTGTAATAAACCAAAAATAAAGGAACAAACAAACACTAAAAAGCTATCTGTTTACAGTTATGTATTGGATTTATTCCTGATACTGTGTGTCACTGATCACAATATTTAACAAAACTTGCATCTGTACAGGATTCTTTTATGTTGACTTGTCCTAAACTGAAGCCTTTAATTTATTCTTCATTATTTGAAGTTTTTCAGTGTCTTTGAACTTTTACTCATTTGGAATCCATGACTCCCTGCTTCCCTCCTATCCACTCTTCAAAACAGGAAAAGCAAAAGAACATGTCTTTGAAGTAAGGTAGATGTCACTTAGTCTTCATTAGTTAGAAAATGACTGCTCACCTATTGCCTATATCGACAAAGTGGCAGACAAGGATGGCCTGGCACCAAGCTTATTTGTCCTCCAGATATAATGAACAGTATGGTAAGAAAGGTACATAAATTAATAAAACCATCAATCATAAAAGCTCTCTTATGCAGAACTGCAACAAAGAGTTGCATTTTGTGCTCATCAGGTCTCCATAACAGCCACTGGATCCATCTAATGGCTAGATGCCAATTGCTTTCCAGAAAGCAATGCAAGAAATTATTATTTTTTTGTTCTACCATTACAAATGTAAATTTTGTGAGAAATTTAATCTAATTGTGAGCATTGGTCAAATGAGGCTATAATTTAACTTTCAAGCATTTCAAACATTCAAGGTGAGCAGCTCTTGACCACCTTTAAACATAAGTTAGGTCATGTGATCATGTTAGGTCTGCAATTCTTGTTAGAGTGCACGACTTAGAGAGATTGTGTAGAGGAATGATCAAAGATCCCGCTCTCTTTATGCTACAAACCTAAGAGGTATCTTTCTAGCAAAAATGAGTTTGATGAAACATTAGCAGTAACATTAGCATGCTATTAAGTATCTTGCATGAAGATGGTTTATTGTTAAAAAAAACATTTATTTATTTATTAATATTAAGCACTGGATAAATATGCTTCAATTCAAAGCTATGTTCTGTAGCCAGATCTCTAACAAAGATTGCAAACAGGGGCTTAACTTGTGCCGTGAGAGCCCGACATGACTCATACGCCTGCAGCCAGACCCGACTAGTGTCATGGCACGTGTTGTACAGACCAGGTGTGGCCCAAAGGTCAACAGTGGTTTCATTTGAAGCCAGATGAGGAAGAGTGTTTGTGGATCAAACATTCTTTGCTGTCTGGGTTTACAGCATATCAAAACATATCCACATCCTAAATACTTATTTTGTTATGAATAAAAAATTATCTGAAATGTCAACCTGCAGCGTGGGTGGATATTTAGTCTTTGCTTTTTGATTATTTTTATACCAGCTGGAACAAGTGTGTAAGGAAATTTTGACCTATACAGACAAAATCAAAGCAACTTTGGAAATAATATAAAAAAATGAACACAGATGTTGGTGCACACAGTATTATCAGTTATGTCTGTGCATGGATATTATGGCTGATTCATGGCTGGGAAAGTCCGCCTTCACACTGGTGATTCAGGCTCAATCTGAAAGTATTCACCAAAAGAAAAACAAAAAAGCCCCGTGCAGGGCATTCGAGACTGGTTATCATGCACATATTACTGGTGGGATTCCTTTAGAGGCACAGGGAGTTTCTCATTATACAGTCAGATTTTATCTTGCAAAGGATTTTAAGTGAAATTACTCAATTTGAGTAAGCATGGGAGAGTTGTACAAAGTGCTATCATTCTTCATAAGGTCAGACTATATGGCTCTCATCATAATCACGGTTTTCATTGAGGGGGTTCTAAGTTTTCTTCCTGCGGAGAGAAGACAATGCGCTGTGAGATGTGGGAGACAGAATCGAGCCATCCTACAGCCAGCGGCCAAGCTTTCCAAGTCTCCCACTGCCTATAGGAAGAGATTTAAGGAGATTAACACGCCGGCATTAGCTCCAATACAAGCAGGGGATTGAATTAATTACAGACTTTGCTTGGGCTGTGGTGCATTCACGGGACATAGCATCAAAATGCCCCCGCCCCCCCTCCAATACCTCCGGTAAGGCTGGGATATATCCAACTCAGCTCTGTGATGAATGCTCTATTTTTACCTTCTTCCTTGTTTCAATCAAGCTCATGCTAATGTGGGAGATAAATGGGGCGAGTTTTATGGCCCCGGAGAAACTAGTTTACATATTTTCCTTGAGATGCTCCCACTGCATTTAGTCTAATGTTATCTTTTATGTTGCCCAAGCAATCAATAATCTCCAATATGATGAACATGTGATCAGATCTTTGAAATATAACTGAAGTAATGTTTCTTCTGTTCTTCAGATCATGAGTGACAGGGCTTTTGATGTTGTTGTGGTCGGCTCTTGCATGACTGACTTGGTGAGGTGAGTCCATTTACATACTTACTTTCCTGTTGCCTGATATCACATTTAAAAGCATTATGTTTGATGACAAATCTCAAGTACAGCATAAAATCTCAGAAAACTCAATAACGTCCTCTGGTTGGCCCAGGAGGAAACAGGCTAGATTCTATTTACCATATAAGGAAATGAATTTGAAAAATGTAAAACTGAGTCCTCAGCATTTTCATCTGGATCCTGTGTGATGCTTCTCGGTTTGTGAATAAAATCTGACTATGCAGTTTATCATCATGTTTAGGATTCTTTTATACCAGTAAAGTTGTGAAGAAATCCTCACATGCGATGTTATATCAACAGCATAATCTCAAACTAAAAAAGAAATTCAAAAATCCAAATTAAATTGAATACATTTTATTCAGTGGTAACAAAAAATCTTAAATGGAATGTTTTTTTTTTTACTAAATCTCCAGTCACACTCATTGGGAACCATAACGGTTTATAGTAATTTACTTTTGTTAAAAAAAAAAATACATATACAGTATATATATATTTTTTTTTTTGAGGTTGATTATGGTGGATAGGAACTTTTAATGAGCAATCCATGACCTCCTGTTCTGCTGAGGTGTAAAAATTACATGACCCAAATTAATAATAGTGTTTAATTGGCAATCAGATTTCAAGTGTGTGCTGTGGACTTCTGCGTTTTGTGGTTATTAATTATACAAATATTAATATAGACCCAGTTACACATGCATTATTGAAAGACTTCTTGCTCTAAATGTGTTGTCACTTTGTTGAGGGCTTCCTCTTTAGCACATTTTTGTATGCCTCTGCCTTATTCCAAATTTTATTAATGTAATTTCCTAACTAAAAATTACACTCACACTCAATATGACAATGTCGAAAACATTTTGAGTCCTTTGCAAATTTTATTAAAAACGGGAAATCAAGAAATCACATTTATGTAAATATCCATAACGTTTGCTTAATACTTTGTTGGTCCACCATTGGCAGCGATTACAGCCTCAAGTCTTTTTAATATGATGCACAAGCTTAACTCGCCTATATTTAGGCAGTTTAGCCCGTTCTTTGCAGTTCTTCTCAATCTCCACCTGGTTGGATGAGAGATGTCTGATCAGTCAGATCAACTCTGGACTCTAGCTTGGCCATTGCAGAACATTCACAGAGTGGTTCTGGCCATGTGCTCTGGGTTGTGGTGAGCAGGACAATGACCCAGACTGAGGTCAAGAACGCTCTGGACTAGTCTGACAGTTCCTGCTACAGCACAACATTTCCTTAGCATGATTCTGTCACCACCAGCTGTGCCTGATTTCCTCCAAACTGGAGAACTGGTGACAATAATATTTCAGTATCCTTCCCCAGAATTGTGCCTCAAGACAATCCTGCTTCAGAGGTCTCCAAACAATTCTTTTGATTTCATACTTGATGTTTGCGCTCTGACGTGGCCTGAAGACAGGCGTGTACCACTTAAGGTGGTTCTTTAGGCCCTTTCTTGTTGCAACATATAGCTGAAGTTTGACCTGGACTGTTACTGCGGTGTAGATGATATGTCCTGTGGTTTGTGTGCCAGTAAAATGAGCTTGTTATTGCTTGCAAAGTTAGCCGGAGACAAGATTTTCAAGCAATTAATGGTGCGGATGTTGCTGGTTGAAATCTCCCTGTAGCATTAGTTCTGGATTGTAAATGCGTTCTTTGCAAGAAGGAATCTGAAACTATAAATTTGCTACCAGCATTGGGAACGGAAGTAGAGCTGCAGATCTATTAACACAGATTTTATTAACACCCACCACAACCCCCTTTTCCCCTTCAGGGATTATATTTTTGACATGCACGCCTGTGGAAAATATGGCATAGAGACGGAAGGGGGTTTTCCATCACAGTTTTTTAAAGTGGACTCCGTCGCAAAAATAGAGGAAGTGGTCTAAAGTTAGACCGCGTTGCTGTTTTTCAGTATTTTTCCTAAAGATGTTACAGAAAACATGAGTAGCTTGACAGTGTATGTGTGACAACCTTTAGAGCAAGCTTACTCGAAATCTTAAAGGTTTTCCTAAATTGCGATCTCTCCCACATCTAAAGCAAATTCGCTGATCTAAGATGATGTGGATGTTAACTGTAAATCAGCTTGCATAGATTTAAAGAGTGCAGATAGTCTTGTATAACTGCTGCTATTGAAAATGTCAGTGTTGCATCATCCTGATATGTGGTGAGATTTGTTGAGCCAAGTCGGATCCATTCCCACAACTGGTTAGTCATCGCCTGCACCACAGTGTGTTAGTTGAAAACAAATTCTCAGCCTCTTTGTGAGCAATGACACCTAAAGCATTTTTAATGTCAGAGCTGAAGCCAACCGAATGTGGAAGAGTTTTGATTTATTTTTTAAAGGTGTTTATGTCATGTTTTAGTGAGTTCCTTAGTCATGAAAAACACATGCTCTCTCCTACTGAGGGGAGACGCTTTAATTTTGGCTCTCATTAGAAACTCAACCAGCGACTTTTTGCTTTGAAGGGCAGGAGTTGTCAATTAGAGCCTTAATAAGCTTACGGAAAACGGTCTGGTTCTGGGCGGGAAAGGCGGGGGGATTTTTGGATGGAGGTCAAAATCCGGATAGTGGAGTACAATTTCAGCTCTTCAAAGTGATGCATCTGGCTTTGAAGGTGGAAATCCAGTCAGGGTTTTTGGCACCGTGTTAGTCAAATACAGCCCACAATCTTAATTATCTTTTTTCTCCTTTAGATGCTCAGCTGTTTCTCACTCTGTCTTTTTCCAGTTGTGACTTCTTCAAACACTCGAGCAGCCAGGAGTTATTTCTACCATCCATAGCACACTGAAAAGAGGTGCAGATTTGCTTCTGATACTTTTAAAGCTTTGTCAAAGAAATAACAGCGCCCCCTGCTGCCATAGCTTTCTGACCATTTAGAATAAACTTTTCCTTGAAATTGGGAGCAATAAAATAGGTGTTCTCGTAAAATAATGGCAATGCTATTACTATTTACATAAATTAACAATTGCAAAATAATAAATAAATAAAAAACATTCAAAGATAGTTTGTAGAAATCAGCATCGCAAAAGGTTAATGCTGGAGGGAAGGATTAGTTTTAATTTATTGCAAGGATTTCCCACCCTTCTGGTAGATATCTTAATTTGGCACTCTATATTTGTCTTTTACTTTCTCAGAAAATATTTTTGTATAATGTCAACTAGGTAACTAGATTTTGATCAAACCTGTTCCATTTCCAGGTCTGAGAAAGTTATTTTTCATTTTCAAAATTCCCTTTAATACAGACTTTTTACTTCATTATTATTATTATTATTATTATTATTATTATTATTATTATTATTATTGTTATTATTATTATTATTATTATTATTATTATTATTATTATTATTATTATTATTATTATTATTATTATTATTATTATTTTCGTTAATAAGACAGGATATTTAATCACTGGATCAGTTAGTTTGAATGTAATCAGAATATCAATCAAAAACAAAATGATTATGTTTTAGTAGAAAGATATTTATACTTAAATAATTATTTACGCCACACATTTATAGGTTGTATAAATTTGTACAACTGGTCAAATTAAGTATTTGTTCTTTCTGTTGATTTACTTTAAGGAATAACTACATTTGTTGGTTGCACTTTATAATAGGATTACACCTTATAAATTATTCCTTGATAATTAATAAACAATTTATATATTATTAATAAGCACATAATTATCAAGTTTCAAGAATTAAGATGTTTTCTGGAGAGTGGTACGAAGTCACTTTTTAGCAAGGTATTGGTTGCATTTACATCTTCTCTCTCCCTTTGACGTATTGCTGTATGACTTATAATTACTGATTTATGAACAGTCATTGTTTAGTTAAAAGGTAGTTTATTAAATGTTTATAAGTCAGTTATAGAAAGCTTTATGTAAATAATCTTATGTATTTATGATACAGTAAGATATTTCAGAGATCCGCCTGTAAATCCTTATTATGATCTATAATTGAATGAATTAAATAAATTAAAGCAGTAATGCATCCATGGCTGTTCCAGACAATGAGTATACTGATAAGTGGCTTGTTATATGGAGCTATAGGCTGCCTCTGGTCACTAACTGCATAATGGCAGCTTGCACGTGGCTCAGATAAATGGTGTGAACAGAGAATTAAACACCCACATATGTGCCTATTGTTAGCAAAGCAGTTCACCGGTTGTCAATGTCAGGTGTCTTGAGCTCGTCCTCCTTTTCACCTTTTTCTGATTTCCTGGAACCTCAGCAACAGGATTCTTTTATGGACCAGCACAATTACACAACAAGGATCTAAACAGCCTCCTGGGCTCAGAAAAATCACTTCTGTGACTCATAATTTGATCTAAAGGTCATTGCACTTGAATTAAATGAGTTATTATGCAATAATGTAGTATGCATCCTGTTCTAGAAAACTTCTTCTCAGGTTAAACCTTGATGTCCTTCTGGGTCTTATTTTTAAAGTTTCCGGTCCACATTAGAGCTTAGGAAGAAAGTTCAGATTGTGGAAAAAATCTTTTGGGTTTGTTTTTGTCCTCATTTACTTCCTTGTGATTTTTCCCAGCAGCTGAGGCACAGACATAGGAGAGGGAAATGAGAGTCAGCCTCAAAGCAAACAATCCACGTCATAGAACACCTGCTTTTGCCTCTTGGTTCCGTGGGAGAAAACACACTGAGGTCGCACTTTAGCACATAACTGTGCTGTTTACTCGGTGCACTCACCACAAACAACAATAGCCAAGTGTCTTTCTGCATTTTATGAGACGTGGGTGGTTTGAGTCAAGAATTTGGAAATATGTTTGTCTTTATTGACACTTATATGTCTTCAGGTGGAAACAAGCCAAAGATTTATTCATTATTCTAAAGCTCTAATGTCAGTCCTTTCAAGAACTATAAATTTATTTAATAGTGTTGGGAAAACCTCATGAAAATTCAAATAACTTCATTTAAACAATGTTCACTACCTTTATGCCAACATCCCATCAAGAAAAAAACATCATGTTTTGTTTAGTTGTTTCATTTTATCTTTATTCTTTTGTAATTTTCTGGAAAACCAATAGTATCTTTTTTGAGATGAGATACAGCTTGAAGAAGAAAAAACCCTCCAACTAGCACTTTTTTGATATTTCATTGAATCACAGTTTTGGAAGAAATAAAGCAATTTTTTTTTTTTTCAAAGTTGTAGCTGTTTTGTCCAAAAAAGCATGCTATGTTGTTACTCTAAAATATGTCTTTACAATGAAAAACGGAAGAATAATTCCTCTTTTATTTCTCCGAGGGAGTTTAATGTTGGCTTAGTTTAGGTTTTCTGTACTTAACTCGGTGTATCTTAGCCTATCTTTTATTAGCTTAGCATAGCTTAACTTTGTTCAGCTTATTTTAGCAAAGTTTGTTCTGGCTGTGATTAGCTTAGCTGATCACAGCTAGTTGTGATCAACTAGCTTAATGTAGCTTAGCCTAGGTTTAAGTTTAATGTAGCTTAACCTAGTTTTTGTTGTTTTATGTCACTGAGTTTAGCCTTGCTTACCTTTACCTAGCTTTCTTTGTTTAGCCTATTAGCTTTTTATCTTAGCTAGTTTGGCATAGTTCAGTTTATCATAAAGACTTACTGACTTTTTCCGTTGAAGAAACCAAACGTAAGTGTCATAGGTTACTGATCAGGACCATTGTAGAATGACTATGATTCACATATTTTTTAAAGAGTTTTGCTGCTTCATTTAGTTTATATTCCAACAACTAAGCTATCTAATTGCTAACCATAGATCTTCACCCAGATATAAAAAAACCTTTTTTTCCCCTCTACCTACACTTAACACATGGTTGGTATTCTGTTTTAGAGATATGAAACAGAATATCTGTGTCAATTTAGTCAGATATTGCAAAAATATTTTCCCAAGACTTAAGACATTTGCTTGAGTTGGATTTATGTGTCTTGTTCGGTCCATTCTTTATTATATTCAGTCCCCTTTTGAGAAAGTTTTATATAAAAGACTATTCAAAACAGTGTGTAATGGCAAGACAAAACTTCCTGAGGAAAATAAATGTTAAAAAAAAAGTTACAAAAAAGTAAATTTGTTTGTAGCATTCAAATTATACAAAGGTAACAATGCATTCAAAGGACAAGTGTGCTTTGAACACATACGTGGGTGTTCACCTACCTTTACAACCTTTGTTCTTTTTCCTAGTAGATGAATTTCTGCCTCAATAGCCTAATATTCTGCTATCTTGAGATTTGTTTTCTTTTCCCTGTTTTAACACACTGATGCAAAAGCACCAGGATTAAAAAATAGGGGAAAAAAGCTGCTCAATAACTGGAAATCCTGTGTTTGTGTAAACTTACAGTAACAGCACACCTGTCACAAACATTCTCACACACACACTTAGAGAAATGCATCAATGCTGTCAAAAACAAGTTTATGATACCAGTTTGCTACCCACAGTCCTAGTGGCCTCAAGCCAGTAGTGCCCAGGGCCAAACCACAAAGCCCTCACATGTTGCCATAAGGCTCTATGTTATCTCACCTCCTACATTACTCACCATCTATTCCGAGTCTGAGATTAGTGCATTCATCGGATAGACATCTCCTTCCATATACACCTGTCACATATCATGCTGAAGTGCAGGGTTGAACTACCAACCAGTGAATCAGACATCAGGCAAGTTGAGACATCTATGTTATTTGTTTGCATTATTTTCCAATTTTGAAATGGTGGCATTGGATTACTCAGGTTTAAGTAGAACGATGCTTCTTTGAGCGATGAAGCAATTTCCAAATCCACATACTTACATTTTCCCCCCTGTAGTTTAGTCTGCCCACTGCATTCCTGTGCTATTCTGCTCGATTCTAATCTTGCTTACAGCACAGTCTGGGCTTTCTCCCATTCACTAGAATTCCCTCCACTTAGATTCTCTACCAGGCCACTCAGCGAACAGAAGATGTGTACAATGACAATGATTTTCTGTGCTGTTTTAGAATTGTAGTTTGCCTGTAGTTTTAGCAATTGTAGTATAGAAAGTGAACAAAGCCTTTCAGTTGGTGTTGGCCAAATATTGAATTCACATTAACAGCCATATGGTTCTGCTCAGCACTTCACTCTCTGCAGTGGGAGATGGTTGTTTACAGTGCAGGCAGTTTCGTGTTTTATAATGTTGAACCGGTGATTACATACATAAAATACAAACATTAGTGATTGGTTACATTTAAAACTACAACAGTCAACGCCTTCAGGAAGTAATTGTTTCTTGATAGCCAAGAGCCCAGACCCTTTGTCCAAAATAAAGTGTTGGACAAGAGGCTGGTTTTTACCAGGCTACAAGTGGTTGTGCTATGTCGCATTTCTTCATCCATTAAAATGTTCTTTACATTGTGTTGAATCTTGACTTGCAAGACCTCCAATCAATCAGCAGATTCTACTGGAAATGTTTCTCACACATTTTTGTAATAATTGACTGCCGCAATGTTTATTTTTCTCCCCAGCCAGGCACCAAGGCTACCGAAAGCAGGAGAAACAATCCATGGTCACAAGTTCTTCATTGGCTTTGGAGGGAAAGGAGCCAACCAGTGCATTCAGGCAGCTAGACTGGGGGTGAAAACTGCCATGATCTGCAAGGTATGGAAGGGACATGAAGTTTTCAGCCAAAGCCAGGTGCTGGTAATTTGGTTGAGTATGGGTTGAAGTTAGAATTTCTTTGGCATAATTAATCAACTCAGTTGAAAGATAAGTATTTTTACTCGTCCAATTTTGTCTCACTTACTACGAATACCCAACCATCAGATACCATGGTCCGCCAACTTAACAACTCCAACAAACCTTTTAGCTTCGTTCCTACTTCACAATATCAACTGTCCATGTCTCATTTTTTTCATGATCAATACCATAGCGCATGCATTTGCCCACCCACGCCTGCGTGCCTTCAAACAAGCGTATTCCCAAACCATACAACCTCGAGTCTCCAATCAGCAAGCTCAGCGCGGCCTTTCAACCTGCGCACTAAAGCGCCAAAGCCCCACCTCAGTCAGAACAAAGAGGCCCAATCGATAACAAACTAGTGCGGGAGGAGCTCTCCGGGCATGGGGAGAACCCAAAAATAGACACCCAGGCTTGTCAAAAAAACATCCAAGACGAAAGGCCGCTCTTCAAAGAGAACGGGGCCAAGCAGCCAATACCATTCCAACCCACTATCACAGGCAGCTAGATATGCTCGCATTGAAGCACGTTTTTTTTAAAAGCGTGGGTTCGAATTGGAAGCCTCAGGGCAAGGTGGGGACCCCTTTCACAACCCGAAGTAGCTACAGATGTGGACATCCCAAAGCGGATAAAGGAAAGAGGGGAAGGAGGGAATGGAAACGATAGCGAGGTGGGCATGAAGAGGCGTTAAGGCGGGGTTATCGTGTCTTCAAGGCTTGGCGCAGCTGGTCGTGTGTTTGCGGGTGTGTGCATGTCTTGGCTTTTGTTTGTTCGTTTTTGCACAATTTCGGCAGCGGCACCATGCCAGTATGCTGGCAGGGCGCACCAAAATCCAGCCCAACAGAGATTTGAGTATTTCACTTTTCAAAAGTTGCCGCTAACCAAGTCTGACCCTACTTGACACTCTCTTTGTTGGAATCGTTTTGCTCTCAATCTCCTCTAGGTTGGGAAAGACTTCTTTGGAGACAATTATATCCAGAATTTCAAGGACAATGATGTACACACAGGTAATATTCTTGCTGTTCTTTCTTCCACACTCAAGCAAATTTGGTTGTCATTGTCATAGTGCACTACATAAGACTCCCATTGGGATCCACATTTTTCTGGCATTTTGGATTAATCATTTTGTTACATCAGCACCTTTAGCTCTATTGCTTTGGCTAAAAATGTTTAACTATTCCTACCAAAGCTGCTTTTCAAATATTGTCCTAAATCCCTTGTAACATGTTTTCAGCCAAATGCACACAAAGCAAGTGGTAGGTACTGCAATTCTGGCATTGTCTTCCATAAGTGTATAAAAACCATCTAGCACTAAAATAGATTTGCTTTGCTGTAAAGACAAACATTAAATGCATTTAAACATAGGCACATTTTCTCCTTTTCTGTCTTAGACTTTGTTTGGCAGACTTCAGATGCAGCCACAGGAGCCGCTTCAATCACCGTCAACGATGCAGGTAAATGGTTGTGCCGCTAACCTGTACTGCCCTGCTGAGATCCAAAAAGCTCTTTGAGATGGAGAAATGATTTCATGCATGCACAGCCAAGAATACCTGTAGGCTATCAGCACTCTTTTTTTCTTCTATAACACACACACATACACACAATACACCCGTGTATATCTCTACATTTAAGTAGTTCCAGGAGATTTACTGTCAGTTACTGAAAAAAAGAACTTATCTTTGGATCTCAATCTTCAATCTTTATCCCCTTTTTTGTAAATGAGAGTTGAACTAAAACAGAATCAGTTAAATATTGTTTTTTTATATCCTTAACCCATAGAAATACTGAATTGTATTTTACCGTGTCTCAGAAGGGTCCTGCAAACTAAAAGCTGCTTAAACACAGTTGCCTAAGATTATTTGTGCTCATTGTCATATTTACATCTCAACATGATTCAATTTTGAAATAAATGGATGAATTTCTATTTTATTTGTTAGGCTTTGCTATCATGGTTTTGGGTTTCCTTCAAAGGAACAATTGGTAATGGATCTTTGAAACCAATTAGAAATTGCTCATTGCTCAAGATTGAAAAGGAAAAGAATGTCAAACACTCAAAAAAGCAAAAAAAAAAAAAAAGAGAGATTTTTATTAGATTAAGGTGACCAATTTACATCTGTATTCATGGCCATTGACATGAGGGGTGATTAACATTAATTGCTTCTTCATTACTCCACATATTGATGGGTGAAATATATTAAACAGAATGTTTTGACTTTAGAGTTGGGGCATCAGGAGCATGACTAGAGTGAGTTTGACAAGTGCCAAATTGTGGTGGCAGAGCATCTTAAAAAGGAATGATGGTGAACCAGTGATGGGATCATGGATGGGCCAGTTCCCATTGATTCTGGCTTGTGTAATCCAATCCAAAAGATGAGCTGCTGTAGCTCAAGCTGCTGAGGATGTTAAAGTTTCTTACTGGCCACTATGCTAGTCTGATGATTATGATCTCTCACTTACCTTAGGTGGATAGATTGGGCAGGTTCATGTGGATCTCTTAACTCTTAAGTGGGTAACAAACCCACTTTTCATTAGTAGTGCCTTTTTCATTGGCACTACTAATGAAAAAGGTGAGTTAGTGAAAGCAGGATGTTGGTTTGGGAAATGATTTGAAAACCTTGCAATTCATGTTGATGTGAAAGTGACACATAACAGGAACTGCATACTCTCTTGCTTCTGTCATCTATTGAGTTTATCCTGCTACAAAATAAAAAAGTAATAATGTTTTGAATAGCACAAAAAATGTTTTGAGATGTTGACCTTGCTTCCAAATTCCGCAGAGCTCCATCAATTTGAACTTTTGGACAAACAAGTACAAGCAATGGACTCACCAATTTACAAGACCTACAGGATTGGCTGCTAACATTCTGGTTCCAGATACCACAACACACCTTCAGGAGTCCAGTGGACTCCATGACTTGACAGTTCTGGCCTTTAGCAAAAGATGAACCAACATACTATTTGGCAGGTGGTCATGGTGTCATGCCTGGATGGTGACAGAAAACTGTCAAAACTAAGATTTTATTGAGGTGGCTAAATTTGGCTAGCAGCACCTACCTTATATTTTCTCTCTGAAATGCAACAAAAACACTAAGAGTGTGCTTATTTTTTATTCCTTCTTGGAATAAGCTTTGTTGTGTAAATGAAATATACCAGGTCTTAGAACCTGGTATATATCCTGATATCTAGAATCTAAAGATGGTGTAATTTCTTTTTACCATGTATGTACGGGCTTGAGAGTTTGAATTGGGTTTAAAATATGTCTGCTGCTATCCTTACACATGTTTTTGCATTTCCATGGGCAGGTGAAAATGCCATTGTAATTGTGGCCGGTGCCAACATGCTTTTGGGCGAAGAGGAGCTGCAGCAAGCTCTTGCTGCAATCAGAAAAGCTAAAGTCTTGGTGTGTCAGCTGGAGATCAGTTTGCAGACTTCCCTCCAGGCTCTGCAAATGGCTCATGACAATAAAGGTCAGTGTAACTATTGCATGTATGGATGATGCTTTTGATAATAAAATTTGCTTTTAAGTAATGAAACTGTATGATATAAACATCAGGTTTGATCAACTAGTCAGATCTTTATTGTATATTGTGTGATGTTGGCTGGGAGTGTGTGAGGACAAAGCTATTGGTCATCAAGGATTCATGTTGGGACAGTGAAAAGAAATGTGTCCAGAACTCTTAGCCAAAAGGTCTGAAGACACTTGCAATGTAATCCACTTGTCTGGCGGCCATCTGGGTTTTCAGATATGTGTGTAAACACTACTTTTGTCCAAATCTTCAGTGACGACCCGGTTGAGCCATCTTCTCTGGCCCAAGAACAATTTTTTGAGTTACGAAACACCAAACTTGGACAAGAGGTTATAATGTTGAGCTTTCTATTTCCCAGTCTATTCTTTGAGAAGATGTCATATTCACAAAGAGCTTCTTGCTGGTGGCCTGAAAGCCCTTTCCACCTTTGTAGATCCAACATTTTTTTTTTGTCTTTGGCAGATCTTTAATCTTACTGACAGTGGTGAAAAATATAGGTCCTAAGGACTTTAGTATTCATTATACCAAAGGTAGAGATACCTGGTTGATCTTTGTGTATGTTGGAGGCAGAATACTTGTTTGTTTGTAGGAAATAAAACTTAAGTCATTCAGACCTGGCCAGGCTCCATTGCAATGTAGCAAAAATGGTAAAAAAGGAGATTTGTATACTTGACATTTTCTATTTGAGTGACTTTGGACAGAATGAAAGTAACATGTAATAATAAGAGTCATCCCAGAGTTACAGCTTTCTAATATTATTTCACCATAATAATTTATACCAAACGTAAAAGAAAGCAGCAAATAACACTGTCCGTAAGTCCACTTCTGGATAAGGATTCTCGATCGTCTTCACCTGAGAAGCTTCATTTTTCGTCCCCACCCTCTGTCTTGTCAAACTCAACCCTCCACTTTTCTTTTGTCACAAGGTTACTGAATTAATAATCTATTATTAGCAGCCCTCCGCGTCACAGAAACATCTCGGGAGACTGTCACCCCTGTCATCAGAGACTGTCGTCCATAATCGCTCGCTGCAGGCTGCCAGTAGCAAAGAGTCGCAGCCGTAACCGTGTTGCAGATGGGATACCCAGATGGCCTCTCCGAGCGCCCCGCACTCCCCTCCCCACCCACCCACCCTCCGCTCCATGTCAGCTTGGCATGAAGCACCAGAAGAGATGCAAGGCGAGCGCAGACGTTTGGCAAAGATGCCACCTCGACGTTGCTGCACCAGAGCGTTGCGTAAATGGAGTTCTCTGGAGGGAACGGGTGTTAATGGGTTTAATAATGCGGGGGTGAAGCGACGCTCAATTTACGCAAATGTCACCAGCGAGCAACACTCACTGCGGATGCCAGTTCCTAGAAAGTCTGGATAACCTGTGAAGAAAAAAAGTTTGATTTATGCCATTATTTGAAAGGAAAATATGCGGAATTATTGCCACCAACCATTTAGTATAGAGAAGTTAATGGAAAAAACTCAGTTCTGCTTATTCTTCTTCCGTTTATACTCATTTTTGTCTCTTCCACTTCCTTAACAAGATGCTGCTATTATATTTCTCACCAGATGCAATTAGAGCCTCTTTAAGCCCTTTCACATACTCACTGATGACTCATCCCTTTTCTGTGTGTATGCGTGTTCCTGTGTGTCTCACTGCTTTCTCGCTGGCCTTGTTTTCCATCCACCTTTCGTCCTAAACTAACCACGTCAACAATTTTTTTTTTTTTTGGTGCTTCCTTAAAACTCCTCTGGCTGCTCTCTCAGCTCATGTGCAACCAGACTTTGAACCAGCCAACATTAAAAAGCCCAGAGTCATGAAATACAAACACACACGTGCCCGGCTGCCAGACGTGACTCAATACTCACACATCCCAGAATTGCCACATCTGTCCCAGCAGCTGTGAGTGTCCGTGTGCTTGTGTTGGTTTGTGTGGTTTTATTAACACCTGGCTAGAAAACAAAGCAGTCTGAGACAGACAGACACGTCAGTCTGCGTGACGTGAAGACACACCATGCATAAGTGGATGAGGGACTACGTTCAAGCTGCTCTCGTGGGAATATTGATCAGATTCCTTCCATGGATGTTTTGCATATGTTCATCTTATGCATGCCCAACACCTGCACAATAAAGTGACTCACCCTTGTGCGCAACAGCTGTTTTGACAGCAGGAACAAAACATAATCTGATTATTGATGATAGCTTGAGTAACACAAGAACATCAGGGTGTATCTTAACTACAGCAAGATCAGTTCAGACATAGAGTATTAAAAGTGCACACCAAAATACAATGTTCTCAGAAGAAATTAAAGATAGATATAATACGCCTGATTATAGTAAGCAAATGACTTATTCTATTTTGTTCTGTAGGAATTTTACAATGAAAATAATTTATTGCCTTTTAACAAAACAACTCATTTAATAATTTCCCACCAAATTAATATGCAGATGTTTAAAACAATATCTCACTCATTTCATATTTTTCCAATGTACACACTCTCTTGTAATCTATTAAAGGAGTTGTTCTCTAGAAGTTCTGAAGTTCTTTTAACAATTTCCTATGGACTTTGGTTGCTGTATCACAAAGTCTTTGGCACAAAAAGTATTAAAATAGCTGACGTAGAAAAATTTATTTACACTATATTTACGTCCTTTGTCAGTTGGAACATAGTGGGTCTCAAATGCTCTGAATGCAGACTGGGTTTGCTGTATGACAAGGTTGCTGTCTGATCACCTGCAAATGCCTTGGAGGAGGGAGGGGCTCAAGGCAGCACTCACTGCTTGCTGTAGCTGCAGTACTATTGGTGCTTTATGTGCTGTTGCCAAAGTCTCTAAATACAGGAAAAAGTTACTAGATTTGTCTCTGTTTTTGTATTATTTTTAAAAAATGCTAGAAGGGTGTCAAAAGATGGTAAATATAGCCACAAAGTTACTAAGTTGGCAGCAATGCTGATGCTTAGACCTTCATGATAAGCATTTTCCTATTTGCCAACATATATAGCAAGATAAGAAACAATATGACTGCAGCTCTACACCATTATAAAGTCAGGGCTAAAGTTATTACCAAAACAAATGTTTAAATCTTTAATGTGAAGGCCTGTTGTCTTCATCAAAACTGCAGAATCCATGTTAATTTACATCATAATGCAATCGAATAGCAACATTAAGAAGGATAGACAGAGTAATGAACTCACCATTTCTAACAGCATTTGCTTCGGCAGACAGATTCACAAAGATGTTTTTGTTTTACATACACGGAGGCATCACTTTCCAGAGTTTGTGCACTTGTCTTGAAAACTAGTCAGTCCGAAGTTGAGATAGGAAGACTGAAACAAGTTGGGTCTCCTTAGATCACGAGTGCAAATACAGTAGAAGTATTTCATGTCCGTTGAAACAGACATTATTTCCACTTTTACTCTCCAGCAGCCAAGCATCCACCTCAAAGTGCCAGGTGGCCAAAGCCCTGTGCAAACCCACGCATCTGCTCTCTTCTGAGCCCACGCAAACACACATGCACACACACTTCTGCACAACAGACTTTGATGTCACCAGCGTTGATATGTATATTTCCCTCCAACTCTCAGACTCGCGCAAGGCTTTATTTTGTACACAGAGATATCGGAATTAATCACCTCGTCAGGCTGGGCTTATCCTCGCACATACACAGAAATCGTGGTATTAGACGCATTAATGCTCTCATGAATATGCATTAGACAGTGATTTGCAACACATACAGAGGATTACTTGTGACACACAAATTCACTCTCATATACATGCAGAGAGGGTCACAACTCACGTAACACCCACACACAGACACGCACACACACATATATATACATGGTCATATGCACACCTCATGTTGAAGTTTTTCTCCTCACGCAAACCTGCTAAATGTTGCTAGATTCGAGCACTTTTCACCATTTATTCTCTTTTTCTCACAGAATGCTAATTTAATTGTTTAAAGGGTTTCTTTTTATAGCAGCTCTTCCACTTGAGCGTTGCTTTCCAGAGCAATCCCCAGCGGTCGCCTGCAAGCCTTTGTTCCAAGTGAAGGTTTAATTAAGGTGTCTTGGCAGCGAGACTCAGAAAAGGAGAAGACAAAAGATCTCACCAAGTGAAACTGTTAAAATCCTTTCAAAAACAAGCTGACAGCTGTATAACCGGCTGGATTATTTTGAACATTTGCATTTTTCAAGCTCTGTTCAAGCTATCAGTTCTGACGTTTGACGCAGTAATCAATGAAATGGACGTTTTTTGTTTCTTATTGCAGTAAGGACGATCTTCAACCCAGCGCCGGCCGTTCCTGACTTGGATTTCAGTTTCTACAGGGTCTCTGATGTGTTTTGCTGTAATGAGTCCGAGGTGAAGAATCACAAATAACACTCATGGATCATGTTACTTTTCACTTACATGCACCATCATTCCATCTTTCTCAGGCAGGCATGCACAAAAAAACTGAAATTGCCATGCAAAGCAATACATATATGAAACCAGATTTTTCCATTTAAAGAAATCTAACTTTCTTTTCTCACTGACATTAAATCAGACTGAACTTAGCCTGTTTAAGTTACTATGGTTTTTTTTTACGTTTTTGTATTGCTTTCTTGAGATTCATAATTTACATACATACATACATACTGTGTCCTTATATGATTTTGGAAAGCCAAAACGATAGTGTCATGACCTTTGTTTTTGGAATTATTTAACTCTGCCTGGTCACCCCTTTGAATAATGGCAACACATAAACTGGCTGGGTGAACCCCAGGGACCGCTGTGTGTGAAAATTCCAATAAATCAGCAATTTCAGAAGCACTCAGACCATATTTAGAATCAAGGACCAAACCGTGTTAAAATCACTTTAATCCCCATTTTTACTCATTCAGGGTCAGTGACATGGGGCACCCTCGGTGGAGTCCAAACCTAAACTTTGTGACAGCTTTTACTTTGGTAACAATGGAGCCCACGCAATGTGAAAAAGTCTGTAAATTGGGCAGAAAATCAAATTAGCTACTTAATTAGGACAGCTGATTCTGAATTATTTCTAGCTGGAAAATGGGTTTTAAATGTCTACCTGATCGATGTACAAAAAAACTCCAGTGCACAGTGATAATTTAAGAAATTAAACTCCTAAAAAAATACCTTTTTTATGTTGTTTGAAATCTTGCCTCTTACATTTCAAACAACATATATTTGAAGATCTCCAAATGGCAACATCAGAAGTAAACTGAGATGTGAGTTGAAAATGGACCTCTGAACAGATGCACGTGTGCTTCCTGCTTCATGAACTCCTGTCACCCCATCTATAAATCATCTATTGAGCCAAATGAACTCACAGCTTTCAGAAAGACAAAAAGCATGTCTCCAGAAAATGTACGCCAAGACACTCTGAACACTAACTGTCAGGCGATAACAGACGAGCTGCAGGGGGCAGGGATTGATGGGAATGGTAGTAAAAACAACAGGGCAGATGTGCTCTTTGGCGGAGTTAGTCACCCCCCTCTGGGGATGAGGTGGATGTCAGTTTAACTGGGTTTCTTTATTTGATGTGGTGATGCGGGGCGTCGAGGTGCTGTCGCCAGGTGTGGGAACATGAAAGGGAGAGTTGACGAAAACGAAACATGTCTCCTCTCTTTCTTCCCCCCCTGATTGTCAGGTCATGGAGGTACTGTCATATTATTTACTGTGCAGGGGGAAGAGGTTGAAAGAGCACTAAAACATCCCACCCACGAGTAGGTGTTTGTCATATAGTCAGATGATTTCAGATCATTTTTGATCTAGCTAGACAAGCTGGAATATATTCCAAGATAAAGATGTGATGCTTTACATAGAATTCCAAACAAAAAAACAATCATTTTGGGGTATAAATTTAAATGGTAATCTTTTATTGAACATGAGCCACATTGTTTTTTATGTACCGGTATGTATATTCTTTACTTTCAAAATATTCAAGCCAATGATATTCTAGATCTCAGACTAATATGCTTACCCAAACAAAGCAGCTATTTTTAGAGCAGGCTAATGAAGATTTTTATAGTTGTCTGATTCCAGAAATACTGCTAATGTTGCTGAGAGTTAAGCTGGATATTATTTCTGAGATTCATGCCTGCCATTTACTTCTCACCTGGATCAAGACCCAAAAGCTCAGCCATTGATCCTTACAGATATTCTCCATTCAAGCTGACTATTTTGCAGAGGAATAGCAAAAAATATCAATTAGATGTGCAAAGCTAGAAGAGACATCCCTCAAGAGATTTTAACACAAATTGCATTCTTGCAATTTGTGCTATTACATTCTTGTGCTATTTACATTCCTCTTCACAACTACTTTATGCTGAGGTTTATGGCTGTGATGTATCAAATTGTGAAAATGATCAAGGAATATGAATATTCTTTTCAAGGCACTAGATTCAGTTTCGTCCTCATGTGCTGCTGTTTCTGATCTTTACAAACTGATATGTCACCAGGCTCTCTAAATTATGGAGATTGTCACTTGAAAGGTCTGAGTTTCCTTTTAGATCTATTAGCATCAGAAGGATAATTTAATTAGGAAGTGATTTAAAAAATTGCCCTTATGAAATGTATTAAAGTGTACAACCCTTTCATGAAGACACACTGATTTAAATTCCAACTAAATAGTCATTTTAGCATTTTTCTTTTACATCTGCAGTTTTTTAAGTGATTAAAAAACAAAAAATAATGATATTGAAATCCTATAACAACAGCCTTGTTTTGTTTTTAATGCATAAACATGTACCTTACTTTAAATACACCCACACTGTTAGCAGATTTTTAGTGCATATGCTTTAAAGAGAACAGGTCCTCTTGTGTTTGTGCGTGCACGCAAACACATGCACTAACACGCACACACACACCGGTATGGCTGAACAGTGAGGGAGCTGTAATTCTGCACATATTTCTGAACACAGAGGGAGGTAGATTGATTCCCTGCCCTGGTGTGAAGCCGATGACTAACAAAACGGTTCTTTTTCTCCTTTGGCATTCGAGTTGGCTGCGGGCTCTGAAAGCACCGGTTTATTTTTGAGCTGTCCCAGATCACCGCTTACTCTGACTCTCTGACAGATCTCAGTTTGGGTGAATCTAAGCGGGTAGATCGCCACATGTGTCAGCTGCTGGTTGACCCTCCTGTTCGGACACTGTAGCCGACACGCACCGTGCACAGACAGGCGTGTCTCACAGGGACGTGCCCCTGCTCGGGGTACGGAGGAGAGAAAGAAAGGCTTTGGGATGACAAAGTACAAGGCACCCTTTGATCCTCAACCAACATGCCATCCTGAAGGGCTTAATAGTCAGGGAAACCACCTTTGATCTCTACCTGAGGACCATCAGGTCTGACACAGATTCTCTCACACACACTTTAATACATAATAGTAAAGTGGTCAGAAGCAGTCCTTCAATAATCTTCACCTGCAACTCACTGTCAAATTTATGTTGAATATTGATACCATTTTTATAAAACATTTTTACTAGCTTAACAATACATAGTCTCTGTCTTTGCTTTTAAATGCAGGATTGTTCAATGGCGCCTATAAAAATATAAAAAATGTGCATTTGTTTCCAGCCTCCACCGAGTTAATTCTTTGTAGAGCCACTGCAGTTTCATTTTTCTCTGTGAAATAGTTTAAGCTCTATCAGATTGCGTCCGGGTTTTCATTTGTCGAACCACACTACGCATTCTGTTTCTTCCACTTCTCAGATATAATGTACTCTATGTAGGTTTATTCCAGTAAATCACATTCAGATTTGTGATTGAACTAGGGGCAAAATGTGAAAAGTGAATTCTGTGTTTGTCCTTCAGTGTAGCTTCAAAGAACCAAAACTGTCTGAAATTACATTCCTCTGGCATCTTTTGATCTTTTTTAAACCCAAAGAAATTTTATCTTGATTCATAGCGTCAAAGTGATATAACTACAACTGAATTATGATCTAGCTTTCTTCTATTTGATATCCAGTACCATGGTAGAAATAATGAGTAATTATGTTACAGTGCTGCTCCACTCACCAGGGAAATAATAGCAAACACATGCTGAACTCAGCATACGAGACTGTGCATGTCATTTAACATTTTTATTTTTTTATTTCTTTTTTGCAAGACAGTATTAATCTGTTCACACAAACACCAGTTTGTTGGGGAAACATAACAAACAGGAGCTCTGTCTGTGCAAAAATCAATCCTAAAGATGGCTGCCATGGTTCCAGCCTTCTTTGATTCTCATCAGGTCCTGCTTTATCACTGTTTTATTATTCTGGAGCTGGATGATGTCACAGGATCTTCCCTGGGAGAACTATTTGAGGCATGCAGACTGTTGTCCAGTTCTGAAAGCCTTCCACAGAGTGTTTTATGGGTCTTTCTGACCACGACCACTGTGTAATTAAAAGGCTGACTCATAACAGTGAGCTGCTACTAATTAGAGACATGGTGACATAAATTACTATAATATATTTTACTGTGTTTATTAAATGACAAAAGGCAGAAAATAAAGCTTTGCTAACTTGCACACTAAACACCACGCACTGCTGCCTTATTGTTTTATCTTTGGGAATTTCCCTAACCAAGCGTTTTACTTATCCTCCCAGTATCCCCCACCAGTATGGGTTTTTTCTGACCTTTCATTTTAAATCCTAACGTGTGACTAACTTTTCTCCTTGACCTAAAAGCTGTTCAATTTCTCCCGGTTGCCTCCTTGCAGGCAGAGCTGCTGACCGGCTACTCGGTGAATAATGTGGAGGATGCTCATCATGCCGCTCAGGAGCTTCTGAGGCGAGGCTGCACGGCAGTCATCATCACTTTGGGACCCCAAGGCTGTGTGGTGCTTAAGGCACAGGATAAAACTTCGACACATGTACCATCTACTGCGGTCAAAGCAGTGGACACAACAGTAAGGAAAAGACACATAGTTATATGACTTGTCATGTGAATGGATTTATACCAGTATATCATAAGTTTTTTTTTTGTTTTTTTTTTAAGTAATAATGTGATGGGTACTTTATAGTTTTGTCATTTTGAAGGAAACTATACATCAATAAATAAATGTTTTGTTTTTTTTTGTTTCTTATTGTTCTCTAAAGATAAAATAAAATAATTTATCTTTAGAGAATTTATCTTTTATCTAAAGATAAAATAAAATAATTTATCTTTAGAGAACAACTGTTATTTATGCTCTTCTTGATAATTGTAAGTCCAAATGGGACATTGTAACTGCATAAAAAAAAAAAAAAAACTTACTTAATTATTCAAAACTACAAACTAAGCCTTTTACAGTCAGTTTCAAAAAATTTGATCAGAAAAAACGAATCATATTAATGTTGAATAAATATCAAAGAGAAGCTTTCAAATATCTCATATAAAAACGTGAACCGAACACAACAGCTTCACTGTTCAAATGGTTTTATAGGAAAATAATAGAAGTATTATTCAGAACCAAATATACCAAAATTAACCCTTTGACACAGCTAACGCATTTCTATTGGGGCAGTTTTAAAGTGTTATATTCATCCATCCATACATCCATTTTCTTCCGCTTTATCCGGGGTCGGGTCATGGGGGTAGCTGTTTCAGAAGGGAGGCCCAGACTTCCCTCTCCCCAGCCTCTTGTTCCAGCTCCTCCGGGGAATCCCAATTCGTTCCCAGGCCAGCCGAGAGACATAGTCCCTCCAGCGTGTCCTGGGTCTTCCCCGGGGCCTCCTCCCGGTGGGGCGTGCCCGGAACACCTCACCAGGGAGGCATCCTGGAGGCATCCTGACCAGATACCCGAGCCACCTCAACTGGCTCCTCTCGATGTGAAGGAGCAGTGGCTCTACTCTGAGTCCCTCCCGGATGACTGAGCTTCTCACCCTATCTCTAAGGGAGAGCCCAGACACCCTACAGAGAAAGCCCATTTCGGCCGCTTGTATCCACAATCTCGTTCTTTTGGTCATGACCCAAAGTTCATGACCATAGATGAGAGTGGAAACGTAGATCGACCGGTAAATCGAGAGCTTCGCTTTTTGACTCAGCTCTCTCTTCACCACAACAGACCGCTTCACAGCAGACGCTGCACCAATCCACCTGTCGATCTCCCGCTCCCTTTTTCCCTCATTTGTGAACAAGATCCCGATAATGTACGGATTATATTCAATCTGTAGAAATATCAGACTCCTGTATCAGTTGATAGATCAGTTTTAAAAGCATGTAGTCTTATTTAGTTTATTCTTTTAGTTTACATAACTGCCCTAGTCTGAATGGGGTCTATAGTATTCACTGTTCATGTCACTTAGTTGGAAATAAGAAGTTCTAAACTTTTTGCTCAGTGGAGAGAAACAGTATGAATCTGGAAATGCTAGACCATCATACAAACCTAGTTGATCAAGCTGAAATGAGAAAATCTCCACCTGTACATTTTCCTTTGTGGTAAGGACTGCCATCTGAGCGGACAGCTCTGATGTCTCCTGTCAATCAGCTCCAGCAGCTCGTTGAGATCTGCCAGGTCTCTTTAATTGCAAGCTTGTTCATGCAGAGTTGTGCATGTGTATAGTTTAGAAATGCAAATTACAAAGTGAATCTGCTACGTTTTTTGCCCACTAAAAAACATAATGCTTAAGCTGTCTTTTATAATACCAAATAAACAACCTGAAAAAAGTATCTCATATGAGGTTAAGATGTTGCCGATCATCCATAATTGATTTTAAATTGTTGTTTTTGTGCATAATTTTTTTTTTGGTTCCCAACTTCAAAGTTTGACGTGTTTTGTTAACATTTTATGTGATTGACCAACACAAAATTACGTCAAAAATTATACATGACTTTGAAAATTTTTTCTCAATTAAAAATCTGAAATGACATGTAGGTTTATTCAGCCCCCCTCAAAAAAAGACTTTTTAGAAATAAATGCAACATGTTTTTCTCCTGTGGAGACTGAATTTCTTTCTTTGCAAGACAGCTCAACTTAGTCAGATAAGATGGACACTGTCTTTGAACATCTATTTCCAAGTTTTGCCACATATTCTCAATTGGACTTATGTCTGGACTTTGACTGGGTCGTTTTATCACATTGATCTAAACCATTTTATTATTGCTCTGGCTGGATGCTTGATGTTGTTGTCCTCAAGTCTGTGTAGCCACAATTTTTTCTAATTTCTCAGTTGCTCCCTCCATCTTCCAATCTGCTCTCTTCAGAATCTCTGATCCTGCTGAAAAAAAGCGTCTTCACTGCATAATGCTGCCAACACCATATAATGCATCACAGACTGCAATATTATAACATAATCCTAACAATTAAAGACAATTGTTTGCAATGAGTTTTATTTAAGAAGACCAGATTATGAGTGGCTGAATATAAGAAATCTGTTCAATCAGTTTCGATGTTACCCTCAGCAATAACTAAGGGCACATGAAAATTAAATCATCATTTTAGATGGAAACTCCTTCTTTTTAAATTACTGTAAGTGTTGTCAGCCCTGAGCTTAGCTGTTTTTAATGTTTCCACAAGTACCCATCAGAGTGTACTGACGCTTTCAATCTAACTAAGAAAACTAAACAATTAAATGAAAAACTTTGTAGTTAAGTTCTGTGACTGTCATATGGAATCTGACAGGATAGTTTATCCTCCTAAGCAGAAAATTTTCAGATTCACACTTGTTTTTTTCTGCCTCTTCACCTCAGGCGAACACTAATCCGTTGCTCTGGTAGATTTATGTGTGGATGTGGTGACCACCATCAGCTTCCTCTAATCTTTAAAAGAGTCGTTGAGTCATTTCACACCGGCCTCTGTGGCTTGTTTTCGTCACACAAGCCTGGGCTCGATGTTTCCTGCCACTGAGGGTTTTGTGAGGTCTGCGTTGCAAGCACGTCATCGCACAGCGGTGTTAATCACATCTTCAATCAGACCTGAGAGAGAGGGGATTATTGTTTGTGCAATGGTTTAGTGCATAATACTTTCCTTTGGGACTTTTACTTTGCAGTCATTTTCTTAAACTGGAGCTAAACTTTTACAGCGCACCAAGATGTACACTTAAACCACAGCCGATATTGTGACAGAGAGGAAAAAGCAACAAATTAAAAGTGACAAGGCTCGCGTGTTTGTATCTGAAGTGTACAGCAGCATCTACTCGTCACTTTCCAAGAACTAACCCCCCGATTTCGCTCAGTCTGTTACCACCACTAACCCTCATAATGGCCCTCGAACCCCCTTCAGCCTCTCTTCCATGACTCACCTCTCAGGCCTTTACCAGTCAGCAGAAAGCTGCGGTCGGGCCTGCTTGCATGCCCCCATTACCCACTTCTTCTGTTCTTTGATAGGCCTATAAATCTCATTGTGTTTAAGTCTTTTGGACATCATAATCCATCTTCCAGTAAGTCCTCTTTTGTTTTTGTTTTGTTTATTTCACTGAGGCAAAAAATTTAACAGGTTATCACTCACTTTTCCTGATGATGCAATCCACTTGCTGATGATTATCTCTATCAAGAGTGAGAAGCCTTTTTAAAGAACTATTGTGAAGTATAAATTCAACTATGAACAACTAGCTGACTCAACTGCGGTTTCTTGCAACTTTTAACCAGGCTACTGTTCTGCTTTGCACCACAGGCGGCACAACAAACTCTAATCAAAGGGAAAATTTGGTTATTTTAAAGAGCAAAGCGTGGAGTAGGTTATGAACTGTCAATATCTTCAGGGTAAGGGAAAATATTGGAGAATTAGAGAAACCTTCTGATGAAAGAGTTGAGTTAACAGCATAACGGGGTCAAATCAAGAGTTATTTTCAACCATTCAAGCAGTTGTACAGTAGAAAATCACAGTATTACTGTTGCATTAGATACGGTAGTTGTTAAAACACTTTTTCCCCCCCAATCAAACAACTTAATTCTGTTGTGTTAAATGGCTGGGTTAAGGACAGATTATAGGGTTCTGGGTCTTTTTATTGCAGAGTTACCACATATTTGAAACACACAGAAGTATCTTTTCCTAAAACAGTCTGGAAGGAATTTTGATCTATATTTTCAAGAGTCAGTGCAAATCTAATTACAGATGAAAAACAGTACAGTTGAAAGAAGATTCACTCTGACTGCTATCTACATGAGATCTTGACTGCCTTTAACTACAATTCATAACCACACTTTATGACAAATCTTTAAGCCTATGGATCTTATTTGGAGCACTTGAGTCCTTCCTGTCACTTTACTTTTCCAAACATCTGTGGCTCTGTCTTTTTAAGTGCTTGATGAGAAAGTGACTAGACTTCCTATCTCCATACTTGAAGTTGCTTTACCTTTTATTCAAAAGGCTTTTTTCGTGTTTTCAAGTAATCAAGTATGAATGCATTTGCCGCCCTTCTCACACACTCTGTTTCATCATCTTCCCCTTCTGCATCTGTCTGAATAACACTTTACACAGGAGGAGCAATTATGGTCTGAGTCAGGGCCATGAATCTGGATGAATAACAAAGCAAATCATCCAACTCTGGGTCTCCCCTGTCGCTTTTGTCTCAAATTGAGTTCAGGTTTCCCTTGCTGAGATCAGAGTCTGGGCAGTTTCGTGTGGATGGAGTATACTCACACAGAGCCACTTTGCTTCTGCAGGACTTGGGTGGGCCTGGTTTCCACTGCCCTGGGAGGTCTAAAAGGTAGACAGTCCTCTCTAAACCAGACATTACAGTAGTCCGGTGGGTCCAGTGAGGCCAATTGTTCCCAGTCTTCTCCAAGGAGAGCAGGAATGAAAGTACAGATTCCTTCCTGGAAGACTGAAGCAAGGGAATACCTCCTGGTTATGGTATTTTGCCACATCATCATGCATGGTGGGCTGTACGTGACCCACCATCTGCTGCTCAGCAATACAGATGTCAGATCATACCTCTGCCACTTTATAGTCATGTCAGTCATTCTGGGTTGTTCAGAGAAGAGGGCTTAGATAAAGCACAGAGGAGGGATCAAACATGTGAGGGGCCTAATTGGTCCAATTAAATGTGTGTTTGATCTCTGAGTCTTCCTCCCTCGCCACTTCAGAGTCCTCGGCCGAGTGCCACAGGAAGCTTCCGGGCGCGAAAGCCAATGTGAGTCATTGCTGCCCCTCAGTTGGTCTCCGTTCTCCCCGGGGAGCCCTCCATTGACAGAGGCAGTAAGCTAGGAGTTAACTGAACACAGCTCCATCTGTCACCCAGGAACGGCAGGCAGGATCTCAGAGGGGAGCTGTGGAGGCTGGAAAGGTTCAGGTTTTTTTTTTCTTTTTCTTCTTTTTTTTTTCAAATCTGCATTTTCTATAAGCTGTCCATCTTTAGTTTTCACTGGCGACTGCTGTGGCATCCAAATGCTTTATTTCTGCAAAGATCTCATGTCAGTCAAAACATGTGGGCGCATCCAGTTCTTTTCTGATTATAAAACTTCTCTCTCTGTGCTCGTCTTTGTCTGAAACCAGAACAACAACTGCTGTTTTGTGTGACATGTTCTGCTGTACTTCTTTATTGCAAGCACACTCTGTTGTGTTTCTGTAAGATGCTACAAACTTTTTGAAAACCTCTGGGGATTTTCAGTAGCTGCATCTGCATCCTATTGCATTTTCAGTTCAATGACATAGAATATTTATTGAAAAGAAAGAAGTGAAAAGAAAGATTTTGACCCCTGGTCAAACCCGACCAACTACGAGGAAACGCTTGATGGAAATAAACATTGATTAATGAATGACGTATGAAAACGACAACTTGGCAGGGATTCAACTCCATGGGGAGTATTCAGAATTAACTGTGCTGTAGAAAAGTTCTCGAAGCACACTTTGTTAATCTTGTAAGCCTGCCATCATAAATTTCTACTTCAGAGCAGAGAAGAGGCAGAGGAAAGGCAGCGGAGGTCAAGACACAACGGACGGGGCCGACCAATAACAGCATCACGGCTCGTCCGGAGAAAGTGCTTGTGTCATTTGACTGACAGGACTCCAGATCTAACCTTCGCCAAAGTGTGTCGAGGGCATTGGTGGGCAGCTGAAGGGGGTAGCGCTTGTCATCCCCGTTGAGCTTCATTCAGCTGATCCAGGAGCGTCAGATGCCAGTCTCGGTGAAGGAAACTTCATTTTTAAGACAGAGGAAGGTTTAATGGTCCTTTTCAGTCATTTAAGCTGGATTCTGATTCTGACAAAGTCACTCTTCTTAACTAAATGTATTTTTACAGTTCCTTAAAGTGGTGAATCCGTTTGTTTCAGTTTAGTCAGCAGCATTAATTCTGGTAATATATAACAGGCTTTTCTTACAATGAGATATTCAGTCCACTCCAATCTCAGTTTGAATCTCTCTAATTTATTCCAGTACACTTCAGCAATCAGTCAGGAAATGAGCTAAGATAGGAGACATGCTCGAACCCCATGCTGCACCAGCTAGGACCAATAGCTAATAAATGTGCTGCCTGCTCTACCGCTATTGGAATTTAACAGTCGTGGTTTATCCGTTTTATTCTCTGACTATTAAGTTGTACTAAAATGGCTAATGGCCTACTTCCTTCCAGCTTCTGTAGTGGCAATTAACAGCTTTAAAGATTTTAAAGCATACAGATACAGTCATTTTTAGTTCCCAATACATCGACATCGACGAGTTTCACTAAACCTCCTTATCCCATTATTCCGTTCAACTCTTATCTAGTGTTGTGCAAAAGTCTTAAACCAAACCTTTAAGAATACCTGAAGAACTATAGATCAAAACCACTTTAAAATATTACAAGTATTGCTTCTTTGATGGAAAGTGAAGGGGTTACACTCAGGTGGAATCTATGGTGCAGCATTTTGTTATTATTCCTGTTTACCTATCAAAATTTCCACTACAACATAAGACAGCATGCACTGCCAATACGCCTCTGATAAGCATGTATCAATAGCACTATGTATCCAAGTTGGGTACTCCTGCCAGTTCTTTGTCTTGAACCCAGTTACTGTGCTAATGTGATAATACTTTGTGCAATTTCTTGTAATATTTTACAAGGTTTGGATATATGATTATTTGATTATTCCTTTTTGTGCCATTGCCATGATCCAGAGGCCTGGTAACAGTAGGTGGAAGATGCAGTTTATTAAGCATATTCAGGCGTTTTTATCACACTGAACAACACTGAACACAACCTGGAATGTTTGCTGCCTAAAAGTTCAATCTTAGTCTCATACAGCCAAAGCACAAAGTCCCAGAGTTCAACAAACTCCACGTTTATGCTTGCTGAAGTAGGACAGAAGAGGCTTTTTATTGCATGCCTACTAAACATGATATATGGTATATAGATGGTGTCTAATAGTTGCTATGGAAACTTGATAACTTCTTTGCTGCAGTTCTCTGACAGTGAGTTTTTACCTCCCTCGCCATCCTGCTCTCTGGGTGGTAAAGGAGGTGAGACAAACGTGGATCCTGTCCAGTTTCTAAAAAGAAATGGCCTCTGTGTGGTGTTGTATTTATAACCCAGGGCAAACGTAAGCTAAAGATAAAAATGGCTTTAGTTACTTTCCTTTAACAAGGTTTGTTTCGGGAACCAATACGTGTCACCTGTGATTTTATGCAAAAAACATTAGACGTTAAAACTAAACCAATTTTATTTAACTTTTCAGCATGGGATTAAGCGTCTGCAATAAATGGTGAATTTATTTTACCGTGTTTTACTCAACCTTGCCAAATATTTGTCCACATCTGTATAATTCGTTGTCATACTTGTCATAATAATTGTTAGTATAGTATTAAAATATAGATTCCTTTTTAAATACCAGAGATTTGTCTTTTAGCTAACAGAAACCTGTTCCAGCCCCACCTTGTCACAGTGTTAATAGACAAAGCCAGTTGTTTTAAAAGGGATTCGAAGGCAGATTACTGACACGACAACAGGTGTATTAGACTGAGAGTGAATCATAAAGAGGGCTGAGGTTAAATAAATAACTCTGTCACGACGACAGAGATTAAGATCTTCTTGTTTCTATGGTCACATCGCCCAACCTGTCCTTCCCAACATGTTTACAGCAGAGGATTGCTCAAATCCACTCAAGTAGCATCCCAGTATCAGTCATGACACATTTGCCTGGGAGAGGGTCCAGATCCGAACCACGGGGGCCGTCTCCTGCAAAGCCCAGCCTCCAAACACTGGCTGCAGAATGGCCTGGGCCAGCTGAAAGACAGACATAAACACTCCATGGGTTTAAACGTGGAAATCCAATGGGCCTGTGAAATGTTTCTTCTCTGATCTCACTCTTTCCAGCATCCCTGCACTCCACGCAGAGGAGGATGGGGGAGGGGGAGCAGTAATAACGGCCTTTTAAATGTCAAATCAGCACCATTTGTGAATGCTGGGAACACAGAAGCTTGTCAGAACCTTCCTCCTCTCTGACCGGGTCACGATTGGTGGTTTTTACTCTGCCTCCTTGACTTATCCCCAGACAAAAGAGTTACTCTGAAGATGGAGGGGGGATGGGGGGATGAAGACGGAGTGCAGCGAACTCCTCAGAGCTGTGGTGATGAGTAATGGCATGGGCTTGTGAGAACCAGCGTCGGGGGGCCGTTTGCGGTTAAACATGAGCGTGTCCCTACATACCACTGCTCCTTTTCCCATCAGCGAACCCCCCCTCCCTTACACCAGACAATCCCCTCCAAGGCGTAGACAGCACATTCCATCTTTATCAATAGAGCAAGATGGAAAAAGGAACGATTTATGAGGTAATACCAAAACTGCTGCCTGTTACAGTGAAACCACATGTTTCTATAAACAGTTAATAAAGCAGCCTTTTTATTTTTTAACTTTAAATTAATTCTTTTTGCAAGTTGTGCTGCCATATTTTTTTATAATCTATTATTCTTAAATATTTTAATATAATAGCTTGACCATTTTTAGCAAAGTTATCAGTAAAAAACAATCCATTATTAAACCAAATCAAAACTCATTTTTCAGTTTAATATTTAAAAAGTAATGCATTAAATGGCAAAGTTCTCAATGATGTTTAGTGCAGAAAAAGCTGACTGAGACATTCTCTCCCCTCCTTTTATTTATTTATTTTTTATAACTGGTTGTAGGTTTATGGAGTTCAAACGAAGTAGATAAATGCCACAGCACCCCCTACTGTTCAAGCCTCTCTGTTTTGTTTTCACGCTGTTAAACTTCAGCTTTTTCCATTTTCTCACATTTGAAAGTAGGAGAGGTCTAAAAACGTTAAGTTGTTTTCTACTGCTGATAAAATGTTTACACCACAGGTTTGTGCAAATGTGATGACTGTTGAACAGACGCTCAAAGGCCATAGAGAGAAAAAAAAATCCTGAAGGCATCCTTTGTGTGATTTTTAATGTTGAAACATTACATTTTTATGGGGGAAGTGGTGTGAAAAAAAAGGATTGTACAAAGTGCAAAAATCAAATTAATGTATTTTCCCATTTAAAATACACAATTAATGATTTTAGATGTGAAAAGCCCACATCACCTCTTAGTAATTTACAGTTACTGTTGTACAATGTGTTACTATATGTAAAGAATTAACCAAACTGAATCATATATTGTTTTATTTTGCAGTTAACAGTAGCATTATTTGATCAACAAACATTGAGCTGTACTGAAGAAGAGTCAACTGTAATAAGTTTTTTTTTTACATTTATGTTGTATAAGATCTGTCTTTATTTGACGGCGTTTACGTGCAACACGGGTCAGCAACAATAATCACGAAGATAAAGAATAAAGGATCTAAACTTTACCAATAAAACATCCACAACACCATTACGACACCGGAGGCTGAACGTTTGATACAAACATGGAACTATGCTATCATGTTGTTCAAGTATCCTTTTTCTGATCTGTTATTCTGAAATTTTGAGGAGCCTGTGTAAATTGTAGCCTCTGTTTCCTGTTCTTAGCTGACCAGAGTTGTACCAGAGTTGCAACTGGAACCCATCAGCTTCAATGTTATGCGTTCAGAGATGGTATTTTGCATCTCCTGGTTGTGAGGCTTGATTATTTGAGTTTTAGTTATTTTCATCTGACGTATGATATCAACAAAGCTTTTTCTTCATGCAACTGCAGCTCAGTCAATATTTTATCTTTTGACACACTTAAGCAAACCTAAATCTTCTTTCTTCCCCATTCTGATGCTCATTTCCAACTTCAGCAAGTTGTCTTTATGAACTCTAGATGACCAAATGCATTGAATTACTGCCATGCAATTGGGTTCCAATCTGTGATAACTCACAATTAAACAGGTGTACCTAAGGAAGTGGCTGCTGAGCATGGCTCTGCTAGTGATTTCTGGATCTGGAGCAGAGTTTCTTCCAATTGAATTTTCGTGAAAAATCTGCAATGGAAAGCATCCAGAAAGCTTCCTGAAAGACACATCTTGTTGTTGAAAAGATGCCTGCTTAGGAAAGCAGAGAAAACATCTACGGAGATTGCAGAGACTACTGAAAATAGATTGAGAACCAGCGTTTTATTTAAAACTGACAGGAAACTGGGGAACCATTGTTTTGTACCTTTTATATATTGGAAAAATATTCCAAGAAATCACTGCAGTTCATGAAAGTTTTAAGAATTTTTTTGTAAAATAGAAATATGTTGGAACCCTTATTTTCTGTTGCATTTAATAAAATGGCATAATAGAAAACTTTTTGCAGAGAATCGGAGGCAAAAAGATAGATAGAAAGATAAATAGATAGCATTTATTGTCATTGAACAGAATTCAACGAAATTTCCATTGCAAACAAATTATGACTGATCTTTGAGGATATCCCAAAAAGTATTAAAAGTTGGAGGATAATGTGATATTTACAATTTTGCTAATTGTTTGAATAGACGTTCAGCTACTGGTCTGATTAAATAAATATCAAATTAAAGCTTATTTGAAGGATATTAAAGATAAAACAAACCGAAGCAGTCTTGTTATCTCTTAAAATGCACAATATATTATTTTGGACCTTTTAGCCTTTACCACAATAATAAAAACAAACGGTACATATTAAACCATCACCTCTGATCACCAATAAAATATTTAAGCATCACCTATAGCTTGGCACCACTTCGTTTGGCACCCAGTGAAATAATTCCCACTTCTTTGAGTCAAAATGTTCAGAAGTGTTTTTGTTCCTCTGCAGGGAGCTGGCGACAGCTTCATCGGAGCACTGGCGTTTTACCTGGCTCACCACCCTGACATGCCTCTGGAAGAGATGGCACGCAGAGCCAATCAGGTGGCAGCGGTGAGCGTGCAGGCCGTCGGCACCCAGACATCATTCCCGTTCAAACAGGACCTGCCAGCCAATTTGTTCTGAGACTTTTCTCTAACTGAACCCCATCTTAATTGACTGAAGCGTCTGAACTCACACTCAAAACAATGAAAATCAAAACAATGTATTTAGTGGACATAATTTATTGAATTAACCCAAACTGACTAAATTTTACACATATCTGAAAATAACAATTTGACATATTTGATCCAAAAGGATGCTTGTTGTTGGTCCTTTCTTCTTCATGTTGAACTCCTCCAGATGTCTTGATCAATCCTTGAGATCTTCCATTCCAGCATTAGCTGGAAGAATCCTCTTCCAGCTAATGCTCTGTATAATCCGTGTAAATAAAACTGTCTGTTCATAACATGTCCATATTCTTTGTTGTATTAAATCGATCTGATCTTCCTCTTCTCAAAGAATAAGACGTGCTTTTTAACTGCAGTGAGAAACAGAATGAAACAAGATAAGAGATGAAGGAATCAGAACTGGAAGTAAAACTAACGCAAGTTCTGAAAATTAAGTTCTTCTGCTGGAATTTTGTGGTTGAAATGGAATCGCACTATAAATCCACAAATCAATGTCCAGAGATTAACTGGTTTGTATTATCTTTGATCAGATGGTCTTTTTTTGTATTCCTTAAATCCATCAAATCTAGTAACTCTCACAATTTAAATCAATAAAAAAAATCAACCAACAGTATGTACTATGATGCTCTCTCATCAAGTTTATTAAATAAAATCCATAGGTACAACGACAATAATGCAGAAAAATCCAGCACAGACTTAGTGCGACGCATGCTGCATTTAGGACATTAACGTATTTTTTTGCGAGAAAAATTGGGAAACCACATTCTCTGCATAATCCAATGGTACGGCTGAGGAAGAGGCGAGTATATATATTGGACTTCCTTCAGGTGCTTTGGAAGGAAGAACTCTTCCTCACCTTTGGTATTACATGAGATTGTTTGTGAAGCAAACCAGCAACCTAGTTCCAGGTTAGGCCTCATCTTACCAAACGGGTCATGTTTTCGCAGCACCAGTTTCTCTCTGAGCCGATTCCTCTTCGTGTTAAAGAAGTATCCTGTCCCAGCAGCGCTTACCATCTGCACCAAGATGGTCCTGAGGGAAAAAGAAACAGGTGAATTCATTACCAATGTCTTTGATCACTGCAGATATAACCCATATGTAACTTTGGTCAGAAGTTTACACAAACATCGTGGACATGAAGGACATTAATTTTCATCTTTTATTCATTAACTGAACTGTTCCTTTTTTCAAATTAGTATGCCAAAGGCAACAGCAAAAACAAGATGTGGGTCATAAGTCTGAATTATTTGTGATTTTATTCTAACCTAGTTGAAACTTCCTAAACAGGCTCAACAAAATAAACATAACATATATTTTTATTTGTTTTAATTTGACAAGATCACAAACAAGAGGCTTGATAACCACCAACTGGTGATAACCACCAGTTGGTGATCATTCAGTCAATGATTGACTGAATTTGCTTGTTTTTCTTTCATAGCACAAAAAAAAAAAAAAAAAAAATCCTTGGCAAACCCAGAACAATAAAAGACTAAATTAATTCAATAATGATTTAATAAGAAAAGTAGCAAGATTTATAGAAGCTGGGAAAGTACCAACTGTCAAGTATGGTGGTGGCACAATCAGCCTGTGGGGCAGTGCTTCAGGGATGCTGAAGCACATCAAGAAAAAGAATGGGATGACTTGGAAGAAGGGATGCTTCTAAATGTTTCAACTTCGTCTCAAATCAGCATCTCGAGAGTTAAAACTTGGACAATTGTGTTTTCCACCACAATAAAGAAACCAAACATCCAATCTGGTGTTGATATTTGGCCAGGCCAGTGTAGCATCAAGAATGATCTGAGTAAAATTGGTGGACTATGTTTAAAAAAAAAGAGTAGAGCTCAGGAAATTATGTCAGATGTTTAGCGATGGCAACAAAAATGTGCGTTCGGAGTGCAGCCTGTGAATGTTAGTAACTGCATGCATCATTTTGACCCTTCGTAGATTAGGGAAAAAAAAAACTATTTACTCGTTACAAAATGGAATTAGTGTCTTTGATGAGTCAACATCTCAAATCTTTAAATATATAAACACAATCGTTTCACTTACTTGGATTTTGCTTTAGCCACTGAAAAGAAGAGCAGAAAATGTTGACTTTAATAACAAGCCTTACGGAAGAAAAACAACGTGTTTATCCTATTTTCAGTCTCATTCGCCGTGAATAAATAGTTAGAGCAGCATACATATTTGTACTGCAAGTAAAAGCTACATTTAAAGAATCAGTGGGAATATCCATCAAGCTATTTCTCAGAGATTATGCTAACTTTAACGCGTAAATGTTGCCGTAAACAATAAGTCCGTTTCAGAGCGGAGAATAAAACCAGAAACTCTATAATGTCTTTCATACTCACAGTTCACGCTGGTAAGAAACATTTTTTCGAATTTACTTTACGAAGATAACGTGAACAAATAAGTTAGCATCAACAGGGGTCACATTGAAGTGTTGCACATCCAGTTCAAGAAAGGTACTTCCGGTATCTCTTAAAGGCGCAGTACAGCAGAGCAACATTGAGAGAGTACATGAGCAAGCATGCTCGACTTACACGAGGATATATTCAGTGAGCTTAATGTTATGTGCGAGAACATGACATTTGTAAAAAAAAAAAAAAAAAGTTTTACAAATCCATCACCATTAAGAGAAAACAGATCTAAAAACTAATGGAAATATTTCACCAACTGCTAAGAAGGGGATGAGGAAAAAATAGCTGCAGGAAATCAATTGCATATTTTATAGGACAAGAAAATTTAAGAACTTTAGGGAAACAAACAAAAAAGACACTGGAATGTCCCAGACCTTAAGTAACATCATGTCACTCCAGTGAAAATGAATGGGCCTGAAACTAATAATGTCACCATGGAAATCCCCTTGCTTGTGTTGTAACTTAATATTGTATCCACAGAAACAGTGGTGCAACAAGTGTTTGAACCTGCCCTCAAGGTTGATTGTATGACTTATAAGACCTCTGTGGTAATATTTTAACAAGGTTCACTCATGCATTTTTACTTCTTTGTGAACTCATTGATCAAGACATCTATAAAAAAAACTGAATATTTTAATACACGTTCTTGAAAAGCAATCAGAACATCAGTCTTTATGGAGGGCCATAGTATATACTATTGCTTTGGAAGAAATTTTAAGGGAACCAAACAGTATACAAACTATACAGTTTTTATTGCTGTTGTTTTTATTTATTCATCTATTGCTTAAAAGTGTGTTTGAGTAAATTTATTTTCCTATTGTGCTTATTTATTTACTGTTTATGACAATTTTAAGTTCAAGACAGCAGTGGAAAAGTTAAACCAGATGCATGTGGAGATTAAAAAAAAAACTTAATAAGGAAAGAAAAACATCCATCACAGGAGCTGGACAAAGGGTTCAAAACCATGAGAAAAATCGCAGCAATTCTAAAAATATTTTTCACAAATTACTTCAATATCTCCATTAAAAAGAAAACCTTTGGCATGTAGTAAAAAGAGAGATTAACTGTATTGTGGAAACCAAGAATTTGGGCTAGTTTCAGAGAACATAAAAGCAGGTAAGCAGATTTCCAGGAACTGAACTAGAAATTACCTTGTACAACATTTCATGTACACTCATTTGTACTTACAGCAACATTGATAAGTGGTTGTACATATTCTTTAAGACCCATGAAACCAAATGTAGTTTTTGTGATTTTCTTCAATGGTTCGCTAATTCACCCTCCGAGTACGTCATTCAGCTCTTTTTATTTCAAATTGATGTGTTCCTGGAAAGAGAATAATGTCTTTACTTTATTGGAAAAGCTTTAATGTTTAAGAACCATTATAAAAATAGGGGTAAGTAAGTCTGTTCAATCACAAAGGGCCCTTCAGCTACAATTCAAGTATTAATTTCATTATGTTCTCAGGATTAAAAAAAAACTAAAAAAACCTTGCACTAATTGGCTATGTTCTCCAAAGCTCATCCTTATTAAAACGGAAGCTCCAGTGTGTGTGACAGTGTGGTCTCACAAGTACTGAGATTAGATAAAAACAAGAAGTACTAAGTAAACAGGTACAAATGAGACAAAATGCAGCTGTAATAGTGAACCCATGAGGGGGAGAAGCCAGGCATTAAAGCGGAAATGAACATGAATGTTATTGGATGGGGCCGAGTGGCACTGTAACCAGGCAGAGAGCAGCTGTCAGGATGTGTGTGGAGGAGACTGCGTCACTAAAGGATAATTCTGAGAAGGAGGCTGAGACCACAAGCTTCGTCTCTCCTTCTCATCCTCCTCTTCCTCTATCAACACCCCACCCACTCTGCACTCTCCACTCCGGACGTTCGGTCCTCTTTCCGTCTCCCACTTCAGCACATGGACGGATGCTCATCACTCTGTCTCACATGCTCTTCCTTTTCATTCATAACCCAGTTATGTCACAGTTTCCCTCTGCTTTATTATTATTATTTTTTAAATAACTCTAATCTAGAAGGGGCACAGCCTGACAACAGGTATTTGGGTATTCAAGCCAGTTCTGGGAAATCAAAGTCTAAGTTTTAATTGATGAATAATTACCAAAAATGAAAAGTTTAATAAATAGCTTTTGGTTTGAAAACTACAAATCTCATTGAAAGTATTCCTCACTTTAAATGAGTCTCAATTTACATCATAAAGCTGTCAGCTAAATGTGTTCACCTTACAGTCCTAGCCTTTTACACACCTGCTGTAGCTGTAAATGCTAACAGCAGGTGAGTAAGTGTGCCAATAAAGTCTTGCCATGATGTTTATTAATTACCAGTATTAAATCAATGTCCTTTCAAAACAAATATCAAATACTCACATAGAGGATCTACCTGAGAAAAACAATTCTGAACGGTTTCAACTAAGTGTCGCCGTGAAGCCTCCATCCAAGTCATTGGATATTTGGATTGTTTACCAGCTCTTGCATCAGCCCAAGAGCTGAATTGGAAATGGACAAAAGTGTTGATGATCATGTCAGAAATGTGAAGAAAAAAACTAAGTTTGTATGACTTTTACACAGAAACCTGATAAAAGCAACATCTGAGATGTAATCACTTTTTTTTTCCAGTTCTGATTCGGGATTCAGACTCTTGCTGATTCCGTTTTCAATTTTCTCTCAGTGTTCATAAGGCCCCAGCTGCATTGGAAACTGTCAGATTCCAGTGGAAGGAGTCATCATGGGCACCTAATTAGCCAATCGGAAACTCGAGGCCATGCTGCTCTAGTCAATAAATAAGGAAATCGATTATTCTTTTACCATACATTAAACTAGAGAAAAGGTCAGAATTTAACTACAGTAATGTACTGTAAAAAGTGATTGGTTTAAAACAATGCAATAAAGTTTCGACTAGATGGGAATGATTACTCTAATAGGTCAATTTGTTGCATGATTTGTTGAATTGATCAGGGAAATTAAAAACCTAAAAGGTGTTAATCTTTCTTTCTCTCTTCAGATTTGATGGCACTAGAGCCGTTTGGTCAGAGTTATTGAACAGGAAATAGGATAAAAACTGAAAGGTGGACAAGGACAAACAAACTCTCATATTGCGAACCCTTTCCACTATTACACCACACACCACATTAGCAGTTATCTAATAACCATTTCCTAAAGAAAATCAATCCCTGTTTATTAAAAAACAATTGTAATCCACAGTGTAATGTAATAAGAAGCCAGAGGTTGGGGTTGTAAGGGTACTTTTTTGGAGAAATCTATAAAAAAAAAAAAAAGCATTACCAACCAAAGCCAAACATAACAAGATGAGCTGTAAAAAACATAAATGGATAACATTTAGCTAAAACAAATATAATAATAACTGCAAGACAAAACAAACACTTAGGTCCATGTATGAAAACTCAATTGAAACAGTTATATTTTTGCACTAAAACTTTTAAAACTAAAGAGAAGGTAATAATTCCAAGGTAAGAATGCTCTGGAGATCATTCATCAAAATTCATGCTTAATTAGTCCATCAATACTGAAAATGTTATGGACAAAATTGGTGTCTTATATGCTTTCTTAATTCAATGTTTCATTTTTTTGTTTGTTTATTGTTGCTTCTTGAAAAGCAAAGTTTATGTTTTTTAAGGATCAGGCATGTAGCTTATTGATTTGTGTTTTCAAAAGAGTGCTTCATGTCTTCAACCATGTCTGCAGGAGCTTTTGTGACACTTCATTGGACTGTAATTTATTAATATAAAATGATTTATCAATGACTTTGTTTACTAAGTTTGTTTACATCTTAAATGTGTTTTACTGTTTATTATTATGCTTTTTTAAAGATTTCCATATAAATTCCATAAAACATAACATGTAAAATATTAGGGTTTAGCATCAAATTCATCATAGAAGCATTCATTGTAGAATCAAAAAGGCATCCAACCGTTTTTTCCCTCATCCAACCCTTTTTCGTTCCTCATCTATTGGTGTCATATCCAACTATTTTTATTATTTATCAAAACTGATTCAACTGATTATTGATTAAAGTTTTATATTATAATGCTTATTATGCACAATTGAAAGTGTGCAAGAATCCAATACATTTAGCACTTATTTGAGCTTGGCCTATTTTAGATGTTTTGATGGCCCTGCTCAGAGCATCACTTTACTGTGGCAACTTACTGCTTCTCAATTCTTCATATCAGCTCACCTGAAATAACCCCAGAATATTGCTCTGAAGCCCCCATGCCAGCTCGGACTACCTGTGTACCGTCGGGTTTTTGAACTCTTGCTTTGTCCTTACATGAAACACATCTTCTACAGTATTCTACGTCTGAAAGTGTGGGAAACAGTTTCTGAATTAAATGCTGTCTGATTTGATGCGAGATAATAAGTGTTTACTTTCACTACAGGCTGCTGATTATTAATAATTTCAGCCACACAGTTTCAGAAACACCAACAAGTCCCTCACTTACTGTCAAAACAACTGTTTGCTGTTCTTTTGACCCACCAACCTGATCACAGCAGGTGATATGGTGAGTCATGCACAGACTCTGAGGCACCAACACTTTGCACTGGTTCACAACTCCCTGGCTTGCGTCAGCACAATGTCCTATTAACTATTATATGAAGGATGGAATGAATAACAAGAGCTCATCTCATGGAGCGTTTTTTCATCTTTATTTCCAGATCATATCTGAATCTCACATCTGAATTTGCGCTGAAGCAAGGAATCTGTAGCTACAGAAGCATAAAAGCAGAATGCTGTTCGGTGCATGTATGATGCATCAGGGTGCATCTAATGAGTAATTATGAAAGGAGAGGAACAGAAGCAGAGGGCATTTTTGATAAACTGATCTCAAGACTTATTGCAATAGCATTAAATAACCATTGTGTTGCAAAAGCTAATCTTTGCCCTATTAAAACTCAAATTAAAAGCATTTGTTGCCTTTAGGGTTTTGCATGTCAAGATACAATAAAATAATCGGATCTTTCAAAAGCTATCTTAATCAGTCTGTGATTATGAACAAAATCCCATATGGTCACTGGAGTGGACATGGTTTTATAAGCAATTTAATATTTGCATTTGTGTTGATACTGATGGGACACTTGCATGTAAACATTTTCAATGGAATCCAGAGTATCAATCCAAACGCTGCAGTCTCCAGGCAACCACTGCAAACAGTGTCCTTCAACCAACAGGGCCAGAAATGTTGAGCACCTCAGGAGTATTTTGCCAGACCTTCTGTAATATTATAAGTAAAAACATTAATAACACAGAATCATGATAAAAGCTTAACATGATTAGTAAAACATTGAAGTTTTGTTTTTATACTGTGTGTATTTCAATAACTCATCTGTCCAATAACATGGATATCATGTGTCACTATCGATATTTTATCTGAAATATTGACCATTATTCTATGTTATTTTTAAAAACCATTAAATAGATGTAAAGTCTGCTGCAATAAAGCATATTTTTGTTTTTAGGTTGTAACATAGTGGCTTTCTACCAAATCAGCCATTTTGCAGACTGGTTTGAATGTGTGGGTTACAATTAGAGGGTTTTAATTGATGAAGCTTACAAGTGCAGTACTTGACCTATAGGATGGCTGACATGCAGGTAATGCTAGTGACAGGGCCTATGATTGTCTCTCAGACATTAGGTAGGTATGATTGACATTGTCTTTAGTTGGTAGAGCTGAGGAGCAGAAATTTGATGAAGAAGAGAACGAATTGCCACCTGACGGAACTCTAGAACAAAAGTAAAACATGATATATCAGGAGATAAAAACTCAACTAATTTAAATGTATGAAAAAACTAATCAAGAATAATAATTCTCACACGAGAAATAGAAAATAATCACTCTATAGAAAATAATCGTGTGAGATTACAAAATCTCACATGATATAATTTTAAGTTATTTAGATCTATTTTCAATCAGTGTGTTAAAAATGTATAAACATGTTTCCACTGAGACACTTTAAAAGTATTAGCAATTTTTATTTGACATTTGTCATCACTGTGTCTGCATAGAACAGGGTGTATTTAATTTATTGCAAGGAATGCAAAATATTTCTTTCCCATGCCCCCTAAGAAGAAAACCCATAGGAAGAAAAATCCAGTGTGATGTTTCGAAATTTTATGAATTGAATGAATATATGTAAAATGGTATTCAGTATTTTTAAATTTTTTCCTAATAATGAACATGCAGAAACTGCCACTGCTCCAGAGTGGTAAACAGTCAATACTCCTTCTTGTTTAGAAGTTGTTAAGGTTTTTTTCATACTTATTAAAAAAAGCAAACTTTATGTGAGCAAAATGAAATAAACTTATGTAGATCTATTTTATCTGCTCATCGCTGGAAGTTCAAAGGAGCAGAATATATAGATCCTCTGGGCTAAAGTTCCTTCAATCCAGAATACTTTAGTTTAAATCACTAATTTTACTAAACACAGGTTTGATAATTACAACACCACAGTACGACTCCAGTGGAGTAAAGGTTTATAGGTAACAAACCCATGAGGAGTAGTCGCCTAGACAGCAGTGTCATCCCTGGTAGTCCCCAGATTCAGCACCATCCAGGGTGGTGATGACACGCTGAAGAGCACAATGTTGTACCTGATTTAACTCTTTGGGTAGACTCTTTGCCTCGCTGTGACTCACAAGTCTGAAGAAACATGCAGAAAGTGAAATGAGTCACAATCATTTGAGTTCCCTGCTGGGAAATAAATCTCAGGAGACAAATGCTGACTCATCAAGGAATACAAAAAGATTTGCACAGATTAACGAGAGCTGGAGCCTTACCAACAATGATGGCGCATCTGTGTTGCAGGCCCTTATAATACAGAGAACAGTAAGGATAAGGGCAAAACACAGTGAAAAAGAAAATGTATTCCCTCTTAAGACCTCTTGAGGAGCTCATGGTAGAAAACAGACCAGATTCTTAACGCCAGTCTGTTCATAAACTGAACCACAGTGAGAAATTGGGAACAGAGAGGTTTTAATCTTGTAAATATAAGTTATGTTGAGTGTCATGTATTTATTGTGTTGTTTTTCTAAACACAATTCAATCATTAAACATCATTATAAATGTTCTCGTTGTGGAATGGGCGTGTTTCAGTCATGACAAAACATGAAACCGTTGCAGTCAGTAGTAAAGCTTCACCTACTTTATGAAAATAAAATTTCATGTCCCCCTGCTTTGACTGGGAAAACAACTTTTACTACTGAAGAAGGGGGCATGATTTATTGCAGAAAGACTCTGGAAGAAAAAGCTATCAGGCTATATCTTACTTCTTAAAACAGAATAAATTGCATCATTTTTCTCTTTTTTTGATGCAGTTTTGTGGTCCATACGCTTGACCCATTGGTGGCGGTAATGCTTCCTATAGTTGTTTACCAACCACCATGACAACGAAGACGAAGAACAATAAGGAAGGAGCCATTTTGGATATGGTGCTTCAATATTTAGGAGGTGGGTCTGGCTTTTTGTCCCCCCAAGTTTATGTGCTATATAGTTTAAAGCAGATGTCCCAAACCCTGTTCCCACTGTCCCACACCACAAGGCAAGATAATCTCACTGAAGTGCCATGGATTTGTTGAGGTTAGGCCTAATATAGAGAAGAAATATATTTTTCAGACTGTAATATAGATTCTAAATTCAACTATATGGCTAAAAGATTAACTTTTGTCTATTTTATCTTCTTTTCATCTTGATTTTTATTTTTTAAACCAGAGACATAAAAAAACACTTTTGATTGAAACTTCTGACCTTCTGGTTATATTACTCTTAATAAAATTTCTTCCATCCCCCAAGTTTTTGTGCACAAATGAGTTATTTTAACAGTTACACAACCCAGTGGAGCATTTCATATCCAGCTTCTTTTATGAAATGTCACTTGGTATTTATATTGCTTTTTTTAGGGAATAGCAGAAGCTCAGAATAATTACACATTTAATGTTGAAAATCCAAATTAAAACAGCAGCTCTCATAATGCTGTTTTTTTTTTATTTCTTTTCTTTGGGACTTTCAGGACACTTTTACACCCACATCTTTGCTTACATTGGAGTGCTGAACCAAAACACATTCTCTCTGGGGATTCTGTCAGCTTGTCCTCACTTTCTGTCTTCAATTCATTACCAGTGAGGCTGTTCCAGAAAATGCTGCATGATCACATCACACCCTGCCCTTGTCTTGGCTGTCACTGGGGCTTTTGAAGAAACTCATCTGCGTCTGAACATCTTTATTCAGCTGTCCACTATCACTGGGAAAAGCACAAGCAAAATCTCTCTCAGGGTGGATGTTTTTGCTTTAAGGATGACCCAGATTTGACTGTTCACGTTCTGCCTCGGTGTGAGAAGATCTAATCTCATGTGTACACTATGCTGGAAGTCTCATCTCTCCTTTGTTTTTGTGTAAATCCTGTGAGCAACATTTACATTTGAACATGCTGTATTAATAGTATCCTGTGTGGCATTTAAAAACCAGTACAGCTGATATATTTATTGCCATCATTTTTTAGCTGGCATCCTATCCAACGCCTGTTTAAAGTCATCAACAAGAGCTGGTGAAGGCAAAAACAAACAGCAGAAGGGCCTGAATTGTCTCCCCACTTGCGTAAATGGAAGCAGTTGAGTCATTCATGATGTCACACACCGATGTGCATCTGATTGCTATGGTTACACCAATCTCTGGATAATGAAGTTCTCATATTGGATTTCCACAACACTAGCAGGTCTGTTGAGATAGGCTTACTGTCTGTCTAAGATGATAATTTAAAGAGTTTACTGTAACAGAAACACAATGCTTAAGAGTTGACCTAGTGTTTGTCAGATTTCAGCTGATGTGAGCAGCTTTGAAATAGTGTTCATAACATGATGAGTTTCATTTGTTTTTAAGATTAAGTCTCACAAATGGTCGAAAAATATATTTTGACTAAAAACTTCAGTTCTGCCTTGTGAGGACTTCAGTCTGCATGCTTAAAATGAAAAAGAGGAGATTTTTTTTCTGGGTTAGGAGGAAGGTTATTAGTATTTCTTAAAGGAATCAACATTAAAATTTCAGTAGAGATAAAAGAAAACCAAACATGTAACACTAATAAATTATCTCCTCATTGCTTATGAGCTATATGAACAGGAAGTGACAGACCTGATCTGCAGGTCTTTAAGACAAACATACTTTTCTATATGATTAAAATGTAAACATTACAAACAACCTGACTCTCAGTTGTCAAGAAGAAAATAATTTTAATGGTCCAATCTGAACTTTACCAATGTTTCTTAAATAAACTTTTGTGGCAGTAATGGCCTTTATGCACAGTAATCAGACAGAAAATGGATGGAGATAATGGTGTAAAACATGTAATAAAGGTAATAAATCAAATCTTGATTGACTGAGCAAATGACTATCTCTACGTCACACTGCCATAAATGTTATTACCTATTGATCCCCCTCATGAAATAAGCTAAACCTCTTCACTGAGTGCAGTCTGACTTTTCTAATAGACTAGGTTTTCTGTCAGCTTGATTTTCTCTGTGTATTTGAAGATAGCCCAGGCTTTTGGGTGAGGAGTTCTGAGGAGGTACTGATCAGCCAATCAGAAATTAAGAGTCCAGTAACCATGGCAGCAAGCCATGGTGGAACAAATATCTGAAGGACAAAACATCTGCAGATGTAAAATATTAATAATGGAAAAAATGTTAAAACAACAGCTCAGAAGTTGGGAAAACAATTCATAATTTTGGGAAACCAGTAAATCAATTTGAGAAAGCTGCTCTAACGGTGTGAGGAGTAAAACAACCAGTATGAGGTCTTTATTTGGCCTCTAACTTTCCCAGATTCTGGGCAAAAACACCCAATGGAAGAAGCGACATAATTCCCAGTTTTCAGAATTTGAAGTAACTGTTGCTGACATCTTAGTGCTAAATAACACAGCACACCTTAAGAGGTCTATGTGCCTCAGATCCTCAGAGTCTGGAATGTACTTTAGACACCACGGGGTAAATCACACCTTCAATTGGCTGATCATATTTCTCAATTCTGTCTTACAAAAATATTTCATATTCTTCATGGATTTGTTTAATGACCTTGGGATGATTCTGTATCACTTTTACATTACATGTTGATTTCTGTCAAATAAACTTATCTACATTGACCCTCTTTGGTCATTGAATGAATAAAAACAAACCATATGGTACAGAAATGGAAAGAAAAGCTGCACGAGACTGTGGATATGGCTGTGAAATGATTTGTAAAACGTAAAGAAGGTTAAAAGGTGTTACCATACATTAATCCAGTTCTATATTTGCCTAGATCTGCCTGATGAGTCCATAATCGGCTGCTGCCTTACAGAGTGATGACCACTGTGTTTTCAAGAGTAATGTTATAAAACAGGCATCCAGTGTGTCCTCCTCCCATCTGTTCTCGCTCCTCGGTCTCTATTTCTCCATGTTCCATGACGCAAAGCAAGAGTGGGAGTGGACAAACCTTCTGCTCCCCGAGAGGACTGAGTGGGCTGCCGCCATCCGCTTCGTACGCAGCGGCGATGCAGCCAGAGATGGAGGTTTATGGCAAAGAGGAGAGTGAGGGAGGAGGGACGTAGAGAGGAGGGGGGGGAGCTTTTCAACAAAAGTGAGTGAAAGCCTAAGAGAAAGACATGGTGGAGACAGAGAGACAAATAATGGGACTGAATGGGGAGGCAGGAGAGGAGAGAGAGTGAATGATAGCTCAGACTGAAGGATGTTTTTAAAGGGGAGGAAGGATGGTATGAGGGAGACATGGATGGGTGAAGAAGGAGCCTGTTAATGAGGAGATTAGGACATGAAGCAAGAGGAGAAGACCGGTCTTAAAAAAACAAGCCAGAATCAATATTATAGGGCCTGAAGTAACACACAGCATTAATATAGCAAATTAGTAAGACATCAGAACCATAAAGCCAAGAACATTAAGAGCTTCTCTTAAACTTCTTTTTTATGTCTGTTACCTTTTCATAGGTATAGAATCAACTTAATACTTTTATTGTGACTAATTACTGATACCAAATAAACCAGTCATTAATTAATTTTCCATACCTTGATTTGTGAAATGAATAAGTCACCCTTTAAGAAACCTCCCCCGGCCCCAAAATTAAAATAAACTGGCTTGCTTAAATAAATATAGAGAAAGTAATAAGTGGTTAATGAAAAGAAGTGATACAACTATGGTTAATCCTGCTGCCAAAAGAACGGTTCTTTGTACGTTTGTGTTAGTTTAACTTTTAATTGTGTTCAACTGTGTATATTTCAATTTAAAAGTTAATTGCAGCACAAGCAGCACACACATAAGAGGAATCATTTGTAGATCAAATTATGTGACAGTTTTCACAGAAATATCTATTTTTATATTATTTTAACATTATCTAAAGTTTGGTTGTAAAGTTTATGGTTACATTAAAAAATATCTCATCGAGTGTAAATGTTAAAGAATTGTATGATTCTGATGTCATTAAGTATTCCTTTATAGTATAAAAATAGATACATTTATTGTTTTAGGCTGTGGGACATTCCCTAATCCAGACTCATTTTTGTTGGTGGCCCATACTTTATGACCATCCTACCCTTCAAAGGTTATTTTAAATTCATGCATAAAACTCAGTTCTTTCACAAGTTTTTAGTTTCAGTTTCAGGTTATATGTTAAGCAATGTAGTTAACGACAGTAGCCATTACAAACGCACACAAGGTTTTAACAGATTTTAACTGAACCAGGATGTTTGCTTTGGAGGAAAGGGCCTTTAGCTTCTGCTTTTTAAAGCTTTAGTCACGATATAAGGAGAAGACAAGAGATAACTGTCACACTAGATCTCAAAAAGTATTTACCAGATATGCCTGCAATTTCTCTCATCAGTCTTCTCTACCAGTTTCTGCCTTGTCTGTATTGTCTTTTTTATCAGCTTTATATAGAAAAAAGCAGTTATAGTAATGTCTCCGATGTCCTACATTGTCTCTAATTATGTCTGACTTTCTTTAGCTGTTTTTTTTGTGCCTTTGTCTTGAATAACATTTTTACACAATGAGATTGTTTTAATCTTTTATAACCTCTCTGCAAAGTATGGCCTTAGCTAAATGATCCAAATGATCAAGTGTTACGAAAATCTTAGACAGCAGTTAGATTAACTATACTTGAGAGACAGGTGAACACAAAAAGACTGAATGCGCAACTAAAAAATGATTCACCAAAGAATTAGTCGGATGAATTGTACACATGTAACCCGATTGTAATAACTTTTTATTTTTAAATGTTCTAATGTTTGTTTTCAGTTGAATTACACAGGATATGTCACATTTAAGTTGGACAAACTGGGTGTGTATATTTTGTGTTCCTGCTATAATTACCTTGGCCATTCTTCTTGGGCAATTTGTCTGAAGGGTTTTTTTTTTTTGTCTATTCTTGTGTTTTGTATTCTTAGCAGCTTGGTGTTTGTTTATGCTTTGTTCAGTTAATGCTACTAATGATCCCAGTATTCCCCTGTATTTACCTGGTTTTATTCATTCCCAACAGTCATCCTCTTTCAGTTGCTATAACCACTCACCCGTTTCAACTCCAGCAAACGCCTTCCCAGTAGGTATCCTGGTGTGCTTTTGCCCATTTTAGCTTCAGCTGATTTCTCACTGGGTTGCCTCCAGTATTATTCACAAAATTTTAGATTTCATTTGGATTATCTATTATTAAATGGCTGTGACTGCCTGCAATTGGGTTCTGCAACATCACAAAACATGCCATGGCTATTGATTCTCATGTAATTTACTTGGTTTATGACTTGATTTGTTGTGGTGCATTAAGCGAATTAACTCATAAAACCCTTTTTCCTCAATGCAATGAAAACATTCAGTTATGCTGATCCAATTTAATTGCGTCTGGACAATGATCCGAGACACCCTGCAAATCCCTCTCAGACTGACCAAAAAAAAAGAAAGGGCAGGATTTCGAAGTGGCCTAGTTAAAGTCTGGGTTTAAATTCCATTGAGATTATGCGGTGTAACATTAAGCAGGCTGTTCATGTTAAAAACTCCCCTGTACAGATTTTCTAAAACAGTTCTGCAAAGAAAGTGAAAGGGCTTGATGGCAGCCCTATCAAATGTTGCACGGCTGGTTGTTAGATTTAGGAGACAATTACTTTTTTCACACATGGCAAAGTTGGTTTAGATAGTTTTTTCTTTAATAAATACAATATGTACTTGAAAATTGTATATATGTATTTTATTTATTCAAGTTAACTTTGTCTGAAATTAAAATTTGTTTAAAAATTTTAATCTTTTAAATCTTAAATGGGATTTCAGTGAAAGACAAACTGTGGAAAAATGTAAATGGGCAATGGGTTATAGTGCTACAAACTCATTTTATTTTAAGATTGCTCCTACCTGTAGTTTTGTGTTTTTCACTAATCTAGCTCTTCCCAGTTAAGAATAAATGGTCCTCGCGTTGACCTCTGTCTATTTTCTGATCCCCCCCCAGTCCTCCTGCCTTCTGCTGCTTATCTTTAGTAACCAAACCCCCTCGTGGTCCATTGATGGCTATTTTACAATTTGGCTAAAAGCAGCTCTGATGTAACAAGCGACACCTTCTGTTTCCAGGCAACCTCAGCAATTATGCTACTGCCAGAAGAGAGGGAAAGGGAGGAAGTAGCACCCATAGGCCCCCCGCCTTTGTTCATCTTGGCTGGCCCCGGCTCCATCCGTCATCTAAGCCCAGTGCTTCCATGCAAGGCCAGTGACGAGGGCCATAGCAGCATGCTGCTCTTCCTGCCGCTCTCATTAAATCGTCTGTTTCCTGTACTGCAGTGGTCTGGTGAGGACGTCTATGAGAACTCGACTGGCTGTACAGAAACTCTCTGCTGCCCTCTTTTGTTCAGTAATGCTCAGAATGACTTCCACAATCTGTTAGCCTGTAAATTACTAAAATGGGTATTGAAAAAACTTCAGAACACTGATTAGAAAGTGCTTCACACAATGATGTAAATTATAATCAAGGATTAGAAGTGAAAGTGATTTTAGCATTTGAAGTGGATTTTATTTCCTTCTCAAAAGTAAGTTTTGTTCCTGTGCTAGATTTATGCTCTTTGGCATAAATCTGGTAGACATACCTTCCAAAGCTGTCATTTTCTACTATTTTCTGTTTAGAAATATCAAACAAAAGAGTCTGTAGCAAATGTTTGGGCATTTTGCATTAGTGGAGTTTCTTGCACAATTGTCAGCCTGCATGAGTTCCCTCTTCCGCAAAAGAAAATGTGACAGGAAATTTCACTAGGTGCAACTATTAAGACAAATATGTTAGGCTTTTGATATGCCAGTAATATATGCTGTAAATGAGATGCATCAGTTGGTGGTAAGAAACATCATTTCAACCAATATCATGTGGGGAAAAAAACAATATTGAGGTTTAAAAGATTACTCACAAGTCACAAATATTAAACTCTTGATGACTAGTAATATCAACAAGCATATTACTCTAAAGTAATATGCTTGTTTATATTTGAGAAAGCTAAACACAAAGTAGTAGAATATCGGAGTACAGGGGACCCATTTTTCATGCAGTGATGTGAGGCTCTAATGGAAACCAAACCTTGGAAGTCTTGTCAAGTCATCATGAATTGGTACCTGGCAAATAAATGATTTCATACAATCAGGCTGTATTTTCACAATAATTTCACCTTTGGAGTGTGTTACCCTTAAACTCCCATCAAATTGTTTCAGCAGGAAAGAACATACCTGGAATAGTACTCACTTTAGAACAAAAATGTTTTCAAAGATAAACATATTGTGGCTAATACAAATAATTACACATTTGCATTGCAATTTTAAAACCTGAAGATACACCTTTAAGGAGAGTCATGGCACATAAAAAGTTTGTTTAATTTTATCCATGTTCTCTGTGAGAAGGGAGGACTGTCTCATTGTTTGTCATGTGGTGTCATTTGATAAAGATAATCACGGTTTAAGGAACAAGACTAACCTGTGGTCAAGGCAGCTATTTTTGGTGGCAGTGTCAGCATCAGCTGTTTAACCTAAAACTTAGATCTGTAGTCTCTGTTTTTCTCAGCAGTCATCACAATTCTAAATGACATAATGCTTAAATTGGTAACTTCACCCTTCATTTGATACCGCTGCACATTTTAGTCACACTTGGATCCCTCTTTACTGCAACAAGAAGAGAAGTGTAAAAAAAGAAAACCATGTAGGTTTTTTCCCCCAACAAGACTTATGACATTTCTTAGAGGTCAAACTTCTTAAAAGTAGGGTTCTAAAAAAGCAATGTGTGCCATTTGTTTTTGAAAAGTATAAATATGAACATTTACATGTAGTTCTTCCATGAATTAGGAAAATCCATTCCTCAACCAGTTATCAAAAGTCAATAAATGTTCTTTTTAAGCTTCAGAAAACCAGAAAGCTTTTAGTTTTAGTTTATTACTTGTTCAATGTAAGACTTAAGTATTTCAGGAAAATATTTAAAACAGTTAAATTCATTAGTGCCAAATCACAATGAAATTACATCCTGGGGGTCGTTTTAATACAAAGACTGGAAACAAAACTTTAGTAAATTTTTCTTCATTCTAGTCATTCTTCATATAATAATGTACTGCCATGGCTCAAGTGCAGTATTGTGTAAACAAAATCTGTGAAGCAATATAAAAGAGACAGAGACTGAGACACGTATTGCGTAAGAAGGCAGGTCCTTTGTGATTTTAAAAAAGACTGAAGAGAAAATAGTGGCCTGGAAGACTAAAAGTAGCCTCTCCACCACAGATGGCCCCCACGCTTTCCGCCAGTGGGTCAGTGGGTGAGCAAAGAATGGAGGCGAGAGGAGAGGAGAGGCTGTGGCTGTGTGCCGCCATCCAAGGGAGAGCGTGGGCGAAGTGGGCAGCAGGAAAAGAGAAACACAAGGACTTCTAAGGCCAAGTGGGCCGAGGTATACTGTGAACAGTGCTAAAAAGAGACATGATGACGCGCAGAGGTCAGTCGGACGGTTCGTCATGAGCTATTTCAGCAATGAAGGAAGGAAAAATGTTGACATCACAGTGCTCACATCACTTTTTCACCCACATTCTTTCTGATTATGCAATTGTTAAAGCTGATAAATTTGATTTGTGAAGAAGAATCAAGTGTACATACAGTTAGTTTCAGCAGAAGCTCTCTCTGCTACTCTGTCTAGAATAGGAATGAGGTGAAAGATACAAATATTACGACAATTGTATCCTCTATTTTTTATTTATTTTTTTAATAACATGTTCTCTCCAGTAGTGTTGCACTCAGAACTGCTGTCAGAGTGTCCAAGTGAGGCCCTCTATGTGTGTTCTCTATGTAAAAAGAACAAAGAACGTAAAATTATTGACAGGATGTTTTTCATGGTCCTGTCCAAGAAGACATAGTCAAACACAAAGAGATAAAGTGACATTTAATAGGAAATTATTTTTGCACAACTAAATATCTTAGAGTTATAAGAGTATGTATTTTTATTTTTGTATCTCTCTGAAATAAACCAATACCCTTACACAATTACGATAAAGCAGGAATAGCCTGCCAAGTCCGAAGGAAATATGTAGTACCAGCCAAAGCCCACCAGAGGGAGAACGGTTGTGGTTGTGTTTACTGCCACAATACAATAAAATACGTACACAAAGACTGTAGAAAGTTGTTTTTTTTCCTTTTACTTCTAGCCATTTTAGAGATTTGTATTGACTTTATTTTAGTTACTCCAATCATGCCTAATTTTGACTCTTACCTGACCTGTTAATGGGGTTTCTGTTGTACCTGATGATGAGAAGCAGATTTAAAGTGTTTCAGTCATTTGATCTTGGAAATAGACTTGAATTTCTTGTAAATCAATTGGTTTCCTCTCTAACTTAATAAAACAAGTCAAATGACCCCATTTTGTTAACTTCTTTGTTTAAAAGCTCAAAATTAAATTCTTGCATTGCTGCCCTGCTAGATTGAATCTCCACTGCTTTTGAATCTGAAACTGTTACAAATGTGACTTCCTCTGAACTAGTCATCCAAATCTGCTTTGTAAGTTTACGATAGTAGCATTAGATGAGCCGAAGTAAACCCATTCCTTATGCTTAAGATAGATCAAGCCCTAACAGCATTCCTGTCGAAACTGCTGTCTTAAAGGACCTTGTTACTGATGAATCCTATTGTGAGATTAGTGACAGCAACAGAAGGGTACATATAAGGAGATTTACAGCAGGAAGAAAAAAAATGCCAAAATGTGTCTCAAATCAAGAATGGACCCTAATGATGGAAAAATTCAGGTTTGGAACTGAATGGGTGGAAACAAAGCATCTCAACTTCGTCCTACGAGACATCCTCCATGTTTAATTGTGCAGGAGGACTAATTCTTCATGAAGTTAATCAGCTCAAACACACCCTGAATGCTACCAGAGCAGAGCGTGTCTTGAAGATTCATCCTTTCCAAGAATTAGTCTTCTTAACACCTCTAACACCCTAACATGAATAACTCACACTTACTCTGTTCTTCTTTACCTTGTTAATGTGAACGTTGTCCCTTTTAACTGATTTAGCTCTTAATGCTCAACAAAGGATTTGAACTTACTTCAACTTCCCTGCTGTAAATTGTTAAGTGCTGCTAGATTTAACATGCAAAAAAGCACATAAACTTTTCCGAACTCTGACCTGATTTCAAACCATAGATGGCATGAATGAAAATTATGGTGGTTATTAAATTGAAAAAAAATAAAAATAAGTAAATAAATAAATAAATAAGTTGTGTAGCTCAGCTAGAAGGGCAAAAATATAAAGACATTTTAGATTATATGTATATTATATTTTTGTGAAAATGGTCCCAATATGGTATGCTACTTTCAGTAGGAGGTTAGTTAAATAATCAAGTTTTGTTTAGCAAAACTGACAAAATGAAATGGTGATTTGTTCCTGATGTCAGTTTACACCTACAAATGAAGTCACACACAAGGAGATGTTAACTACTGCTCACAATACAAAGTATTGAGAATGTAATTGTTTTAATTTTACATTCTCTATTTTACATTCTATGTAGCACTGCTGTAACATGATACAAACGATCACAGGTACTAAAAAGTAGTGAATATCTGCAATTTTGATAATGTTTTATATGTGCAGAGGATAAATTAGATGCTGAACTTTGGGATGTTTGTGACGTGTGATTTTCTTACTTTTACTTGGTGTTTACCCTGTATTTGGAGGATCTGAGGCCAGACTTTCAAACCTGAGAACATCAACTGTCAAGCATGGTATTGGAAGCATCATGCTGAGAGACTGGTTTTCTGTTAGTTACACTGATGCAATGCACAAAGCGAATGGGATGAAAATGAAAATTATCAACCTTACCTTAAATCAACAGCTATGTAACATAGACTTGGTCACGATGTAGTGTTGCAAAAGGAAAATGTTGAAAAAGCTGGCTTTCAAAAAGGTAATTCAGGCTACTCCTCAAATCTTGGAATGCCTTTTCCAAAGGTTCAGACTCAAGTGTTTTAAAAGTTGAGTTGAGAACCATTTGCAATCATTTCTTGACTGTAAATGCACTCAAAAAATGATAAACACTCAACCAGAGTAATTCCAGCTTTTTGGGTGGCTTCAAAAAACATGTGAGATGCAAAGGAGACCTGATCTAACAAGTATGTACACATTTGAGCCTGTGAAGAGCCTGCTGATACAGAGTGTGACAACATCCTTTAAACATACCTCAGAACTTGAAAACACACAGACCTTTCTTGCCAAAGAGACAGGGATGCAAAGAGGAGGCTCTTCTCATTGTGAGGCTCTTTGTAGGCTTGAGAAAATCCTGATTAAATTCTGATTTCATCACCAATTCTTATATTATGAAAGTCAATAATGGATGTTGTATCATCATTTGAGTCACAAAAAAGAAGTGTACAAATAAGACATTAGTTGCCCCAAATTCCTATGACATTCATCCCAATGATGAGGGAACGTATCTTCGCACTGAAAATGTATGTATGCCTTACTTGAATAATCTTTGGGTGCAGGTTTTCAACTCCTGAAGTGCATTTCATAAAGTCTGAAGATGTGACATCGTCTCTCATAAGCATTTTTTCTCACAAGCAGTGTAGGCCCCGTGACTGTCTGAATCTTAGACAATTTTTTTAAGTATTTCTAAAAACTTGGTATCAGTCAGAAGGGAAATGCTGCCCTCATGTGGTTTGTTGTGATTATATTTTAGAAATATTCCAGCTTGCTATACAGTATTAATGACTTTATTCAACACGCATTTACATGGTGTGCGTATTTCCTCTCTCAGCATTACGTCAGATAGTTTCTGCTCGCTAGGAAAAAGAACGCTGGTCCTGAGTGTAGCTGACCTCCTGGCTATATTCAGAAGCAAATTGGATTTGCATTGAGCTTGACCTGGAACCAAGCCACAGGTTGCTTGGAAAGTTTACGAGGTCATTGACCGGAGGAGTTAAGAGAGAAAACCTCTCTTGTTCACACACAAACACACATGACGAAGCTGTTGTGAAGGCAAAAGGTAAAACATGTTAATAAAAACAAAGATTTTCTAACAGAATGACAAGGAAGCTTCCATAAAGCATAATGCAGCAATCTCCCAAACTATACCAGAAAAAGTGAATAACCTGAAAAAATATATATTTTTATTTAGCAATACAAATCAATATCTGTGCATTGCAAAAAACAGAAGTTTTATTTACAGAAGTTTTATTTACAAAATGCTGTTGTGAAGACCAAGTTTGCCACATGTGCTCACAAGCATCAACAGCTACAGTGAAGAATATGCTTTCTAAGATGACATCACTGAAACTGAATACCTCACTTACACCAATTACACTCGACAATTTCCTCCTCTTCGCATCCCTGTCTCTCTGGCAAGAAAGGTCTGTGTGTTTTCAAGTTCTGAGGTATGTTTAAAGGATGTTGTCACACTCTGTATCAGCAGTGAATTGGTTTTTACTTTAGCTCACAATTACTTCCAGAGTAATCAGTGTCAGTATTTCTCCTGGATAAAATTAAATATTTATTTGTCTAGTTTAAAGATCTAATGAAAACAATCCTACAAGCAAAACCTGTAGGATTGCAGATGTGGTGGAGAAGTGGGGACTGGTGCCTATCATTGACTGATGAGAGGTGGGGGACAACCTACACATGCAACTAGTCCATCACACGGAAACACAGAGACGCAAAGGACAATCAATGCCAACAATCATAACTTAGGGCAGTGATTCCCAACCCTGGTCCTCAAGGCACACTGCCCTGCATGTTTTAGGTGTTTCCTTGCTTCGGCACAAGTGATTTCGATTGACGAGTGTTTGCTTAACTGCAATCACTTGAATTAGGTATAGTAAAGCAAGGAAAGATCTAGAACATGCAGGGCAGTGTTGTGAGGACCAAGGTTGGGAAACACTACCTTAGGATGAATTAAGTATTCATTTGAACTAATAGTCATTCTTTTGGACTGTGGGAGGAAGTCAGAGTACCCGGAGAGAACAGAGTACAAGCACATGCATGGAGAAAACATGCAAACTCCATACTGGGAGTTGCATGTTCTCCCAATCCCAGGTTAGTGACGTAATTTGTTGTATGAACAATGTCTGACAAAGCTGAAATTTTGTTTCTAGTTAGGAGTAATATTATGGCATTCTGTTAACCTGGAATGTTGATGGGAAATCTATCAGTGGGTAAAAAGTATTTTCTATGACAACTGAATTTAAGGCATCTATAAGATTAACATAAAAGACTGCCTGAGGAAATTAATCCTTCCTGAAATGAATAAACGTAATCAGAAAAAAGGGTGTGGGGATCAGATACAGGCACATGGGAATGATTTGTAAAATCAAGCCATGTTTTAAATGTATCTATGTATTTGTTTAAATGTAAGCAAATAAATGCATTTGTTTACATGTATGTTAACCTAATTTTATTAGGTTAATATACAACTACATACTGAAATGTAGTTGCAAATAGGATTAGTGGTGTTCTGGGTGTTCTGGCTCATTAGTTCAAGGCAATAATAAAATTGCACCTGCAAGGTCAAAGTTCTCTCAAATGAAATTTGAAAATGTAGGTTGCTGACCTATTTTGTTGTAAGAAAAATTATTGGAACGTCTTAATTTTTCTTGGGAAAAATATTTCTGTTTATCTGAAACTTTCTAGTGAAGTATGGTAAATAACAGTTTGTCGCATGGCAAAGGAGCGCAACTATGCTGTCCTCTACCATTAAAACTTCAAAAATAAAAGAGGCTCTTCAAAGTTAAGATTAGGTTACCTAAGAAAAATAAACGAGGGCTTGAAAACACTGTGAAAGACTTTGAGGAGAAAAACATTTTTTTTTTATTATTGACTTATATTAATTATAAGTCGTTTTTGATTTAACTACCATTTTTAAATGTATTTATTAATTTATGTCATTTCTATAGTGCATAAACTAAAAATGTCAACAGGGTTCTCTCCGCAGTGTGGCTTTAACTCTTAGCTCCGCCCATTGGCTCAATATCGACCAATCATAAAACACTACGAGCCTGTAGAAAAACACTTAGCCAATCGGCGTGCACTACGGCCAGAGCCGGAGCAGGATTTCTGTGTTTGTGTGTCCGATGATCAGTCAGGCTGTGTGTATGTGTGTGAGTGTGAGAGTGAGAGTGCGTGCGTGTCTGAATGCGAGCGAGTGTAGTGTTATTTTATTATTTTTAAAGGAACATCTTTGAATTAAAGCTGTGTTAGAGTAAAGGAAGGCTTCCGGAGGAGAACATGTTAACCTACCTGGAGCATACGAACTCAGATGAAGTGGTAAAGAAGTAGTTTGCTGCGTACAGCTCATGAACACAAGACGCATCTACGCAGTTTAACTAAATTCGGTTTAACATCTTTATCGACATCGGCTAACCTGAAGTTCAGATTGATTTTTTTTTTATTTTGTCGTAACTAGTAGGTTTTCAAGTAAAATGCCTTCTGTAGGTCGCTCAGGTTAGCTAATGAACTTGTAATCGTCATTTAAAAGACATCAAAGTAGCTAATTATTGGTGATAACCATAAGCTACTTTACATAAAATGCTAAAGACACTGACGAAAAAGCTGAGAAGACAGTCACTCAATGAAATCCATCCTTTCCAGCTCAAGGTAAGTTGGAATCAGTTTCTGTTAGAAAACATGGTTGTCATTGCAGGGAAAACATCTGAGAAAGACATTAGCCTGAGTGGGTGCAGCTTGGCTTTACTTTAGTCAGATTGAAGTCCTTGTAATGACTCCTGCAAGGGGTAATAATGAGTTAATTACCATTATTTCCTTTTCAGTTCTCCATTTTGCCTCGGCATTTTTTTTTTTACTTTTGTTTTCTCAAACCTGTAGTTTTCTCTGCCTTTGAGCTCATTACAACTCATTCAATACCTTGTTTGAAGGCATTTTCAACTCTGTTCCAGATGTGAATAATATAGCCTTTACTCATGCTATCCTGTGTGTGTGTGTGTGTGTGTGTGTGTGTGTGTGTGTATGTTTGTGTGTGAGTGTGAGTGAAGGAGAGAGAAAGAGAGTAAGACATTTGCACTAATTTTCTTCAGGCTGTATAATTGCTCTACGTGTCAAAACAAACATTGAACAACAATTTGGATCTATAGACAGACTAGAAAAACAAACATTGTACTTTTAAAAACTGCTCTGAGCCATAATTATCCCAACATCTACAGTTTTCCACAGCTGAACCCACGTATGTGCTCTCCTTTGTCACTGCTTGCTCAGTTTGCATAATGCCCTTTTTTTTTTACTTAGGAGACGAGTGAATGGTGTCCTGCATGGGTCACTAACTTGCTCCATCTATACTATTGTGCATCAACCGACTGTATGTCGGTCGCATGGCTGCCATTTTGTGCCAAATTGCTCCCGTTCAAAGGCCCAGCTGAGGATATTTACATTGAAAACGTGCAACCTCTATTGCCCACATTTGTTTATGTGTTCTCACTCAGTGATATAATCCTTTCCTCTGTATGATGGGGAATATGAAGTTCTCTACTGCAGATTATTATGAAAACAACCCCCTCATTTTGTCCACAAGTGGATACACTGGCTTATTAACAGTTTTTTCCAGTTAGAACAGTACTCAGCACACCACATTCAACTATTTGACCTTTTCCAGAGACAAGGTCCATACAAAGATTGGGAAAGTGTTACTGAGCACTATGCTGTGAGTCGTTATTGGCTCAAAGAAATGTATCAAACCCAGTAAATTACCACTTCTTTATAGTACCCAAATGACAGTGGATATTTGAGACTTTCAAAAATCACTCAGCCAGTTTTTCCATGACAGGCTCTGATTAGAAAATACTTGTTCCTCCTAATATGTTAATTACATCAAAACAATGGAACAATGTCATAATGCCTATCTAAGAGGCTGTAGTACATTTTATTATGTTTAGGCTTTATAAAGCTGATTTAGTACGTCAGACCTCAAGGAGAACAGGAACTTGGCATCAACCTGGAAAAGCCTGACTGTTAAGCATTGCTAAGAAAGTGTAGGTGCTTGTCCATGCAGGTTCATTGTGATGTTTTTTAGATGCAGTACAAGGTGGAAACCACCACTTCATCACAGGGCTCACATTGTTCTTAGGTGTGGTCACCAATTTACCTAACAGTCATGGTTTGAGACTGTGAGACAAAGTCAGAGTACCCAGAAAGAACAGGCAGTCTCCATGCAAAAAGACTCTAGGCTTGGAATTCGATCCCCGGATCTTCTCGCTGCACGGTGGCAACTGTGCTACCATGCAGCCTACTTTATGTTTATTAATTTGGGAATTACAGGGTAGAAGAGAATGGACTTCTCATGTTTACAAAATCCTGAAATATAGTTTTATGAGGCCATTTGACTCTGGCATTTTTAGCATTTTACGCTACGGTTTTCATGCAGTCTGGAGAAGGAAAATTTAGCTAGCGGTGGGCCCCAATCAGGCCTCTTTTGTGCCCTGGAGATCTGACTCCTTCAAAATTAGGCATTTGCTCATACAGTTTTCATGTCTGATTGCTATTTAAAGATAACATTTACTTATGTGCTTAAAAAAATCATAGTTTTTCAGAGCAGTAAAGTTGTCTTCCATTAGTATTACAGTTATTCAGCCATGATCTTCACCATGTTTTACCAGACATGATGCATAGAGCTATAGTTGTGCTCATGTTTTGATCCAGTTGACAATTTTATTCACTTTGCTAAAGTGCTAAGCTAACATTAGCAAGCTCACTTTGCTGTGACTGGTTGATGGATTGACACCTAATATATTCTAATGGCAAAGTTCAGAGCTGGTCAAATGGGATTGATTGTATTGCAGTGGGTTAAAAACATGTAGATTGTCATGGAAACTCTAGATTTCTACTGAAAAGTTTAGGTTTACATCGTGTACACAGGCAATAATGTCATTTGCAAGCTGTGCACAGGAAAATAGCAATGATTGTTGAAAATTTGGCTGTAAACAAACACAAACAGAAAAAAATAAAAAATCCACAGGCAAATTGTTTGCTTCCTGTACAGCTGGTATAAAAGTAGTAGATCAAGAATAGGTACTGAGATTTGAGTTTACTCTTAATACTAATGACTTATAAATACTTGGACCTCAACATCTTGACTTTTAAGTCATTCCTAAAACTTTATAAGCATTCAACAAAGAAGCATTTTACAGGTTTTCTAAGATATAAAATAAAACGTAAAATAAAACAATCCAATATACAAACATGAATGCTATATAGCTGGAGTCATTATTTATTAGCCAGTTGCCAGGACATATGTTGGAGATGAATTTATATTGAATTGCAGTGGTCATTGTAATATCAGCATGTGAAGCACTATCATTGTCAAGGACTGCTTAGATATAATATTTAGTGGACCATTGCATTTTAAAGCCAATATATCCACGCTCTGCTTCATCATAATATAGTTGGCAAGTAGTTGGTAATAGTTAGCCAATGTAATATAGTTGGCCAACTCTTACTGCCCATAACCTCCACACTGGGTAATGATTTCAGTGAAGTTTATAGAAAGTAAAATTTTGATAACAATAAAACAGACAAGAGTGAGGAAAATATGTGTTTGTCTCAACAGATGTCAGTAAAAAATATTTCAATTGCATGTTTTCATACTCAAACATTTGTGAATAGACCCATTCGATTGCATGGTGTAGTCAACTCAAGTCTGTCTAAAGTGTGGACTGTAAATACACAAGTTATACAGTAGCAAGCCTAAACTTTGCTGTGAAAATTATATATAATTCTAGAAAGTCCAATTCAACCAAAATTTCCAGTTCAGTAGATGGCATGAACAGGAGCCAGTTTGGTCAGAGAGAAATCCTAATTGTTAATGTTTAAACAGCAAAACTTGGTCCATTTATTCCCATATACATATATAAACCTTGATCTGGGGTTAGCATCTTAATGAAAACTATTTATCTGCACTTTGATTCAGGAGCCACCTACTCAAGCTTTGTATTACAACTTTATGCGTGCTTGTGCCATGTTCTTTCTTTGCTGCTTCTGGTGCACATGTGCAGCAGTTTCTTGGAGGCTGATTTACATGGAAGAACATCTGAAGCAGCATTAGATCCGTGCGATTTGTGCTGTATCTCGGTTTGTAATGCTGCTCTGCCCATGCAGAGCTCACTCACGCTGGCCTTTTATCTGGTATTTTCTAAAATTACTTCCAGCAGAGCACATTTTTCAAATATTTTCACTGATTGGGTTTTACTCCTTAAGTGAACCCATATTTTTTTTTAAATTGGCATGGCTTACAGCAGGTTCTCTTTGATGTTGTTCCATCTTGTTCATTAAAAGTAGCTGCTTATTGATACAAATGGCTAACCAAAGTCAGATTTCTCTGAAATCAAGACTTCTTCTTTTGTTTCTGAGGGCTGGTTTGCACACAGATTTTAAATTGGAGTTTGGTCTTCATGCTGTAATCCAGGAGCTCAAGGTGATCAAAAATCGGCCTAACTTGAGTTAAAAATCCACATGTGTGCAAGAGAAAAGAAATCGACCATCTCTGACCTTGTACCGGTGTGTTTTGTGAGGCAGTGTCCGTGTCAGTTTGGAAGGACGGAGCAAAGCTGATATGTGTGTGAACTGGGTGGTGTGAGTACGCTTTGACATTGCCATTGATCCAGCTTAGCAAGCTGCTCAGTGATGCAGGGGGCTGACAAGGATTTCATTCAACTGTTCTTGACACACAAACACACAACTCTTTGTCGAGGTTAGCGTGCATGGATAAAAAGTCGTTTTTTAATGCTTAAGTCATCCAATCTGCTATTCTGTCCACCTTTTTTGTCTGACCTCTGCAGTACTCTGCAATTAGCTGCCCAAATAAATAGTTATGAAGGTCTAATATGAATAAAGGACAGTAGCAGCTAGTAAATCAAGAGGCAAAGAAATAAATGTGCCACTGGATTATGTTAGGGGGCATTACATTTATACATTTCAGTCAAAAAAGGGTGCTTATATCTTTTTAAAAGACTTATGAAAATATTACTTATATAATTGTATTTATCAGCCACACCCGAGTCTTTTAAGCCAGACACATTTTTGGAATTGGATCAGTTTTCCCTTGCAAGTCAAATACACAAGAACTCAAATAAAATCATAAATTTGATTCATTAATGAAAAAAGTTACCATTTTCAGTCTACAACCACAACGACCAACATTTCTTTTAATGAATGGAGTTGATGCTAATTATAATGATGATGATAATAATGATAACATAAAGATCAGAGAAGTCTCCTTAAAGCTTAAACAAGGATGGGCAAAGAAAGTAATTATGGGCCAAGAAACACCATCTCATTTATTATATTTGACACTGTCATTTTTGTCTCCGCGTTTTTCATTTTTGTCTCCACGTTTTGTTGCATCTGCAGGGCCCAAAAGGATCCGAACAAAAAGTGACTGCTAACTTTGCAAAGATTAGTGTCGTATTTATCTGAGAAGATATTTAGACCCCGGTTTCTATTCCTCTGGGCCTTAGACATTTAATTGGTGATATAGGAAATAGGAAAATAGCATTTCAATTTTTTTTTTCCTCAAAATTGGATTCTCTAGGAAAAAAATATAAAGTCTTGCATACTTAGCTATTGAAGTCATTATTAAATATCATCTATATGTCATTCATTTTGGGTTGCCATGTGGCTCAGTGGTAGAATTAAATAATAAAATATAAAATGCTTAAATCCAAGGTTGAATTACATTTATATAAAATCTGAAGATTTTGTATCACATCCTATTTCCATTGGCTGTAATTTTTATCCATTTGGATCAGTTGAATGTTATGAAGTAAGAGAGATTAGGTTCTCCTATGACCAGATCTAGACATTATTCATAGGAGTTGCATAACCATATTTCCCTACTATTGGTACATTGTAGAACTTTTCTTCAAACCATAAGAAGTCAAAACTTTTACAAAACATCCCCCTGACTGCTATGAACTAAAGTACTGAGAACTTTTGCAGCTTTTGCATGCTTAGTCATATAGAACTTTGTGTTTTTGAATATGAAAAGAAAAAAAAAAATCCTTTTTTAAATATACTTTTTCCAATGTTATTGCTTTATTATCCAGTAACACATGTACATAAATAATTTAAAGTAAAGATGGCTGACTTGACTCCCTCCACAGGGAATGTAAGTTACAAAGGATTATTGCTAAAGAAGCTGGCTGTATTCAAGCTTGTAAATAGAAAGTTGAGTGGAAGGAAAAAGTGTAAAATAAAATGTGAATGTATGAGCCTAACACAAGATCTCCTTTTTGTAGTAAATTATTAAAATATATGTATAGTACCTTAATGGAGTTACTAGGCATCTCTTCAGCAGCTGAAAGTTTACCTTTTAATTTTGAATATATAAATATTTTGTGTACTGCAGTAGAGTTTGAACAAGATACTTCCTTCTCACCTGTTTTTCATATCTACCACCGGACGACCTGTCTAACCATAAGCTGATTGTCAGTTGGGCAGGATCTTGTTTTTTGTTGCAGCAAACTGTGAAACTATGCCAGAGCAGAAACATTATCAGATGTGGGTCACAGAAAAACACATGCAAAGTTTTCAGGTTCCCTCTTCCACAGTAACAATCCCTCCTGTCAGATGCTGTAAATATACAACAGACACTAAGGAAAGAGTCCAAAAAGGCACATAGTCAAGAAACCTACTTTGAATATGCAGGAGCGAAGCTCACTGGCTGTTCATATAATTGCAGTGTGTCTGTGTACTGACTTAAACTCCCATTTATGTTGATTTAGTGTTGTGTTTTGGTTCATCACTGTGTTTTTCACTATGGCTACATGTGAGCTAGTCCAGTTAAGAGTCAGAGATGCAGTATTTCTAAGACATACGCCCATATCCTACACAAGGGTCCTCTGATCCATGAGCAACAGCCTTTGAGGTGACTCCCGGGGCGAAGGAAATGCCAAATCATTACTGTCTGCTTAACTTGTTGTCAGAGAGACAGTGATCGCTCTGTGGAGAAGTTTCCAGACAGAAGCTCCAAAAGCTAAATATGGTAGAAAAAATGAACTCATTTCAGGGAATACACATTGCTCTCTTGAGGACATCTATAAGTGTTTGAGCAATGATTGTAGTTTTATTGCTACTTTCCTGCACTTTTGTATTAGAAAAGAAAAAAATTAACAGTTTCATTGATGATGGCTGACAACAGTTAATAGCACTTTACAGTTTAGCTTAAGCATTGTGTTAAAAGACATTCCCTGCATGAAGTTGTTGAGTAATTTTTTTATTTTTTTTTATCAAAACCCCTTGAATGTAAATAGCTCAGAAAAGCCTGACAGTTGTAGAAATACTATCCAGTTGAGAATTCTGGACATTCAAGCCTATTAACTTATATAAATTAATTAAGACATGAAAATCACTAGGGAGTTATTTAAGTATATTTTGATCCAAACTGATGATTAATTTACTGCAATCTATTGTGTGGTTTACTCTGACATGACTCACTACGTAATAAGTCTTCCATCTTCTCTTGTGATTGCATACAAAATATATTAAATCTGATTTCAAACATGAAAACGGGGAAGTTTTGGCTTTGTGATGCAGCAGGACTGTCATAACAGAGCTTTGCTGAAGAGGCTGCTAAACCAAACAGTGGAATTTCCTTTTAATATCATTTGAATACAGCCTTTGGTTTGTTGGGATTTGGAGCTTTGGCTCCTGTTCCCCCTTTTCACACGTTCTGAGAAGCTTCAGAGCGAAGAGTGTGTGTGTTTTACACACTGTAAGCATATACACACACACACACGCACAGATGGCAGCTGCTCAGCGAAGCCTCTGAGTGGTAATTACTGAGTGTGAGGCGCATTACTTAACTCTTAGCGTTGCATACTGCAGGCTATCTGTATTGTTTCTGCTGCTGTAAAGGAGGAATTGATTTTTTATTTTTTTTAGACGGGCCTCTTAGGTCGTGGGAAACAAAGTCGGCAGTTTGTCAACAGGATGACTCAACTTTATGCGTCTATTTTTATTGTAGAATAAAATCGGCTTTGTTCTTACTGTTTGGAGCTCAACATGAATTGTTGCTGACTTATTGCTGTAAAACTAAAAAGAAAACATTAAAAACGGCCAAAGAAATTTCATTGTTTCACGTGTCTAAAATGTTGCTTTCTGCATTATGTTCATCTGTATGTAAGTAGTAAGTGTACGGTGTACACTTTAAATTTTTCCAATTGCGGTGTGTATTAGTCTGGGACTACTTAACACTGAGTTACTAATTCTGCGTTAAGTTTGTCTTGATAGATTTTTGATCTGGGAATAACGTTACAGCTAATGGCCGACATGGCGCTTCCTTGCAAATAAAACTGTGATAATCGCCACCAATTTTGTTGCTTTTTGTAATTAAAGCTGTTAAACACAGCCTCCTTTGGTGACCATGTTGCTACAGTGTGTAAAATTACCAAAATGTAGAGAAATTTACTGGAAATTTACTAGTCTTTCTAGCGCTAACAGCAATAAACCTGGTCATCAAACATAAGTCAGCAAATTCCACTGGCTTTCGTATTTGAGTTTAGGTTTGATGTTCCCTCCAGGTCCAACCAAGAACTTGGACCAGGAGCTGCACATTACATTTACATTTAGTTTTTGTTAACTTGTTGATCTCTGTAGATATCAGGTAAGATTATGAGATTATGAGTAGAATGAATTGTTTTGATTGGTCCAGTTATATGTAGACCTCCAGCAGAAGAAATGCAACTTAATTTTTTAATAATGTAATACAGTAGTAGTCGCCTGCCTTACTTAACTGTAATATGTGACAAGCTGAATGTTTTTTTTTGTTTTTTTTTTAAGATTTCCTATCATGGCAGTGGAGAGGGAGGGGAGAGTGATGACTCAGAAGGCGAGAACCAGGAGCTCGCACAGATTGACAGAGGTACATGTGGCATCTAAATAATTTTTCTTGTAAATAATGATTCACAAAATTCTGGTTTATTTTTACTAAATGCACATAGATAGTTGCATTTGGATATTTTTTATTTTTCTGACTGGGATTCTTCCTGCTCATTCGTGCTTTAACATCTTCAGAGAGACGGAGAAATTGTGCCCTCACCCCTTTGGCCACTAGCCAGCAGCACAACCAGGGTCCCGTGTCTCCGGCCCGGTTACGACGCCTCCGTCTTCTACTAGATGCCAATCTGGACCGTCACTCATCAGAGGAAGAGCTGGAGCGGATCAGCTGCGGCGACAACAGGAAGTGGGTGTCCGGCTTTCCCCAGCGCCACAGCGACCATCACAGTAGCCCCTCCAGCGATGAAGAAGTGCGGGACCTGTGTGGCTGTCGGTCGCCCCCGGCCTCAGTCAGACCTCTGGTTGAGCCCGGTGCTGCTTGCCTGGCTGCCTCTCCCAGCCCTGTCCTGTTTAGCTCCAGCCCGCCACGCAACTTGAAACCACCCACAATGAGGTTTCAGCTCCAGGTGGCTCAGCCACTCGCACGGCCCATCATCCTGACCCACTTTGACCAATCAGCACCTTATAGAAAGTATCGGCACAGCTACAGCGGCGAACCGGGGAGACCCAGTCTGGACCTGGAAAAAATGCAACAGGTTAGTTTCCCAATTTGTCGTCGAAAGTCTACCAACTCTGCAGAATTACAAACTGTGGAAGAGAAACGGTTTGTTTGTTTCTTTTCACAAATTACTCACCAAGTGGAAAAAGCTACTTTGGAGCTTTGCAGGTTTTAGTTGTGGTTCAGTGTAGCTTTTATTTCCTTTTACAGATGTTTATAACCTGTCTTAGAAAGTTAGTAATGAGTAGGAGCAGCACTTCAGTTTGAAGTCTATACAACATATTGCAGCGAGAAATATGCTTTTACATACAGTTTATATGTATCTCTGATGAGAGATGTTAAGTTGTGTTATTAGCTCTGCTTTAATTCAAATTCAGACTTTTAAATTGGACTGCAGAGGCAAAGAGTTCAGTTTGACAGAAAATGAACATCCAGTTGAATTATTATTATTGCTTTAACATGTTTTTAAAAACTCTGTTTATTTCAATTAAATAAACAACCTTTTTATGTAAAGTAAAACTTTAAAACGATCTTTTTCATCAGTTAGTGGCAGAATTGGCTACAAAATGCATACATATGGTGCATTTCTCATTAAATGTTAGATATTATTTGCTCAATTTTATGTTAGATTATGTTAGATGTTAGATTTTATATATTGTCATTCCAAGTGAAGCTGTGAAAGCTTCACCTCTAATAATTGAGGTAGCAGACTGACGGTGATAACAAGGAGCACACTATTTTAGCAAGAGTTGGAGTTGCAGCCATTATCTCTTTGCATTAAAATGGCCTCCCATGGAGGAAACCGCTGCAAAGAGTATCATCGCTAACTAATAGAACAGTTTTCTGGCTCCTTAATGACTTCAAGTTGAAAGCTTCAGCCAGCAGGGATGAAGACTATTGGAGGTTGAAGATCATCTCCTCCTGAGAGGAACGCTACAGAACTGTGTTGCCACCAGTGCAGAGGTTGCTACACGTTGGCAGCAAATAAGTCATTCATGTCTAAGAAAAGAAAATATGACAGACTTGAAGGAAGAAAAAGGATGGACAGCAGAAAAGTAGTCCAAACATATTTTAGCTGATAAATCCTCATTTGATTGGAAAATGATTTGTCTGTCAGAGAAAACAATGACTCAACCAATGTGTTGGGTTGTTCTACTTTAAAAAATAAAAATAAAAACCACTCTGTCAGTGGGAATTGTAGAAGTTATGAAGAACCGGGATCAATGCTGGCATTTGATGTTTAAAATACTCTGTCTGTTCTTAAGTATACCACAGAAACATGTCGTGACACAAAGGGAATCTTTTAAGGCATAATATTAACACTAGGAAGCGTGCAGGACAGCTCAAAATGCAAAGAAAGCCTCCCATTTCCGTAGCTGGACACTCTCCACCTCGGTGGTCCTGCTGGAGAGGGATGAAGGAGAGGGAGGGACGGACGGCAGATGTCCGCGCTCATTTCTCACAAAGGCTAGTGAGCGAGGGGAAACGACGAAGGGGTGGGAGGCAGAAGGAGAGGATTAAATAAACAAGAGAAAAACGACAGCCGCTAATGAGTCATGGAGAAGCTGGTCCGCTAATCATTAAAATCCAATAGACCTGTTGGCCCACACCGTGGATGGGACAGTATGTGTGCAGGGAGGGGGGAAGATGCAGGTTTCAGGGCTCCATATGTCCATGTGGTGTTTTTTTTTTTTTTTTTTTTTTTGAGGGAAAGAGCAGAAGATGGGAGACAGTGGGCAGTGCTGATCGAACAGTGTGTGTGCATCCATCATCCAGCCAGCATGTGCACATCCTCCTGTGCGTTTTACAGTATCCGTCTGTGTCTGTGAGCGTGTGCACGCTCAGTCAAGTGGAATGGGAGGTGCTGCTGGGTATACAAAAGGGGGCCTGCAGAGGTAGCAAGCCGACTCAGCCGGAGTTTCCCCCGATTAACCCTTTACATGAACGTCCTGGAGGAGAAACTGTAGAACAGAGTTAAAAAATGCAGTTAAGGGTTTGCAGATTTAAGGAAGTGTGCAAGAAAGCAAAAGTTTCATATGATAATTGTTCTAGGTAAATAGAAAAATATGCAAAGCTTAAAAAAAAAAAAAAATTTTTTTTACACATGTCCCCTGAGAGTTTGGTCACAGCAAGAACAAAATGCTGCATTTATGCGTGTCATAATTTTATTGAAAAGGAAGGTTACAAGGTCAGCGAGTTGCTTTATTTAAGTCCCCACTAATCCCTCGATAATCCACGTCACAGATGAGGTTGAACCATTTGTTATTGTAATTATCCATGGAAGAGCAACAGTTTTTGTGCCAGATGCAGGTCATATACAGTGTACACTTGATGCTCACGTTTAATAAAAAAAAAAGTGTTTTAGGAGACAAAGCAAGGCATCGTAGGCTTGAAATTTGACCCACAACTGGAGAACCCGCTGGAAGAGGCGAGCAGATTTCTGGATGAAACTGACCGTTCTTGCCTCTTTCTTGTAAACAAACATTTGAACATGTGTGATTTATTTTGGAAGAGGGGCGTTCATACTTTATTAGCAGCAGCTGGGCCATAGTCACAGATACACTGAAGACTATATCACTTGGATTTTAACATAAGGTTGGTTGAAATTTGATCCCGTATAACTCTGGCACGAAGATCAATCTCTGATCTAATCTCTCCAGTTTCAGAGGGTTGTTCCTTGTTACATTACCACCATAAACTTCAATGTTTTTGTTGGGATTTTACTTGACAGATGATGACCAACACAAATGTTTTACCAGTGAAAATCTGAAAAATGTGTCTTGCATTTGTATTTAGCCTCAGCACTCAAATACCCCTAAATTACATTTCTTAAATACTCATCTCAACTTAGCCATGTTTTTGCACAACTACATTTTGCTGCTTCTAGTATTTCTCAGTATTTAGCTCCATTTGTCAGCCAATCTACTCTAACCAGTTTTTGTCCTTGTGAAAGCATTACTTCAGCATGATGCTGCCACCACCATGTTTCACAATGGGGAAATGTCTGTGGTTGTAACATGACAAAATGTGAATCATTTTGCAGGATAGGGTAGTTCTACTGTTTTGGCAGAGAAGACTAATCAAGTTGAGACTAATCAATTATAAAAGGTGATGTGGTTGATTGTGTACAAAAATAACAACAACAAATGAAACAAAAACTGTGTCCTGGTAAGTGCGCAAAGTTTAGGTTTATATTAATGCACAATATGGGATCCCAGACGAAATCAGGTGCTGATCTGAAGTAAATTGTGTCTCTTAATCTGGAAGATTGTTGTGACAAACCAGCAACTTCTTATTTCACAACTGCACATCACATCTGGGTGAAATTCACATAGAAACGTACAAGAGCATATTTTGAATCCTTGGCAAGGAGCCTAATTTCTGTTTCCACATTCACATTTAGGTGATCTGCTCTCCTAGTTGTGCCACTGACGCAGAATAGATCAGGGTTGGCATGAGGTGAGGATGAGGGCAAGTGGACTGCAGCTCTCTGTCCCATATCACAACAGCAGGAGTCTTGTGTTTCCATTCTTTCCCAAGGTCCTTGGAAGCTGCCTCCCCAAACTTCAGACAATTTGATGATTGTGTGGTCCCTCCGCCCCCACTGTGTGTCTTTCTTTTTCCTTTTTCTGAGAATGGCGAAGCTGCGTGGACATGGAGGGCAGAGGGAGACAGGATATTGCATAAGCCTCAAGTGTTTAGTTTTAGTCAGACAGCTGGATTTGCATCCTGATTCACCCTTTTGTCATGCTAAGATATCACATTTCACGACTGAAATGTTCTGAAATCTTCTGTACTCAGTAGTGTTCTGTGGTAAAGTTCACTCTATATATGTATAAATAACATTTTTCAGAAAACTGTTCATGCTGCTGAACATGTCTGTTCTCCACAGAAAATGCTGCTTAAGAAGAACTGTGGAGGGAAAACTCGGACAATGAAGATTCGGGTGAGTTTCTTGTAACAACGTTTTCATAAACTAGGCATTTTAAGCTAAATTACTTGTTAAATCACTTGGAATTTAAATTTTAAGGACATATCTTCTTTCTAAATAAAATTGTAGAAACAGACATTAGAAATGGATCTATGCGAGGTGTTTGGCAGGAGGTTCACTAAATGTAACACACTTTCCTGGAAAAGCAAAGTAGTGATTTACACATAGTTCTACTGTCAATTTTAGTTAGTGGTGATAAAAAGTGATTGCTTGTCAAAATTGTATACTTATGAGGTTGCATTGACATTTTACCAAAGTTTAATATTGCTCTCAAGAGTCGTTGGAGCTCTGTATAAACGATTATCTGTGGGATTTGTTCCTTAAGGTTTCACAATGCTCTCAATCCCAGCTCCGCTTTTCATAGCAGCTTGATGCACCTCTATTTTTCCATCTCTCACCAAAAAATGACAAACATTGCTATTTGGAATTTTTTCTGCCCACCAAAAAACTGAAAGTCATTGTATGGAAGCTAAAAGAGTGACACCAAGCAGCTTGTCTGTCAAGGAACGGACTGCAGGTCATCAACCTGAGCAGATAGCCCAACTAAATAATCAACTTCTTTTTGGTCCAGTAAAAGAAGTCTATAAAAAGCAGACCAAAATATATTTTTATTGACATAACTATAATTAAGTGCTACAATGTTTTAATGTGTGATTCATTTAGCAGCAGGTTAATGTGCTTTTATACACAACCAGCTTATCAAGTTATTTCGTCTTCCTCTTTGCGTTTTTTGTTTCTCTACAAGAAAACATACACAATGCTCTTTTTCCATCTTTGTTTAATTTTTGAAAGTAAATGAATTGGTTTTAGGTGAATGTAAACGCAGACGCAGGTTGCACAGGAAGGACTATTTGTCAAGCAGAGGATGGTGATTCTCATTACAGATAAGGTTGCTCCGTTGCCCTGTGAACAGCCGAGCCGGTCCTGTGGCTGGCTCCTTGATCTCCATCCAACTCCACACTGGGACGGCATCTGGCCTTGACGTTCGTTCCCATGCCCTCCTAGCTGCAGATAATCTGATAGCACCATCAGCTCCACACCGCAGCGATGCTTTCAAGCTTCCTTCGTCAGGTTTATCACACCCAGCGACCTTTATTGCCCAGCTTAGTTGCTTTAAGAGGGCGCTGAAAGCTTTGCAAAGTGTCCTGATGGATCTGAAGAACATCTACCAAACTGTGTAAAAAAAAAAAAAAATTGTTTTGTTGTTGTTGCTGTTTGAGGGGAAGCTCGGCTGGAACGAGCCTCGCTTCTTGGCGCGGAGCAGCCCACTCCAGAAGGACGCGCAGTGTGCTGAGAGAAGTGACGTTATTATCACGTTGTGTGGGATAGTGTCAGTGGAGCCTTATCACACTCTTGTTTATGTATACACACCAACTGTGGCCGCAGCTCGTGTGTTTCATGCACACCAGCCGTGTGTGTGGAGATGGAAAGCGAGGATGATCTTTGAGTGAGTGGCGGTGAGAGGTAGAGGAGGAGGAAGAGGAGGTGGAGTGCGTGCGGTTCCCTTGTGGTGTTTTTCCAGGGATGGAGTCATTTTCCATTTATAGCCTGGGCCGGCTGCGATCTGTTTAGCTCCACTGTAACACACAAGTATTACTCATTATCCTTCATTCTCTCTCACTGGTTGTGTTGTCCATGTCGGTGACGTCTGCAGGCACTGGGTCCTTTCCAGCTTTTAGATTTTTTTTTTTCCTTGTAGCTGCACACAGCAAGTCTTTGAGCTGCTTGGAAACAGTTTTTTTGTGCGCGCCACTCATCTGTTTCCCCGCCTTTTATCTGCAAACGCTCGATTTCCTGGCTGCGGACCAGAAGAGACACTGGATCTGATGGGGCCCTACGTTTCAAGCAACTCAAGCATGAGAGTGGTCGCCGGGGTCAGGGAGGTCGGCAGTGGTGTGTATGAAGAGGAGGGGTCAGTTGGAAAACAGATTTGGCTGCTTCTGACTGTTTTTTTGTGTGAACGGGACACCATGTTGGAAGCAGAACTGATGGCGTCTGGAATCAGCTGCCATGAGACGTTTTTAGCTGGCAGAGTGACGACTGATGGAAGTGAAGGAAATGGTCCAGTTATGGTTGCAGTGGATAAAAGAATGTGCTGCACAGCATTACTTCAGTTTGAGCTGAGGTTAATTACAAGGATGTGATGCAGGTCTAATCAAAAATATATACTTTGTTGTAATAAAAGAAAAAAAACAAAAACTTTTCTGCCAACAAGAGAAGTGCCACATTACACACAGACATACTGTACTTTAATGGGACCGTATGTCCAAACAAAGTAGCACATAATTTTGAAGAGTGACGAAAAGGATGTAAGACTGAGTATTTACAAGTAAAAATCTGAAAAGTGTGGCATGCTTTTGTTTCTTAAATCAATACTTGAATCAATAATTGGTAGAATCACATTTTCCTGCAATTACAATTGCAAATCTTTTGAAATGGATTCCTATCAGCTTTCTACATCGAGAACCTTGGTTTCGCTAACCGAATATTTTCCATTTTTTGACCTTTTTATTTTTTTCTTTTAACAATGACTGAATAGTTTGAAGACCATCCGTCATTTTTACAATTCACACTCCTGACAACTTGCTGCAGAAGCGCAGTTGTTTTCAACTCACAGAATGCATGTAACTAAATCGATCGAAAAGCTTCCCATGAGAGCAGCAGAGCATCATGTCAGACCTGGATGCTACAGTGGATCTCATGATCTGGGAGCTGACACCGCATTGAAGGGTTATGGAGGTCATGGAGCGAGTCTGTGATGCCTGAAGGTCACATACCGGGGCAGCTGAACCACTGATGCAGAAGGAGCACCCTATCTTAAATTTAAATACATCAATACTTGCACAAGCACAGTATGACCGGAAGACTTTATAGCTACTTCATTCAACTACAGAGTGAATAAGGCAAAGAGAGCAATATTAATATCTAAAACCAGATAAGGATCACATCCTGGAAGCCGTTTTATAATCAGAATAAGTTTATATTTAGAGCAAGAGGTTAACTCTCAGTATAGCCTGGCTGCTAGGAGTCAAAGCAATAGCACTGTTTCCTCTTACGGTATTTAACCATGAGCACAGCAGGGAAATATTCAGGGGGCTTCCTGAAGTTAGAATGTCAGTCCTCTCTTCTCAATCTTGCAAAGACAGCAAACAAGCAATTTTTCAGACTTACAATTTCTACAAATGCATTTTTTTTTTTACAAACTTTGGTTAATTATGATTTCTCTTTATGAACAAATAATATAAGACCTAAGAGCAGCTTTTAAATGATTTCTTGTCTTTCTGTCTTGAGTGTTCATTTGTTATTTAATTTAGAAGCAGAGTTAGCATTTTGAAAACTGCTGTCTCCATGTGTAAACTCTCGTAAATGTTGAATCCTTCACGTAAATCGGAAACCTCTAAAATGTGAACACCTGAACTGATAGCGAAACAGTTCAGTTTGAAGGGTCTTCACTCTGTAACAGTCTGCACGCCAAAGAGTGTTGCTGTCAGTGCAACACAGAGTGTTGCAGAGTAAACATACCCGTGTGGTATGTTTAGTGATCTGGGATTTGGGGTTTCCCTTCTACAGTTCTGATTTATGGGAATGTTCAATCACAAAATGTTTGCAGTGTGTTTAGACGTTTTAATCAAATTTTGCCTCTGCTGAGTTTTGTCAAAATTGTTCGGACTTTCAGAAATGTCCTGATTACTTCATTGTAGTATAGCTGACTTGCAGCCACCATATGGAGAAGATCTTTTTAGTATTCACTTTTATGTTCTCAGTTTCCCACATCTCACTTTTTCTTTTTTGTTTCTTTTTTTTTTTACTGTTTAAATCAACACCACGATTCAACTCTCCTCTGGTTGTGGGAATTGTTGCTGAGTTACAGCAGCTGGATCCCTGAAGCCGTTGGCTGAAGGTATAAAGCTACACCTGTGGCCTCACTACGAAGGATTTATCTGAGAGAAACCAGTCGGTCACAGCGATACATCCATCTCAGTTTTCAGTTTCTGTGAGGAATCGACTCGCCGCAGCCCTGGAGAAAGTGCAGCCTCACTGCCAAATCCAACAAAGTAATTTCCTGCTGTTTCCTGTGGGGAGGAAAATGACTCTGGCTAATTTTAGAAAGGAGGGGTGGTGGTGGTGAGGGATGATGGGGGGACTCTCTGCAAGTGGGGAAAGCATTATTGTCCCTAAATCTCCTCCAAGATTGAAACAAAATCTGTAAAAGTGTTTTTCCAGAGGAATCAGAGGCATTTAATCCTGTTGTTTATGAATTAATCATTTTTTTCTGTCTTTAGAATCTTACCGGCAGTCGTCCTCCGTCCAGGTACACCTCTGACCCCGCCATCTTCGCCTTCCGCTCCCTGAGCACAGCGCCCCCCTGTAGATCCTTGACTCCGTCCGAGGACCCTCCTTGCTCCTAAGCAGACGTCATCACCACCTCCACCAGACTCCACCCGAAACCACTTCACCATCTTCTTCTTTTTTTTTTCTAAACTCTGTTGCACGTGAAGGACTGAGCTTTGGAAAGGTGTTCATCTAAAGGTGGAACTGTTGCACTCTCAGGTAATCCCTCCCTGCCCCTTTGATCTCTGCCGGAGCCAGGACGCGACTCGGCAGAAATCACTTTGTATAGTTGTAATTCAGGATCATTCATTACACAAACATGGACCAAGAAGGGGTTAACCTCGCTGAAGACTGTTTGGATCACACACAGAAGGGAATGATGCATGTTAGACAATCAAGTGGTTCCAGGGTTTCTTCCTATCTAAACAGAAAAGACTCCTCTATCCTGTTACTGTTAAACTGAGATGGCGGTCGCATTTATCTGTCTGAAACTACTTCTCTGGATGTGTTGCTGCAAACACCATACTGTAAGGTCGCGCTATAACAAACATGTATGACTGTAGTTGAATAGTCGACTCGATGACGACTCGTCACTCGTCGGAGTTCCTCGTATTCTCTTTTCTTGCATGAATCCCAGAACTCTGCAGAAACTGAGGTCTGGGGAAACATTTATGACTGTAGGGTTGCTGCACATTTGGCTAATCTGTTGTTCTGGATAGCCTACACGTAGTGTGCCATTTCAGTTTTATTTTTTATTTCCAGTAATGTACCTCAGTTACATTCTAGGTAGAAGAGGACCACTGGTCTATCTAAAGATTACTTAATGCCTTGAAATGACATTCCTGCTATATTAAGGTCTGAGGTACTTCCCATGCCCTGAAACGAGCTCAAACGCGTCACCGCTGTAACTAAGACTTCGCCGAAATGAATGTAACATTGTGACATGTTTTCGTCCATTGTTGCACTAAAACACAATTCAATAAATGCTCTGTGGCCTCTTCTTTATGAGATTGTCATTTTATTCCATAATATGTTTAAAGCAGTACAACACCTTGCAAAAGTATTCACACCGTTTAGTCTTCCATTTAGCAGAAGAGACGGATGGGAGAAGGGTGGAGGTGTGTTGCAGAAAATGAACACGGGACATCACCCTGAACATACCAGCCCTATTATGACACATGGTGGTGGCAGCATCATGCCATGAGTATGCTGTCTTCAGCAGAGACACTAAAGCTGGTCAGAGTCTATGGTGTGGCTTTGTGGCTCTTAATAGTTTTGGATAAAATGAAAAATGTAATGTTTTGAAATATAAATATTAGAAAAAAATTCAATTTAAGCACATTAATAGTAGCATATATTTTTAGATGTTTTCTTACGTTTCCACAAATAAGAAAAAATGTGTACATCATCTTTGTGCTGAAGTTGTTTTCCTTTACTTTATAGTCAGAGAATTACATACTGGTGGTCATATAAAAATACGATTTCCTTAGATGTTTCTTGAAAATTTTAAGTTGTTTTTTTCCAAAATATCATTTATGGTCCTGAAGTTTTCTTTAGCTGGACTGAGGGCCAAAAAATGGCACTTTGGATTGTAAAGGTAGCAGACCCCTGGTTTATAGGAACATTTCTAGAGCTTCTTACAGGGCAGTGCTTGAAGAAAACCAGCTAAAAGCTGCAAAGACTTGAGATAGGGTCTCACTTTCTAACCCTAAACATACAGCCAAAGCTAGAATGGAAAAGTTTAGATCAAAGGATATTTATGTGATAGAATCTGTGGCATGACTTAAAAACTCCTGTTAAGACGCTTTCCACTCAATCTGACTGAGCTTCAGCTATTTTGTAAAGAATGTGCAAAAGCTTTAATCTCCACATGTGGAAAATCTAAGACATGGAGCTGCAATTGAGGAGTAATCCATCCGTCAGCTACACCTGCTTACAGGGTCGCTGGGGGCAACCGGTTATCTCCAGCGGTAATTGGGTGAGCGGTACACCCTGGACAGGTCATACGTTAAGCAATCATGCACACATTTGTACCGAAGGGCAATTTAAAGAACCCAATTAACCTTAGTCATGTTTTTGGAGTCTTGAGGAAAGCCAGAGTACCCAGAGATGCAAATGCCTTGAAGAAAAGCTACAGCCTGATTCAAACCCATAACTGTTCAACTGGTTCACCTTGTAGTCCCATCATGCCCCAATGTAGGTTTGCAAGAAAGGATGAGGAGATGGAATGATAGATGGAGGGGAAAACTGATGATTAGTTGGATGAGACGGAAGGAGAGAATGGACTGATTTGTGTATAGAAAAATACTGATAAAATAGGTTGATGAATACCAAAAAGGTTGATGGGATAAAACTATATGGATGAATGATAAAGAATCAACAGATGGACAAGCTGATGATTAGTTAGCTGAGAAAGAACTGGATTAGCATAGAGAGGAATAGATTGAATGAGTGGAGGGATAAACAAACAGATCCATTAAACCTTTAGAGGACAGGAAAGAGAAAAGCCAACATTTCTCAACATTCAAAGACTATCTAGTTCTGAGAGATAATTAAATTATATTCTATACTGCAGAGGAACCATGCACATGAAACTAATAGTCTTTGATTCTCCAGAAGCGCACTTTAATATGAAATATCCCTTTACTAACACCTGGTGGTTAAACAGAAGATTGCAACCAACTAAAATGAAAGTTCAGTTTATGCAAAACAAAAACAGAACTGCTCAAAAATGTTCTTGACTGTCTTGCACTTCGGCTTATATGAGCAGATTTGTTTCCCACCAGCTGACAGAATCAAAAACTTTTACTCTTTGTAGTTATGTACTACTTTATTATTTTACAAAATAGAGTTTCCATTTATTATTGTTGTGTTTAAAAGACAGTAGCAGAGAGGGTGGGACGTGTGGCTGAAGTTTAAGAAAACAACACTGAGTGGGATTTCACAGAGAAAGGAATCACCGAGCTCCCACAGAGACAATCTTGTTAAAAAGAGAACTTCGAGAGGGTTGGGTTTGGACTGTGTGTGGGTACGCTCATGGAAACACACACTCCACTTAGCTTGAGTCATTATCAGCTTACGTTTCATCTAGTACGCCATCCAAGTGTCCAGATGGTCAGAAAAGCTGCTGCTATGCTCTCCCTCTCTTCTTGATACACACACACACACTCCCTCCCTTTGCAGGGGAGAAACGGTTAAAGGTTACGCCAGCGATCGACTGAAGCCGAACGGGAGCGAGTCGCAGACCGGGTGTCAGGTTGGTTCGTCTGCAGGAAGAGCAGCTAAAGAATAAAAAGCTGGATGATTCAGATGCTGCTTTGTCTCCTCTGATCCAAATAAAAAGTGGTAAATTCAACCGCTTCCATTCCAGCACTGAGGCTGACGATGAGCCGCTCCCTGCTCGTTGAGGTCTGTGTTGGTCCTCCTCAGTAGCCGTACTTGTCGTTGAGGTGAGTTCGACCGTCTCCTGTCTGACCTGTGAGAAAGGTGGAGGCTGTGAATCACTTCCTCATCCAATCAAATATGTCTCTGAATAAAAGCTCCCGCCTGGCAGCTGTTTCAACACTCCTTTTATTCATGTTTATCTTAACGCTTGAGAAACTCTGATGTGCATTCCTCGGCGGCACAAATAAACCGTAAAGGCCTGTTTATGACGTGCAGCCCATGTATTTCTTCCTCACCAGCCTTAGAAGAGATTTAAAGGAAGGTATAAGAGAAATGTTTAAAGATGTGAGGAAACAACTTTTCCACAGAGCTGCCTGATGAGCTGGGTGGGTGATTTAAGGTCAGCTGACCGGCCGGTTGTTTACCTGCAGGCGGTAGCCACACAGAGTAATCAGGGTCATCCTGTGGATACTGTCCTGACAGCTGCACCGGAGGCTGTGGAGACACATCAAGGACTAGAGTCAGTTCATACTGAGTGCCCAGCTAACACATGGGGAGGTGTGAGAGGCCTACCCTGCTGGGGCCCATCACTCTCTTCTTATTCCTGGGAATGGGCCCTGCTGCAGCGGCTGCTGGCTCTGCTTCGCCCCCTGCCTTTGACTCTGTGAACAACGCAAGTGAAATTGCAGCGTTAAGGTTGCCTCCAGCTTTACAGACAAGAAACAAATTCACATAATGATGAACTCTGAGCAGCTGGAGGTCATTATACAAGTTTCCTCTTTGGTGCTCAGTAATGTTCTGTAAAATGAAGGTTAAAAAAGGCTGAAGGTTTGGTTTAGTCTGAAACAGTTTCTAAGAGTTAAGCCACCCTGGTTCTCTGGGAACCAACAAAGCAGTAGCTCCTAATGCAGGATGGAAGACTGACCTGGGCTCACAGCGGCTGATGGCTTCAGAGGAACCTGCAGCTCTGCTTTATTGCTCTTCTTCAGCTTTTGCTCTGAATATGATACAAACGTAAAATGATCAGATTACAGAAGAAAAGACAGGAAGATAAAAAAGAAAAAAAACAGAAGGGAGGAGGGAAGGAAAGACAACTTCTATACAGAGGGATAAAGAACAAAGTCTGGAAATACAAATATTTTTCCATGTCTATTTTGCTTATGGACATGGAAAACTCCTAAATAAAATTTGACTGAACTAGGTTCATCACCGGCTCACCATCCTTGTTGTGGGTTTTAAATTCCTCTCTTACAACATTTTTATTCTGATGTCCAAAAAGTGTTTGAAAAACAGAAATTACTTTTGAGGAAAATCCGAAGTAGTGAAAGAAAAAGGTCTCAGGAACCATGCGCATTTTTATGAGAAGGTTGGTAGATAATGCTGCCACCTAGTGGCATGAAAAGGTCAGAACCAGTTTGAAAAGCAGGACCAAACAGCTGTTTTTACCTTTGACCTCCTCTGAGTCTTTCTGCTGACCCAGAGGAATGCTGGATTCTTCACAGTCAGATTTAGTTTGGGTGGTGCTGCATTCCTCTCCATCATCTTTACTCCTATCTGCCGCCTCCTCCTCTTTTCCCTCTTCTTTCTCCTCCTCTTCCTCCTCTTCCTCCCCTGTGGGTGGAAGCTCTTTCATGTTGAAGAGCTCAGCGGGCAGGTTGGGCCGCTTGGGAGGCAGCTTCTACAGCAGAGAAGAGAGGCTGAGCAGCAAAAACCGGAGGACAAAGAAGAGACTTATCTAAGGGAGCCGGAGCACTCACCCCTATGGTTCCTGTCTTCAGTTTGAATTTGCTTCCTCCCTTCATGGCTCCAAACAGCGGTAAGCTCTTCTTGGGTTTCTCCGCCTCAGAGCTTCCACTATAATCACAGCAAGCTCAGCTTTATAAACAGATCTGAATCAAACAGTTACGCTTTTGATGGGGAGACATCTCACCCGGGGAGCAGCGAGGGCATCTGCGCCGGTCGAGTCAGATCCACCAGTCTCCGGAGCCGCTGGGCCTCTTTGCGCAGGTCGGCCACGTGTACGTGGAGCTTCCTGCGCTCCACGCCGTCCATCGCAGCCTCGCTCCTCACCGCCGTCATGAAGGCGTCCAGCGAGTCCTCCGTGGAGGAGGCCGAAGAGCCTGCAAGGAGGAAACACGAAAAAACACGACGACTTTTCAAAGCGGAAGTCTAAAAGCAAATGTAGAGTTGCTTTTCTGCAGGTGGAGAAAACGCACCTTGTCTACCGCTACTTAGCCTTTTCTGAGCGTCTGCCAGCTCCTTCTCCACAGAGGACAGCTTGGCCACCTGAGCAACAGTAAATAGAAATGTTTAATGCCTTCACATTGAATTGTAAAGAAATGACAGTAAAATGATATTTGTCCACATTCACATTCAAAAAACAACATTTATTTTCCAGCTCATACTGGAAGAAATACGGCAATTTTGGGTTTTGGGACTTTTGTTAAATTTTTCTTTATTTTGCTTAAAAGGTTTAATTGTTCACATGGTTGTATTCTTTTTTTTTTTTAATTATTTTTACAGAAAGTAGAGAACAAGCAATTTGCTGGTAAATTGTTGTTTGGAATTGGCAAGTTAAAGTTTTAGAACTCTAATCTAACCAATATAGAACTTAGTCAGAGCTTCATCAATTTACTAGTACATTTTTTGATTCATATTTTAAATGATTTTAATGTAAAATGGAAGTAAAATCAATTTTCAGTTTGTCTTTAATGAACCAATAATATTAATTTTTTCATGACTTTATCGACTCTTTATTTTCTCAAACGTTTCGTGCGACATTAAGAAAATATATAACAGGAACAGAGCCAGAATATTCACTACATGGATTTTGTGAAAAGTGACACTGTGATAACAAAACAAATGTGTGTGTTGTGCAGCCTGATCAATGATAAAAACTGACATAAACAATAACTGTCTATAAGAAAATTTATTTTGTTGGCCTCTAAATATGCATCTCATTTTTTATTAATCTAATTTTGATGTGCATGATGAACACATTTAAAAGTCACCCAAAGTAACTTGTACACCTGTCTGTCCTTAAAACACCAAGCTTTTTATTGTTCCACATTGCGTGTAAAAACCATGTGTCATGTTTACCAAAGACTCATAGGTCTCAGTCCGCTCCTCGATCTTCCCGGCCTTTTTCATTCGCTCCTGCCTCTTCCTCTCCACTGTGCCGGTCCGATCCAGAAAAGTGTCGTCGTCGCTGTCGTAGTAGTCCTCGTCCTCCCAGTTTTTCTTCTTTCGTTTGCGTGAGACTGAAACCAAAGGCAGCTGTAGCAGCAGAGTCCAGCAGACGTTTTCCTCTGGGCCGAGCTCTCACCTGCTTCCTGCCTCAGCAGCCCTCTGGCCTCCAGCATCCGGCAGGCCTCCAGGCAGCACTGGACGGCTGCCTCCTTCTTCTTCCCCGTGTGCGTCACTTCTGCAACCAGCTGTCGGCCCAAGGCGTCGTCCACTGGCAGCCTGATGGGATGAACGTGTGTAAAGTTTAAAGGTGTTTTTTGGGAAACTTGTGACATGGGTGCATAAGCTCACTAACTTTATCCTGCAGAGCCACGTGCCATGATTTTTGTCTTCGTATTCAAACTCCAGTTCCTCGCCTGAAGGCAGAAACCCCAGGTTAGACACTCAGATGAAACACAACAACAGAGAGACGGCTGGGCTCTGCAGAAAGTCACCCTCTCTGTCGTAGAATCCCTGCAGAGCCTTCTTCGGGTCTTTCAGGTAAGCTGCCTCCTGGTCTTCGTGGAACTCGGTTGAGAAGGGGTTTTCCTCGTTCTCGTCTTCCTCTGGAGCTGCATCTTCTTCTGCAGGATGGATTTATAGACGTAGAAGCGTCAAACGAAGCGAAGAGAGCATTTGACTCAAAGAAAGCACATTCACTCACCCATTCCCCACGTGCATCCAGAGTCTTCCTTTGATGCTTCACTCTGGCTCTTTTTGCCTTCGCCATTTTCCTCATCCTCCTCTCCGTCAGAGAGGTCTCCCATCATCCTCTTCTCAAGCTCTGCTCTCTGTTTGCGGGCTCGCTCCCTCAGCTCCGTCACCGTCAGCTCAGACTCCTCTTCCTCATCAGACTCCGGACCCTGTGGAGGAAAAGCGAAAGACCTCAAGTTGGGGACAACCTCGAATATTGTTCTGCTGGACAATCTACTCCTGACTGATGGTCCAGAGTTTAATTTTAATTTACAATAGAAAAATCAAAAAGCTTTAAAGAAGAGGAAATTATGTCAGTTATCTGACTGGGCAGGTTTCAGGTTCTTTCATAGCTGTAAATTAAATCATGATAGAAAAACTAAGTACACTCCTGCTGGTTTAATTGTATTCAAGAGGGGACAGTGGCAGTGAGGTGCTGTATATCTTAAATGGACAATAATCCCAAACACAGACACTGTACTTGGTTATTCTCCATTTCAACATCATAAAACGGCTGAATGAAGACTGTCTGGTATCACGTTGCACATAAATTACTTTTTTTTTCTGGAATTACTTATCTGTAGAAGAGGACCTACCTGCAGTATAAACAGCCGGGTGCTTCCTCCAAACTTCAACACGTGTCCCACCTTCAGTCTGATGTAGGTCTTCGGGGGGATCCTGTTCTTGTTGACCACCGTGCCGTGTGTGCTGCCCAGGTCGTGGACATAGAAGCCCCTCTCCTCACCCACGCAGCCTTCCTCCCCGGTGTGGCCTCGGTACTGGATCACCGCATGATACCTGGAGATGGACGGGTGCTCCAGGGAGACGTCACACACAGGTAGCCTCCCGACCACAAAGTAGCTCCGGTGGGTCAGGGTAACAGTGTCCACTATGGTGCCGTTTTTGAGGATTTCCAGTGCGTAGGGGGATTCTGGTGGAGGACCCCCCCAGGGGGGCTCTGTGTATGGAAGAGGGGGGAACTTCCCAGCTTGGACAGGAGCTGCCTTCGCCTTAACTTCTTGTTTTTTTGTCTTGTCGACATCTCTGTCATCTTTTCGCTCTTTTTCTCCAGCAGCATCGGTGGCAGCTTCACACACATTGTCCACCTTGTTTTCTGCTACGGTGTTTATACGTTTGGTAGCAAGAGAAGGTGCCGCGAAAATAGCCGGCTTTTTAAAGGTATCCCCTATCTCTGTATCAGATTTGGTTTCTTCTTTCTCTGTGGGCTTGTTCCCCTCTTCAGTGTCTAAATGTTCCTTCGTTTCCAATTCTGACTGTGTTTCTTCCTCCATATTTTCCTCACGTCTGTTAGCACGGAGGAAGCGTCAAGGTTTATTTGGTGCAACAGAGAAATTAGTCCGAATATCAAGTTCCTAATATACAAACAAAAACACTATCAACGCAAAAACACAAGGCGTGTTATTAACATACATTAGATTTGTTATTTTAAAGCAGTAAAAATATTATTTTAATTCTATCAAAGACTGAGTTTAAATGGTAACGGAACTAATCTGCAAGTCCTCTTTAAAGCACGGACAAAAGAAAATGAAACAACACTGAAGTTACCATTTGATTTGTATCATATTAAAGCGCCATCCCACCAATTGCAAGGAGTCATCAACTCTATTTCAAAATTTAAAGTACTTAATTTGGACAAAGTTGGATTTTGCCGAAAATAAATACAGATTTTTTTAAACATAGTTGTTGATCCGTGAAACCTTGGTATAAAACCCCCCAAATGACTATTTATTAGTTTAGATTACACTAAATTGCCATTGCACAGGCAGTACAAGGATATTAATAGCACAGCTCTTCTTAGGGCATTTATAAACAAGCAGTCAAAACACTTAAGATTAGTGTGACATGGAAAAAAAATAGTTATGCATTTATTCAGTACTGTAGTAGAAATAACAGACCATTAAGAAATAATGTGAATTATATGGATAAATAATAACAAAATAAACATTTATCATAATCCATGCTAAATAAATAATATTAATCTGTAAATGGCCTTCTCACAAGTCATTGGATCATCTTTTTTCACTGCCTGACTTTAGAGATTTTTTAAAAATTACCTTACTTTTAAAATTTGTTAAGAAATAATGTTCTTATTTGTTTCAGAATGAAAGTCATAGATCTCTTTTTTTCAAACAGTATTTTATTTATTTCTTGAGTTTTTCTATTTTCACAAAAAGAAGAGGTCTAAGCAAATAATAACTTGTATTTTAAATAATTTGATTTCAGACTGATTCAGGTATGAACATCAAAACAGGATTAAAAATATTCTTTATTAATACATTGTAGGCTTAAAAAATAATATGTGTTACAACGTTTTAGACCTTGTCAAATAATCCACTTTAGATTTGACCATTGTAGTGTACACAATTTTGAAACTGAAAATTTAAAAAATAAGTTTCCTAAAGGCTGCGGAATGGCCCTTTAACAAAGAACTCGCTCGGTAGCATCGAATCAGATACGAACTTCAGCGTCGTTCAACGCCGTTAGCCTAGCTGCTATCCAGCTTCCGTTCGAAACCGAAGACGTTTTGGCTTTAAGTTATTCGAGGGTAACTTCTAAGCTTTATTTTATGTAATTATTATCTATATAACGAAATACGAACAAAGAGTGCCTCAATTTTAGCTTAGCTCCTTGTTGTCGTATTATACGGATTTGTTCTGTATTTTCTTTTGCACAAACTCCAAACAAAAATGTGATACTTTTTCTTTTATTCAACATTTCCAGATGTAAAAGGTTTCTTTAATTATGTTTTTCAGTTCGTTTGAATTAGCGAGAGCAACTCTTTATTTCGGCTTTGCTTAATGCAAAAGTAATATATTATTTTCTTTTCATTTTGATATATTGTGTGACTGCCATCCGTCTCGACTTTCATGTCCAGGATCCAGTCACTGACACTTTATAAAAAATTGGACTAAACTAGCTGAAAGAGTTTACTAGTTAACAGAAACATGCACATTTTGAATTAGAATATTTAAATATTTAGCTAATTTACTTACAGTTTGTCTGGAGAGTTGGTTACAGCACCTTGCAAAAATAGCCAATGCAATCTGGATATTTTTTACATTGAAATGTGAAGTACAAACTTCAATGTAAAGTTTAGTGAATTTGAATGCGATTTTTTTTTTAGACTGATCAACACAAAGTAGCAAATAATGACTAAGGGATCGCATGGATTTAGTGTATTTTAATTTTAATTTGTTGCCTTTACGTGGCAAACTGTTGTAAGCCCACGTTAAACTTCTGTTGCTTCATCTTCATGATGATGTTTGTTCATTGAAGTTCTCCAACAAATTTCCCATGCCTTCACAGAATACTTGCAGTTAAACTTGAACTCTTTAATAATAACCGAACCTTGGATGGTAATTTGATGCACTACGTTTTAATTTGAGGTACCAGAGTAGGGTGCTGAACACAAATAGATGCTAGACTTACAATACTTTGTAAAAAAAAAAAAAGCAATTTTTGTAATTTTCTTTTAAGTTTGTACATGAGTGGTCTAGAAGTTTGATACAACAACAGAAATGTATTTGTTAGTGATTGCAATGTGACAAAATGTTAAGAGGCCTAGAAGTGTTAATATTTTGACCAGGCACTGCATGTCAGTTATTTTGGTCTGATTTTTTTTTCTTAATCAACCTAAAAATACTTTATCTGATAAGGAATATATTTCTTCTGCTTTCTTTCATGCTTAGTCTCGGCTCAGGTCTGAATCAATCATGATGCGTTACTGGGGTGAGATCCCTGGACCATCCGGGGCTCCCCCCAGTCGCAGCTCCTTCGACCTGCTCCAGCGCGAGTTTCGCTCTGTGGAGATGCAGGACCCGCCCCTGCACCAGCCGTCGGCCCAGCGCCCCCGGCCCACCACGATGCTGGATATCCCCTCAGAGCCGTGCAGCCTCACCATTCACACGGTGCAGCTGTGCCAGCACGCCCGCCGCCTGCGAGCTCTCCTGGCAGCGGCCCAGGGCCAGGCTCAGGGTCAGAGCTCGGCATCCTCAGAGGGCGGCAGCCGACCAGAGGAGACTGAAGCCAACCTTCCGCTGCGCCCTCCCACTCCACCCGCTGTGCCTGACGATCTGCTGCCTGTAGACAGCAAAGACCCCCACCAGCCCTTTCAGCTTCGCCATAGTGACCCTGAAAGTGAATTCTACAAGTACGTTTGAGATGTTTCCTCTTTAATATTCAACATTGCACCAATGACAGATACGGATACCTTGGAAAAAGTATTCATACTCAAACCTTTTCAGATTTCAAACCACAAACATCAGTGTGCTTTATTGGGATTCTACTGTATGTAATTGACCAACACAGACTAGTGAATAACTTGCATGTCAAAGAAAAACATTGCGTAGTCTTCAATATTTTTAACAAATACATCTGAAAAGTGTGGCCTGCATTTGTATTAAGCTACTGCTGCTGTGGGAGTCTTTCAGACAGGCTGAATATTCCTTTGGTGGGCGAAGTGGGAGCTCATGACTCGATATATAGTAGCCAAGAAAAATTACAAACCATTTATTTTTCTTATTTATTCTGTATACTTTCACCAGACACTTTGAGACAAGACTTGTGGTTCTGTGCTGAAGAATCCCTTTGTGTTTTTCCGCCCTTTCAGGGGTAAAGGTGAACCAGTCACAGAGCTGAGTTGGCCTTCCTGCAGGCAGCTCCTCTATCAGTCAGTAGCCACGGTGCTGGCTCATGCCGGCTTTGAGTCCGCCCAGGAAAGCGTCCTGGAGACCCTGACCGACCTGGTCCATGAACACTACCTGCGCCTCACCCAGCTCCTGCGAGTAGCAGTGGATCGTGAGGCCAGGCTGGGAGCCACGCCCTTCCCGGACGTGGTGGAGCAGGTGTTCCACGAGGTGGGCATTGGCAGCATGCTGGCCCTCCAGCGCTTTTGGCAAGTCAGGATCAAGGACTATCACAGCTACATGCTGCAGGTGAGATGAGTTCAAGCTTATTTAGTTGTTTTTTTTTATTATTTACAGCAGCAAACGGAAACAACAGTTTTTGTCTTCTAGGTTACCAAAGAGCTGTCAGAAGAATATGAGCGGCTGGTGAATCCAGAGAAAGCTATGGAAGACTCCAAACCTCTAAAAATCAAGGATGAGCCTCTGAGTGACATTCCCTTCCCTGTAAATGAGGAGCTGGAGGCCGACCTGGCCTCTGGGGACCAGACTTTACCCATGGGAGTCCTTGGGGCCCATGCAGAGAGGCTGGCAGCAGGCTTGGATGCTGACCACTCCCCTCACACTTCAGGTGAGACCACTGCTTGTTGCCTCTTAAGTTGGGTGTTACTATCATTTTTAATCACAATGTATTATTTAAAGACTTCCCTTAATGTAACATATATGCTAAAGATTCAACTGAAAAACAAACACAATAACTGCAATAACCTGGCGGCATAGATGTGCACACTCTTCAACTAGTGATTTGTGTTAGCAGCAACAGTTTGATTCAGTTTCAGTTTCCTCAGATCTAATATACAGGATTTGATTAACCTGATGTAGAGAGTAAGTCAGACTTACTCTCACTGCCAGAGCAAGATTTTACTGGTATTTGCTCATTTACATCATTTGATTAAAATTGCATAAATGTTTGGTACATTTTTTGTTCAGAACAATAACTACAGTTTTAAGCTTATTTCTTCACAAGGTGGTGGCGCGGCCAACAACTCCCCTCTTTGGCCCCAAGTAAAGATGGAACCCCAGGACGGTGACGAAGGTCAGAGTGCTGGTCATCATCACCACGGCGTCCTGAGTGGAGACGTGTTCGAAGAGGGAGATCCCATGTCCACCATGAGTGAGTCTGGAGGAGCCATGGCGCCTTCACCAGGAGGAGCGGCGTCTGAAGGCAGCTACGCTTCGCATTCGCCTGACTCGCTGATGGGAACGTCGCCAGTCTTTAACCAGAGACCCAGGAAACGGATTAAGAAGTTGTAAATATTTAAAACTCAGAGAATCTTCATGTCTGTCTTTATCATTCTACAGTGAAGACAGAAAAGTGGGGGGAATTTTGTACTTTTTGTTTTTTAGAAGTGTTTTCTAATATCTCAGAAATAATTGTGAAATATAATTATTGTACTTTGTTAATAAATGAAAAAAACATTTTCTTTACTATCTTGTTTGCTTTTTGTCATCAAGATTTTTTATTAAACTGTACAAGAATTCTCACAGCTGGTACCATGGGGAACCAGAAAACTGATGCATGGTTTAAAAAAAAAAATTGCAGAGAATTTACAGAGCATCTAATTCCAGAATATTTTGGTCTATGCAGAGGTTCAGAGACTACAAATTACTAGGGTTCTGTGGCTGCATGACAAACCCGATTCATTAAACCTCCACCACCATGCTTGATAGTTGTTTAGCCATTCAGGGTGGAAGAAAGAAAATATCTCTTAAAAATGCAAAATATAAGAAATGTTTAGTTATCCCCTACATTTGAAAACTGGTAGTTAGATTACCTAAAACTATTTGATTAAATTTTCAAAGCCAATAAATGAAGACCAAAGATGATTAATAAAGTCAGTAAATGGGGAAGGGTAATAGATAAAATACTGTTGTACTAATGTTTTTGGAGAGGGAAGGGAAGTGTGGTTGATTCAGATGCAACTCTGTTGTGATCTTTTGCTTCTCTGGTTGTTTTTATTAAATGATATGACAGGATAGAGATAAGCTGATTTTCTTATAACCTAATATGAAAGAACTGCAAGGGCATCTGAACACACACACACCATCTATATATACAGTATATATATATATATATATATATAAATTAAAATTGTACTGTTTTCCTTCCCCGTTCCTTTGCTTAATATGAAGCATTCCTGGGTTCTCCTTCCCTCCCTCTGCAGCACTCTTTACAAGTATTCGAACACAGTGAAACAATCAACATTCCTGTCAACCTGAAGCTGCCTCACCACATTAGCGTCTGTTTCAGTAATGAGGCAAAGCTGCGGATGCAACACCAGAAGCAATTATGGCCTGGTTGTTTGCATCGTGCAGGCAACATCAATCCAGCCTTAATGGCGAATTAATTATGCAATGCATAACTTTGCATCCAGAATGAGCAGGGCCTTGCTTGAATGCAAGTGATTTTCTTTTGTGTGGACCTCTTTCATTTTCACAATTGGACAGGTAATGGTCTGTTCCCCCGGAAAGTGCTGATGGGGGTCGTATAAGTATTGATATTCAGTTTGAGGTATTGATTCACTCTTTTTGCATAGCTGTGAGAGCCAGGTGGTGGTTTGATGCAGCTGGAAATCCATCTGAGTAATCCAGAATATGTTGGAAAAACTCAATATTTTAGCGCCAACACTGGCTAGAAAATGTGCCAGGTGTGATGATCGATGTCCGCTATTATGTTTCAGGAAGCTGCCACCAATAACCCATGTATGACCGTGCTTTTTTATTTGCCAGATTTTTCCCTTCCTCAAACCATGGGAGAAAAAAAAGAGAAAAGGCATCTCTTTTATTAATTTTAGGGTTAATAACAATACATAATAAACATGATCTGGTCTGTAAGTTTGAATTGAGGTGCTTCTCTACTAGTACCTTATGATTTAAGAATGACACATCAGCCAGATGATGCTAATTAAAGGGCTAATTATCCTCCTCCTCCTCCTCCTCTTCCTTCTCCTCATCATCTTCATCGTCATCATCATCATGATCATCATCAGTGTGACTACCTCTTTATTAGCTTGCTGTTCTGGAGCACACAGGTGTGGTTCAGGTGTGTCTGCGAACCGCATCTAAGAATGTTCGGTTCGCAGACACTAATAATAATTGCCTGTTTGCTTTTTGCACTGTTGTGATTAAGTTTAACTAATGTTAGATTTTTTTTATGTTAAAAAAATGAACATTTTACAGGATCTGATATGTAAAATCCTGATAAGACATTTGATGAAAAACCTAACAGCTAACGAGTTTTGCTCTGAAACAGTAACAAGCTATTTTCTCTGTAAAAATAAGCATAAAATGACACATTTAGATTCTAAACCCTTGAACGTACTTGTGATTTTAATCGACTACATATTTCAGCCCCTGTGAAGCGTATGTAGCCACCCACCCCCTCGGTTTGTCAACAGCTCGAGGGTTGCTTTGAGCTGCAGAGAAAAAGGTGTAATTATAAAAATGTCAAGCTGTTGCTTTTTTGAAGCAGGGGTCTCTGAGTGGGGCCAGATCATGCTGAGAGCCAAAGAAAGGACCCAGCAAATGATTAATTACCAGGCTAGGTGCAAACCCATTCATTTGCCATGAAATTTAATCTCTCCAGCTGAGATGTTTGCGAGCAGAATGAGGGATAATACCTGCGCAAGCCAGCTTGGAGAGACCTGCAGGGCGGTTAAGGTCTTTAAAGTTTTTCTGTACTGATCCTAAAGTAGTATCTCTGATTCATTCCAATCACATTAAACAGCCTCTGCATGTGCATCTGAGACAAATAAAAATTATGAGATGATGATTTAAAAAAACAAATGAATGGCCAGACATATGGGATGTGACAGGAATGAAGCTACAGCCGTTTGACTGCAGCTTTGAGACAAGAAAACTGATTACCGTGGCGTCAGCAGTCGGAGTCAATCAATGGATGTTTACTTTCAGGTGATGTGGCAAAAATATTTTAAATTAAGCTGCAGACAAGTCTGAACATGGAGACCATTAATCTCTTCATCTATTGGTTGAGCTTAATACTTGGAAAATATCAAAAATAGGAGTCAACAATCAATAACGTGGTTGATGTAAAATCATGTACCTCAACACAGTGTGTGTATTAAATAACCTTAAAATAGGAAGACTACAAAGTTAAAAGTCATGCATATTGATTTAGCTGTGCAATATCTGAACTGTAGAGTGAGAAATAAGTAATTGACCATTTTATGATTTGTCAAAATGCTTTTTAAACGCAAACAGCTATTTACTTCTCTTCCTATGCCTTTTTGCACATCATTTGGCAGTTTTTGCATTCCACATTATTATGTATATTTTCTCTTAGGGACAGCTTTACTTCTTTGTGCATTGCTTGATTTTTTTTTTTTTTTTTTTTTTACTAAAATCTGATGTGAATTCTGCAGAAGAGGATTACGGTCACTGAAAAAACAAATTAATTCTGACTTTAATCTCAGAATCTGAGAAACAGTTATTTAATCCCCATTAATACATCAATTAGAACTTTATTAAACTTTATTAAAATGTTTAATAAACCTGGTACCCAGGTTGGTTACCAGGCTTGCCCACATCAAAGTAAGGCTTTTGGTTCACTCTTCTGTTCAGAAGATTGTTACATTCTCTTGGCTTTTTGGCTGTTGCTTGACAACTCAAACATTTAGTCGCCTTCACATATTCCCTGTACACATGGTTCTTCTTTAATCCCACTATTTTTTGTGTGTTTTGGGTCATTCTTCTGCTAGAAGACCTATCCATGACCCATCATCTGCTGAGGGTAGAAGGCTCTCATCCAATATTTTCAGGTACACCATATATGGCATCCCTTTTTATTAAAAAGTATTATTTGTTTTTACATACATATATGTATGTATATATATGTATATACATACATATATATATATATATATTAGCTTTATTTAATATATAGCTTTATTTAAACAATAAAGCTACAAAAAAGCTATTTTTCTAATTTTCTGGAAGTTTGTACATTAGTGGTCTAGAAGTTTGATACAACAACAACAGATATTTAATGTATTTTATTGCCAAGCTATTCAGTGATTCAAGGACAAAAGCATTAAAAACGAACCTAAAAATATGCTTCACAGTTTTTCATGCGATGTCTCCTTTCTCAGCACTGACTAAATAACATCTCCCCAGTCTGCCACTGGAGGGCAGTGTTGCTCCTTAACCGCAGCTGCACTTTGTTCTTCAATTCCTTATTCCCCCTCTTTTCTTTTTGCATTCATCCAGTTACCACAGAGACCGGGGCACTCCCAAAGCCGTCTGAGCGAGAAACACTTCATGGCATCACAGTGCTGCTGAGATGCTACCAAATGAATACATTCCCCCAACTCAGGGCAATAATTAGCTTGCTGCTGCTGCTGCTGTTCTGTCCATGTCTCTGTATGTCTGGGCAGGAATACACTGTAACATCAAAGAAGGAATTAACACAAAGAGCACAATCACAAGGATTTGTGCCTTGTAATGTGAAACACTTCTGCAGGCTTGCTTCATTTTCCCGATCTCACCCTCTTCTGATTGATCCCCCTCATAATTCTGCCTTTTATTTGACTAATTAACTGTCAATCATTGCAAGCAGTTGTTCAGGGCTTGCATTTGCAGGCAGAAGGATTAAAATTAGGGGATCGGTGCACCATTTTTTTGCATTTCATTGCAGCAAGTCATAACATGAGGCTCTCAAAGCACTTTAAATGAAGGTACAGATATTATGAAGAATTCCTAATAACAGCATGAATTGTACATTATGAGCTCATAGTGTTCAAACTCATTAAATTGACACAAATTTTACATATAGATGAATCAAAATGCTGAAATAATCTGGAGATATCATTTGTCCTTGGAAGAAATATATTTGTTCCATATGTTAGGCACAAGTTACCTACAAAACCAAAAAGGAATCAAAACAAATAGTCACTTAGTGGGCAGAGAACATAAGAAATTACACCTCCTTAGATGCTTTTCTCATTCAAGTATATAGTCACAGTACTCCAACTTACCTTACTCTTTATAAAACAAAACATTCGAGGAAAACCTGTGGATATTTTTTAGAATGTCTAGGACATCAACATTGTGCCATTTTTACCATCCTTGTCTGTCTATTAAGGGACATGAAGGAAATAAACCATAAAGGTTCTGGTTTGATTACCAAGAGTGAACAACAATGAAGATACAACTAAATGAATCACTGTTTATAAGGAATAAATGTTTTTTTAGTTAATGCAGCACATGTTTACATTTCAAACCAAATAGCATTTCAAACATGTGAAAGTATCTTTGCATCTTTGGGTCTTATCTTAAGGATATATTTGTATAGGTGTGTATGTATATTTTTAAGTTCTTCCAATTGAGAAAGCACTCATCTCTGTTGCTTTGTCACAAACCGTTCACAAATAGGTTGGTGGTTGTAATTTGACAAAATGTAAAAAGGACCAGGGGATATTATTAGTTTTACAAAGCTCTGTATTTATGTGCAACCGACACATGATGGACAGTCATGTTTCAGTTGATTTCCAAGAAATCAGTACAAAAATAATCTCTTTGTTCCATGTTGTACCAAATTCAGCTGTCATACTTAAAGAGAAGTCTCAACTGAGATTAATATGAACTTAAATATGAGTGTTAAAAAAGATTTATGTGACATCTGAAGTAGCTATAGCAGCTGTGAAGTCTGTTGTTAGGCAGGTTTGTTCTGAACAGATGCATTAGCATTTCAATCTTCATTGCTGCTTCAGTCTGTTCTTCCTCTGTCCCATAGTTTGAAATCCTCTATGCTGGACATGGCAGAACAAACGTCTGCATTCTCAGTTTTAGCAAGACTTTAAAACTATTCAGTCCATCTTGTGTGATTTAAAAAAAACTTTGCAGTTCTTAACTTGCAAAATGAATATTTTACGAGTAAAAACTAAAGCCAGCCCCTTATTCTATGCGTTGCTTCAGACGGAAGGCCTGAACCCTCAGCAACTTTGAAACGATTGGATTTAACTTTACCAAATCCCTAATATTTGGCCATGATGTATGTAATGCACCAGCTCTAAAAAGTTTACCAGAAATATAGTGTATAACCCAATGGGGAGTATGACATCTTTGCCAGTGACAAAAAGTTTTAAACATTTAATTGTTAACATAAATTGCTCAATCTTTGGAAGCGTGGCCAACACAGACTGAACTCTTTGTTCACTTTCCCTGCTGCCATTGCCAAACTACAACCCTATATAACCAGACTACAATTTTAAAACAGCACAAAAATCAACATCATCATTCAGAACTGCTTCAGTTTGCTGAAATTCAACTGGAGAAATTGAGATCAGTAAGAAAAATCTCTAAAGGAGCAATGAAGGGAGATTAAAATCAAATGGAATTGCAGAGGACGACAATAGCCAGGCTACTAATCCCTCTTCATATTACTGATAATTCAATCCATGTAACAAAGTTAATATTAATATTAAAGTCTTAGGGATTCAACTACTAGACCACATAAATGTTAGAGGTGGATTACTACAGCATTAAATCTCCAAATACCTTTCCCTTTACTTGACAACAATTTTTACATCTTAGGCAAAATGTAGAAAAACATTCTGACATTACTTTACTGGATAACAGGATAATATTATATAAAGTCCTAATACTCTCACATCCTGAAAAGTCAGTCTTCCAGTGAAAGGCTGGATTGTTAATCATCACCAACATAGAAGCAACATTTTCAGCAACAGTAAAACTGAAAAGCAAACCATTTTACCACAGTATTTCCCGTCCCCATCTTCTACCACCGTCTTCAGCTTCAAATGAAAATCCCCAAATTATGTGGGTCTGATGCTAATGTAGCACTTATGCAAAATAACATTGAAATACTGCCTTTTTGTGTTTTTATAAATAGCATACAAGAATCATACATTTTTGTGTTTCAAATAATTTCTTTGAAATAGAGATGTTTAAATTTAATCCAGACTCATCAAAAACAATGAAATAGCCTGTTTGTTTGTCACCAACAGGAAAGTCTAGTTTTAGTGGGGTCAGTAGCAAATGGTCACACAGCTGCTGCTTTCTGCAAGTGCTTGCAAATTATTTGTAACTTGTTTCTCACAAAAAAAAATCTAATTAAGCCAGAAGAAACACTTTTTACATTTTTTTCTCAATATAAAACTTATTAAGCCAATGTAATAGGTAAACTAATATAATAAGTGATGTGTGTCAGAGCAAGGTAAAGCAATAAATAGTGTTTACTGCATCTTTTTCGCATCTTTTTCACCTTCATATATCTCAGCAATATCAACAAATACAAAATAACATCAGCACAACAAAACCTGTGTTCAAACAATATATATTTTTTTACCCCTCCAGGGGATCTTTTGTGGGCTCTAGTGTCCCTTATATGACAGTGGGCTGACAGGAAACGGGGAAGGAGAGGGGGGAAGACATGCGGCAAATATCGTCAGGTCTGGGAGTCGAACCCGCGATCGAGGACTCAAGGCCTCCAAATATGGGTCGCGCTAACCACTACGCCACCACGGCACACCCCATTCAAACAATAATTTGACAGACTGGTGACCTGTCCAGAATGTACCCTGCCTCTCGCCTGAAACGTTGGCTGGAGATAGGCACCAGCACCCCTCCCGACCCCGCTAGGGACAAGGGTGTTAGAAAATGGATGAATGGATGGATGGATGGATGGATGGATGGATGGATGGATGGATGGATGGGAGATTTGACTTGAGACAGACTCTCAAAGACTTGATACTTAACTTGGACCTGGTAATAAAAACTTGTGAATCCCTCTGTAAGATTCTGTCCTAACATAAAAATTAAGGCCTCAGGCTTTGAGGTTATCCAAATTATAAAAATTAAGAAAGAAATTAAACCTGAAGCCCACTGAACTAGGGATCCTACACTTCATGGCTACATTTATACATAGTGTCCATAGAAGAGATAGAACCACTGACAAAGAACAAACTGCATGGAGTACAACATTCATTAGCAAAAGAGTTTAATGTATCAACAGTAAATATACCAAGTTATTTCCAAGGCTGTTGAGAGATGAGTTGATTCCTAGTACAAATGCAATACTCCTGATCATGTGAACGTCAACTCCAGACAACACAGAAAAAGCTTTGTGAAAGGTTTATATTAGCGTTGTCAGGGCCGAGGAGTCAAATCGGGATTAAAAAGAGCTGCACAGCGACAGCTCCGGAAAAAAAGAGACGAGCTACTGGGTTGATCCACCTTTGTTTTTGGAGTCTGGCTGTGTGGAATCTGAAACAGGAGCTTTTATCAATGTGTCACGCTGTGGGTGTGAAGCTGTGACACTCGATAGCAAAAATACTACTCCATCCCATCCTGTTCTTCTGGGCTTCAACACATTCTCCAGGCCTGTCAAACACTTTTTAGACTGTGCAAATCTTTGGTTCTGACAGAGTCTGTGACGTTCACTTTTTGTTTTGATATATGCAGCACCTTTCACAGATGACAGGCATTAGTTGACTTTCCCTCCATGTAGGTGTACATGTGCAGCAGAGTGGCTGGAAGAGGTTTTTTAGTGCTTGAAGTGATAAAAACTTGACCAAATCTTCCTGTGAAATTGCCTCTGAGCACACTTCAAGGGGAAAGTCAGGTTCTTGCCAGACACATAAGCATGAACGTAACAGGTCTCCTTCTCTACTTCTACCACCTCCTCCTCCTCCTTTTCATCATCATCATAATCCTGTGACAGTTGATTGTTCAACTCCCACTCTAACTTAGTCATGACTTTGTTCAACAGGAAACCAACTTCAGTTTGCTGAAATGTGTTATCTTCTGGACCTTTCATGCCTTATTTTGCTAATTATTTTGTCATAGATGATCCCATGCTGGGAGCTCAGTGCTTCTCCTTGTTCACTTTGTCAGGTGTAAAAAAGTACATTGTTGTACCTCATCAGCGTCTGGATGCAAGTTTCCTTTTCCATCCCTGTTGTGTGTCCTCTTTGTTTCCTATTCCTGAACTTTTAGAGCTCTCTTTTTCGGTTGAGTCTGCAGTAATAAGTCTCAACAAAGGGTCCGCCGTTTGTCAAGTTAACCTTATTGATTCGTCGTCTCCTCTCTGGTGCATCACACTACTGCCTCGGAGAAAACTTTCTACATGGTGTCTAACGAGAACCCCTCGGAAACAGAACTGCAGCTGCTGATTTTTGCTGCCTCTTATTAAACAAAAATAAAATCGACTGAGCAATATTCACCCTCCTGGCAAAATGAAAACCCTCCTCAAATGAAAACTGAATAGAAAAATATATTCTGCTCTGTCTGCTTGCTGAAAAATGGTCAAGAAATGAAACACACTCCCAGAGTTGGACACTGAACAGCTGAAAGATCAGGTGATGTTCTTCTTCGGTCTACAGAGAGAGACACAGGAGTTCCCGCTCATGTTAAAATATCTGGTTTGTGTTATGCCAAACAGTAAGATCATGATCAATAATTGCCAAATGCTTCTCGAAAATAACAAACATTTGTCACTGAACAAAACTTTGGTAACCCACTTATATAAGCATGGACATACTTACCCTTTTTATTCAGTCTTCTTTGATTGGACAATGTTTGGCTAAACTACATTGGAAAAAATTCTCCAAAGCTCTCAGACTGTAAGAAAATGTCTTGTCTGCAGTCCTAATTTTGTGTGGTCCCATGAACATTCTTGCTTAGATTTGTGTCTGGTCTCTTGCTATTCTATTCCAAATCTTAAAGTTTTTATCTGAACCTTATAGCAGACATGTGTAGCCACCTCCATGACTCACTGTGTTTGTCAACAGACAGACCGTAAACATTTGTAATTTGAGCTAATTAGCAAGGCATATCCAGAGATTCACAAATAACAGGCTCCCAAAGCTTCAGTATAACAATTTAAAAAAATTTCATTTATAAATAATTGTCATTGCAGAAACAGAGCCATATGGTCACAATATCTTAGTCCCAAGCAGCGGAGTAATTGTTATGTTTTCTATAATTACTGTATGTTAAGTTTAATGAAATCCTTTTGAATTTACTCCATAAAATATATTGTGAAGCCATAGTTGCTTTTTTATACACTCAGAAATAGGTTAATGAAAACCTGTGTCTCTAAGTCTTGTGATGTATGCTCTCTGGTTTGAATGTGTGGCCTTCAAATGGCTCGGCTACACAAATGATTCAATTACTCCTCCTTTTAAATGTGCAAGCAGAGATAACGTTTTGCTGCCAGAGAAGGAGGAGAGAATGAAATTAGGCCCAGCTAACTTCTCTTTGCCCTCTACACTTGTATTATGGTTTTCTATTAAAGCCCCCTACCTTTGTCGTAATGAGTTCAGTGCCTTTACAGGAGAAGCATCCCGACGTTTGCACAAAACTCACTTTTGTTTGTGTTCAGACGAACCCTGAGCATAATCTACCATAAAGGTGTTGAAATAATGCATGAGTAAAGCAAACAATATATATAAATAAACGGTTTAGCAACTTTTTTTAATTAAAAACCTTCTGGGGTAAAAATGTTCCCCTCTAGCCCCCTTTTGTTTCTATGCTTCATTTTCATTTGGAAAGGAAATTATTGTTGCAACCAAGTCAGACAGTTTCAAAGCATGTTGACAGAACAAAAAGAAGCTTGATGAAGCGTGAAGAGATATGTATGTTGAAGAGTTATTTTTAAGTTTGATTTTCAGCTTTAAGACCAAACCAGAAGAAATCCATAATATAAAAGGAAATTTGGTTCATTTGAAAAAGGTTTTAAGGGAAAATGGTGCAAATATTCAAAAAATAAGTTGGACTTATTTGGAGTTAGCCTAATACACTCAGTCCTTTCAGGACAATTTAATAACACAACAGTAAAATTGAGCACTAATATTTAACATCAGTTATATTTGTGTCCATGTTTAAAAAACATGTCATGTCATAGAAAGCAGAGTGATGCATTATAGTCATTGTACTTTACAGTCCTCCACATTTATTAGCTCCCTCTTGTAATGATGTGTAAAAAGCCTTACAGCAGACATCAATAGAAACCTGGACAGAAAACAAAAAATGGAACTAACTAAAAAAAACTAAATCTGGTCTTTAGGCTGATTGAGCCAATACACATGGTCAGGTAATCAATTACAGTAGACAGCTACAATCATCTCGGTTCTCTGAACTGGAAATCCTACAGAAAACCTGAACTAAACAGAGGAGAGGATCAGAAACAAGGACAATGCATACATGCAGTAGTACACTACAGTGTATAATTACTTTCTAAAGAAGGATCTGCTACATCTTGCATTAAATTGTCTTATCTTACCATACAAAAATAATAATATAGTTCTGATCAAAGCATTTTGACTTTCTCTCCTAAGTGTGACACACATTAGCTGTTAGAATCAGACCTTTACCAACTTTTTGTGATCAGTTTCTGTTCAAATCTGACTTACCATGTGGCATCAGTAGGTATTTCCATTCACCTGCTTCGATGAAGAGCACAAGTTGATAAACAAGACCAAATTGCACAAACAGGCAGTAGAAGGGGAAGAGCTGTAGTTGCTATGGTAACACCCAACATCTCATCTCATTCTGGACGAGGAAAACCTTGATCCAGCGGGAATTAGGGAGTGACAGGCAAACAAAGTGATAGCCGGTGCTAGTAATATGGGGTGACTGTTGTCACCTTATGCTGCTTGCACTATGCACACACATGCACATATATATATATATATATATATATATATATATATATATATATATATATATATATATATATATATATATATATATATATATATATATATATATATATATATATATATATATATATATATATATGTTTTATTTGTACTTTAAATTTTATCACAATATTTTCTGGTACTATTGCGATAACAATAAAAATGGCGATGAAAAACTATTTATTATGTATCTTTTAGGTAGCTCTAGGGCTGGGACTGCATGGCACACATTCATAGCATCACAAAAACAACCACTGTTATTGAAAAATGTTCCAGTTTGAAACATGCTTCTTCAGGATGCCAGTTTCTTAACTAATTGTTATTCATATCACATAATGTTCACGTAATGTTTTCAAATGTTCAGATGTTTTTTGAAGTGTGGAACAAACAGGAGGAAATAGTAAAAATAAAATTTCTGATAAAACTGTCAATTTTTTAAATACACATTTCTTTTTTTTTTTCCATTCAAGAGTTTTTGCGGCGCTAGTGACTCATATTTTGTGCGACAGTAGGCAGACAAGAAAGAGGGCGAGGACATGCAGCAAAGTCGCTGAAACCGGGAGTCGAACCCTCGACGTCCGCGTCAAGGACTAAGGCCTCCAAACATGGAGCGTGCTAACCCCCTGCGCCACCACAGCACGCCCCAAATACACATCATTAACCAAAATTTGTTGAGACAACAAAGAATCAAAATTCATAAGAAATATTTACAATAAATGATAACAACATTAAGATAAAATAAATACCCTCCCCTCGATGAGGGTACTGAATACAGATAGGAACAAGTTCACTCAATATCAATACTTTAGAACTCTCCTGCTCTACTTCATTTTTGTCACCTCCTTCATACATTTCAAAACTGTAGACAAGTGCTGAGCTTATTAGTGAGAATTTAGAATCACTAAACCAGGAGTTGTGGGTGCTGGCTCCCAGAATAGCAGAAAGCCAGTAGTATAACTGCAGACATCTGTAGAAAGAATGTGCTGTGCAATAGTTCATGACAAATGGTGTTTGAACAGTGAACAAGCGTATTCTGCTCATAAATAAACATTTTGTTGTGTTGGTGTGACATTTTGAACTGAAAAGATGAAACCATATAAGTTAGGTAATGTCTAAATTCTTTCAGGAATGCTGCCACAAGTTACTGTCTGACTATAAATTCTGTTTGCAGCAACTCATTACAAGAAAAGGGTGCTCCATGATGATGCTTGACATGAAGAAGTTGACAAATTTTAAGGCTGCCATATTCATTTCTAGTAATAGTTAGGGTTTCTGTTTGGACAGACTAGTAATGTTAATTGAGCTTGTTTTATTTGCTCTTGACTGATTTGTTCATAGCAAACAGCTGCTGTTTTGTTATATTTCGACAGTAAACTTAATTTTCAAAATAATTAACAGCATCTGTTTTTAAGAAACAAGCTTGGGGTAACCCAGTCTGGTCTCATATGAAAGCCATAAGGCTGTGGATGATTTTTTTCTTAATTCATGAAATCTTCACATAGAAAATGCCTTTCTGTAGTTCCCCAGGTTATTCTTTTCTAAAATCAAAAGTAGTCTGATTATCAAAAACAATAAAAAGCAAAGAACAGAGTATATTCTTTGCAACAACAAGGATTAAGAATAATAAAAGCCTCTTTTTACAAATAGCAGGTCTTATCAGTATTTTGTTAAATTTGGGATTAAACCTCTCAAACCAATTATTGTAAATTAAAATGGTACAGCATGGAAACAATCTGGTTCTTGTATAATGATAATAAAATCAGGGATGAGAAAGAAAGCCTGTTATTTTAGAAAGTTTAATATCTTACTTAACTCATTTATAAAATCTTTTGACATAAAAACACACTGCAGGACATATTAGATAGTAGGAAAAATTACAAGTGAGTAAAGCTTGAGATTTTTTTGTTCTTTACCCTGCTGGAGTACTAAAATTAATTTAACACCTGTGGCCTTTATGGTCTATATTACACAGTATTTTCTGTGATTATCGCTACACTCTGCAGACACCACAGTTCAAAAGATCAATCTTGGGTCTGTGCATTCTTATTCTCACTATAACAAAATATTTATCACACTTAAGGTGTGAGAACTATTTTGAAAGCCTAATGGCTCAAACAACACAAATTACAGCATAGTTCTTTCCCCACCTGACATTTGCAGAAATATTAATCACATCTTGGCATTTGGAAATGTGAATCCCAGCTTTCACTGGGTAAACGCTACTCTCTTTTGGCTCAGGCATCCTAACTGAAGACGTCTAGGAGTCCAAACGTCACATGCAAGTCCTGATTAAAAGAGGAGCTTTCTGATCACCACGTTCACTACCAGTGGGACGGGTTACTACTGAATTCAGATACACTTAGAAATGTTTTGCATTCTCTCACATTCAGTTATGTGTAGCTTTTCACTTTTTCTCTCTTTTAAGTAAGTTTAAATGACAAACTCCCTTTTTGGCAGCTGACTGCCATGGTCCATAATCTTGTTAAGGAGGGGAAACATGTTTTCTTTGTGAAAACTCAAGCACCTTTGGGACTTTCTTTAGCAGATTATTGACGACACTTTAAGCCATACAAAAACAGAAAACTTTCCAGTTATAAAACCATAACTTTTTAAAGCCTTAATATATCTAAATAACATTAACTGGCCCCTGCCTGTAAATAATTGTTACTGACAGATCTCAACTTAATCTCACATATTTCATGAACCATCTTACATTTTTAATCTCTCCAAGTCTTTGTTGTTTTTTAATAAAAGTATTTATTTTTTACAGTGGGCCTCCATTTGGGTTGAGCGACCAGCACAGCCCCTAGTAAATAGCTAAAATCTAGAAATACTTGAGACCCCCTCTACACACATTTACAACAGTCTGCTTTAAAAGTTCAGATCCCAAATATATCTCACTATGCATTGTGAAGCACATTTGAATATTAATATTAATTAATAGCTGGGTTTCAGGAATATGTGAATTTTGAACCTTGAATATGCGCCCACTGAACTGTTCTTTTAAACCATTCTGTTTAAGTTTATCAATGAATCTCTGCATAGTTTTGCTTCACATAGAGTCAAATTTGTTTCTGATGCGTTTTTAGTGTTCCAGCATGAGAAACATTCAGCTTTTGGCATTACATTCATTCGTGTTGTTTTATGCAGAAAGGCAGTTGAATGTGTGCTTTAGAGTTAACATGGATTCTGTAGAAGTGTTTGTCTTCCTCAGTCATGTTTGCTTTTCACAAGGTGTAGGTGATTCTTTTTAACCCAAGGAGAATGAATAAATTTTCTTACTGGTTTTCTTATGTTTTTAAATGACACATGAAAAGAAAATAAATCTGCAGTTTGTGTAAGACGTCACCAAAGAAAAGCTGTCTTCACTCTGTTCTTTTCTCTGTATTTTAATGCGACAATATATTTTAGGGTAAAGGATCATTTGACTTTTTGCTGTTTTAGGAACAGAGTAAAAGTTTCATGGTTTATTTTCTCCTTATTGATACAGAAGATTCATAGTAGCAGATAGAGTTTTTGCATGTGTGTATTTTACAGTTTATGGATAAATTATTCATTGGATCAGAATTATGAAAATGTCTGCAGAGTTACAAATTTAAATAAACACATGACTGAATCTGTATACGAGAAATGGCAGCAAAATAAGTTCACAGTTAGTAACTTAAGAGGATTAGCTGTTGAGTATGCAAATAAACCTCTCAATAATAATCCAGTGGTGAGATCGCCAACTGTTATGAATCACTAGATTAAAAGATTGAGCCTGAAAGGAAAATTTAACATGAGTTTGTCACGAAGTAGAAGCAGAAAAGTTTGGCTTCACACCGAAGGTAAAATCTGGCATTTAGAGGAATCAGTTTTTGGAAAAATAATTTTGAAAAACCAATGCCATTAATGAAAACTAGAAACTGACATTGTTATTGAAAAATGGTGTGTTTCTAAGGTGTTTAAAGTTTCCGACTTAACCATATTTTTCTGATGTTTCTCTGGTGTTTTCCAAAACTCCTCAGTTTTGGAAACTTTGAGGAGTTTTTCTCAATAAAAGAGAGTATCCCTCTCAATAAAGGGACACTCTGAATGTGTCCCTCACTCTGAATAAAAGAGTCACTTTCAGCTTTGGTGTGGATTTTTCTGAAAGCCTGTCAGTGTGTTTTGCTTATATTCTCCTATCTCAGTATCGTGTATCTATCCTGGATGTGATTCCCTAAGATATGGTGCCATGGGTGAATAATGCTCCATCACATTCCTAGACATCTGATACTTCAACTTTTATCACAACTGTGAGACATTATGTAAATCACACATATGCACTACTAACACAAAGCCATTAGATACTTTAGGTAGATACTTTGTCTGCACTGATTAAATTCATCTCCTTCATGTGATAAAATGTCATGGCTCCAACTGACAGCAACTTGAGCCACTTTCTGGCTTGACTAAATAAACTAACTACTTGAGCACTTCAGGGCAATCAGAAGGTTTTACATGGTAAGAAAACAAATCCCAGTATTTGTTCAATTTCTAATTTTAGCATTATGAACTTTCACATTTATTATGCCAACTGAGGCTTTAAACATCTGAGCTGGAGCTCTTGGGTGCTTTGCAATTTGTTTAATGGATTGACCTTGACCATGATTTGCTGGAATGTCCACTCTTGGGTCAACTGTCTTACAGGTTTTCTAATAATGAATGATAGTTTTAATGATGAATTTTAAAAAGTGTGCAAGAGGCCAATCAGTCCCAGATTGACACACTACAACAATTGCTTTTGTAAAGTCATAGCAATTATATTAGCACACAAGTGTAATAGAAATCAAAATCCTGCTTTTTTACAGAATAGTCACATCCTATGGATACAGAGTGTTTTCATTTGGCACAGCTAGCCGATAGCTACATTTGCGTAAGTCTTTCAAAGCAGGGTAGTTTACTTAATCTTAAAATTCACCCTTGTAATTTTTTAGCTTTTGAAATGAGTCATAGGGTGTGTATTTTGAAACCCCTTTTACAGTCCTCTTCAAAATATTGACACAAGCCTTTATGTGTTGGTTGTGCATTAATATATGTCATTGTGTATTCAACATATTTTCAAAGACCATATAAAAGAGGCCCCTAAAGAGATTCTGTCTTAATCTATTGGATGCTTGCGGTCACATCAGCAATGCCACTATCAACGCTCAACACTGATAATTATCCATTCAGGGGTCGTCGTGCTTCATATTTTTTCTCTGACCTGATGGTGCGTCACGGTTGCAGCTGGACACACATGAGTGGTTTTAGACTCTGCAAAGCTGATAAGCATGCAGTGGTGATCGAAGTGATGAGGCCAATGTTACCTGAACATTTCACCCTTGCTCACAAAATACTGTCATGCAGTCTTGAATTAGGGCGAGTGTATTTGGTTTCTACTGGTCCACCGTTTAAAACAGCAGGACAGCAAGAGGTTGAAAGTGTTGTATTATTTTAGGTTTTACAGCCACTACAACATATTGTATAGTAGGATAATGAACATACAATGCCGGTGGCCTCTTGTTAGATGTCTCTTTGTAAGTTGCATCTTGATAAATGTTTGGCATGACTCATTTTGGGTACTTGAATTTTCATGGTAGAATTAGTGGAGATCATTTAAACTTTTCGTTTCCTGCTACAGACTTGACTTTTAGGCATAATCCAAAGCGTTCAAATGAGTAGAGGCCAGGGTCAATCCAGAGGCATAATGTTAGCCTTTTTAATCCACTCCAAAATCAGTTGGGATGTACATTTGAAATCATATTTAAACAATCATTGGTCATTTTTTTTAGCTGTTGATTTGAGGTAAATTAGAAAAAAATGACTTAGTCCACCTTCTCCATTATTCCACTCACTTTGTTTTCTGTACCACTTTCAGTGGTAGCATAACATTCCCAGAGCCTAATGCTGCCAACACCATGCTTGACATTTGGCTCACTATTCACTTTGACTCATCTCAACATTCCTCCTGTAGCCAAACAGCTCAGCTCTTGACTCCTCTAACACAAACATTTCTCCAGAAGCTATTTGGCATGTACATGTTGACAGCTGCAAATGTCAGTAGAGGTTTAAGGTGTTGATTTTTGTTGAAGCCGTTTTTTTCTAGCACCCTATAGGTGCATGATGTTAAATTGGCTGCATTGTGGAGAGTAACCCTGGTGTTCCAACATCTTCCAGTTAATGATCAGCTAAACTCCTTGAAGACTATTATCTCAAATGTATCTTAGAATGGATGAAACAGAGTTCTCCTATAGTGATGGTCATATTGGAAGCTCTTTCCATCACTTAGAAGCCAGTTGTGAAGTGGAACTATACTCAATTTCACAAATGTTCACGATAAATACTTGCATTAATGTCTATTGTATCTACTATATTTAGATAGGTATTCACTACTAAACTTAATTACTATTTCCATAAAAATTAAATGTACAAATAATAATGACTTTTATATAATTGTAAATCAGTTCAGACAATGAGTTTTGGTGTTTCTTATGTTGATCTTCAGCATCCTAACCAATTTTATTTTGCTTGAGGGAGACTGTTTGGACCAGATTAGGGAAACTCTACAACACAGTTGGAAACAAACATTAAAATTGATTCTAAGATAAATAAAGCAGGCTGACTTTAACGGCCTTGACCTAGACCCGATTTGAAATGTATAAACTATACCTAAAGCAGGATCTGTGCCAGGAAACCTACCATTTTAAATAAGCTCCATAATACTGTAAAAAGAGTGGTCAAAAATCCAGTGAGAACAACACCAAGACCTTACCAATGGCCACAAAAATGATATGGTGTCTCTGCATCTTGCCATGAGACATTTAACCAGACATTAGTTATATATTTGAGCCTGTATGTATAATGTTGAACATGGGTGGGTTGGAGGAAATCTAGAATACATTCTATTCTGTGTCTCCTTATATTATGTTACAATCCATTAAAGAAGTTTGCTGTTAGTCAATTATTGCTTGAAAAATTCAATGGTCAACAAAATGCATACATACTGTATGTAGTACTGATGAAGAATGCATTTATAATTCTGGCCTTGAATAATGTTGTATTTGGATCACTTTAATGATTCAGTAAGACATTTTAAATGACCCTACACTGAAAGGCTAAAGGTACTTTAACTTTGTTTTCACATAAATTAAAGTTAAGGTCTGATAAGATGGACATAAGATAATAATCATGCTGTGTTTCATCAGAAATAAATGTTCTTATTTTATAATAATATAAGCAGGATTCATGCATTAAAAACAAAATAAAGTCGCTTGTTGCACTGCTTTGCAAAACATTGTAAGTTTTCAGTTTTGTTTAAATAGTCTCGTTTTTAAAAAAATGCTTACAGCTATCTTTGTATGTGCTATGAATATCATAAAAAAGTTTGAAGACAATATCAACCCGACAGCAACACAATGTCTGTTTGTGTTTGTCGTCTTCTTTATTGTCTGCTGTGGCTTTGACCTTTTCTTTTTTAAGGTGGTCTGCTCATCCCGATGACTGACAGCTGCTGAGGCGTGAACTTGACCGGTGTTGCTGCTCCTGTCACGCAAAAATTTAATACACCTGCAGGTGCTATCACTATTTCTTCATGGTTGAAAATGAAAAAAAAAAAAAAAAAACAGCAACAAAAAAAACATGCTTAGTGGTAATGGAAAGTTTAAACAAAAATCTTGTTTATAAACCTGAGCTAAAAGCTGTAGGTCTCTTGTTTAGCTAAACTCATTGTAGCTTCTTAATTGGACTCAGATTAAAGGTAACTGCAGATTCATTAGGTGTTATTACAGAGCTGCTAAAGGGCTTGCTGTAACTCAGACTCCTCCTCTCTGAGGGAGAATGCTTCAGCAAAACAACAACACAACTCAGATTATGGATATCAGTTTTATTTAGTTTTTTCCCCCTTGTGAGCTCCACTTGATGTCTAATACACAGATTTCCTTTGGGAGGCCTTTGTGTGTTGATGAATGCTGTACAACAACTGGAAATGTGCCGTGAACATAAAAGCATGTCAGATCCAATGCAGGGCTGCTTCCAGGCACGTTGGGGCTGAAGGGGGATAAGCTGTTAGAGAAGTGTGTCTTCTGTTGAGTCTATTTATCCTAATGGGTTAAAGCCTCAGGGAGGAGATTTACAGGGCTTCCCTGCAGCAGATACAGCTGTGGGGAGGATGTGACAATGTGGTGAGAAATTGGGCATTTTGAGGACGATAAACATGGAGGTTAACACCAGGTCAGCAGGCTTGGGGGACACTGATGAGGGGAACTATATGAGAGTATTATCCTCATTGATTAATTAATTAATGATTACAGTAAACTAATGAAAAAGTGGTTAACTAATATTTGAGTGATATTGGGATTTAATTGGATACTAGATGATTCTGGGTCTGTGGATCAATGAATTACAAACTTGGGCATCAATGCAAAACAAATTGGCTCCCCAAGACAAAAGTAGGACAGTGTCAAGCTCAAACTTGAGTACCTCAAGCACATATTTATGTTTATTCATTTAGGAGAAAGTCTGGAGATGTTTTGCTATTGAACAGTGACTTACTGACCTAAACCAGCACAATGTTCACAAGATGTATCTTCTTAATGAGACCAGTTTCCCCGTACTTTACTACAGAGGTGGATTTGTTTGCTCTGAAATGCAAAGAATAAGGTCTGAGCTTATGGTAATACTAACTGCAGCATGAATACACTGTAGTGTTACCACTAGCCATTGTATCTATGTTAACATTAGCAGCTGTGGCAATGCTAGCAATAATGACTGTGGCAATGAGGGATTTATCATTTGAAGCAATGCTTGCATTGTAGCAATGTTTACATTGTCATCTGTGGCAAAGGTAACATGAGCAACTGTGACAATGTTAACATTGGCAGCTGGAGCAATGCTAAGGTTAGACACTGTGGCAAGGCTAACATCGACACGATGACAAGGTTGACACAAAATAAAATATTATCTGTTGCCTTTGACCACAGTTCCATAAGGTGTTAGCCTAGTGGAGGCTATTTCAAGGAGCAAGCAAAGAGTAATTTGAACTATTGTGGTGTTTTAAAAAGTGCAAGACAATAACGAGTCAGTCTTACACAGATCTTGTGTTGATAATTTTTCAGGAATTGAGTAAAAAATCTTATCCTATCAAAATTTTAGCTCTTAACATCTAAGAATTCCCTTTGTTGTCAGTTTGTTTTTGCATCTAGTTATCAAGCAACCAGTCATTTTCAGAATTGGAGGAAATTGCACACCTCCTTTGAGTTGTTATAAGAGTCAACATGGGACACAAGGAAGACCAGACTGATAAAAGACTGATGAAATTTAGAACGTAGCTTCCTGTTGTTCTCGCCTTAATGGAGACGAGACAACATTCACAGGAAATAGAGAGATGAAAAGAACATGATAACCTGAAATGAAGTGTGTATGAATGATTACGTTTTAGACATCACACACCTCCTGGGGGATTAAGACAGACATTTGTACTGTATTGATCTTCAAGTCTCCACTTCCACTTCTCATATATGAGGACGTTTAAGCTCAGAAGAATGAATCTAACTTTTTAAAGCTCACCTGATGGCATTTTTTGGTAAATGTGTTAAACCTTGAAACCAATTAAATATGTTAAATTTATGCTTACTAATTCCAATTTGACATGCTATTATACATTTTATGACAGTTTTTTTTCATAGGTGGACAAAAAATTGTTTGCCACCTGTAAAAATGTCATAATATGTTCACAAGATGAGTGATAATACAATGTCATAATACATCTTATGTTAACAACCATAACACCTTTTTTACTGCTCTTGTGATCTTCTAAGACCTTGCATGTATTTGAGAAAGCAATGAGTATTTGTAGATCATTCTAATATTCCACCACCAGATGACAGGTGGCTCAACATCTCCTTCAAGGGATTCAAACACTGTTTAAAAAACCTTCTAACATGCCAAGCTCCATCTGCACATCTGTCTTCTCCTCTTTATTATCCCATTGCCAAACTTTATGACCCAAAATAAAGTCCATCAGTGTGTCCATCTGCAGCAGATAAACCACTGGTTACCATTTATGATTGCTTCCTACAGACCCCATTATATTGCCGTGTGAGGAGTTTGGAGGCCATTTGAAAACCTCATACTTTTTGTTATCTAGAGCATTTATTTACGCTATAAAAGGGCAGAGGAGCATATACAAATATGCCAAACTAGGCATGTCATAAAAAAGTCTTAGGTTAGAGAAGATGAGTCACAATTTCCATTTTTCTCTGCTGCATATCTAAGTTGTGAACTTGTGAAAGTCTTACAAATTTAAGGTGACACCTTTTGACTAATCCTTTTCACAAAATTAAAAGATAATCTTCTCCTTTGTTACTTCTTAGCGCTTCTAGTTTCTAACAGACTGCTATAGTAAACTCAGTTTTGCTGTCAGGACTGGCAAATCATTTGTGTCCATTGTGCCTTCTGTTTGTTAAGAATGAGGCATTTTATTAGAGAAGTAAATAACCCCTGCAAATAAGAATTTGATTTTAATTGTAAATAGTTACCTACATTAGTATTCAAACCCTAGCCATATATCTAACAAAATGGGCCATGAAGAATTGAACTGGTCTTTTCTGACAGGCTTTTATAATAAGAAATGAGCCTTGAACTTAAATCTGTACTGCTTCGATTTTGTATTGTAAACCTAGACATTATGAGGATGATGGCTTTGTGAGAATACTCTTGTCCCATTGTGCCAAGGACATAAGTAATCTCCAAAAATCAATATGATTATGATGATGAAAACACTTGGTGCCTGGAGCAAAAAGAAGTGATCTGTAAAAAAAAAGAAAATAAATGTTTCTCTTGTTTATTTTTTTTACATCAGTGTGAAACAAACACTATGGCAGAAGGTCAATAGAAAATTCATGACACTTTAAATTGTGTTCCAGAAGCAAATGTAACACAAAAGTCCCATGGATCACATATGGCTGGAAAAACATGCCCCTAGGATGGAAAACATATTAACTCAGATAAGAGTTCACAAACAAAGAATGATAACCCACTTCTTGCTGCACACTTTCCTGGGTGTGTGAGTCAGAGAGAGCCTGTTAAAAACAGGCTTTGTCTCGCTGATGACAGTTATACTGTTTACTGCTCGGCAAAAACCGATTACTAAAAAGTTAATGTCATGTTCGTGTCTAAATGGCGTGGTTTAATAACGTGGAACCATGTCTGCAAGAGAAGAGGCTGCACAGAGTTGCCCTTTACTTCTCACTTTACCTTCATCTTTTCTTGCACAGTGGGATTGAACAGTGGATTGAGTTCTGTGCTGCTGACCTTTATCTGAAAGTTCCTAAATCTTTCTGGTGCTTTCTAAGTCTTTTCAACAACTCTAAAAACTGGGTTTAGTGATTGGAATCAACTGGGGGCAGCTGGTGTAACCAGCGATTCCTGTACCAGTAGTTTAAACTATCAGCTGTTAGTCAAAAAATATACATGATGTTGAGTTGGGTTTTTTTTAAATCAAAATGCAAATAAAAAAAAGGAAAAAAGTGAATAAAACTGGAATTTACAATACAAATAAATACAGATTTTTACATGATTCACAAATGAATGCTTCATGTGTGAATTATCCACATGCATAACTAATGATGAACAAAACCTAACTGCACAGCTGGTAGCACATCCTGCTTCTCCCATCTGTCTTAGATTCAAAGCAGCTCTGGAGCTGTTGCACATTTATGGGAATCCACTCCTAAAGAAAACACACTTTTTTGGACACAATTTATGAGCTTTTACTCTGGTCTCTGAATCCACCTTTTTTTGTTGAATTGAATTGACTGAAAACTGTCAATTAATACAAAAATACATTAGGTGAATGGTGAGAATATGCCTGTGTTCAAATTTACCCTAAATGTCTGTATTGTGTTGATAACCAAGTGTCTGCTCGACTGTCAATCGTGTGGTGAAAACATCATCATGTACTTTTAAAAAAGTATATGTTTTTTGTTTTGTCATGCTTGATGATTTCAGATCATCAAATACATTTTTAATATTGGACAAATATAGCCTGACTTTAAAAATAATCTTCAAATGATGGTTTTATTTCTTTAGGGAAAGAAGCTATCTAAAGTTCTATAGGGAAAATAGTAATATACAGTATATAGGTTTTTTTTTTTTAAGTTTCACTAATCAGACAGGTTTTATTACTGTCTGACCCATAGAATCAAGAAACCACCTGAACAAAACTTGTATGAGAACATAAAGTAAGCCAGAAGAACTAAATAATGACACATCGTATCACCATCTGAAGTTTAAAAGATGAGAACCAAAGTTATTGAAATCTATGAGTTTGATTACAAAGATGTTTCTACGTTTTATGGACTTTTGTAAACCACAGTGAGAGGCACAGTAAAAAATAATCCGGGGTTGCTGCGCTGTAAATTGCCATAAATTCTGCTCTCTGGCTGAAAAATCCTGAAGGTCATAAGTCTGTTGGAGGTTTTAGAGTGGCCAAGCCAAAGTCCAAACTTGAAAGCAATCTACAGTAGATGCTATGGCATGCTAGAAAATCCTCCAATGTTGCCAAAAACAAAATTATGCAAGGAAGAGTAGGTCAAAATTCTTCCACAAAAGACTCAATGCAAGTTACTTCAAATGCTTGAGGACAGATGTTTGGCTAACTAGTCAAGCCTAGAGGATAATTACTTTTTACAGGCCATCTTGATTTGAATAGCTTTCAGGTTATCATCGTCTTTTATTTAAACTTGTTTGATTATCTGAAACATGCAAGCAAGTGTAACAGAAAAGTAACAGCTCAAAAGGTATTTAAAAAAAATAATTATTTGGTCTCCGATACCTCACAAACTTTCCAACTTCAAACTTATGAATCAACATTTTACACAGTTCAAAAAATAAAATTTCCTCTACTTGCTGAATGATTCATTTCAGACCATTCATTAAAGGCTGTGGTGAAAACGGCTGCTGTCTCAGACAGATTTATGTGTTTCAGGAAAGATGACACAAATGACAAAGATACAAGAGGGGAAATTGCCTCAGCTTGGTAAGAATAACAGGAGAGTGTCACCAGCTAGTGTCTTCAAAGTGCTCACCAAAACAATAAAAAGAGGATTGATCTTTGTCACATTTGTGTGAATTTCCATCTTCTGAACCCAAACAATGTCTTAAATCTAAAGTCACAAAGCAGCTTCTGTCACGTCTGCCTGGTTCTGACTTTGAAAAACCCAGTGGCTTCATTAGTCTGTGGTGACTGCGCCGAGAAAATCAAAAGTTCCCCTTGTATGTTTCTACAGATTTATTAAGAATGTTTAAAATGCTGCCAGGCTGTCAGATGTTGGGATAAAAAAAATATAGAGGGGTGGAACAATCTGGAAAAGTTGAAGTGGTTCTAGAAAATTGCTGGTTCTGACCACAGTGTTGATGGGCCAGGACAGAAAAAAATGTCCTGTAACAATGCTGATGATGATGATTAGTTACGTGGATTGTGTGCCTTTGGGCAAAAATTATGCACTGAGTTATATTAACAACCTACATATGTCCTGGAACAGTCATGCATCTTATGAAGAACACTGTTTTAATGTCTGCTGCATTAGTCTCAACAAGGAAGTACTGCTCATTAAGTATTTTTATGTCCTCTGGGGTTTAGACTCAGGCTGGAAGCTGCGATGTATCGTTAAATCTGACTCAGCTTTAATCAGTGTTCATGTTCAGGTCCGCCTGCGACACCAGTGCTCTTACTGAAAGGCTCAACGCTTCATTCAGGGTCCTCCAACAGCCTCTGTCATCTCCACTCACTGACGCTGTTCTGCAGACAGCGTGAGATTTTTATGCATAGTCACTTCGCATGATCATCCGATTCATTGTGACAGTGTCTATGGCGCTGAAATGACATTGTCGTTATTGTCTCCAGAGCATAGAGGTGACACGGCCTTGTTCCCACCCGGCCGCATGAAATGGGACCTTTAAGAGGTGACCGCCGAAGCAGAGATGATTACACTCATTTTCTCTACCAATTCTGACGCAGTGATAACTCATGGTTTCCCTTTGTGCATACATGGTCTCTCATCTGGAAAAAAAATTACAGAAGCTTGACAGAATATCAAACAAAAACACATTATAAGCCCTTGTTAGGCTACTTGCACAAGTACGTAGCAGAATGAATCTGTTTGTGAATGTAGAATCTGTATGATTTGCTTGTTAAACTGGATGAAATGTAAGGTTAAAGGTCACACAGGAAAAAAAAAACAGTTAGTGTAAAACTTATCCTTTTCATTTGTATTTTAAACACAAAGACCAGTTTTTTGTCATAATGTGCCCATTCTAAGGACTGGTTTGAAAAGAAAGCCACAGGAATGAAAATGAACAGTACAAACAAACATTTACATCACTTCCATTAAAGTGAAGCTCATGTCTTGGAGGAAGAAGTTTCTGTGGAAAAGTGCTCCACTAGTAAAAGGTTTTGAATGGTCAAGCTGAACTTCTGAAATCGGTGCTCTTTGTCTCAGTTGTGTGATGGAAATGGCGTCATTTTGATCTTAACCTCATGTTGTCCATGTCGAGCAGGATGGATAGTTTTGTGAATAAATTGTCTGAGGCCATAAGGATGTACGTACCACAACCAAAACACTAACCTCTTTCAGCTCAGTTCTGGTCCGATGCAGTGGGCAAAGACTCCCACCGATACCATCTGTTCTTTTTTGTTTTCCTATAACGTAGAAAATAAAATTAGATGTTTTGGTAAGAGCACGAGTGTTGCAGGCAGACCTGAGCATGAATGGTGATTAAAGCTGACTCCGATTTAATAATACATCACTTCCAGTCTGAGTCTGAATGCCTCATAAATCATAATTTCCTCCTCCTTCAAACTTGTGAACACGTAACAGTCGTTTGTCTCTGCCATGATCGCTGTGTTTACTGTACTGTTGTAAACCACACATATGAGAAAACAACACAATGCACACTGCAGCAGGTGGGGTTTCACAGGAGCTTTTTTCATTTCATTCGCAGGTTTGCCTTGTGGCGACTGTGGCACAATGGTTAGTGTTGTTATCTTGCAATCAGAAGGTAGAAGGTTGTAGGTATGATTGCAGCTTCCTCCTGTCACATATCAATGTGTCCCTTGGCAAGGCACTTAACCTGAAGTTGCCGATCAATATGTAAAAATGTGTGTGGGTTTGTGAGTGCAAATGGTGAATGTGTAAGGCGCTGTGGGTGGTCAAAATGACCGGAAAAGCACAATATAATATAATATCCACTGTTTGTGGATCTTGAAGAGTGTGTGGAAAACAAATGTCTTGAAACTACATGACCAAACGTCTGCAGTTTGACTTCCGTCCAACTTAAGAAGCAAAAGAAGCCTCTGTCGTGTAAAACTCTGCACTAGTTTCACTATGAAATCTACATAGAGAGATTGCAAAGCCCTGTGAGTTAATAATAAAAAGTGCTTTAAAAAAAAGTCTTGCTGTTTTAAAGCAGATAAAGTCCGACAAGCAAACAAATAAATAAACTAAGTCAATACAAAACAATCATCATATTTCCTTCTAAGTTTCTATGTGGACCTGTTGCCTTTGCTTTTCATCAGCTGGCAGAAGTCAGCAGTGCCTCTCACATACACATGAAGGAATCCAAGATCTCCATTAAAATGAGGAGAAGGCTCTAGTTTCTTACACCACTGCGCCCCATTGCCTCCGCCTCTTCCCTCATCACTGGCAAAAGGTTTGTGTGAATACATCCATATAATTGGATTCCTGGCCTGCAGGGAGTGACAAGTGGAAGGAGCTGTTTGAACCAGGAAAGAGGGATGATGTGCAATTTTGGGACTTGACGGGAAAACCTTCTCTGTCATTATCAAGTGACTACTTCCTAAAATCCTAACCACTGGTGTGTTTCAGACAGTCATTTAGTGAGATCACATCAAAAGATCACTTAAAGGCATCAAAAATGTAAAGCCAATTTTTTTTCCCACCTACTTTTATTATAATTTGGTCCTATGTACGGGTTATTTCATTTCTGTGTTTACCTCTAGAAAGCTGCAGCTGACTGGAAACCAGGCCAGATCATTACAGCAGAACAAAATTATCATCCAAGACTGGATAATTTCCCCAAGCAATAGTTTCCTACGCCAGGTCAATCAGCTTTACGCCACATTATCCTCCCTCATGCATTTTCAAATTTAAACATGTGAGGTCTCTACAATTTGTAGCATGTTAGGAAAATTATCCTCCTGTTCATTTACTCATGAGTTTATTTTATAAGTTATCTTTTCATATTATTCTTTTCATATTATTCTTTTATATTATTACTCTCATATTATTCTTCTTTTTATATTTACTTAACTTCTCTTTCTTTTGTAGTATAGTATATCATTAACTTTGTTTAGGATGTTTGCTTGGAAGCTAAAAACGTTAAACATTCATGTGTTATTAGTTCCATATGTAACTGATTAGTTGTGGTCAGTCACATGCCCTTGTAAGGGCATGTCCATAGGAGGTTTCAGAATGTAAAGACGGTTGGTCAATTCTCTGTGTGACTGTGTGAAGAAGCCCAACCTCCTTTTTCTATACAATAAAGAGAAATGCAAAGAAAGAACTGGCAGAATTGAGTCCAGACAGTGTTTGACAGCGATTTGTCGCGTCTGTTCTCAATTCTCCTATTCTGCAGAAAAGAAATTAAAAGAAACCTAATCTCTGTCTCTGGCTGATTCTTTGCAGGTTATGACAAAATAAACCTATCATTTTTGGAGGCTCGTCCGGCATTCCCAACATACCCGCCGCTGACAGACGGAGGAAAGACGCGCTGAAAACTGCCGGCAGTCAGGTTCTTTAACCTGAAAGTCCCGGGGGGTAAATTCCTCGCTGGGCCAGTGTCTTAGGTCAACCTCTTTCAGCCAACGGCGGATTGACGGGACTCAGAACCGAGACAGAGCAGGAATCAGCCAAGTAAGTAAATAATGTGGTATCCGGGTGGTTTTCAGTCCCCCGTTTGATGTAAAATAAAGAAGGGAAAGTATAAAACACACACACGAAGGGAAAGAAACCTGTGAAACCTTTAAAAAAACAGTGGGAAAGCAAGTGGTGGGCCTTGTTGGGGATGTGTAGCAAGAATCCTCCACTCAAATCATTTATTGAGTTGAGTCGAAGTGAGGATTACCACGACAAGAATTTAACCACCACCCCACTTCCAATCCCCCGTTCTGTAGCGTCCACCCTAGGTGTTATAAAGAACGGGACGAAAACACTGTAAAAAATGGGTTCTTCACATGGGAAGGTGAAAAGTCTAAAAGGGGATGAAAAGTTTATGTGTGAGATGGAGCCAGGTAACTTAAAATACCTCGCCAAATGGAAAAAGAAGTATGGAATAAATGGTGTGTTGAAAGTGGAACAATGGAAAATTGTGGTGTGTAAATTAGAAACAAGTGTTAGTTCAAAAACTGGTACCAGACAACAGAAAAAATTAAAGGAACTTGTAGTTGCACGTAAGTGGTTAACCCAGGCACAAAATAGACATAATGCGCGTGCTAAAAATAAATTAGGCCGAAAAACCGAAGCTTTGTTTGTTAGACCAGAAGATAATGAAACTCAACCTCGAGCTCAAGTATGTGCACAAAAAACCCCACCCCCAGCCTTTGACCCAAAGGAGGACGCTCCTGAGGCATTAAGGGGGGTGTTAACAGGCCAGCCTGAAAAAATAGAAAAAAAACAGGAAACTTTGGGTCCCTCTCAATCCACTCGCAGTAAAACAACCCCAATAGCTGCTAAAATCCATGTACAAATGGAAAATCCTCCTCCATATAATTCTTCTAAAACTCCGGGTTCTTCTAGCTCATATCAAAAGTTGTACCCTTCACTGTCTGAGCCATCAGAAGAGTTATATCCAATGGTTCAGGTTGCAAATCCTAATCCGGGAGAGGAAAATAAACAACCTACAATACTAGTTTTCCGTCCGTGGTCTCTTGAAGAAGCCAGAAAAGCTGTAGAAGGTGTAACTTCTCCAAAAGAAGATCTTGATAAATGGATCATGGACATGGAAGGGATTTATAATTCCTATGGATTAAATGGATATGAATTTGGCCAAGCCTTGCAATCTTCTTTAGGGAAAGATTGGGCAAAAGTCCGGGGCACTTATACTGGATACTCAATCCGTTCTCCAGGAACTGCTTTACCATACCAAGCTACTATGGGAGGTGAACTGCAACGTCAGTGGGATGAAGTTCAACAAAGAGCTAGGGAGGTTTTTGCTAGGCATGCAGATTATTCCCACCTTGGTTCAATTAAACAAAAATCAGGGGAAGATGTGGATGATTTTAAAATCCGTTTTGAAAACGAATATAAATTTCACAGCGGCATTATGTTCAGTGATCACAACGGCTCTCCTTACCAGCAGCAGTTGAAAAATATGTTAATGTCCGGGTTTCTCCCACACATTGCTAAATGGATTAGAAAACATCTGGTAGCATTTAACACCTCCACCGTTCATGAGTTAATGGAGTATGCACGGCATGCAGAGAAACATGCAAAAACAAAGGGAGATGCACAAATCTTCTGGGCAGATTCCACCTCTGACCCAGAGGAAGTGTTTTCGTTTCAAAGCACCCGACCCCCTCAAGGAAATAGAGGTGGTTTTCAGGGGGGCAGAGGTGGCCCTCGGTCTAGGGGGTTGTCTCAGTTAAGAAATAGAATACCACAAACAGAGGAGGGGTGTTGGATTTGTGGGTCACTAGATCACTGGTCAAAAGAATGTCCTAATCAGAGACAGGCGCCACACCAAAGGGGGAGGAGGAGAGGTCGCAGGGGCAATTCACGACCTTATCAGGCGTGACTAGATGAATCAACTGTTAAAAACGAAGTTCAGACTCAAGTTGTTAATATGTATGGGGCAATGGAACTATTAAATATGTTAAAAGAAAAGCCGTATATTGTTCTGACTGTCCATGGTCAGCCTGTGACTTTCTTATGTGACTCTGGAGCTTGTAAAACTTGCGTTAAAGACAGTGTAGGACTCAAATCCTCCAATACTCCTATATTTGTAAAAGCAGCAAATGGTCAAACTTCACAAGAGTGGATGTCCCGCTCTACTGACATCTGTGATCCTCAGACAGGAAAAAGGCTGCACGCCCCTGTTGTAATTTCACCTAGCTGCCCAATTAATCTCTTAGGGCGCGATTTGATGGGAAAATTAGGCATTGCAATTTTCCCTACAAAGGGAGGAATGAAAGCTGTAAGAGTTGAAAATGTTATGGCCACAGTAACTGAAAAACCAATGTATTATGCTCTGCAGCTGTCATTTCTTAAACAGATAAGTGAAAAAAGTGAACTCTTAACCAAAGCAAAAGAGTCTCTGTCTGTCCCTGTTGATGAAACACCGTTAGCAGAACTAGAAGTTATCATGAATGTGTGTTTAACGACAGATGACAGATATGCAAAAAAGTTCTTAAAGCAGGCACCAATGTTGGTGACTACTCAGTATTTATATACTGATGGAAACTCATTTGCAGCAGCTTCTGTGCTTCTGCCCACACAACAGCTATCTCTTTATTGCCTACCAGGGGTCCCACATCTGTCTTTGTTTAAAGCTGATGACACACAAAGCAGAGACACAGGTCCCCGTTTAAAAGCAGCAGAAATGGCATCTGATTTTCTGCCTTGTTCTCAAAAATTAGGCTGGATGTACAGTCCGAGTACACAGCTTTGGAGAATGTCGTACAGAGTTCTCTTCGATACAGAACCAAAAGTTACAGATTCTCCTTGACTTAATCTAGATTCTACAGTCCTACTATCGCAGTCTGATGAGGATGACCTACAGACTTTGCCTGCTTCATTATGGTCCACAGGTCCAACAGATGTAGGATTAATTACTATAGTGGAACCAGTCACTATTACTCCAAAATCACAGTGTAGGCCCAGAATAAAACAATACCCGTTAAAACCGGATGCACAGGAAGGAATAAAACCTGTTGTACAGGACCTTTTGGATGCTGGAATAATTAGACCATGTTTTGATTCACCATGTAACACTCCAATTTTTCCAGTACAAAAGGCTGATGGAAAAAATTGGCGGATGATCCAAGATCTCCGTGCTGTGAATGCAGCAGTCCAAACTCGAGCCCCAAACGTTCCAGATCCACACACGTTACTTAATTCCCTAGACCCAGAAAGCAAATTTTTCACCGTGATCGATTTAAGTAATGCTTTTTTCTCAATACCAGTACATCCTGACTCACAATACTGGTTTGCTTTCACTTTTGAAGGAAAAAAGTATACTTATACGCGTTTGCCACAGGGTTTTGCTGATAGTCCAACTATTTTCACACAAGCAGTTATGACTTGTCTGGAAAGTTTTACTCCGCAAAATGGCAGTCAAATTCTGGTATATGTAGATGATCTTCTCATAGCCTCTAAAAGTAAAGCAGCATGTAAAGCAGATTCTCTGCAACTTTTACATCACCTTGCATCTACTGGAAATAAAGTTAGCAAATCAAAATTACAGTGGGTTCAACAACAAGTTCGCTATTTGGGACATCAGATTTCTGAAAATGGGAAAGAAATACATGATGAGCGAAAATCTGCAATAGCGAATGCTCCAAAACCTGTAACAAAAAAACAGATGATGGCTTTTCTAGGCCTCTGTAATTATTGCAGAGCCTGGATCCCACAGTTTGCAGAAAAAACACAACTGCTACTTAATCTCATTTATGAGACTCCTATGGCTATGTCTGAGATGATAACATGGACACTGGAAGCTGAAAAACAGTTCACAGATTTGAAAACAGAGCTTATCTCATCCACAGTTCTTGCGCTACCTGATTACAGGAAGCCGTTCGTTCAAACTGTTGATTGTAAAAATGGGTTTATGTGTTCAGTCCTGTTACAGTCTCATGGAGGAAAATTAAAACCTATCGCATATTATTCCAAACGGCTAGACTCAGTCGCATCTGCACTTCCTTTATGTTTACAAGCCGTATGCTCAGCTGCCCTAGCGGTAGAAAGTTCAGCAGAAGTGGTCTTATATCACCCACTAAATTTATTAGTTCCTCATGCTGTAGATGTGCTGTTGTTGCAGGCAAAAATGTCTTTTCTGTCACCTGCTCGACAGCTCTCCTACACAGCACTTTTGCTTTCTCAGCCTCATTTAACAATTCAGAGATGTACTGTTCTTAATCCTGCTACTCTTGTTCCAACTGCTACAGATGGTGTTCCACATGACTGTGTGTTTGAAACTGAAAAATTACAATTACCTCGTCCAGATTTGTCTGATGTGCCATTAAAAACTGGCAATGTATGGTTTGTGGATGGATCCTGTTCCAAAAATTACAAAGGGGAGACTCAAACAGGTTACGCAGTGGTGACCTCTGCTGGTGAAGTAGTTGAAGCCAAACAGATCAAAGCACATCATTCAGCCCAGGCTGCTGAACTGATTGCTTTGACCAGGGCTTGCGAGTTGGCTAAAGGTCAAGATGTCACTATTTATACTGATAGTCAATATGCATTTTCTACAGTTTTCTTTTTTGCTAAACAATGGGAACGCAGGGGTATGACTACTAGTACTGGCAAACCTGTTACACATGCTAAGCTTCTGTTATCGCTGCTTCAGGCCATACTCTTACCATCTAAGTTGGCCCTTCTCAAATGTGTTGCTCACACTAAAGGGACTGATTTTGTGTCAACTGGTAATCGTTATGCAGATAACACGGCTAAGCTAGCTGCTACAGGCGCTTTTGGTGTGTCAGAAATATATCATGCGACATCACAGGAACTTCTTATTGATCTAGAAATTCTCCTGTCACACCAACAAGCTGCTCACCGTGCTGAACAACGCTCATGGTTCAGTAAGGGTGCTGTTAAGGACACAACAGGCCTTTATATGCTTAACAACAAACCTATTCTTCCTAAAAGTCTTTTTAATGCTGCAGCAATTCTGACTCATAGTTGTTGCCATGTGTCCACAGGTGGGATGGTTCACATAATTCAGCAGCATTTTTCAGCGTTTGGGTTTAATGTATATGCTAAAACTTTCTGTAGAGCATGTACAATCTGTGTAAGACATAATCCACAAGGAAATGTTCGACCAAAGAGGGGTCAATTTCCTAAGCCACAATACCCATTTCAGACTATGCATATGGATTTCATTGAACTTTCTCAAAGTGGTCCCTATAAATATTGCTTAGTGATGATTGATGCTTTTTCTAAATGGGTTGAAATTGTCCCAGCAAAACATGCGGATGCACTAACTGTAGCTAAAGCAATATGTAGAACTATCATTCCAACTCATGGCATCCCACAGAAAATCTACAGTGACAATGGTCCACATTTTGTGAATCAAGTCATTCGGTTAATGGCAGACAGATTGCAGATAACATTAAAAAATCACTGTTCGTACCATCCCCAAAGCGCAGGGTTAATTGAAAGAGCAAATTCTACTGTTAAATCCAGACTTAAAAAATGTATGGAAGACACTAAAAGGCCATGGCCAGAGTGTCTGGATTTAGTGAAAATGTACATGAGAATTGTGCCCACTGGGAATGGTTTAACTCCTTTTGAAATAGTACACGGCAGAGCTTTTAAGCTTCCTTTATTTAAAGACACCACACCACCACCAGATGACAGTGAAAAAACTTTAGCTGATTACATGAAAGAAATGTTACAGTCTAAAGAAGTGTCAAATGCAAATTCACTGCCAGAAGAACCTTTGTCTTCACAGGACCTCCAGGTGGTGAAACCAGGCGATTGGGTTTTCATCAAGGCCATTAAGAGACAGAACTGGGCCTGCCCACGGTGGGAGGGACCGTTTCAAGTGCTTTTGACCACTCCCACTGCAGTAAAGATCGCTGAGAGACCATCCTGGATTCACCTCAGCCACTGTAAGTTGCAGAGAGTGTTGGAGACCTAGGTGGGGGCAGTGGGGAAGATCTGACTACAAAGGGGCGTGGCTTTATAGGGTCACACATCTCAACGTCAGCAGAAGAACTCATCACATCCCTGTTCCATAGAGTCCTAGGTAAACTCTAACATCTCTGTAACTGAGCAAAGATGGGGTCCTCATGGAGATGGGGCCTCTTTTGTGCTGTGGCTGCTGTGTGCCTGTCCTGTTTTTTCAGTCCAACCTCACTGATCCATCTGGGGAGAAGATTTGTCCATACCACTGCTATGAAGATCTGGCTAGGACACCTTCCAGACCATCACCATGACAACATATGGCAGACTTATGTGGAGATGTTGGCCAAAGAACGGAATATGACCAACTGCTACGTCTGCTCGGTGATGCCAAAATCTACTAGGAAACCTACTCTGTATGTCAGTCCCATGAACAGGTCCCAAGCTGTCTGTTTTGCCTCTTGTGCTTTACGTTTCATGCCAGCGACTCCAGTCAACACTTCAGATGGTGACATCCTGATGAAAAGAGTGTGCACTGGCGTGAAGCCCATCTTCACTTACAGTAATGTTACTGGATACCCATCACGGATGAAAGCTGTCACGATGCCAGGGACAAAACATCCGGTCTGTATCCATTCTCCACCAGGAAACTGGACTGTTCGGGTAGGCCATGTACCTGGATGCCAGCAAAATATTACTGATTTATTTCCTAGCTCCGTTTGTCCACGTGCTGATGGGACTCTAATCCCATGTCCCATGTGGACACCTCGAGGAAATTATCCCACTGAGGGTGGTTGGTTTCTGTGTGGAGGAAGTAATATCTATGCGTCGCTACCCATGAACTGGTCAGGTACTTGTGCTCCTGTGTTTGTCTCTGATCATACCATCATCGTATCTACTGCAGCAGTACACTCTCATCACCTGCGACGGCGGAGAAATTCAGAAATTGTTTTCCAGCCACATGATCCTATCTGGGGTTCAAATGTTCCTAAAGAACACAAACATTGGAGTACTGCTGAGAAATGGGGACTGTCAATTTTTCCATGGGTAGGAGCAGCAAAATCTATGCTGATGATTGAAACTTTGGATTACAGGATGAAGACCCTGGTAAATATTACCATGGACATTGAGAGAGGACAGAATCAACAACTTAGTGAAATGCGACTGATGGTTCTCCAAAACAGGATGGTGTTAGACATACTTACAGCTAGTCAGGGTGGTGTGTGTGTATTGATAGGAACATCTTGTTGTACTTATATTTCTGATGCTAATGAAACCCATATTGCTGAAGCCATGTCTGCCTTAAAGAATCTGCAACAAGCCATGTTACAGGATGCTGTTCCCTCACAAGGAGATTTCCTTTCATGGTTCATATCTGGACCATGGTGGCACCTGCTGTTAAAATTAATGATGCCTCTTCTTATTATTCTTTTCTTGTTTTGTATTTTTACTGCCTGCATAATCCCATGTCTAAAATCTCTGATAGCCAAAACTGTTGGACATGTTCTATATCAATATCAACTTGTTGCCTCTATCACTGAGGGGCACCCTGATGTCTAACGTTATGATGGATGCATTGAAAATGTGCCAGCAAGTGATGTATTCCTGATGTCTGTGTTAGACTTCATGCTTAATATGAAAAACAGGTGGGAAATGTTAGGAAAATTATCCTCCTGTTCATTTACTCATGAGTTTATTTTATAAGTTATCTTTTCATATTATTCTTTTCATATTATTCTTTTATATTATTACTCTCATATTATTCTTCTTTTTATATTTACTTAACTTCTCTTTCTTTTGTAGTATAGTATATCATTAACTTTGTTTAGGATGTTTGCTTGGAAGCTAAAAACGTTAAACATTCATGTGTTATTAGTTCCATATGTAACTGATTAGTTGTGGTCAGTCACATGCCCTTGTAAGGGCATGTCCATAGGAGGTTTCAGAATGTAAAGACGGTTGGTCAATTCTCTGTGTGACTGTGTGAAGAAGCCCAACCTCCTTTTTCTATACAATAAAGAGAAATGCAAAGAAAGAACTGGCAGAATTGAGTCCAGACAGTGTTTGACAGCGATTTGTCGCGTCTGTTCTCAATTCTCCTATTCTGCAGAAAAGAAATTAAAAGAAACCTAATCTCTGTCTCTGGCTGATTCTTTGCAGGTTATGACAAAATAAACCTATCATAGCATCCAGTAAAATTGTTTTAAAAACAATTTGAATTATTGTTTAAAGACTAATTTAGCGGTAGAATATGAAATTGTTTTCTCAGTGGAAGTAGAATGCTCCGAACTGGTTTAACTGGATTTTTTTTTTTTTATTAATTGATCTTCAACATCCATCGGAGCATTAGGTTTAATGTGTTTCATCCACTTGTGTTTCTTTCACAAGTGGATGCTAGTCTCTGGGTATGTAATTAACATTGAAATTCAGTTCTAACATTCAATTAGGAAATAAAAGGATTAAATGTTTTCATAACAATCCTGTTCTCAATAGTAAAGTACTTCGAGTCTCTGGTCATTTTTCATCTCAGATGTCAAAATAATGATCTAAAATCAATATAATTAACATATTTCAGGTCAACAAAATACTCTCTGTTGACATACAAATTAGGTATGCATGATTTGTTAAAGAAATAAGCGGCAGTGTGGTCAAAGACATTTCATTATTAACTGATCATCAACAACCGTTTATGAAATTTGCCAGTTGATTTGGCACGTATGTGGACATAGCATGTGTGTGCTAACAAAATGTCAACGTGGATAGACATCAAGAGTAACCCTAAGCACAGGTTTAAAAAGTTATTTACAAACAGTTTGAATTCATTAACTGTACAGAAGGATTATTCACAACTGATATACATCTAAGAAAAATGTCCATCTTCCTCAGATCTTACATCCCAGCAATTTCTCTACAAGGTTAAATGCTCAGAGAAATGTTCAAAAACCCAGGATTTCCATCTCAGAGTCTACATGCCTATGGCAGCATGTTTAATGCTGAAGCTTACAGCACCACAATTTCAGAAGTCTTAATCACACCTGTCTGAAAGGGTTAAAACAGAACGTTTCTTCCTCATAAATAAACTATGACAGCAATTCTTAATTTTTCCTCTAAATGAAGCACAGGACTTCTTGAACAATATCCTTTAAACAGATGAGACAAAAGAAGAGATGTTTGGTCATAATACAAAGCATCACCTTTGTAGAAAACACAAGGCATCAACACAAAAACACCATAACCATTATCAAGCACGGAGGCAAAGGGCTAATGATCTTCTTTTGTTTTACAACCACAGAACCTTTAAACTTTGAAATCATCAACATTAGATTAGATCCAGATATGAAGCTATGTTTCTGACAGCTGAAACATGGTCCAAATTGGGTCAAACAGGTAAACTTAAAAGTGAAATTCTCATTCACTGCATTGTAAGCAAATACAAGATTCATTATTTTAGTCGGAAAAATATCTCCAACCAGATAAACCCCTAGCAAGACAAAAACAACCAATCATTCTGGTGAATTGTTCCACATCTTCTAGTCAGATCACTATGCTTAAAATAATTCACAGATATAAAGTTTTTCACTCCCTGTCTATTCTCGGTTCGTTTCACAGAGGAAGCGAAAAGCATGAAATTGTGACATTTGGAAAATAACTTAAGTGACAGTTATGCAAAGCATGAGAAAAGAAGACTTTTTTGTGAACTTGCAGTGAGTAAAAAATTCAACACATTTAAAAATATATATATTGCTATTAAACTATGATGGCCCCAAAGTTTACTATCTATTTCTAAGACTGAGATTAAGTAAGTTTCGGTGTAATAAAAAAATTACTTTTAATAATAATGTCAATTTATCCCTCACTCAGCTCTTTTGACTGGATAGTTTGGGGGATCTGCTCCTTGCTTACCTTGGGGTACAGACGTCTGATGCTCTGGTAATAAAAGCAAAGGGATACTGGAAACACAGCACCAGCACACTGTTGTCAGCAAATAAGAGAATGAGGGATGGTGTCTTCTTTACTGGATAGATAAGATGCTAATGGTGGCTCACCATTTCCTGTCTCAAGAGAACAGACAGGAAGGTCAGAGGTATACTGTCTACAATGCCTGAAGCATTTATCCAAAACTACAACCAGATCGTTTATTAACGTTTTCACTACAAAGAAAAATGAATTAAACAAATTATTTGTATAATCCTAATTTGAGTAGCTTAATGGTTTCTGTTGTCTTTGTGTTTCCTGTTCTCTCTAACAGGCTCCAACACATCAGACACACATGTTATGATGCGAACAGTCCTTTTTGGGATGTACAGACGCATTGATGGTCAAGGCTTCTGAGAGATTTAGCATTTTTCAACCTCCTTTTGCCCTGGGATCTGCCACTTTCAAAGTATTCAGCATGATATGTGAGAGTGGGATAAAGCAGCAACAGTGTTCAGCAAAGTCAGAAAAGTGTTATATGAGGACATCATAATCAGAACAGATAACACAAACAAATTCTCAGCCAGATTTTAAAGCAGTTACATGCTCACACTGACAGTGGCTTTTTTTTTTTTTTTTTTACAGTATAACAACAAACAATAGATCAAATGAGTCTGTTTGTGGTGACAAATCCACTGAGGATTGTTGTTTTCCCCAACTCTCCAAATCATTTCCATATCCTTCAGTTCACTGATTTGGTTTAGCAGCAAACAACTTGAGTTTTGCTTTTCTGTGGCTGTAGCCTCGTCTTTGTTTAGTGGGATCGTCATGTGTTTACACTCCACAGTTTAGCATGGTGGCAGTAATGCAGCATCAGCAGTGTCAACAGTGGTAAAAGAAGCATCGTTGAGAAAAACAGAACTTGTCAGTGGTTGTTTTTCTTATAAAGTAGTTGAATTCCCGCGAGCTTTGAGACTGCAAGCAGGAGAGAATCCATCTTTGTCAGCTTAAGGCTGTTTTGTGGCTGAAATAACCATTAAATAACTGCTTCTGGTTGTTTTATCTGATTCACTTATGATGTAGTCGGATATCGGCTCATGACAAAAGATAGAGTGCCACCGTGAAAGGGGATCTGGAACATTCATTGTCCTGGCATATAATCCAACATCCCACAATCCACACAGCAGAAATCCTAAAAAAAATCTTCCCACCTTCTGACTTATTGCTCAACTGCTAGCATTGCACAAAAGTGTTCATATGCCCTCAAATGTATTTATTTTGTCAAATTTTACTCATCCACAACTTCCATGTATTTTGCTAATATTTTTGTGATTGACTAACATAAGTATTCAAGCCACTGAGTCAATATTTTGTCAAAAAAACCCAAAAACCTTTCTTTTCAGTCACAGCTGAAGTTTTCTAGGTCATTTATCTATACGGTTAGCAAATTCAGAGACTTAATATTTTCCCCATTTTTCTTTGTAAAGCAAAGAAAAACACACAAATTCTTATAGAGGATGAGAATCTGTGTGTAGCCAGTTTAAAATCTTACTACAGATTTATAATTGGATTTAGAGCTATACTTTGATTGGGTTATTTTAAACAAGATTGATTTAAATCCCTGTGGAACCAGATTGCACCTTTTTCCATTATTTGCTGGGTTCCCTACAAGGTTTCCAAACAGAACTTCTCATAGCATCCTTTTACCAATGTCTTTCTTCTTTTCACTCTTCCGTCAAGGCCTCGATTACCAACACATTTGTGCACCTGAGCTGTGGATATCTGCTGCTCCTCCAGAGTTAATATGAACATCTTTGCACTAGTATGATTAGGGTTGACCTTTCAGTTTTGATTGACAAGACAGAACCTTTCCATGTCTGTGTGAAGGATTAAACGTTGCTTTGACAGATCTCCAATACTTGAGATGCTGTGTTAGAACCTAACTCTGCTTCAGTTACAGTTGTCAGGGTCCTTCACACTGTATGATGGCAATGCTGTGACATCAGAAATAGATCTTGGCAGAAATTATCTTTGAAGGGACTATTTTTTAAATTCAAGTTAAATGACGGTGTACACAAGCTGTGTAAAAAATAATTAAGATTATCATTAATCTTAGGGTAGAACTGCATTTTTATCAGTTGAATACCAGGTGGTTTAAGTTCCTAAAGCAACTCAATTCAGTCCCTCCTTCATAATTTCTGCATTATGTCTTTTATTGCTACCTTAATCCAGAGTGTTACTATTCTACAGCCATCTTAAAGAGTATGAAAGCAGTCTCCTTTTTGAACACACAGGGCTCAGTCTGTGGCTCTAAAGCTTTTTCTTCCTGATTGATGTCACGGAGGAGTGAATTTTGCCTTTTATTCACTGCAGTGGAATATCAGCAGCCCTTATCAGTGGAAGTCCTCACCACCTCCTCACACACAGGACAGTAATCTGCCTTTTCCGGGAAGAAAATGATCTTAAAAAGACAACTGCTTAAAAGATCTGGAGTCACATAAACTGAAGGGCTAAAACAATAAACCAGGCGTGCAGAAAAAATTGACAAGTACACTTTACCAGAGAATAATTTCACCAAGAAAGCGGGCTTCTGTCTGAGCACTTCGGTCTTGTTTCACTAATGGAGAGATGTGTGCAGAAGATAAAGCAACAAATACAAAGGATTTGTATTACACTAAAAGTAGATTGACCCATGGGATCCCATCCACAGTCCTACAAGGAAAAGGTCAGACTGGCGCACCTGTTCTCCTTACCGTCTCCAAGGTTTTCCATGAACACGTGTTATTTATTCAACGAGACTTAATTAACGATGCCCAGCTCAGTGTATCGTGTTAGCAGTGATTTCTCGAAGGAGGTGGCAGGGTAATTCACATTAATTCATCGTGTGGCAAATAATCCTCAGGTGTAGGGTGCTATTTTGTGTCAGAAATAAGAGCCATCTGCTACATTATACATCAAACTTTGACTGAAAATGGCAGCACTTTGTGAGGAAGAGTTACATAAATTAATGCTCTCTGACACAGGATTTGGAGCTTTGGGTGTATGTAAGGGTTGTAGATTGAAAATAAAAGTTTCCAAACTAAACCTCAAGGTAGCAACTAACTTAAATTTGATACTTTTTTCCAAATTTTCTTTATAGATGTGGCCAGCTGTTTCTATCTTTGTCTTTCCATTTCAAGCAACATTTGCGAGCACTTAGGTCTGGACTTGACTTTATATTGAGTGGAGCTTCTGGAAACATCATCCGTCACTGGGCACATTGTGGGAGCTACCATTGTTTAGATGTTTTTCTTCATTTTGTTCAAGGAGCACGAAAAAAAACAAAAAAAACGTTTATTGCTGTCATGTACAGAAATAATGGAACAGACTAGAATTATCTTAAAAATGACTTTGGCCTGTCAGATGCTGAAACTCCCACAATGGTGTAAAATTACAACTCAGATATGACTAGGAATGCACTCTGACCTTTAAAAAACACAAACTCACATTAAAATCATATCCTGTACTGTTTGTCTGTGAGTTAAACATTGTGAGATACATAATACTTAGCATCCCAAGGAAAAAGCATGTTTTTGGAACTGCTAAATTAAGACAAGACATTAATCAAGAAGTTAAAGCTCAGATGTAAATGAATCTTCCAAGGGGACAAATATGAACAAATTAGTTAAAAATATTCTGTAAGAAAAACAAAGTCAATATTTTGGATTGATCATCACAAAGCTCCACTCTCATTCCCAATGAATTAGTGGGCAATTCTGAAAAGGTATGTCAGGCAGGCAGGCAGGTAGGCACATAAACCTGTTGGATTTGCTATCCTTGGTTATAAATATCTACAAAATAGAAAGCAAAAATCAGGTGAAAACAGTATCTTATCTAATCCATTGATAAATTTGATACTGGAAGTAAATAATGTCATTTTCATACTGTTTTTATTTTATTCAACTAAGAAATTTTAACAGATCACAACAGTAAGAGCCTTAATATCAGTGTTATTTAAAAGTGAGCTGTGTTTCTGCAGCAGAACGTACCGAGCTGGCGTAGCTGTAGTAAGCTTCATGGTAAAGGTCAGGCTAATCTGATATTTGCACGGAGAGGATGCCTCAATATCCCAGCCTCCCAGTTGGGATGCCTGTGCCAGTGGACCTGAGCCCTACTTGCTTGTGCTGTCCAGTCAGCCATGAAGAAGTGATGAGGTCCCCATGTGCCACGGCTGCAGTCCCAACCAATAAATCTTGCCTGGTGAGAGTCAGAGGCGGGGATGTACTAATTGCTTTATTGATTTGGATTTTTGTCCCAGGACAACACCTTATAAACACATCAAACAGACAGGGAGGCAAACATAAGAGCCTAAAGAGCTTTACGGTCATCTTTATTGTCACACAGGCTGTGAAACTAATCTTTGGAGCTGTGATTGAAGCCACTTTTTGTTGTTCAAACACACATCACTGGCCATACATTTTCCCAAAGAGAAAACATGCTGTCAGCGCATCTGCTGATGTTTTTCTCCATGTGATGCTGGCAGTAGAAAAGGGAATAGGGGATTGGCTGTAAACTGTCTAACAGGGATGCTTGCCTTCATGTCTTGTATAACTCAGTCAGTTCACTTGCAACAAAAGTGCACAATTTGAGTACTGTGACCTAATTAAATACAAATCTGATTATCATTTGTCTACCATAGACGTGTTGTAACTAAACAGCCAATGACACAGTTTAGTTATGCACCATTGGGTGTTTTAAAAGCAAGGTGGCTCTGCAAAAACACAGTGGGATGTCAAGTGCAGCCTCTAACTCCATTAAGAGATCTGGCAGACTCATTTTTTAATGAGAGCCACTAGAGATTAGTTGAAGGACAGCACAAAATTACACCTCTTATATTGAAATATATTACTTCATATCAGAATGACTGATATTGTTGCTGGTTTACATCTTTAGCATGACTTAGCTCTGAGCCTCTAGACTGTGCTTTTGCCAGTTGGTGACTGATATGAGAGAGCAGGTATCTTATATGACAGACTGGAGCTCAGAAGCTATTTAATACAGACCAGTTATGTTTGCACAAACTATCCTGCAGTTGGTCATGTTTTGTTTGTGAGTTAAGCCAGCGAAATTTGGTTTAACATTGAGGAACACCAATCTTACTCATGCACCAGGATTCTTGGATTGAAAATGTTGGGAAGCCGAACTGCACTGTCACATAAAACACATTCTTTTTTTCTGATCCAAGTCACTCGTGGGTTTTCTATCCTCTTAATGCACCAGTGGCAGAATATCATTGCCTTTCTCACATACCAACCAAGGGTGCAGGGTTTATCTCTGTTGTGTTCTCCTAAAATGACTTGTTATTGTTCATTGATGGGTTCTCACTCACATATAAATGGAGTAAGATGTTGCTGTATTACATTGTAAGGCCAGGTTGGTTCTCAGTTAGGGGAATACCGGTACAACCCCCCCCCGCCCCCCCCCCCCCCAAAAAAAAAAACATGGTTTGGTACGTTTCAGTTAGGCAAAATGTATAAAAACATGATTATGTCCTGGGACAGGATAAGCCGATGCACACAATGCAGTCCATCTTCTGAAGTGTGATCTTAATGTGCATCTAGAAAGAAAAGAAGTTAACAGCAGATGTTAGTGGGAATGTGCAGCATAAATATTATGCACGTCACTAGGTATAAAACAACACTTTGACACAAGAGTGCTCAAAACTGATCTTCTGCTTAATTGGTGTATAAATTGTAGCTTGTCAGTAATCTTTTCTGATTAAGATGGGTTTTTTAGACAACATGAAGGCCACAGCCTCCTTCTGTTTTGATTTCTCATGTAATTCTAACTCTAAATGTGGTGAAAATGTGACCTTAAAGTAGCCCTAAGCTAATTTGTTGTAAAATAGCTCTTTTTGCATGTTATTCTAAATTTGAAATGACTAAAACAATCAACAGAGGAGATGGGAAAGTTTCATCTTTGTTAGCACCTCATCCCAGCCACCAATACCCCCCAAAACCACCTCTGAGATTAAAAGATGTCTCAGTTAGATTTTTCTCCAAGCTGTGAAGACTTCTCCCTCTATGCAGAGAGCCTAGTAGAAAATCCCTGAATAAATTCCACAGATAGACAGTTTTTCTTTATTGCTTCCATTTTCAAAGGTTAAAGCTGACTGCTGTTCAGTCCATAGAGAGAAGTGAATGACCAAGGAAACGGTCTATGACAAACAAGGCAGGAAAACTTCAATTCAACAAAAGACAAGCGAGGCAAAGTCCTGTGTCACTTTGTTATCCAGAAAAAATGAAAAATTGTTCCAGAACAATGAACCTAGGATTTATAATTCGTTTAGGCCCAGCACCTGTATTACAAAGACACACAGCTTTTTAATTAGAAAAGCAATACTTTTGACTGTAACATTATTGTTTTTTGTAGGAGAACAGTAGCAGTATAACATGTATGTTTTAAACTTTTAAAATAAGACAGTCCTTTCAGTTGAAGAAATTAAATGATTTTTTTCTCATTCTTATTTCCTTTTGTGTAGATAAAAGAAATTAAAGGAGCTTCTACCATATTAGTTTCTGCTCCCTTTGCACAGTTTATATTACATTTGCCTCAGGATCAGAGAAAAAATTATGCACTATTAAATTATCTATATTTGTCAAAGCTGATTATTGTATCTGAGCAAGTCACACCTAAAGTACAATAATATCAATATACCTAAGAGGCAAATGTTATCTCATTTAGAAATGTGCCAAGTGACTTAGTTTCTTAAAACATATATGCCTGACAGCAAAGATTTACGACATTCATTTTTCACTAGTTCGCTGCTTCATCTTTCCAAGTTTCTTAGGTTTTCATATTCCCACCTGCCAACGCTATTTATACATCTGCATATAAATAGTTATGACAGAAGATGAATAAACCCTCTCAAAAGCGGCTGCCTGTACCAACACAATAACTCCCACTGCAAGAAGTGAACTGACATTTAAATAAAGTGAGGATAATTTTTTTTTCCTGTTCCAGGACCAAGTGGAATAAGTTTGAAATTTTGACCTTTAAAAGTTTTTAGGGAGCAGAAATGCCTCAGAAACAGAGAAAGAATAATCAAAAGATTATATATTACAGACCAAACTGATACAATTCCCACTCCCACTAGTATCAGCAGCTACTGAACACTTTGTCTTATTTGATTAAACAAATGCAATCAAACTAGAAAGTTTAACTGTAAACTGTTGTGGCATCAAATAAAAAAGCACTTACAACTTTTTTTCTCAATTGTCTGAAGTTAAATCAGACCAACTTTCTCTTGTTTAACATCACTAAAAATAACCAAAATTATTCCTATTTACTAACTGCCCAATATTATATACAATATATATTTATATATATATACAGTACATATATATGCATGTCTAGACATGATAAGAATATCCAATCATTATACCGCTCACAAAGGAAATGGGTTATGTGTCCCAGAGTTTAACGTATTTTGGTGCGAAATGGGTAAATCGACCCAACAACAAAAACCAAAAAAAACCTTGTGAAGATGCTGGCTAAAGCTGGTAAGACATTGTCACTATCCATAGTTGAACGTGTTCTGTACTGATGCAGACTGAAAGTCCAGCAAGGAGGAAGCCATTCTTCCAATAGAAACACACACAAAAAACTGATTGCACTTTGCTAAGACACACCGGGACAAAGACCTTCATCTTTGGACGAATGTCCTGTGGACCAATGACACTAACATGGAACTGTTTGACCATAATATATTCTCCAAACATAGTGATGGTGTTAGCGAGAAACTTGTGGAAGGAAATATAAAATTACTGACTGTGACACAGCGCAAAGGCAATGCTACCAAATACCAAGGGAAAGTACTCTTTGTGAACTTCTGATTTTAAAGACAATAACTGAGAAATCTCAGATATTTTTTTTCTCTCATTACTTTGACATTTAGCAAATATAAGTAATTTTAGTCATTCTAACAGACCTAACAGAAGAGAAAACTGGAATACTGAAACACAGTCAGAAAGACAATGCTTGTCTGAACATATAACATCTATGTTTACTGTCTGCTTTTTAGTTGTTGAATTTTAATTTTTCCCTTCAAGCAATTGTACTTTAGTTTGGTGAATTATAAGATCGCTAGATTTGACTCAAGGTATTTCAAATTCCTGGGTGGTGTTGGCCTTTTAGGTCTCACAGTACTCCTATGACTATTTTAATCTAGAAAGGCCATTATTGATGACCAAATATAGTGCTTCATATATAAAACATCACTCTTTTGCAGCTCATAGCAGGAGTACAGAGGAATTCACATGCACGTTTTTTTTGTTGTTGTTTTTCCCTTTTAGAAATTATGTGTTAACTTCAGACGTGGGATGTACATAGCTATGAAGAGATCCAAGTTCAAGCATAATTAAAAAATTTCAGTTCACCTGTAAAAAAAGTTCCAAAAATATAAAAGTAAAAGATTTGTTCTCAAATCAAGGAATTTAAAGAATTTTAGTGGTTTTACTTTCAAATATGAAGATTCCCTATAATTATCCTAGTAAGGATTATTTGACTTCCTGCCTTGAGGTTGTAAACTATACTGAAAAATCAAAGCATGCTGTCGATCTTACTGAATGGATGGACACACATGCATGTAAGTGTTTGTGCCAGAGAGGCAAATATCCTACTCTGTGGACTCACTCTGATCAATTCACTGAAAAACGATAATGAAACCTGACACATTGCTGGATGTGTCTTTTGATTCTGAATCAAACCAACTCACCATGAATGCACAAAGAGCCGTAAGACTGCCATCAAAGACAGGGCAGCCAATCACACGGCAGGATTGTGTTGAATCATCTGTATTGATACAGTATGGGGATGTCATGCCTGTTGCACATGAAAAGGAGAGGCTCCTATCAGCTTTCAGCAGATTGCAGTGACTGCTCTGCTATATGTTACAGCCACAGAGATAAGGAATAACTCCCACGATAGCTCAGAGCTTCATCGACTGATTTAACTAAGCCAGAAATTTCCATCATGTTGGATATGCAAACTGGTTTGTCATCATTATTTAGCCAAAGCAGATGGTCATCACTGGAAGCGGGGCCTTGCATGTCAATGACATATTTAAAATCACTGCCTTCACAAGTGCACAAGCATCATACAGAGGTGAGATGTCAGGATTGTGTGCCATATGGAGTGAAAAAGCAGAAAATATTTGTGAGCAGCAAAGACAGCAACGAAATAAGATCAATGATGGTGTAAACACGATCTCACTAGATCTTATCAAGTTACAGCGGGAAAAATAAGTATCAAACACATATTACTTCCTAGTTAATGTATCTGGAAAAATTAATTAATACATAATAGTAACACATGCGATATTTTGTATGAATTGAAAAATAAAAACAAACAAGCAACACAACAATCCAAAGTACACAGCCGAGGCAACTCTGATTTAATTTCAGATAAATAAAATAAACTGACCCTGTCATTCACCTGGATTTAATCAAGCTAATTTATAAAAGAATAAAGAGGAGTAATTAGGTCATTCATAAGAGAAATTTGGTTGGACAAGTGTGTGATGTGCATCTGACACTTGAAAAGACCTTGAGGTTTTCATATCTTGTTGATTTGTTGGAAATAAAAATAAAAAACACATTCTGACCATCATGGTAGAGTGGAATGCAAACAAAATAAATAAATAAATTGTGATTTAATTTTATGTTATGGTGGTTTAGATTCTCAGTCATCCAGGATGTGAAAATTCTAAGTTCTAAATTAAAGGACAACTAAGCTTCTTCTCTGGTTTCTTGAAAAGGTTTCACCTCTCATCCTGAAGGCATCTTCTGTACTGTACATGGTTGAATGTAACAGGCTTACGAACTGTAGTCAGAACAATCATGGGCCATTAAAGTCACTAATGGGGCTATTAGGAGATGTGAGTCACTGACCCTACACTCTACTCCCGTCCATTTTAAAAGTAACACCACTTTCAGAGGGAATCTGGTTCATCTCACGGATAAAAGACTCAACATTGAGCCTAATAATACTAGTCTGGTGCTGAGAGTAATGTTCAGACCTCTACATTTGAAAAAGTAATAAATGTGAAAAGGTGTACATTCAGCAGCCTGTCTTGGTCCACTGTGGACAGGACCGTCTGACAGCCTCACCTCTGCCAGACTGCCCAGGGCAGCCATGGCTACTATTCAGTAGCTTGCCATCATCAGTGTGTGATTTTGAGTGTTCTACTAAAAGCATTATATTAGTCTAATTTTATTCTTATCCAAGAGAAAGAAAGTATCTTATCAATCAAATCAATAACGTTTTAGCCCTTGGTTAAGGAACTACTGAGATCTCAACCCCACTGAAAGCAAGTAATCAATATTCTATGTAAGTACAATTGCTTATGCAGGTTCACATTCAGTCAGGATTTATAAGTTTTTGACTTTAATCCTTTTTCCAAGTTAAAATGATTATATATTTACGCAAACTCCTCACATTTTTTTGTTGAATACCCTGAACAGATTTCACCTCAACCCCAATCTTTTTGTGGTCACAAGCAAGTCTTTGAATGTATCCAAGAACCTGCATTTCTGAAAAGTGTAAAAAGCAATTCAGTCTCAAACATTTGCTTCCAATCAGTTTTATTGCCGTCTTCTTCTGAGTTACAATGTCCGTAGAGCATTTTTGCAAAAGGACGTCTGAAATTCTAAGACATTTAATTTTATTTTATGGATGGGCTAATAAATGTATCAGATAAAAATAGTTTAAGACACTGCATCTTTATAATAAAAATGTAGGAAAGCTGGTAACGTATTTGTGAAAATAAAAGAAGGGAACATTTTTATTGTTCATCAAGTCTTCATGCATGCATATATTGATAAAACCCAGCTCCCTGCGTAAAAGGCAAGGGCATGCACTGAAGTTTAATTAACATTAATCAGCATAATAGAATTGCCCCAGAAACTGTATAATCCTCTGGACCAAAGTAGTGGCGGCATGAGGAAAGAACATGGTCGGAGAGAAGAAAAAAAAAATCACTACCATTACAGACAGAAAATGAACAAAAAGAGTTCATGAAGCAGTTTAATGGTATTACATCCTCCCAAAGAACAGTACAAGTAAAAAGTAAAACTGCTGGAGAAATGATGCATTAAAGGCCCTACAGAGAGAGGAAGGGTCTGAGCAAAAGTCTGTAGGCGTGATTTCTGCAACGGCTGTCTCATTAGGGATGTGTCGCTTCCTGGCAGTGATCCAAATTAGGACAGTGGCATTACGCTCAAAGCTCAATACAGCTGCTGAGCTGACTGGTAGACAAGAACAGACCTCACTGGACTGCAAGTTAACTTCCCCAAACTAATTCTTTCCTCCTTTCACATCAGGGATATTACAGTATTTAGAAAAAAGTGAAGCTACAGTGAGGATTTATGAATTTCTTCTTAGACATCTATGTAGTTAATACATTTTGATATGAAGGTTAGCAAAATATCTTCGTTTTCTTCTCCTTCATCCAAATATAAATGGAGGACTTAATGTTGAAACGCAATAAAGAAGAGTTGATTTGTGCTAATTCACAATTATTGAGACACGTAAAAAAGTTGTGTAAAAGGCAGTCAGATAAATTCCCCATTTATAGTGTAGGCGAATGAACGTAAGATGGAGGTGGAGGGGAGGAAATACACCAGGGGACAGACGAACGTATGTCTGGGGTGGGAAGACAAACGAACAAAACCTAATGTGGGGTTGGGGGAGAGACGACTGGTAGGCCAGGGGACGAACATAAGACCAGGGGGCACCTTCGTTTGTCACACTCAGAAACTCATCTACCAGACATGTACTGCAACGATGATTTTCGCCACCCGTTTGTTGAGACCTGGATGATATGAAATTTATTGTGCGGTTCATCCGCAAAGTTACACTTAAACTTTAACCATCAACTACTCAGCCAACCGCCATGTTCAGTCTATCCGTTCACCTGTATAAATACTCCTTCAGCGCTCTTCCCGCCGTTCGCTTTGAACCAGCAGCTCCCGGAGTAGAAAGGCTGCCGTACTCCAGGCATCATGCCAGTCATTTTAAGGATGCTTATTGGTCCCCCAAAGACGATGAAAACCCAGGCATTATCATCAATCAATAAAATCCCCACGGGCGGAACTTGACAATTGGACGCTATGCCGTCAACACTTAGCTTTCGTCAACAACTCCACGCAACCAAATAATGTTCCAGCTGGAACACAGTGCGCTAAATAATGAAACATAAGTTAACAAAGCTTCGAGGCAGGTACATTTTCCTTGAGGAATTTTAATAATCAAGGTACTCAAATCACTCGAGGAATCGTTTCAGCCCTACATTAAACTGCAAATTAACGCAATACATGAAGTCCTTGTCTGGTCAATACGACCTGCTGAAGTGTTTTACAATTAAGCCAAAGTCACTCTGTCAAACATGGAACCTTACACACATTCAGACATGCAGACCAGTATTCAACTTCAGGTTAAGTGCCTTGCCAACTCAACATGTGGCAGGAGAGACAGAATTGAGCCTAACACTATTCGATTGCACAATCACCACTCAACCCTCTACACTGGTTGCTCTGTGGCAAAACCTCACACTAAAATGTGTTTTTCTTAATTGTAAGTGGAAAATCGTCATGATTAACAAAAAAGTCTTTCAAACATTTATTTATGTGTAATTATCGTATTAAGTGCTCCACTTAGTGATAAAGTTTCTGAAATAAAAGAGCCCTTCAATAACATTCTAATTTATTGAATGGGTCTGTGGGACAGGTGTCCAGTTCCAGTCCGTAAGGGCCAGTGTCCTGCATGCATGTTTTAGACATGTCCCTGCTGTGCAACAGCTAATTTAAATTGTTGAAGTACCTCCTTGCATATATCATTATGTTTTACAGAGGCCTAATAATAAACCATTTATTTGAATCAGTTGTGTTAAACCATGGAAACATCTGAAAAATGCAAGACGCTGCAGTTTGAGGATTTGGCCAAACTGATTTGGTCCAATAGAGTGTCCAGGTAGTTTGATTGTAGATCACTGCAAAAAAGAAAAAAAAAGTGTTAGAAAATGTAAATATAAAATTAGTTCCCTCTTTTAAAGTTTGATCTCAGTCGATATTGCTGTTGATCCAAATTACAGAGCAGATTTAGCATTTTGCTCATCGTGTGTGAGCAGATTTTAGGGAAGCACTTACAGCTCTGACTATCTCAAACATTGCAAGTTGGGATTGATTTTCTATTGCTGCACAGATTCAAACAGACTGTGTCATAGAAAACAATGACATTTCACAGAGAGCATGTTTTAGGCTGTGGGGACAGTAAGGATGCGCTTCCAGGGTAATAGCTGTGACTGAACATTCCTGAAAGTCACCTCTGCCTTGTTTATTCGAGCCTGAACATAACTGAAGTGGTGTCACTCGCTCTTCCACATGAAGGCTGGATAAAGTACTTGACTATAATTGTCAATAAATGGCACCTAGTGAAATGGACTGAATTCCTTCTTCTTTTACTCTAACTTTTTATCTCTCCATCTGGAGCTCTCATCTACTCTCAGCTCAGGAGCTGTTCTCCTTTAGCTTATGGATTACAGACTTCTGCATCCCTGAATTAGAGGAAAAACAACCAATCAGTGACTGTGTCACGTGGGTGAGTAAATGGCACTCATTATCTCTGCAGTTGTTGATAGTTACCATCAGAGCTCCCGGGAAGATTTTACTGAAATAAAACCAGTAATTTGAATAAACAACAACAAAATTAACAAGAAGGCACCCTACCATTTCTTGCTGCAAATTGCAATTTTATCAGTGCTATTTTTGTTTTGCAAAATAACAAGGCTTATTAAAATGTCATAATTAGTAGAAATATTCCTTTTAGTGTTACATTTAAATGAGATTTGTTAGGATAATGTGTTTTGTTGTTGGCCCCAACTTTTCATTGTACTAACTTATGTCAAGATAAAATTGACCAATGCTTTTTGTTTGAAATTATTTTTGACCTTATTACCATTAACTCTCCCTCAGTCTAAGAATATTTCACACCGTCATGATCCTTGAGTGGTCTTGTGTTTTCATGTGTTTTAGTCTATTTTATTATATTCTATTCTATTTCATGTGTTTCTATTCATATCATCAAGCAACAACAGGAACCTGCAGCAAATTGTCAAACTTGCTTACATTATTCAGCTCTTCTTGTTGATATGCTTGTAATGTTTCCATCCATCCATCCTGAGTGGAAAACTCAGCGATTCTGAAGTAAAGAAACATCTTATCATTAAAACAGCTGTTGAAATAAAGTAAAACTTGCATTACCTTTCAGCTTAAATCTCAGCTCCCCTTTGGGAGATACTCATCAGCCGATGAAACCATCCAGCGTTTTGATTTGTATACATGAAGGCTCTCCGCAAATGAAAAACAAGTCAGGCTGGAATAATCCGAGAATTATCCTTTAAGTCCAGTCTTTCACTTCAGTGCCTTTAATGTGAACTACAAGAAGCTCTGACACAGCTGCAGCTGTAAACATTGAGGCCGATAATAATGAGGAAAAAATGTAACAGTGGATTACATGCATGCATCGTTTTCCTTTTAATCCCCGTGTGAGTGGAGGTAATTTGAATCCTGAGCAGGAACTGCCGACTCTGCTACTAAGTGTAACAACAGCTACTGAGAGGTAATTAAAGAATGCAAATACACAAAGTTGCTCCTGCTGGATAATGCAGATGAGGTGGACTGTAAACACCAACACAAGGTTTTTTTTGTTTGTTTTTATTTTATCTCAAAATGAAGTCAACGTGAAAATAAAGGATAAAAACAAAAACATTAAGGTAAAAAAAATATGGAGCAGGCCACCCATAAAGTATAAAATGATGCTTGAAATACTTAATATGTGTATTTTATTTGGATTTCTACGTGGATGACTAAGAAATCATTTCTGAAATTATGTCTTAGAGCAAGGAAAATGAGCAAAAGTTATTAATTTTTAGTTTGCCTGCTGAATCTGAAAAGTTTGATGATTCCTATTACTTTGATCCCACTAATTAGAATCCAGTGCAATCAATTTTAATTATTCATTAATTAAACACTTAATAATAAGTACTTCGATTTATATGAGAAATAGCTAAGAGCTAATTTTGGAGGACCTGCAGAATTCCAAAACTCGGGTGGGAGAATCTGTTTACAATGCCAATATAAATCATCTTGTGCAAATATGTATTTTTTTGGAAGACAGGCAATAAAGAAAGCCATTGTTGAACAAGGTTTGGTTTGAAACTCACCATGAATCACATAGAAAGAACACTGAATAAATGGAAGAAGGCATCTGGTCACATGAGACCAAATTTGAACATACTGACTCAAAAGCAAAATGCTCAGAGTGGCAGTCAGTGAATACTGCACATCACATAAACACACACATTCCTCACTGTAAAGCATAGTAGTGGCAGCATCAGAGAGGTTTAATTACAATCCTCCAAACTGAAAATCCCCTTACAATGACAAGGGGATGAAAACAAAAGAAATATAGTATGAAGGAACCAACGACTAACAAAGCAGAGATCATAAATACACGGATGAAGGTGATTACTGGCATGGCAAGCAGGATAGTCTGAATGCAAAACTTGTGCAAGCGAGTTAGGAGCACGGACTGAGGGGGAATTAATTATTTAAACAAAATGGTTACAGGAGGAAACATTGAGCAAGATAAACTAACTGAGCAATGGAAAAGCATTAACATATGTTGAGAAAATATAAAAAAAATAACATATAATGAAAAGCAAACTGATTAAACTCAAAATCATCAAGAATGTGAAAATCAAGCTAGACAGAATTAATGAGAAGATGGATTTAGCTAAACACATGATAAGTAGATTCGGATGGAGGTTCACCTTCATGTAGGAGTTAACATTTATGTTCTTTCGATTCAGTCTGACTGAGTTGAGGAATTTTACTTCTCTGTTAACCTTGTGGGCAGGATTTTAAGTCTGTAGATGTTCAAAGCGGGCAGAGAAATGCCACAGAAGACTTGCAGCTGTAATTGTAGCTGTAAGTGATTGTATAAAGTATTGATTCACTGGAGCTTTTGTAAGGCTTTTGCAAAGGACTGCAGATGGACGGGAGCATGTAGTAATCTGCTACAACCCAGTTTGCTTTTAGGTTTCCACACATGACATTCGATGCAGTATAGTTTCTACTTTAAATAAGACAATGAATTTATCTCCATGCATACTTTTGCAGTGTCATGTATTTCACACTGATTTATGTTTACATAAACTTTGAAAAGTTACAAATATAGAAATACATACATATATCTATTTAGTGTGATTTATATTTTCCTTATAAATACATCCATTATTCATGGGAGCCTAAATTGGGGCAAAGAAGAAAGCTTTCTCTTTCTTGAAAGGAGAAGCGCAATATTTCCACACTGCTCTTAACTAACTAGGTGCATTCCCTCAGGTTTTAAAGGAAGGCTTTGGTACGATAAGAAGAAATGCGGCGGAGATACGCAAGCTGCAAAAGTTGGAACAAGAAACTTTCTTTCCACAGAGAAATACTGGATTTCATAAATTAGAGTACAATGAAGTTGCAGCACGCACCTTCTGATGAAGAGAGTTGCCTGTGGGATGAGAGAGCTGAAGCAACTTTTTTGCTTCCCCACTCCTCTGACAGAAAGCCACACTAACAAGCCGACTTGTTTACCAGCCCAAAGGAAGGCCTTTCTCAGAGCGCAGAGAGGACAATTTAGTCCCAGAGCTTGGCCTGTGAACGCATAGTTGACTGCGAGGCGTCTAATGTAGCATATCAAATACAGGCAGAGCCCAGGGGGACAGGAGCCGGTGTGCCGCTACTTTAGGCACCTGTCCAAATGCCTGGCACAAACTCAGACAGTTTAGAGTGCTCTTCATATGCTGGGGGAGAAGATAAATAGTGCCAAGAAACAACTTGCATCAGAGATGAAAACGCCAACACACTCCAGGGAAATTCAACCTATATTTGACATCAAGCAGTTTTTAAAAAAAGAAGTTGCAGGTCTATAAGAAGCTGTTCTACTAGTTACAATGAGTGTTTTCCATTCTGGTTGCTCTCCCTATGAAGGTTAAAGATTAAAGTCTGAAATGGTTTCGTCCTTTGGTTATGTGAAGGTGGGATTTCAGAAACAAACAGATAAACAACAACAACAAACAGTTTCACTTATCAGAAACAGGAGTAGAAGCAGCAGTTCCAGCAAACAAAACAGCTCGTTATTCACTTTCACCAAGTTTCAAACAACAGAGGAAGACTTCTCTGCAGCATGATAAAATAAATCATCCATCAAATATTGTCATTCTTCATACTGAAAATTTCAACAGCAATCCCTGATCTATTCAAACGTGTACTTTTTTAAGCCATTTTGTATCTGCTATCTACACTTCCTATCACTTAACCTTCACTCATAGTGCCGTTTATATTTGAGAGTTTAAATCACTTAAATTAACTGCTTTTTTCATGTCATCAACATCTCCAATGAGTAAGTCCTCCTGGATAATTCACAAGTTTTCTTGCCATAACTGGTAGATTTCATAAAGTTTTAACACAGTGAAAGTCTGGGCTTTACAGAAGCTTAATGTCAAGCTGCTGTTCCACTGTTTGCTACCTTGAAATATTCGCTAGTAAATTGAAAAGGGTGTTTTATGTCGGCGTAAAGGGGACAACTGAAAAAAATATCCCTGCTGAAAGAAAACCAAAAACCTCCCAAAGCGTGTTGCCGCCACCATTAATATTTCACCACAATGTTTTGTTAAGGGCGTTCATTTTCTGCCATTTATTGAGGTTTCCATATGAAGCAAAAAGTTATATTTTGGTCTTTTTTGACCAGAGCACCTTTGTACACAGGTTTTATGTTTCCCTACATACCTTGTCATAAACTGAAGATTTTATAGATTCCAACAATTAAAAAAGCTAAATAAAACACGCCTTTATCCCTTTCCAGTATCTCTTCATTTTTTGTAGAGCAATCATGCTTTAGAAACCCTGATAATTTATAAAACATTTTTGTGCCAGTAGAAAAAAGTGTTTTGAACTATAATGCTTCAAAATATATTTAGTTATTTGGTTATTCTTTCATATCCAATGAAATATAATGTTTTCTTTTTGTTAAAGTTCTCCAAGAAATCATTGGAGAGCTTTCAACATGTTAATTGGTCAGAATATGTGTTAATTGATGACTTTTTTCTTGATGTTTAAAACAGGTTAATTTTTGTTCCTGACACTGAGCCAATATCTGCACTTTGTGATATTTCTCTAAAGCTGAAAATACCAGAAATAAGCTACTGCTCAGGCAAAAGAAATAACTGAGTTTAGTTGTTTATAATTATCACATTCTGCGAAATGTGAGTGGTGTTTTCTGGGTGGTCTTATAGTTTTTAATGTATAGCTGACGCAGGAACACTTAAAGGAAAAGGGAAACGCGACAGATAAATGCCACATTTGTTCTGTGTGAAAACTGAACAATACATACACATAGCAGGGTTTGATAGTGTCAGAATGCTTTATGTGGTGAAGTCAAACCCATTCATAACATCCAGCAAAGTGAAGAGCACTCTGCAGGAGGTAAACATATTATTATCCAGGTCTGACACAGAGAGCAGAATTCACAGAGCAAAAACAGGGGGATTTATTACAAGGTGTAAACTGAAAGGACTTCTCTAAAAACATGATCAAAAGACACACCAGCTCCAGAATGGCATTCTTTTGATGGATGAAGCTAAATGCACAGTTACTGAGGAAAAATGGGTTTGGAATGGATCACAATTCGACGCTAGAAAATCCTCGGTAAATAACATCAAGGCAGTGAGACAGCATGGCTTCCAAAGACACTGGGTCTTTGGAACATTATCAACATTATTGATAATGTTTTCTCAAATTTAGGTGAATGCTGCAACTGGGTGGACTGCACTGCTAAGGCTGGTGTTTTTTTTTAAGTTACAGAAAAGAATCATTTGGGATTTTTGCCCAATCTCAAAGTGACTGAAAACAGTCTCTCTGCAATGGAGAGCAGCTGTTGTAAAGAAAAATTCAGGCTTCAGGCTGAATTTTATTTATTGTTGTGCTAATTAAACCATTTACATATGAGTAGACAAAAAAGGTCCATTTATCCTCCCTCTGTTGCCTCTGTGAATAGTGACTAATGGAACAACTATAATAGATGTTCACTTTGGGTTCATGCAGTATGGTAATAGACTAATTACTGATACCCCTTTTATGTACTTAGCTATTTGTACAATTACCCAAATCATTATATTCCATATTTGTTAGAGACAAATACTTGACTCTTTTAACCACTGTATCACTGCTGTGATGATAAAGGGTTAGTTTGTAAAGAGCAATGTCCTCATATTCATTCATCAATAGGAGAAAAGTCTTCCAGTCCTAAAAAGTTGTTCAAACTGTACATTTTCAGATTTACCAGTTTGCAGGACTAACACTCCTAGACGCTAATTTCCTTGTGAGGTTTGATTTAAAATTCAAAGCATTCCCAGCTGTTTGATCACTGAATCTTGTAAGTTCTAATTTTAGGTTTACCCTCTAAACATTCAGCATTTCTCTTACAGTTTACACACTTACACACAGTTTGACAGAATTATGCATGTGTATGTGTTGCCGCAGCTCACCATTAAGAAGGAGTTACAGTAAATATTGCAACTTAAGACTAAGATCTCTTTTAGTATCTCGGTGCAATCATGAGCCCTGTATAGACCAATATCATTCAGGTAGCAATTAGGCAACAATAACCATATGTGAGAAAACAATATAAAATAGTACATAGTTGTATTGTGAGTTACCTGATTCTCACACACCAACTCAGCAAAAATTCATGAAGTACTGAGCCAACATCCCCAAGTCAATAGTTTGTAGGACCACCTTTTCTGGAAATACGAAACAAAAACTTACGCAAAATTATATTTAGACTTCACTAAGATAAAATCTGCTTGCAAGCAGAACTAATGTTATGGTCTTGTAATATTGCAGTCCAAGCTTGTTTCTATGTTGCACTTTCAACAAATCTCACAGGTAACAGGTGGAGTTATACAGGCCGGCTCATTGCCACATGAAGAGCAGAGTGTTGATGAATTAAATCAGTTGCAGAACCTGTCATAGTAATAACGGTTCGTCCTGAAAACTTTCAGAACCACTGCAAAGTTCATGCAATGTTAGTTGCATGACCTTTGTTTGAGTTCAAAATAAAACTAAATGCTTCTCAGTAAAAACAAAGAGACATACACAATAATAACTTCTGTCTCAAAACAAGCAAGCAATTAAAAAGGTACATTACCAACACTTTCAAGTTTTGAGCTACATTAGAGATTAAGATAAAAGCAATGGGAAGAAGAAAAATGATTCAAGATAAGGAGAACAGGCTATGACAAAGTCAACAGCTTTACCATCAGGCCAACCATTTCACAGCAGCATCTCCAATCAGCAAGCTTTCAAGTTGAAGAAGTAGTCTAACAGTCACCTGGATCGGGACTAAAAGCACCCTTCTTTACATCTCACAAAACATTGCACAGGCTTTCACATGCATATATGAGTTAGTCGTGATGATAATCAGTGCTGCAGAAAAAAAAAAATCTGATGGCTACTAAGAGCTCTGTCCAGAGGAGACATGATGTTAAATGCCGACTCCGTGGTGCTGATGTTCTGGGGTTTCTCCAGGACTTTTTTAGGCCTGAATATGAACCACGTGGTTTCTGTAGTCTAATTGGTATGCAGGTGATGCATGAGCTCAGCATTTCAGAGAAAAGGTTTGGCTGGCGACTGTGTGAAGCGCTGATGCAGTGGAAAGAACATTGCTCAATCATTCCCCAGCAGGTGCAACGAGACAGCGATGGGGAGCCTGAGCAGACTGTGAGGGAAATCAAAGAATGAAGCAAATCGAAGACAGTATGCTGGAGTCAAAGAGGCAAAGAAGCCCAGGGAATGAAAGATTTTGACTTACTGCATGCTGCATAACTTTGAAAAGGCAGTTGGCTTCATAGGAGTTGATCTACATTTGAACATGTTGAGTAAAAGTAATGTGATTGCTTACAGCACCCTCCGCTCATTAATAAAACAGAGTAAAAAGTATGTAAAAGTTTTCCTGGAACCATCAACCAACGAGGATGTTCACCAATCACTGTTCATTATTTCTGCATGACTACCAATCAATCTCATGATTTTGCAAACCAAAGCTGTCACTTATTTAGTTAAAACTTCAACATACTGTCATTTCTAAACTATACATATATATAATTTAAAAAAAATCTACATTTAAATTTGATACATTTCAATGTAGTGCCCTCTCAGACATGTGAGTAGATTCACAAATGCACCGTCTCTGAGTGCTGTAGTCCACCACAAGGAGCATGGAGAGAGGGAGGCATGTGAGGAGACAGACATCAAAACTACTGAAGCTCACCACACTGTTTGCCAATTGTGGCGTACACACCAGCTCCGCAAATCATTCTTCAGGGGAATCCGTGCAGAGGTCTCAGTGTGGAGCAGTTTAAGGTAAACAAACACCACTCCCTTTCCAGCTGAAACTGCCGCCGGCTATGTACATGTCAAATAAGCCCACTGTTTCCTGCTGCTATTTTTAAACAGCTGAGGCTGTCTCCTGCTGAGAGCCAACTGACAAGTAGGTTTTAGCATTTCGCTGTCCAGCTGCTGCTATTGTATGCACAGCGATGACTGAAGCCTAATTAAAAAAGCATCCAAGGCACTCTGTTGTAAAAGCAGTGAAAGCAGGTACACTTGCTGATTCTTTGGCATAGTTGTCCTCCAGGTTTCGCCTTAAGGTGAGGCCTTTGCTTGGCCTGCCGTGAGTAAGAATTGGCCCGCTCCATTTTTCATGAGGCTGACAGGTACACACCAATCTAATTTTGTCCTTGGAGACAGTTGCAAGGCCCCACACGCGATTTATCTCTAGGTCACCGGCAGGTCTTCATAGAAGGGGACGGCTGAAACGATAACAGATGACAGCATGGATGGCTTGACTTATGAGCACGCCTGTCGATAAAGTCCTCTACACGCGGCGCTTCAGCATGTTCCAAGAGTGGATCAGTGAACGCAAATTCCCATAATGGAACGTGAATGCCAGCTTTAAGATGGAGGGAACCCCACGGTGATGGACAGAGGAAGAAGGGGGCTGACTTATTGTGTACTGCTGTGATCTAGGTGGTCATATTAGATCTATGCATCGAGAAGATTAAACATGATGACAAGGGAATGTGGCATGGACATATTTACCCATGACAGCTGTAACCTTTTTTTTTTCATTACCAACCAAATTGCAAGGCCTTGTAAAAATTATGCAATTTTATGCAATGTATGTCTTTACATATATTTGATCTAGCATTGATGGAGGATGAGACATTTCAATCTGTTTTGTCTCATGAAAAAAACATATCCATGCCAAGCAAAAAGGCCATCCGCCGTGAAGTGGTTTCCGATGTCTTGAGTGATATAATCTTATGCTTCTCCTCTGGGATGTTTGAGGTTTCCTCTCACAGACGGATTAGCCTGCTTACCTACCACTTTGATTTTCCTGAAACCTGCAAGAAAACTGTGACTAAATCATTATAGTGCAAATCAAGGTGGGGGAAGTCAATTAGTTCTCTATCAGACTGCAATCAGCATCATCATGACATGCTGTCACTTCCCTGTTTAAAGGGTTTCCCTCCCAGGAAGAATTATTTTATGGTAATTAAATCCTTTGCACAAAATATCCTCTTATTAACTTCAAAATTCTGAGATAGAAAAATCTGTTCAATTAACCCTTAGTCCATTTAGGAGCTTCTTGTGTTTTCAAATATTTTTAGGCATGAAATATATCAGTCTATTGTATATGGACAACATGTCTTAAAATTTTGAAAAAAATGTTCATGCAATATTACTAAAGTAAACATTGACATAGATTATAAAACAAAAAAAAAAAAAAAACAAGTTAATTGGCGTTTTACTATGTCTTTATATTGTCTCTTCAGACTCTTGCAACTTTTCCTTCCTGTACTGTTTATTTTAACAAAAATCTCAATAAAAGCACAAGAAAAACCACTGCATTAAACAAAAAAGAAATTAAAGTAATCGATGAATTCATTTATAAACAAAGCAGGTTACAACTGTCAATCAGTATAACAAAGGAACAGAAAAATAAGAAATCATTAAAAAGTTGTTTTTGAGCATCTAAATAGCATCCAGAGCTCCATACCTTCCTCAGCATACTTAGCTCCACCTGCATAACATCTAGTGGATTCTAACCATTTCCTTCCTGACTTTCAAAGGAACTGTTGCTACTATTATACTTATCAAATTTACAGTACCAAGGAAATGCATGTATACTTTCAAGCATTTGTGATCATTGTTAATGAGTCTTTTAGGTTCCTGAAGAGGAATGTTAGAATGTTATTTCTACTTGGCCATGTTGGAGGGGTTTTGAGCAAGCGCAGGGTAAATCATGACTATACATATACACAGCCACATACAATTATTCATGATTTACTGGATTGGGTGATTATGTTTTCACAGGTTAACCTGGGTAGTCTTTTTCTCTTTAGCTTTACCTGACATTAAAGTTGTTTACTCTGAATCTTTTTAATGTGACAATAGCAAAAGAAATCTGTAAGGGCTGGACTTTTTCACTGCACTGCAGAAACAAAATGACTGTTTCTGACAATACATTTATTTTAGAACAAATAAATAAATAAAAACAGTATATATACACAATGATATAGTCAAAAAACAAAATACAGTTTACTTCAGCCACAGTTTCTTGTGTACTACTACTATTGACTAAAATTATTGATAAAAAGTTCAGTCGGTCATGCATGATGTTCACTTTATTGGCCAGATGATTTATTGCAATTTCTTCCCAGCAAACATATTGCACCTTCAAATTTTAACAGTTATAATAATCTTGAGTTGTTCATTCAGCATTTTATATTAAACAACGCAATCAAGTATAGTTCATCACGGAAATTTGTAAAAAGGTTCTCCATCTAAGGACACCTAACCGACTGCATTGTATCACTGCAGCAATCCCACCTCCTAAAAGACCTTATGGCCAACTGTGGGAGCAGAATCCCCACTTGACCAGTGGGAATTCACCACTTCACCAGTGAAATGGTTTTTAATGCGCTTTATTCATATTAGATGACTTTTCAATCAAAATTTGATGTGCGATGCATCAGTCTCATGAGACAGAAATCCAGAGGAGACAAATTCTTTAAATAAAACATAAAAAAGCCTGTTAAATCAGGATTATCCCCCACTAATCTGGTTTGTTCTGGCCTGGGAAAGCAGTGCCCTCTCAGCTGGAAAGGCTGCAAACACACATTTGAGTCAGAAGTCTGCCAGAGGGGGATAAATAAATATATAAACTTTTAAACTCACACAATCACATGCCGAAAACCCATAATCAGAGGACTTTCCCTCAGGGATTTGATTTGGATGCTGATTGCGTGCTCTGTTAGGATCAAGAAGGACAGAAAGACAACTGATGTGACGCCTCGGCCTGATTCACTGGCCACTCTGGTGAATGAAAGTGGGGAGGGCCAGAGCATCTCGCCCTGGAGGACAACATTGTTACCTTTTCCAGTTCATCAGCGGCAGCTGCCCCCAGGAAACAGTCGATACCGAGTGTTTGGGCACTTAGTCACCACTGTCAGCTGTCAGATATGGCAGATTAGAGCTCACTTGACTACACATGGCTGACAAATCATTGGGATTGGTTACGGGCGAAAGTGCTGCATGTGTACCGCTGCGGGTGACTGGAAAGGTTTGAGGAGAGGCGAGGCTTATAATAAATATAAAACACGATTACCGGTACCTTTTCTTTTAATGTCAAAATCACCTCCTGCTTTAGGGAGTTGCTAAAATGAATCCAGGGAGACAACTTTTTAATAATCTGGATAGCCACTAAAAAAGTGTAGTAATTCTAAATATTCTATCAGTCATACTGAGAAAACTGTTAGTGAATTGATAGTTGTCTTTGTCCAGGTGAGACCCCAGAATTTTCAGGTCAGTTGGTGAGTATAAAGCTAGGTATACATGAAAAAAAAAATAAAACAGAGTAAGCTGAATGTTATTGAAAGCACTCTAAACATCTTCATTATTACATCTGCTTCACACAATGCACCAGTATCACTGGCAGCCAACGACATCATCGGCATGACACCACCACCACCATGATTGGCAGTTGGTACAGTTTCCATAGGAACCAATATGATGGTCACTAATGGGTGTGTTTAGCGTTGTCTCATTCAAACAAGAGACAAGGGCATTTCATCTGCACCATAACGTTTACATGACCTGAAGTTTTTGATGATTAGACAGATTCAGGATTCTTGAACATAGCATGAGCCACCATGCTTCACAGTAGAGCTGCGCAATATACTGTGATTTTATCATTATTCAAGTGTTAATGAAAATAATATGCATATCATCTACAGTCACAGGATGGAAGCAAAGGAAAGCAAAACAAAACCTTTTCAAACATCTGGGGGCAAAGTGATGAACAAACAGCTATGACTGCTGCAACATAATTGGCATTACCGATGTGTGACCTCACTTTGAAAAGAGACAGAAACCATACATTATAACACCAAAAGTGATGATGGGAGCAGCAGACAATTTTACTTAACATGCCACAATTTAACTTCAGAATTGAGTACTGTGCTGAAAAGCAAAAGCTGCACCATTTCTGCAAAATGTTATTAAATGTCATAAAAGTAAAGACGCATTTACCCATTAACAAAACCAGACGTGGGCACAGAAAAATAGAAATGCTACAAAGAAAAGAAAAAGCGAGAAAACAAAACATAAGCCAGAGGTGTGGTGTCCCTCATGTATAGTTAATGGAAAAAAAGATACCGACTTGCAAGAGCCTAGTCGCTCAGAGGGGATGTTTTCGTATTTTATGTTACTCATAAGGTCATTAAAAATGCAATTTGTGTTTCTTTATACTTCTAAAAATGATTAAATGTTTGTGTTGCTCCCACATACATTTCATGAAATGATAAAAAAAAAAATTCAACTTTAAAATTGTCCTCAAAATGAGCACATAAAGTCACCACTACCGACTTGGACAACAGAAAGAAAACCAGTCCCCAGTCAAATATTAAGTGTGTTTTAATGACACTATTCAATATAATTTAATTAAGAAATTTCTGCTCTGCTGTAAATAAGCCTTACACAGGCTTTTAAAATATATGCTAATTTGTCCTGTAGCTATTAGAAGAGATTTTATGCTTTTGGGATTTCATATTATTTTATATTAAATAAATTCCACCCAAAATTAAAGGGGTATTATAATGATTATTAAAACATTTAACTATAAATGGTAACAAAAATGCCCCATTAAAAATACTTGCAATAAAATTGCTTACAAGGGCATGACATGCAAAGAAATGAAACTTGACTCAAACATAAATATCCTTGTTGCTGGTGCTGAAACGTACCAAAAGCTGCTGTTTACAAAACCTAATAATAAAAATAAAGATTGCAGAAATTGTCAGAAGCACTTACTGCTCAGGAATCTGTGGAGAAATTTCCAATTTGAATGTTTAAAACACCTTGATTATTTTCTCTACATTAGTGTTTTCAGATTACAGTGAAAAGCAAATGTTACGTCTACGCTGAGTCTGTTAATAATCCTTAGCAAGACCTGGATATCTTCTGCTATATTCAGCCAAGAATTGTTGCTACATTGAATATGGTCGTATTTATACACGTGGACCCAAATATAACCATACGTGGCACAATTCTGACTGAATGTGTGACCATTCTTATTATGAGGTTTGGTCAAGTTTAAATTGGTTGCTTTCTTCACACAGGCTTGCCTTGTGAAGAAAGCAACACAAGGAGAAAAAAAATGTTTTTGGTGATTTAAAGTCACAAAGTTGGTTCTGGTGTTTCTTGGGGGAGATATCTGCTGCTAACCTCAATAATCCTTCTATTCTTGCTTATTTTTAGTTAAATCTCCTTTAATTTGGTCAAGGTTATGATCAGACGGAGCTCAATATCAAGCAAAAGATAATTGCCACAACTTGAGGTCAAACATCTATTGCAATTGAAAAGTTTTCCTTAATAACATGCTGAATTTGAGAAATAAAGTATTTTTTTTAATTTCATCTTTCCTTGACACAAAATTCTGTCAATAAACAAACATCAACACTAAACGGATTTTTGGTATTTATGGTTTCATAAAGTACTAAGCACTCTTTTTTGCAGTTTATTAAAATGTCAAATCTGTCCACAAACCACTTACATAAATATGTAAACAAAATATTGAGCCCCTGAGAAATTACAGTGTGTCAGCTATATAGAGTGGCATTCTCCCTCTTCGTTCAGATTAGTGCTTTTAGTGTCAAGATGACCTGACTTGCTGATGTTGGAGCTAAAAGCATTACTTTTCTTTTTCAACTCCTTTCAGGCTTTCAACATGCCTGATTACTTGAACATCTGGATCAATTTGCCCCTTCTGTGTTCTCATCTATATCTTCAGTGAGGCTAATATTGGAATTTTGTTTTTCACCGAGTCATTGTTGTTTACAATAAGTTGTTCCTCTAAATTCATAAATGTGAGCAGAACAATCATTGCATGTTAATCTACTTCATATTAGGATCTTTGCAGGAGTCAAAATAACCAGCTTTTGAGTGAGAACTTCCTCGATCTAAGAGACAGTGTATTGAATTCCCATGTAGCCACACTTGTGAAGCAGCAGCAGTATAATTTAATAACTTCCCTCGCCATATGTGGACAGGTTTTATAACAGGCCTGTGTGGGTTTGACACTTGGCCATAATATCCGCTTGTTACCGTGGTGCTGGGTATTGTTTTTTTTTTAACACTGTCAGAAACTGCAGAGAAAAGAAAAGGTCTGGGGATATACGTGCAAAAAAACCTGAAATCTGAAGCTGTGGTCAGTTTTTGCCTGACGTTTGATGTTGGAATAATCTGCAAATAATATTAGGTATTTTGGTGTTTGTGTAGACCACCTGCAGCTATTCAGACCCACTCTGTATGAATAATGTTTATATTTAAAATGGCAAAAAGAAACTCTTAGCAGTTTCCCATTCTTGATTAAATATTTAGTTTTTTAAACAATCTCTGGGGAACCTCCAGAGGGCTACAGCAGTTTTCCATGTCTTCTGGAGATTAATAGATACCCAAGGCATGGAAGACATTTTTTTAAAGTAAACAAATACCTAATACCTCAGCACATTATTTAATTAACTACAACTACTTTTCTTCAAATGATCAAATGTTTGTACCTACCCTTTTCAAATAAATGTTTTTAATTCATATTAGGAAGCAAGGCCAAACCTCAACTACGAACTCTGCTCACCTTGCAAATGTATTACCATCAAATGTTTGTGACATCAAATATTTGATGGACCACTTCTCTCATTCCCCACCAATTCTTCTTATTTCACATATATTATTATTACTATAATAATAATAATAATTATTATTATTATTGTTGTTATTGTTTCTGATTATCCTGATGTTCCTATACAATCTCTTTTCATTCCATTTATCATCAGGTATTGAAGTTGCAAACCATTTTTATTTTAAAATGTCTAAAATGTATTTAATTCAGATTTTATTTGTGTATTTACAGTGTTTTAAAGAAATGTACAAACAACTTGCAAGTCTTTTTTCTTTCCACTGAGATATTGTTTATTAATTCACTAAACTTTGCAAAGATGTTCAGAGAAAGCCAAAAAAGAACCGGGGTCTATGACGTATTATTCATTAATCATATTTTCTATTTTTGAACTTTTGAACTATTCCTTTGCAACCTTTTTTATTATATCCTCTTCATTTCACCTGTAGTGACTTTTTATCTTGCCAATACTTCTCATTCCTTTCTTAGGACTGATCCTCCCTTAACAAAAATGACTTGCTACTCATCGTATAATAGCTTGATTTTACACAGTGCTCTGACAGTGAAGAGACAGTGTTGCTGCCTACTGATGCAAGTATCCACCATACAAGCTGTCCTTTTTACACACATACACCCACGCCAACACACGCCACAGCTCCGCTCCCGGCTTAGTGTTAACACCTCTCTCCTCCTTCATACATTTTGAACATCAAGGTGCAACAGTTCTACTTTGAACAAGCTGTGAGAAAAGAGTCACACGTTTTTGTGGTTCAGAATTATAGTGTTAGCAATATTCTAACATTGTTGGTTTAAGGCAGAATCTCTCAGAAACCTGAAAAAAAATCATTAAATCGGTAAGATTCTTTTGAGGTATGACCTAGTAATTCATGCTTTGTTTGGGACTAAACAGCATTTAACATTTTCTTGTCCTTCTTTCCGCATTTGGAAAAACATTTTTCTTTGCTTTGGCTTCCATCCATGGCCTGAAAATAGGGTTGGCTGTTTCATGCCAAGCTTTGCAAATGTAGCTCAAGTGCTGGTTAATTTGTCACCGTCTTTGCTGCCAAGCGTTACCCAAATTCACAACATTGTACTTGCAGATTTTAGTAAAATATTACAAAAGCTGCCTCAATGAAAACAAATTACAGTGGCAACTAGTCTATAATAAAACTGCAGCAGACAATTGACAGCATTTATTGTGATACAATTTCTCCATGTTAAATACCTGGACTGAAACCTGCTTATTATGTTCTGTGTTTCAGAGCAGGATTGGCCAACCACTTGTTTGGGAGAAATGACATTTAAAATTGTTTTTTGTCCCACAGCATGAGCAGTTCACTAAATTCCCTCATAAATAAGAAAATGGGACTTTAACTGGAAACTTTTTGCTTTGGTCAGATGAAACTAAGATTGACCAGAAAGGGTGTAGAAGGAAACAAGGGCTACAAGACCACTGCAAGGCACAGTGGAAGATCTGTGAGGCTGTGGGTCTGTTTCTATATTCCATTCATGGTAGACACGTGAAAGTGAATGGCATGGTGAACTTGTTTGAAATTCTAAATCCGACTAGATGTTTCTGAGTAAAACTCTTGTGAGAATAAGTCATTGTTGCATCATTCAACATTATTTCAATCTGGAGAGACTCAGACGGAGATGAGAAGACAATTAGAAGAGTTTATTGACAAACAGAATTTAAAGTCTTTGGCGCTCGGGCCCCGGCTGGGGATAACGGTTATCGCAGCGTTAGCGATAGGCTTCAGATGAGCATCCCCGATGCTGTTAGGAACGTCATCCCCCAGGGCCCGGTACTGGTGGTGGAGGTTGAAGAAGGGTGCGGGCCTCAGGACCGGGCGAATGGAGGAGAAGGGGTGGTGGTGGGTTGAGCTCGGCTGGAGAGTGAAGGACGCCATGAATGAAGGTCCTTATCAGCTGGGACTTGGTCGATGATTGGACGTGACATGGCTTGGTCCAGCGTTGATAGGTCGACGATTGTGGGCAGGTCGCTTAAATTAACGGGTCCCGGTGGGGATAAAAGAGTCTTCCAGTTTGAATTTGCGCCTAGGCTTCATGATACAAAATCAGATTTTGTTTTTCCTGGGCACTGAGGTGGCGCAGTGGGTAGAGCGCACGACCCGTGTACAGAGGCCTTAGTCCTCGACACGGTTGTCACAGGTTTGAGTCCTGCCCCATTGACCTTTGCACATCTTCCCACTTTCCTGTCAATCTACTGTGAAATCAAGGCCAAAAAAAGATTTTGTTATATATATATACAGTACAGACCAAAAGTTTGGACACACTTTCTCATTGAATCCAAACTTTTGGTCTGTACTGTATATATATTTTAAATCAACCTTTTTGGTACTACTGAGAAATGGGAGCTTTAGAACTTTGAAATTTGTTTGCATTTCTGGAAAAATCTCAACTGAGATCAACTGAGGCTGCTCAACCCTTCAGCAGCCTTTTTGGCTGCTGAAGGGTTATTAAAATCATTAGGTATTTAAAAATCTTTAGTTTTATAATTGTCATTGACGAATGTTTTATTTCCATGGGTCATGGGGTCAATGTACACTGTAAAAAAAACTGTAAAAAAAACGGTAAAATGTACAGTAGAAATTTGAAGGAATTTTCCGTTTTTACATTTTACAGGTATTTTTCCCGTATTTTCAATTTGGCGCATTGCATCATGGGAACAAGAACCTGCACGAAGCGCAAAATCTTGTTCTGTAGCCATTCAAAGCTCTCTCTCCGACACTGAATGTGTATCCTGGACCCAGGTTGGACTTAGAAGTTGGAGTAATCGGTTTTTGGCACCTCTGGGGTAATGTAAAGTAAATCAATAAACATTTTTTAAATTAAAAAAACAAAACATAGTATTAGTATAGATAATATTTCAGACTGGCGAACCGCTATATTCTTGTAAATACGGTATAATTTTGCATTCGTTTTACTAAAAATGTTTTTACTCATATTTTTTAAATACCGTTTTTGGTTCTGAAATGTAAAAGTAAGACGAGGTTATTTATAACGGTGACCGCTTTTCTCTTTTTTTTTCCCACACTCCAAGTACGGCGCCCATTTTTGCATTTATCTCTTGAGGAACTTGCTAGCTTGATTTTTTCGACCATCTTAATAAGAATGTGTCTCACATAGCCCCCCAAATTATTGATATATATGACAGTCGTCGTCTGCTGTGAGTTTTCTTGATTTAGCCTTTGGTGTTATGCGTTTTTTTCTTTTCAATATCCAAACTGTTGATAAATGGCGCGTGAAAGTTAGCAGTTCATGGCGTCATACTGCTTGTGCTTATTCTTAAATGTCAGGCTGTAGTTATTTTAATTGTTAAGCACAATTTGATAACCTGGGTGTGAGACGCAGGTGGGTTTTTTTTTTTTCTTACTTTGACAGGATAGTTTTTACGTCCAGACTCCAGCTTTGTTCTCTTCCGGTTCGTTTTTTGTTTGAACATTATCTTTTTCAGCCAGTGATAAATTTGTTTTGAAGTCAGTCAGGATATGGACAATTAATTTACATATTTCTGAAAGAAAAAAAGGGAATGAGCATTAGGAGGCCCAAAAACTGATATACATAAAGCATTTTGGTTTGCATTTAATTAGAAATTTTGACTGACTGGCAGAGGAATTGTCAAAGAAAGAAAAGACAATAAAGGACTTCCTTGGGTCCAGAGGGGTGGATATTCCAGGAAGTGATGCTGTCCAGGTGATTAGTGGAATCGCAAAATTCTTCAAGGAGAAACCAGCCCAACTATTTTGTCAAAATGAGGTAAATTTACACTGTAAACATTTCTTTTTGTCCAAAAATATTAACAATTATTTTTTGTAAACATTAGCTGTTTAGTTCCGTCCATTATTAGAAGATTTACATGCTTTGGTGTTTACATTTCTCTATTTTGTGTATATTTTCTTTTCTCTCCTTAGCTGCTGCATCCAGAGAGTCCTGATCTTGACCTGCCAAGCACCCCATGCATCTTTATAATGGGTGTGCAATTATTATTATTTTGCTTTCCTCAGTCTGTTAAACTTTTGATTCAAAATTCTATATGTACTATGTTTTCTAGAATAACCTTCAAATAATGTTAAAGTTTGCTAATATACATTTTGATGCAATATCATACACATTGTTGGAACTGAATACCAGTGGTCCCCAAAGTCGGTCCTGGAGGCCCGACATCCTGCATGTTTTATTCTCTCCCTGGTGGTAGTAACAACCTTTCAGCAAGTCAATGTTCCTCTTAGGCCTCTAATGAGCCATCATTTGATCCACGTGCGTTAAACCAGGGAGAACTAAAACATGCAGGATGCCGGCCCTTGAGGACCGACTTTGGACACCCATGGATTATACAGTATTTTGAATAAATGTAAGGACAGAGAAAAATATGTTGACAGGTACGTGAAAAAAAAGTCATATGAAAATTAATATAATAAAACATTTTCTATATAATTACTGTGCGTATTTAGAACATATTATGGACATGTTCTGGTCACCTGTGGTGGATCTTAAACTCTTGTATTAATGATTTGTTTCTTTAGGTGAACAGCTTTTTAAAGTTGCTGTTGACCAAATGATTGTGAATGACCACATCAAGTCACCCATCGCTGCCCTAAGCTACGCCTTCTCCATGTTTTATGTCTTGAACATAAAATATCCAAAAGACATGTCCCTGACACTGGAATTTATACAAAGGTTGGTATATTTTTGTTGATATTTTGAATTATTTGGTCTGAGCAATAATAATTGATTAATTATGTGCTTTTGAAACACAGTTCAGAAGCATTGTCTTATTTTCATTGTTTAATTTTCAGTCAATCTTTTTTTCCCCTTTTTTTTTTACAATTTTATCAGTTTCAAGTAACTTCAGTGATTGTTACGGGTTTGCCTTCATTAAAAGAAGTGTACCAACAATTTTGTTGTTTCAGTGATTGTTCATTCAAATTAGTCATAGTTGAGGATTGTCAAGGAGTTATTTGCAACTGTTGAGACAGTCCAGTTGCATGACTGCAACTGGACTGGTGATCAGCTGCAATAATGTAATTTGGACGCATCTGTCTGTATGTTAAACTCAAGTATCCATTCCCTTTTTTTTTAGAGTCTTTCTGGGCTTAAACCCCAAACGAGGGTCAAAGGCTGAAATGAAGGGGAAGAAGCATCATCACATTCCACCCCGACTGCTCAAGTTTGTAAATGAACTGTATGACTTTGACAGTCCATGGAAAATTTGATTCTTGTAAAAGGTGATGCTTCATAATGTTCTCTGTTATGTTGACAGCAGTTCAGAAAATAGTAGTTGGATATTGGTCCTTGTTTACACCTGTGATTTTAATCTTGTAATGCAAATTGCAAGATTAAAATTGTATTTTTTTAATGTTAGTGTTGGATTGTGTTAATTAAATTAAACTTAACAAAATTATTAAATTGACTTCAAAGTCTGGACTCAAGAATGAACTTTACATTGACCTTAACAACTTTAAAAATATGTTTGACTGAATATATAATTGAGAATGCAATTTGTAATTATATTGTAATGATGTGTTGATATGGTATTGAAAAACCATGAACTGCAAAATAAAATTTGCAAATGGATTGTTTATGGTTTCATTGTTAACCCATCTGCATGAGCTATTTTAACACTAAATTTCATGGTCTAAATGTCCTTTTGAATAAGAAGTTGAGTTTTGCTTAAATTTATGTTTATTTAAAATGTAGTGCTTTATATTTATTACTTAGTCAATGTCTAACACAGACTTGCATGGTTTGAATGTCAAAAATACAAGTTTTTAAGTAACAGAAATGCTTGTGAATATACTACAGATTTACTGGAAAAATACGGAAAATTTTAGTTAGGGATTAACAGAAATGCAAGTTAATTAACATTGAAAAACTGTGAAAATACCGTAAGAAAACAGAAAATGTACTGGCTGAAAATTACCAGGATGTTTTCCTGTTTTTTTACAGAATGTTTTAATACATATAGTAAAAAAACGGAAAATTTAAATTCATTATTTACAGAAGTGTTTGTGAATATACAGGACATGTACTGTAAAAATACGGAAAATTTCAATTATGGATTAACAGAAGTGCTGGTAAATTTAACATAAAAAAATTCTGTTAAATTACGGAAAACTTATGACCAGAATTTCCGTAAAAAAACAGAAAATGTACTGGCAGAAAATTACCAGGACATTTTCCTGTTTTTTTACGGAATTTTTTTTACTGTGTAGCAAACATTGACCAGAACACAAAATAATTGCTTTTAGTAACAGTCCATGTTCACAAATTCACATAGATTCATCATTAGCATGTATATTATCATAGTTTTGGCCTACTATTAATGGATAGGCAAAAACTATGCATTAATACTATTTGTCCATTGTTTTTTGTGAACAGATGATACAACATGAATAAGTTTATGATTATCGTACACAGACTCAAATTGAGTCACACTGATATCCTAGTAACCCCATTATTATTATTATTATTTGGACAAAATGTCACTAATACTGAGGAAACAATGTTATATTTTACCCACAATTTCCAGATGTACAAAGCAGTGCAAACCAGTCAGCAGGGCTGGAGCACACCTTGTGCACAGTAATGTGTCTTTGTGAGAGGGGGACAGAGCTGACCCCATGTTAGCTGTAGTTGTTCAAAGATTGAATGAATTAATTTTTGAGCTGATCAGGTAGTGTCAACAGTTTGTTCCCTTATTCTCCTAAATTTAACCTTTGGTCGCTCATACTTTCCTGACTCACCTGGGGGTGGCCCAATAGCCACAGCAAATGCATTGGTAGTCTGTAGCTTCATATCTCTTATTGAGAGGTATAAACAAACATACAAATTTGTTCATGTGGTTTGTGAACAAGCACACTTTCATGTATACACTTTGCAGATAATATCACACTAAGTTCGACCTTGTCACAACACAAGGCGGTTCTAAAATTCTGTCACTGATAAGTGAATAGAAGGTTGAGAACCTTGGACTAAAACAGAAACTGAACTGTAAGAATGATAAAACCACCAACAAAGCCTTCGTCACCCTCATGCTGTCAGATATCAAACACTCTGTCTGAAAAAAGCTTACTATCTAATGCTGTGTGAAAGTGTCTCTACAGTCATAGAACATTGTTTGTGGGTGTTTGCTTGAAGGTAAACTTTACACTTTAGATGCACAACAATACCAGTTTAAATTTTGAGCTACTTGCTAAGAACTGTGACCTGTGATATTAAAACATGCATGCCTGCATGACTGCAACTGCAGAGATGGTAGCTCTTCTTCATTTGAGTTTTTTTGAAAGAATAAAAGCAACACTTCAGGTATGTTTTTGATGAGGGAAAAACACTGTAACATGATATAAAGCTCAAAAAACACATTTTACATAATACCTCCCCTTTATAACTTTCATCTTTTTGGTTTGTCGTTTGTAATTCCACCTAAATTATGTAAAACAAGAGATGGCTCAAAGAAATTATATTATTTTCAGTTACTTTAACCCATATGCTCAGGCATTGTCATGAAATGGTGTGGGGAAAGCGGTGAGGGAAACGCAGCAGAACCAGATGAGATTAAATGATGATTTAATGAAGAAAATATCCAAAATGACTCAGTCCAACGCACAATCCGAACAGTCCATAAACCTGGCCACACAGCAGAGCGGAAGCTAGGGCTCAGCACTGGTAGCAACAGGTTAAACGATAGGAAAAAGAGAATGGTGCGACAACAACGCAGAATTGACAAGGACCCGACGAGGAACACAGGTGGGGTTAAATACACAGAGGGTAATCACAGAACGAGAAACACCTGGGAACAATCAAGGGGGAGACAGGACAACACGGAGACTCAAAATAAATACAGAGAGAACTCAAAACACAAAGAAAAACCCAAATCCTCACAGTCCTAACATTAAATATAATAAAACATTTGTTCTTCTCCACTTCTTCTGCATCGGGCTATACAAGCCTGGACTGTCTGATAGTGGAAAAATTTTCCATTTTTGTTTTGTTGCTTGTTCAACTCTTATTTGACAAAATAAAATGGCTGAAATAAAGCAAAATCCTGTTATGACTCCTCAGAGTGGTCATAGTATGTCCCTCTAGTGGTTTTAGCAGGTATTGTAAGCTAATTAAGCAGTTGTTTTTTTTCGAGAGTTTGATGCTTTCAGTTGGTTTGACCATGGAGTTTGTGATCCTTTCACAGTGGGTTCTGTGATGCACTGTTTTTGCTGAAATTATTTTGTAGTGTGACTTCCAAGTCTTCTTCAAATAGCAAAAACTGTGAAGGCTGTGTAGTGTGTCCCTATTGTTCCAGATAAACTATGAGGACTTTGTAGCCACCAGGATGTTTTCTGCTTCTTTACAGAGTAGGCCTTGGAGTTCTTTTTAAATTGTTTGGTTTCCTGGCAGAGACCCAATGTTCATCAAAAGTAAATGCATTTTTGTAGGGTTGAAATTGGAGCCATTCCACAAATGTCGGCATGCTTTATCTAGTTTAAAAGCAATTTTGGTATGCTAAGCGCCTTTGCCCTTTTGGGACGCTTCCTTGTATCTAAAACTCAATATTCTGACTTACACTTTTACAAAAATATTAAATGAAACTGCTTATGATGCTCAACAACAGCTCGGGAACCAAACACACTCAAGCCATGTTTCTGTAAAGGTTTGTTGAGGACCAAAACACAAGTAGGAGTTAAGCAAGATCACTTGAAGTGAATTTTAATTAAATAAAAAAAGAGAACAGATGAATCATGAAAATGGTAGAAAATGGCCCTGGTTTTTGAATTCAGAGGAGGATGTTTGTGGAACAAACAATAGGTGAGTTTAATGAACTAGATCAGTTGCAGCTGTGTAGGAAGCATGTTTGGAGAAGACAGAGAGGAAGAGAAAGGAAATGAAAAATTCAATGTTCCTAATCAAAAGCCAAAGTAAATACCACAAAAAAAAATATTGTCCATTTTGAATGACCTTCAATACATACAGAATCATCCAGTAACATCTTGGTCCAGCAAGTGATAAAAAAAAAAAGATAGCTAAATTAGTCTTCCAATAGGAAAAGGAAATGCATGTTATTCCAAAATATAACATATATATATATGACTGCTTTAGCAAGTACTGTGTTGCAAGGCTGATGTCCAATTGGGAGAATATTTTCTGCTCTATAGAGCCCTGAATTATAGCATCACTGTTGGAGGTGTGATGCTGCTGATGCCGTCAAGGGGAAATCTATGAAAAGCTGGTGGGCTAAGCTTTTCCTCCCCTTTACTGTACAACCCAATGCCCTGAAGTCAGTCTCAATACACGTGCTAGAGAATTACCCATGCTGACATCTAAACTAGCTTTACAGCCATAAAAGAAGATCTCAAAATCACTAAAATTGTTGGCGAGGCTCAAAAACACTTTATTGTGAAACATTCAGCAATATTTTGTGACAGATATTGGAAGCTATGTCTTTCAATTTGGACTAAATAATAAATGGTTGCAATTGTGATCTGTGGCGTTTCTTGCATGAATGGAATCGTGGCAAACCGCTCTTTCTGTCACCCCCAGCTAATGAAAAAACATCAACTAAAGCAGGAAATCATCTAAATTCTGGGTGCAAAAATATTCAGTGCAGTCCCACTGAATGTGAAGCACTTAAAATAGTCTTCACATTCTCAGCAGCAAGCAACGCCCCATTGACTGCACATGTACAAAAGCACCAAAAACTCCTGCACAAGATGGAACCGGCAGAAAAGTTTCTAATGCTGCCCTGGATATTACCCAAATGGTCACCTACACACACTGCCACTGATTATGCTAAGTGGAAACAAAAAAGCTTCAAACCGAGAAGAAATACTTGTTTCCTGTGGCATCCAGGTTATGCTGCCTTGTGAAGGGAGTTAAAGCACTTGGATATTTTCCAATTTTTGTCACATCAACCTCATAAATTTTAACCTTTCTTAAAGGGATTTTATGATTATATCATCACAGTGTAGTGTATAATAGAGGAAAAGGGATACAGTTTTGTTTTTTTCTAATAAAAACCCACATTTTTATTCAGCCCCCTTTATTCTAATGCCTCCAATGCAACCAGTAGCTTTCAGAGAAAAAAAACAATTTAGCAAATATTGTTGATCTGTGAATAACTTAATCGCAACATAAGCATAGCTGTTCTTTGAAGGTCCCAAAAACTATTAGGGACAAAACTGCATCATTAAGACCAATGAACACAACAAATAGCCAGAAGGTTCACGATGAGACGTGCGAAGATGCTCAGCTGATGTGGAATTATCTGATGAATGGACAACTATTATTGCTACATTGCATACGCAATGAAAGACCATACTATTTATTTATTTTTTTCCTAAATTAGATGGTCTTTGCCGCCATCTGAAGACAGAAATCCAATAAAGCTTCCTGTGTGCTGATAATCCAGTCTTTACCTCAGAACTGCCCTTCCCATTTTTCTGAAGCCATCGGTGTGATGAGAAGCGCCTGTATTTTCAGCATCCTGTTAGAGGGGAGCAACCTTGTTGTGCGAGGAATCAGCACCTTTTAACCCCCTGAAGATTTGGTAGCACCAGCGAGTGAAAGGACCTGCTGTTGTAAGCTAGGAGAGCATCAGGCCAAAGTAAATCATCCCGTCTTTGCTCCTCCACATGGAGCTGAGGTTAAAGATCAAGACAGATTGAATCAAACACTCATCCGTCTCACTGCTACCTTAAACCTTAATGGTTTGTGTATTTATATCATTAACTAGACGCAGATCCATGTCAGCATCCATGCTCCTCCACATTTCTGCTGCTGTCTCCCACAGGAAATCAAGATGAACGTCAAAATGTGTGTTGGACTAAGATTCCCTTTTAAGACAATCCCAGGAGGAAAATAAACAAGCTCAGATATGAATAGTTTATAAATAGTACAATATTATAGCCCCTGCTGCTTCTTTATTTGTTTGAGGAGCTATGTGTTCCAGCTCCCTGTTGTGCTCCTGGAAAGACTTCAAAGATTGCCTCACTCATCCATCCACTGCTCAAATCTCCAAAAATTAATATTCAAACAGTGTGCATAGAAAGATGCCCAGCAGCTCCAAACAGGACAGCATCTTCACATCAAAGACAAAAAAATGTACTTTTTTTTTTTCAAATCACTTGTGCCATCCTTTGGAATAGTTTGAATCTTAAAGAGTTGGTCATCTCGTTCATGTCCCTCTTCCTAATTTCAGATGCAGGTTAAGAGACGTAGTGAAGTCTGGGTCATGTTTAAGGAACCAACATGATAATCATATCTACAATTCCTAAAAAGACAGGAATGGAAAGCCTGTTTTGTGTTACAATAATACTTTTTTACTGTAATAACTCACTTGCATTACAAGTCAACCCAAATCAGTGCATAATCGTGAAATGGAAGGAAAATTATATATTGTTTTCAAATTATTTTGCTACTGTATGTAAAATTTCCAAAGCTCTAACATTTAGGAATGTTATGCTAGAAATTTTTGTCCATTCTGCTTTGCAAAATAGTTTAAGGTCAGTGAGACTGCATGGATAGCATCTGCAAGCATCAGTTTTCAAGAGCTGTCGAAGTTTGTGAATTTGATTTTGATCTGGACTTCAACTAAGTCCAGCTAACATGAAAGCCACATTTGTGTTCACTTTGTGTTCAGTTCTGGTTGTATGGTTAGGGTTGCTGGGATTCCCCCAAATTTGAGTATTTAGCACTCTCTAACTGCCCTTTTACTGAAATGTGATATCCAAATAAATTTGACTTGATTTGCTACAAAGCCTTACACAAAAAAACTAAGTGCTTGGTATCCCAACTAATTGCCAAGTGGTTAAACTACACTCCTGTGGGAGTTATAAATAATTTGAACAGCTTGGAAGATAAAAATTTCCACAAAGGTAGGTCCAGAGAAATACTAGATGTGTCCACACAACCCTCCCTGCACTTTGAGGTCCTCAGGTTGGACATTGTCAGTTCACCCCTCTGCACAATAGGACTTGAGGGAATTGAGCTCTTCAAAGAGAAACTTACAATTTGTGTAATGTGCTACCTCTGTGTTTTTGTGTCCTGAATCCTGTTCATTCATCTAAAAAGCAGACAAAGCGTTTTTCAGTTAAGCATGCTTTTAAAAGAGCTTTTGGTTTTGTTTTTTATGTTTGTGCATTTTTTAAAATCTTTATTGAAAGCCACATTGTGGTTCTGTCTGTAGAAAGTGCTTATTTGAGCACAGCCAAGCACTATGATAGTGCCATCACCATGATTGACAGATGGTACTTTGGTTTGAAAGCCTCATTTTGACTCTAAACACACACACTTTGTCAATGTGAATTTTGTTGCAGAATATTTGTTTGAGGTCAACAACTTCTCAGTTCATGGTGTTCCAGCAGTTTGCGCTCATAGGAGACTTGAACCTTTGTGTCTGTTGGATTGTTCCTAAATACCTGGTGACTTATTAGAATAACATGTTCTCATGAACAATGATTTAGGAAAATCTGGAGTTGCTAAGAAATGTATTCTCCGTCTACAATTCTGCTCCTTAGATCTTCTTGTTTCATGTGACAAACAAGTGAACTTAGAAAATGATCTTCAGCCAGGGGTTAGTAGGCATTAACCTAAGTTGGAAGCAGTGACGTGCGGTCAGGGGAGGCAGGTGAGGCAGTGCCTCACCAGCCCTCATGGAAAGAAAGAAAATATATAATCATAAAGTAATTTAAATTGTTATATTCATCCGGTGGTTTGTACTAAAAAATATTTATTTTTCATGTAGCTTCACCAATTTCGATTTTTATTTGTTCAAAATCGCTGAATTTTCTTATTTTCCCATTCAAATGCTTGGAAGCGATGCCGGTGAGGCAGCAGCGAGCTCTGCCTCACCTTGGATTGCGCAACCCCTGGCTCTGCGCTGGCTGCTAAGCGGAGAGAGCATGTTGCTGTACGGCGTCAATAAAATGGTTTAAACAAATTTAATATGTGAACTTATTTCCAATAATTTAGCTTATGTATATAATGTACAGTGCTTTTTGTCACCAACTGTGTTTGTGTAACGTGTTTCGTGTAATGAGCGATTATAAACGGCAGAGAACAGGTTCGAGGTGAGGCAGGCAGTTCTCTTGCCTCATGGCAGGGGGCGCTCAAGATCCCAGACGTTCGTCTTGTTCACTCCTCAACTGCCGAGTAAGTGACAGCGAGCTAGGCTAAACGATTCGGGAAGCAAGTCAAGTGCAGCGATAGATTATAATAGAGATAGTGATTTTTTTCCTCTCGCTTATCCCGACTTATAAATTATAAGTAAAGGTAAGACAGTAATAACATTTATTTTGTTTTGTTTTTTAAGGAAATGTGTGTTTTGTGAGCTACAGTTTGTATGTGTAAGGATGCAGAAGTGAAACATAACCTGTAAACTGCTGTCAATCTATGCATCTATTTGCAAATCTGATTCTGATGACGTCAGTGCCTCACCAGCTATGAACCTCACCGCACGTCACTGGTTGGAAGACATTGGATCCCTCAACAAAACACGCTAAAAGATTGAAATACTGAATGTCCACCCTATACTATTGTTCAAACAAATCATTGAAGGATTTCTTTTTCTTATTATTTTTTTCTTGCTTGAAGCAGATTGCTTTAAAGAAATCATATTATTGCAGTAATGGTAGTTGTATGTAAACTGTCACATCTGGGTAGTTCTTCTATGAATCAAGAAAATAATAAATACAGCAGCAAGACAGGTTAAAATCCCTGCGGCTCTGCAGGATTCAGACAGCAGTCGTCTGCCTTGATCAGTTAGTCTGAGAAAGTGAGTGACAAAAACATCAGACAGATCAGAAACATGTAACTGGAGATTTCTACAGGTATGAAGAGAATGAAAGCTTTAACCAAAGGTGGCCTTAACTCTTCAATGCTGAAATACACAGAAAGTGTAGCAGGTAAAGGTTGGAGTTAGTCTAAGCCAGTGGTTCTCAAATGGGGGTACGTGGAGGTACTGCAGGGGGTACGTGAAGCTTTTCAAAATATCTTTAAAAAATCAGTAGGCTCCTCATAATAAGTCTTGGGAAAAATTATTTTGTAAAAAGTTCAATAAAATATAAATGTGTGTTCATGCACTGAATTTTATATTCAGTATTTACAGGGTATTTACAGCACTGTACCTCTTTTTTATTCCAAAAATGCTTTGCCCGTGTCAGGGGGTACTTGACTAAAAATATATTTTTAAGGGGGTACATCACTGAAAAAAGTTTGAGAACCACTGGTCTAAGCATTCTGAAACAGGGCTAGAGCAGGTTAAAGAGGACAACTGAGCGAGCTCTCACTATAAGCCTGTGAAAGAGGAAAGTGTTTAGCCTGGTTTTAAAAGTAAGGAGCGTACCCACCTCCTGAACCCAAACTGACTGCTGATTCTACAAGATAAGACGAGTGTTAGCTGAAGAATCTTGTTGTGCGAGGAATCAGCTCTTCAGACATTTCAGCGGAAATGTCTGAAGAGCTACAAAGGAAACATGGCATATTGTATTTAAACATGTGACAGACTCATAATGGGAAACTTTTTTAATGTGCCAATCACTACTTTTCTGGGAGTTTAATGACTTGCTGTGAGTTTGCATTGTGTTGAAAAGACATAAGCTGTATACATACTCATTTGCAGTTTACGGTCTTAAAATCCAAACATTGCTCGCATATATTGTTACGATTGTTTGCCAGAATCAACTAAAATTTCCCTGCCGCGTTTTGCATAATTGCACAAATCGCAGTTTAATCAGGCGAACAGGGAATCTTTTTGTTTTTGCTTGTGTTTATCCACAAGAGCAGAGCTGAAAATTCGACCTGCCTAACCTCCTTTCATTCAACAAAGATGGCAAAAAAAGGAAAAGAAAAGCTTGCCATTACCTTTCCGTCTCCTTCTCCTGTGTTTTCTCGATTCGTTTAATTGCTTATGTATGAACCCCAAACAAAAGGAATATTTCAAGGCGGTGTCAGTTTTTCTGTGGCATTAGTTAGCACTATTATAAAACACGGTGAGAGGGAGAAGTTGCGGCATTGAATAATTGATTGCCACTAAAAGACGCAGGCATTGTTATGCATTATTCAAATTGGCACTTATTACTGTCTCAGCTTTTGCTGATGTATCAAATTCAACAGAGAGTAGGCTACTTGTGTTTCTTTTTTGTTGTCAGTAGTTTTGGAGAGGGGGCTGAAACTCCTTTTGTTGACAACAGTCCAGTTTTTGCTCCTGATCTGGAATTGGGGGCACAAAATGAATCTTATTTCAAGCTGTTGGATGAGAAGCAAGACATCTTCAAGGAACAAGAGAAGTTTACTTGCCTTTTACTAAAGCACTTTTGACAAGCTGTTGAAGTTGAACAAATATTTGAAAAGAAACATAAGCTTTATTCTTTAATTATTTTGTAGCAGTTTCTGTTTTTCTGTCTTCTGGTTATGTGTAGTTACTGTTAATCTTTGTAAATAGAGAAAATCTGTTAAATAAACCTTAGGTATAACTTTGTAATAACAGATGGTCTCAAAGCAAAAGCATGTTGGTATTTTCAGCAATGAATTGTGAAAATTCGGCAAATCCTTAACATTCACGGGTTTTTACACATTTTTCATTTCAAAACTTTCGACTTTCCTGGACTCAAATGTTTTAAAGATGTCATCTGTTTTTCGGATGGATAGATGGATAATGAAAAATATATTCTGTAATAAAATACTTAGCAAGAAAAAAATATAAGGGACAAGTTGCAGAAGCACAAAAGCATTCAAAAGCATACATATCAACAAAGGAGTGCATATCTAGTGACTCCCACAGTAGTTCCCATTCGTCTTTCTCCGATTTTTTCTTTTTCAACATTAAATCTACAAATGTTACACTGATAAATCTAACTTTTAAAACATCTCGACATGAAATGCATATTGTCTGTAAATATGATTGTTAATGCCCACTTATTATTATTGATGAAGAAACAAAATCAAGGACTTAAGCCGACACACATTGGCTTCTGCATGTGAAATGCTGGAACATCCTGACTGTTCTGATATGAAAATCCCTCAGGCACACCTTGAAATTTTGCCATCTTCTCAACTTCATTTAAAGCTCAAAATTCATCAAGGAAAAGGTCTCATTTCTGCACAGCTGAGCTCTTTCCTCAAATCTAAATAAACCGGATGATGGAGAGGAAAAAAATTAGGCCGTTGGAGAGATAAATTTCAGAAATGATGGAATGATGGGAGCACAGTGCAGAGCTACAGAGCAGAGCAGAGTAAATGATTGCTGCCCTGGTTATAAAACACTTTCATTATGTGAGAAAGCTTGAGATCAAGAATGATTAGGCAGAAAGAGACTTGTAATGAGACTCTTTGACTCTATGAACTTTTTACTTATTTCACATCCATCAAACCCAAGTCATTTTTCTTTAAAAATGGAAGTCAAGCTGAAGTTGTGATAGAAACAGGTGGTGGAGTACACAGGTAAAACGAGTTTCTAGCAGAAAGAATGTCAAATATGGGTACAAGGCTCATAATATAAGAAAAAAACAAAGAACTGAAACTCAGTAAAATCAGATTCCGGTAGCTCAAGTTTCCTCTGTTCTCTTTACTTCCTGAATTGCTTTGTCTTTTCTGGCTTTGTCCATCTTGTTAATTTGGTGTTTAATGATGTTTAGTTTAGTTATTGCCTTTCTGATCCCGTTGTTCTCCTTGGCCCTATTAGTTTATAAATTATGGACTACTTATTATTAGTCATATTAAACACAGGGAACCGATATTTAGTCTTGTTAACTTTATACTTTTAGTATTGGACCAAGAACTAGAGAAACTCCTGTTAGTTTATTTAGCCATGGGGATAAACATGGGGAACCAATATTTAGTTTTGTACCTTTACTGTTTTGTCTTTCTTTGGGTTTGTTGTTTTGTTTGCATTTCCTTCTAATTCATGTAAAGTACTTTGAACTGCCCTGTTGCTGAAAATGTGCCATATATATGAAATTACCTTACCTTATGTAACCAATTTGTGCAACTTACGAACAGATAGGTTGAGAAATTTAGATTTCAAATGTTGTAGTTACAATTAGTCTTCTTGCTAAGTTCAAAATGGAGGATAATAAGCACAAACAACCATACTGTCAAGAAAAATTAACAGACTGTTTAATACAAAATTAAATAAAATGTTATTGTAAACATTTTTTCAACAGAAAATGTAAATCAGGTAGTGTGTTTTCTTTTAGTCCATATTTCTTATTGTTCAGTTCCTTTCTTTAGTTCAGTATTTCAAATTTAAGTCAGTCAGTCAAGTCTTTGTAAAATTCAATGGCCATGTGTTTCTTTGGATAAAAATCTTATCTTAATCCAGTGCAAAGCAGGCAGCGGATCCAGCAGTCTCAGGTGTTGGATTGAAACCTGGAGCACATCCAATCCAGGCCTGTGGTGGTATGCAGGTGGACAATGTTCCAAGTTGAATATGGTTCTAAAAAAAAAAAACCTGCATATATATAACTTAATTAACTATTAAAGTAGAAAATTATGCAGGAGCAATATATCCCATTTATCACATAAAGTAATATTTAACTAATGGCAAGATTGCAAAAAAACATATCACCATATGGAAACCATTATACGTTTGTACATAACAAAAATGCAATACAGTGAAAATCATTCTAATATTCCAATGTTACACATTTCTCCGATTGGTTTTATGTTTTTGTTTTTTTTTTGTCTGAACATACAAGCAGTAATGCCTGTGAAGCCAATCAGCATTGGCTTCATTTCAGGTTGCAAAAATACATCTCAACACTCACCGGAGAAAATCACAGCAGAAATGGATTTAACTGCAAGGATCAGGTCACTTATCTTCTCTTCTGTCAACCGTTACCGGAATTCATCTGAATTTATCATGTAACGTGCTTTCTTTTCTCTCAGCGTGCAACAGCTCAGCACAACTTGCTGCAGCCAGCTACGGTTTCTTCTTCTACTCCTATTTTTCTCCGGTGTCTAAACCAGAGTGTAAACTCACAAGCCACCTACTGGCGGTTTCTGGTAGCAAAAGAAAACCCAAAATTAAAATAGAAACCGATTTGCTGGTGCATTAAATTACAAGACAAAATCCAATAGAAACAAAATATAAAATACTACTAACAATAATATTACACATATATATGGGGGTTACACTTACCTTACCTTACACTTCATAATTTCTCTATTTGGCTCTAACAATTTAGGCTTTCTTACAGTTCTTCCACATTCAATAATTCAAGGACTTTGTATCAAGTACTTTTTTATCAAAAGTGCCTCTGAATAGAGTTCATTATTTCCACCATCACCCCTCAGTACTGGCATTACCCAAGGCTTTCAGCTCAACTTTTTATACAGTCTTCATCCACAACTGCATCGCTTCATATTAACTCTCTCATAACACCCTTAATAAATTAGTAGGTGACATAACTGTTGCAGGACTGAAGAGATGATGAAAAAAACTGCATAAAGAGAGGAACTGTAAACACCAATTTAAGTTCCTTGGGGTTTTTTTCACATTTGAACTAGAACCCAGACATGTCCAAGCAAAATTCAGCTTCTTCTTGTGGATTCATACTGATTTACTCCTGAGTGTTTTTCTGACTGACTGCCACGGAGAAAGAAAAAAATATATATCTGCAATAGCATGTGAGGACAGCTGAAAATATTGTCGACTGATCTCCTATGGATCTGAATGACACCCACCTGAGCCTCCTGCACACACTGGCCACAAATACCCTGTAGGATATTTATTCCACAAATTATGGGGTCAATTTGTGGAATAATTTGAATTATGTCATAGCGAAGAAACTCCCTCTGCACCACACTTCAAACTCAAACCCACAGCATGTTAATAAGCAGAATATGGAGAAGCTTTGTCCCTCCAGCTGTGGAAAAACTACAGGTGCACAAACATAGAACAGCTTGGATTCTATGCAAAATAACTTGTGTTTAATTTAATTCTTAGTTGACTTAGTTCTCAATTATATTAACACTATGTGTAAATGTAATAGAAGCAATTATTTAGTTCTATTCATAAATGCACTACTACTGGTTAATCCTTAAAAGCTCCCTGTATATCTCCCAGTATTATACAAATTACAGCCTCTGCTTAAGCTTAGACCCCTGGAAAAATGCATAAATGTATTGGTTGGAATAGCAAAAAGTAGAAATAGTTAAAAAAAAAAATCTATCTATGCTTATGCTTCTTTGAAGCAACTGTGCATTTCAGCTTATGGGGTCAATTTGTGGAATAATTTGAATGATATCAGAAATAAACTATATGAAAAGACAACATTAGATATAGATTTGCTTTGTTTTGCAGTTAGATTTTAAAAAGAGGTGTGTATCTGTAGTTTTTCCTATAGTATGATAGTATAGAAAGGACATAAAAAGATACAAATAATATATTTTTTCTCCCTGTCCCTTGAATTTTATACATTCTTGCCTGACAACTTACATCTGGTCAGTTAATATTGATATGGGATGCTTAAATAATTACTGGACTGAAGAACATGTAACAAGCTAAAGATTCTGTTTTAAATAGAAGGCGGGTAAAGTCAAGTCTACAACCTTCAGACAGAGAAATAAAAAGGACATCTGATAAATTGTCAGTAAAGCTGTGATGAGGCACATTCTGATTAATCTAATTCTCAGAGGAAGGTTGCCAAGTACTTAAAAATTTCACGATCTGAATGCAGATTTATGCCGGTCACAAGGACTGAAGATTTCACCAGAGAAAAAGAAACGCATCTGCGTCCCATTAGCTGCAGTGTGCAGCATTATATTATAGTCAAAGAATTACAATGTCAAATAAAGATGGTGTTCAATACATTGTATATGTGCTCACAATTGCTTACTTTTCACTTAATTTCTTCATTAACACACATCTAACCTAATTTTCATACAGCCATTTTACAAGCATGGTAAACCCCACTATATATATATATATATATATATATATACACTTTACTGCAACTTGTGTCCTCGTTAAGTGTATCGAGTGCAAGTTTTGTCACATATTTCAGTCACTTGCAGCAGATACTGCAGCTCAGTAATTCAAAGCTGCTTTTCATAGAGTGCTGCGTCGGGTAAATCCTCAGCTCGCATTGTGCTGCAGGTAGGTGGGGAGTCGTAATCCTGGAATCAATCCACTAGGGGGGACAGAGCAAAAGGGAGAATAAGGGAAATGATGCAAAGAGAAGTACAAAAATGCAAAAGGATTAACATTTATTAGACTCTTCACACCGGCTGCACTTCAAACAGATTTTTGCCAAAAGCTGAACTTGCCCCCGGCTGTAATGGAGGGATCTGTTTTCAATATTCAGCCCAATAGCTTTGGATTAGCTGCAAAGAACAATACCTCTACTCCTCCTAAATTACAGTCTCATTACCCACAGCTTCTGCGACCTCGGCTGATGAACCAGATTAATCAGCTGCACTCAGGTCGGTGCTGCCAGGTGCTTTGGCTTGTACCGTAATAATGCTGACCTTCCTTTACTGACAGACACTCAGCACTCTGTGGCAGCCTCATGGAGTTTACAGTCACCGCTCCACTTTGAATTAACTTAAACTGCTTTAATCAGTTCCAGCTTCAGATCTTAAAAGTCCATCTCCTGACCTTGAAAATGGTAATCACTTCCCACACAATCTGCTCTGAAGTGAAAACTTTCTCACATTTCTTTATATTTTATCTGCAAAGAAGAGTTGAAGTGATGGAAACTGTGCTGAACTATTTTAAGAGACTATAGAGGCGCTGATTATTATTTAACGTCTTACATACTACATAAAATAAGGGCCCCATCTCATTTGAATGAAAAGATTAAACTAAATATGCTTGAAGTCTTCATTGACAGACTTGACATTATTATGGGGTTCCCTGGTGTAGGAATGAGCAGTCACTGTCCAAACTGAAATAGCTGGCAGTGGGCATGATCAAAGGCTGGTAGCAATGCACAAGCAGAAACGAAGATAGGTGAATTTCTGCTTGCAAACCAAAACATATACTTGTAGAGCAAACTATACAGTATTTTGACATGTGTCAACTCTTGCATGAGAGAGACGTATACAATTTTTACAATGTTTGTATCCTACGCTTTCCTGGGTGAGATACTATAGTAGTGCTAAGCAAAGATTAAAAAAAAAATTCTGTCTAAAAAGCAGAGCATTTCAAATGGTGTAAGAAAATATACCCCAGCTCCATCTTTTAGGACAAATAAGTGTAACTATGACAACACATTTGTGAAAACAGGAGAGAGAATCAAAAGCAGTTACTATGTTAGGCTAGTGTGTTTTTAAAATATAAGTTTAACCAGAACCACATTAGATGCAAAAGAGCTCCTAATTAGGAAGGCATATTCATCCCTATGGTGAACTATTTGGTGTCAAAGAGGCACAGAGTCAGTTCATGGCTAGTTGCGTAAGAAATGTGTCCAGGGCCTTTACAGAAAGAAAAGAAAAACACAGCTCTTATTCTTAGCAATGTAAAAGACTGACCTTGACTGAAAACTTGCATGAGCCAAAACACCAAAAAGTATTTCATATAATCTTCGGATATCATGGCTTCATGATAAATGACCTAGAGTTTTAAAAATCATCTCTTTTCATTATGGTGCTGCAAATCTCTGAAGAGAATTTTCAAATCACTGCAATCGCCTGCATTTCTGCCATCACTTCACCCACACTCATACCCACTCCTGCCATTTGCTTTTATTGTGCAAAAGGCAGATTGCATTAAATCAGGGGTGTCCAACTCTAGTCTCTGAGAAATACTATAATAAATCTTTGAACGCATTTCTTCTCTAACACACCTGAATCAAATGACTGCATTTCCTCCTCAGCATGTGGTTCAGCTCTGCAGGCACCTGGTAATTAGCCATTCATTTGATTCTGGTGTTGGAGAAAGGATGCCCATTTGGACTGGATTTGGATACCTCTGACGTCATAAGCAATACTCCCCTTCAACTTTAATGTGTACCATTTTTTGTTTCAGGTTACAGTTGTCATTGAATCCCACCAAACAGAGCAGATGTCTCTAAAGAATGCTTGAGAGCCCCTTAAGTATTTAAAACTGACTGTTTTAAAAGATCAAACACCCATGACAGTGAAAATCTAATCTCCTAATCTTAATCTCTCTGTTAGGGGTCCAGCCAATCTGTGCAAAGTAAAATGAATGGCACTCATTGTCTGGCTGCTTTGCAAACACCTTTTGGCTGCAGAAATAACTTGTGGCATTTTTTCATTTACTACAAATGCACAACCTCATGTCAGAATAAAAAAGAAGCACTTAAGACACAATTGCATATTATTTTTTTCTCTTAATAAATTAACAGCAAAGGGTATGTGTGTTCACTTTAATCGATCCACCAACCTCAGCAATGTTAACAGCCATTCTGTGTCTTCTGCATTTCTAAACATCAAAAAATTTGTTAATTACATTTTACACTTTTATTTAAATGGGGATCATTCTTAGTGACAACATTAGGTAACTCTTCAATGGTAGACACATCTGACGTGCGTTTTTCTAAAACCCACAGCAGAGCAGGTTATTCTTTTCTCTTTCACAACTGATTGTGCCAAAGTTACTGCCAGCTTTCTGTACACAGTAATTTTCTTATGCATTGTGCATCTAACTGGTCTTTGAGAATGCCAACCAATTTGCTGTGGCTATAATTTACATAAATATGGGCGGGCTTCCCCAGAAATGCATGCGGCATACATAATTTAAATCTGGGTAAACTGTGTCAATGTGGAGAAACACCTTTTTATATTTTAGGAGCATTTTAGCTGCTGCTGTTTTGGAATTAGAAGAATGTGCAAACTCAGGCTTTCCCACAAATAACAAAAAAAAAGCTTGAATCTGCCTCTCAAAACCTCCTTTACGCAGGATTTCTGTGTTAGTATGGAGACTGTCTATGGCCAACTACAGCAGTGAAAACATCTTGGAGACAGGAGACAGGTCGTTATACACTAAAGCTTGTCATGTGGAAGGCAAGGTGTCAGTTTTTACCCTCTTACACAGCTCTAATCACACACTGGATTACGAGTCATGAAATCAACAACCAGGGACACCCGGAGGCCTCCACCTGCATTGCTGTCAGCTTCCTACCGATAGACCCGGCCCTCATGGGGTTGAATGCACCCGAGACCCCCAGTGGAGAACCTTCTGTGCCAATCATCCAGCGAGACAGACAACCAGAAACACTGTCAGTCTTTGATGTGGAGGAAGGGCTGGTGACCTTCACGCCTGCTGGGGAACAGCTTACAGCCAGAAAAATCATCAAAGCAGTAAAGCCCGATCGTCAGTGTGAACAAATACGTGAGAGAGCAGTGAGTGTCTGCCCCTCCGCCCCACCCCGACTCCACTAAAATCTAATTGTCAGAAAATCCATTTCTGGTCTGTCAGTCAAGCAGAGGCTCATCCTGGAGTGGAGTGAGATGTCAACATTTGCTTTGCATTGTGCGTGAGTGAAATGCATTTTTAATGATGGAATTCAAACAATCAATCCAGAAGCTGCCAACAAAAATAAACATGGAATCTCAGCTCTTAGATTTCTTTCTTCTGTTGTAAGTGAAAATAGATTTGAGTCCCTGCTGCTGTTTTCAAATTGAACATGCTGGTTTTCTTTAGAAAGATGGGGAAGGGAAGAAAAGCACACTTTCTGCAAGCTGATTGTTTTAGAGCCACATAAATCACCTTTTGTCTCCTTTCTTTGCAGTTAAAGCATCTGAGTTAATTTCTAACAAAGGACAGAGACTCTGAAATGATTAATTGCAACTTTTAGATCAATTAGTAATGTCTTATCAGGATGTGTAAAAAAAACAGACCCTCTTCATCAGGTTTAAGGCTTGATTCATAAAATTTAACCAGCAGCAGAAGAGAAGATGTGTTTTGTGCTGATAACAGAGATCCACCTTGTGAAATTAGCTAGAATGAAGAATGCACTGTAGGGGCAGCTTAAACTGAAAGGCAGAGGTCCCTGCACTATCACTTGTGTGTATTGAGGCATCTCTGAAAAACTCTACAAAGTATTCTTGCAGAGTACAATTCCTGCTGCCAAAACCAGTCTGTAGTAACACCAACACTCACGAGCACAATTATAGGGAGTGGGAGGAATGTGTCAGTGATACATAAAACAGCCAGACCAGAGCTCAATGCAGCCTGAGCGAAAAAGGCGCTTCTGAATGTCGGTTTGTTCACTGTGTCCACACTAATCCACATCCTAATCATGCTATAATAACTGCCATGGACAGCTACAGAGAGGATTTGCGTCCCTGTATGATTGCTAAAGAAATATTCAGGGTGTTGTGAGGACATGTCAAGCCATTCTGTATTGACAACTCCAAAGGCTAAAGGTTTTATTGCAAAACATTGTTATTTCTCCACAATAAATGGAGGATTTCAATAATTTTAAGCCATCAAATTTACCAGCTAATGACCGGTGAGTATAATAAAAAGAGGACGCATAATTTACATTTACATTTCTAGCTCAACACTAATGTGCTAATGTCCTGTTCTTTGGCCAGGAAAGGTTTTTCTCTTTTATGCTTGTGCATAAAAGGCCTTTAATTTGGCATCTTCTGATGTGGTTTTTTGTTTTGTTTTTACAGAAAAGACATCTTTACCCAAAATGTTTCTTATGAAAGTGGTTGGTTGCAGAAATAACAAGAGTTTTGCCACCAATACCGTACTAGTTAGTTGTGTTACACAGATGGCATAATCTCAACAACTATACTGCTCAAAAAAATAAAGGGAACACTTAAACAACACAATATAACTCCAAGTAAATCAAACTTCTGTGAAATCAAACTGTCCACTTAGGAAGCAACACTGATTGACAATCAATTTCACCTGCTGTTGTGCAAATGGAACTTTGTACAGAACAAAGTATTCAATGAGAATATTTCTTTCATTCAGATCTAGGATGTGTTATTTGAGTGTTCCCTTTATTTTTTTGAGCAGTGTACATTAGTGAGTAAAAAAAGTCAGACATTCGTTTTCAACTAGTGCTGATTTCTTAGATGTTTGTAACCTGGAAGTCACAGTTTTTGACATGACCATAAGGAAAAGTTAGAACATGCCTTCCTGGGTAAATTGAGAACCTTACCGTCTGGCTCAAATGCTTGTTGATCACATTGACTGCAGCAATGTGGAAATTCCTGGACACATAGCTCCACTGAGTTGATCATTTGCTCCATTTTGCCATCAATCAAGCAAAGTACCAAGATAGATGAGCTCTTGAGATAGACTCCTAACTGATTCTCTGCAAATGCTGCATTACCCCAGTTAAAATACAGTATTAACTTATCACTCTTTTTAGATATGGCATGTCATTCTGTTTATTGAAGATATCAAGGTGATGGATACAGTAATCCACAGTTTTACTTATTGTTGACACTTCAAAACTTAATTCAGTAGCCTTAGTGAGATAGACTAAAACTAAGGAAAGTAGGTTATATACTACAAAACCTTCCATCAGTTAGTGAGGTAAAAAGCACTCTTAGCCGACATCTTAAAGAACCAACAAAGAAATTCCAACTCCCTTCTTTTCAAGCCTCCACCAAGGTTACACTGACGTATTTACTCTGTCATCCATGCAACCTTTTTAGTTCAGATGTTCATCCTTCACTGTCACCTCAGGTTTTTGATAATGTGTCAGCTTTTGATGCCCTGAGATGAGAACAGACTGTTCCTTCCTTTCGTCCAGCACACAAAGCAATATGTGTCCAAAAAAATGATAAAGAGATGGAATAATAACAGAAAACATCATACAAAGCACTTTGGTAAAAAAAAAAAAAAAAAAAAAAAAAAAGGTAAAAGCCATTAATCCATGTTTTGTGTCCTTTAATTGATTAAAGAATTGATAATTCATGCACACTCCAGTCACCCCCAAAAAATCTAAGACTAGTGATCCAGCTTTCATCTAAGAATCTCTTTATAAGGAAATGAATTCTTTGGGACTCAATCTGTCAATAATGTTTTCTTAATAACAAGAAATCACTTTGGTGGACTGCTTCTGAACAGTATCTAAAAAAGCAGAAATCCTTCTTCAAATCCAATTATCAATGACTTCTTATTTGATGGAAAAAAAATTTGTTCTGTTTTTTCTAACTGGCCAAACTCTTCTACCTGCTGGCATAAATTGGTAACAGCAATGTAGTTGTTCCTTCAGTGGAAATTTCTGAATACACCAACTGTAAAACAAATTGGAATCACTTATTCTAACATCTTATTTTAAAATGAAGGCCTGCTTCAGTACATTACAAAGTGTTTTTGGGAATGCAAGAGTCGTACAATTTACCTTTGAACTATTTCAAAGAATTTCAACTGAATGCCCCGGAGTCCGTACGTATGGATGATTTGACAGTCTGTCTGGACCTCTGCAACTATTTTATTCATAAAGTCTCTTATTTGTCAGGGTCTGTCATTCTTTGTCAGGGGGTTACTGTGTGTGCATGCATTTGTGTGTAAGCTTGGTTGCACACCTTTGTCAGAATGAAGATCACGAAGAAAAGCTTGAGGATAAAGCGCACGGCGAGAGGAAGCCGTTAAGGAGTGAGGATACCAGGTTGTGAGAAATGCCATAAAAGGAAAAGATTTGGCTAAATGAAAACTTTCTGGCTTTTAACTTTTGTCCTTGTCTCATGTTATTAATTCTTCTATCGTTTGATCTTGTACTACTTTTGTCTGAATGCCTTTATGGCCATTTGAAATCTACAAATAAGAAAGTATTGAAAATTGCCACAAAAATGCTAAAATCTGGCCATACTGCTGCATGTCAACAATAATTTATTTTAATATTTCAATTCTACCTATTTTGACCAGTGTGTTCTTGAAGCTCACCCTAACAAACTATGTATGTAACTCAGAGGAACATGAAGCCAGGAATTACAGCTGCAATGAGGAAGAATTACAGTTAGAGGAAATTGAGAAGATTGAAAGATTTAACTACAGATTCTTCACACATAGTGTAATGCTACAGCAGCAACATTCAGCAGATATAAAATGTGCTCTTAGGTGTGCTTAAAATAAACTGAGGTCATGTTTTTATATTCCCAGGAATGTGACAGCTGCTGTCCCTCCCTTCGGTAAATTAAGCAAATTAGTTTATGTTTCATCTAGTTCAAGAGTTGCTGCTGAGTTCATTGTCCACCCTTTCCGGGAAAAAGAGCAAATGTAATTTTGCTGCAGTCTGAACTGAGGATTTCAGGAGCTTTCACTGTTTTTGTTTCCAGCATCAAGAAACAAATAACCCAAAACAGATCAATAGATAAATCCAGGATGTGTTAATTATTTTTAAGAGTTGTTGTTTATTGCGCTTGAAGTCTCCACACTGAGACTCTGAGATGGCATCTGCGGCACAAAGGGTGTTGGCCTGTGTTAAAAATGGAAATTCTCAGAGCAGATGCTGCTTTTGGAAGAGATGGACTTTGTTTTTTTCCCCCCACACTCCCATCTAAAAAAAAAAAAAAGCTGCTGCGACATTTTGAGCTCATAAAAAAGAAAGAAAAACATTATGCTCCCATTCTTATTCTTCCAAACCGAGATGCACCAAACTGAAACGGGAACACCATCAGTCATGTCTGAGTGTTGTGGTTTTCCTGGGCTTTGAAGCAAATATTGTGCAATAATTTTACACATCATAGGTGCAGATTAGTTACTGTGCATTAATTTTCATGGCGGGTTATGAATGATAATTGCTCTGCATATCAGGCGCAGAAAGGCATGCAAATGAGCTGAGTTCATTAGAGGCATTAGAAACACGTTAGCCAATTATGGCATTGTGATTGTCCACGCCAATGACATGGACACAGATTTTGGATGCGCTACCCCAATGTCTATTTTCAAACAGAATTAAGTTCCAAATTGCCTCTTTTAAAGGGATAATAACCCTATAATAAGGATTAAGGACAAAAGAATAGCTACAATAAACAAAATCAAGTAGTACACTTTGCATCGTTAAAATGAGGACACTCTACTGGACCAGAGTTTTTAGAAAACAAACTGAAGGAAAAGCTTTGAATCACCACTTTTATTTAAGCAGCTTGTGTTTTTGTATTCTTTTTAAATAGTATTGATCAGTATTTTTTCACATGAATTCATCTTATGATCTAGTAACCTTGGAAAACAAAATTATAGATATGATTGGCTGCCTGAATAGGAAAAAATGGATGGTGTAATTGTCTTCTTTATTATTGTTTATTGAGCAAAAAACAAACAAAAAAAAAACTCTTACCAAGCATTTTTGGTCTAGTCACCAGTGCAAATACCTTAGTACACTTGAAATAAAACAAAACCAACTTACAAGTAACTTTTCAGCAAGGTGTAGGAGCTTTGTTTTAAGTAAATAATTCCTTAATATTGAAGAAGTATTAGTTCCATTCGTAGATTATTTGACTTATAACTTATCTTAACATTTACCTGACAGAAAAGTTCACTGAGGAAAAAAATAACTACATATATAAGATTAAATAGTTATGTACCAAAACATTTATGTGATAAGCATATATAAGGCCAACTAAATATATTATTTAATTAATTTAAAACTTTTTAAGGGGTTTGGGCTGTTTATCAAAACGAGTGTCTATCCCATGCTTAAAATATTTAGGATGCCAGGGGCAGAAAAGAGATACCAGCACAGTGCTGCATGCAAAGACTAGCTGGCTCACAAGTGTCTGATGTGGATCAGTCTGACAACTTTTCCGTCAAAACAAGTTTTGTAAGACACTCATAGAAGTAAACCTGCTGATCAAAAGAATTTTCAGCTATAAAAGTTATCTTTTTTTTGACCCACAGATCAAAATTGTCATCTTGAGAAAGAAATATTGTTCTAGAGGCTACAGTAAGACCAAAAGGAAAGACGAAAAATCAGATTGCACCGATAGCTTGCTGTTATGGTTAATGCAGCTGGATCAACGGATCTTGATTATAATTGGTTGGATGCGAAGGCGAAGGCCAAAAACACAAAAGTCATTCTTTTGTCGGTGTGTCTGCTCTCATTGGAGGATCAGGCACAGTGAAGTTGTCACAGCTAAAATGGCTTTTTTCTAACCCTGAAAAACAAGTGTGGGTGGAGAAGGAGGTGGATGGAGACTGACATGGCTGAGGCCAGAGATAAATCCAGCAGCAACGTTGTGTTTCGTGTAGTTTCTTCTTTTTTTCAAGCGCATGGCTGTAGAGCTTTGTGAAAAAAAATATTGCAGGTTATTGAGTTGTCCATCAAATTCCATGTTCAGAGGAAGCTGAGGACGAGGGGGACTGAACAGTTTTTTGCTGCAATATGGATGTTTAAAGTTAATTTAAATTCTACTGGAAATGGAAATAAAAAAATGTCCCAACTGGTGACAGAAATTCTTCTTTGGCCAGGGCTCCATCAACAAGCACTCTCACAAAATGACATGGGTTCCTTAATAAATTCAGATAAAAAGCACATAAAAATGTTTAAAAGTACCTCATTAAACTGTTAAAAAGGGCAGTAGTTCTCATTTCTAGTAGTATAAATGGTATGAATGTCAATGTTTTTTTTCTGGGGCAGTGGGACCTCCCTGTGGACTCCCTGGTCACAATTAAGAAAAAAATGTTTGTGAACAGTTTTATATTCGACTCTGAGAAAGTTATACCAGGATCAAACATTGAAGGAAAAGATGGATTCTATTAATGATTTATGAACCAGAGAGTTAAAATCTCCATATCACTAAAATATCTGCTTTTTACCAGATGGAAATGTTGCTGTGCCTTTTAATGGATGCAGTACACATGTACCTTAAAATCCAAGCATGTGTCCACTTCAGTTACCAGGTATTTAAAAGACACCACTTGTTCCACCTGCTAGACCTGGATATGAAATTGACTGGAAGAGTGATGACCCGTCATCTTCTGCTCTGTGTCTATATCCAGCAGCACAACTGCTTGGTTTTTAATGCATTGAGTTTGAGGAAGTTATCAGTAAAACTGTTTGCGTTTTGATAATTTTAAAAAGAGAGATTGTTCAAGTGTTGCAGAAGACGGCGTAAACTGAAAACATTAATAAAACACCAAACTTCCAAGATTTATAAACCACTTAAGAGGATCTTCTGATGTATGTTCTTTAAAACGTTGAGAATCAACAAAACCAATGCAGAGTAAGTCTTGACGTCTAAGAGCAGCTTCAGTAAGATACTTATAAAAGCTCAGGGAAAGTTGACTTTTATAACGGTATGATGTATGAACGGTATGACGGTATATGATGGTCTAATCAGATTAATATAATGTAGCAGGAAAGAAGCAGATGGAAAAACCGAAGGAAAGGAACCAGAACGTGAAAGGATCTAACTCACAAAAATATTACAAACACAAAACATGTATTCAAAGCTAACCTTTATCTGGCTTTCACTAAACTCTAAATACATCACCATGAAATATGTTTCTTCTTCAAACATTTACAGATAAGAAAAAAGTGGTAAGTTTTGCTTCAATTAAATGTTTTTATTTTTTAGATTTTTGGAAAGAACCTGGAACAGCATATGAAACAGGTTAGAGCACTGTACTGTTGAGCAGGTATAACTTATCAAAGCTTTCCTGATTTGCTACCTCAAACACGTAACACGTAAGCCCATCAGTGCTGGTTATGAACATAGAAAGTAAATCCTTATTGCAGTAAATTATTTTTAATGATTCTGTTCAGCAGGAGGCAATACTGTAGAAGTTTCTGATTTATTTGCTGATGAATCTCATACAGATTGAGTTATGGTTGATTTGTGTTTTGAAATAAATTTCAACTTTATATAAGTAAAGTGGTCTAAGGATGAAAATAATTATACACAATACACACAAGTTTGGAGAGAATATCGCTTAGATATTCTTGATAAATGACTAGGAGATCTTTCATGAAGTAGCTATTTTAATTAACACAATTATCATTAGATTTTAATTTTCAGCTTTGAACAAGAACAGTCTTTGAAGTGATCAGTCTCAATTTTAGCTAATTAAAAATACATTCTGCAGAGATTTTCTGTCAAAACCAAGGTGAAATGGTGCAACTTGGCAAAGAAAAGCAAAACGGTCCCTTGTCCTTTTTGTTTTCCACTTTTTTCATACAGCATTTATTTATTGATAGAGAGGTGGTGCCATCTTTGGCTTTGCCAAAATGATACTTTGAATACCAAAGATCATATCAATATTCTCATTACAATTTAAAAAACACAAACACTACAACAGGAAATGGGATACAGATTTATACATAACCAAATCAGGATGAACACTCGGTAACTTGATGGCAAAAATATCTAGACAAACAGAAAAACACAAACCAAAGCTAACTTCAAGCTTAAGCCTAAACAATGACTGAAAGTTGACAAACAGATTCATTCAGATCTGTTTTTGTTTGACTGGAAACAAAAACCTGATCTCAATTGGGGAGTTTGAACAAAACCAACTGAGGACATCATGACACTACGAGGAAATTCAGCAAAGATCAGATTGTAACCAAAAAAAATACTTCAGCCCTAAGCCTGTGACAATCCAATGCAGGTCAGGGTCAGCTGTTCATTCTGAGTCGTGAAAATGTTTCATTCACTGAATTTATCTGAAGATCTTTGAAGGAAGGTACGTTTGTGAACTAAAAGCAGAAATCCTTCAAGTTGATGTTCAGGCTTAAAGGTTATCGTGAAAGCGCAGGTGCATGTTCCAAAGGTTGGGTCTAATCGCTGCCTAACAGAGTTTTCTCCAAAATGAAGAAATCATTTCTGTGCTTATGGTATAAAATAGTTTTTTTTTCTGCTGGAGAAATAGGCAAAAAACAAGATTCCTGAGTACTAGAAAATCTGCTCTTTTCAGCAGGTGAATTACAGTCAGACTGTATAATCAGCAGAATTACATCCTGATAGAGGGGGGAATGCAAAGTGAACTGGGAGAAAATGATTCAATGAACCAAGGTGGTTCAGAAGAAATTCATAGGCAGTTTTTTTTTTAATTATTATTTTCCTCTCACATGTTTTCAACAGAAGAGCACAGAACTGAGATTTTAAAATGATAAATGCATGTGAGCTGAACTGAAGATGAAATTATTTTTTGAGAAACTTGTGCAACTGAATACCAATTTTAAACATTTAATATTTCTGCATACTACTATAGCTCTACCCACAATTGATAATATTTGCTGATAAAAAACAGATCTTATCCATTCATATTAGGCTTGATGTTGTAATTGCTCCCAAAGGTGGATCAAGAAAGTATCAGCAAAGGTCATAAATACTTGCATAAATGTAAATTCTTGGTCTAAATACAATTTGGATAAAGGTTGTATCATACACTGCAGAAAACCTGGATCACCGTGAATACTTTTCAGTGTGACTACATTGTTGTCATGCAAATATACACATGAATAATGAAGCCATATAATGTCAAAGGTAATACTTCAACGTGGGTCTGAAATGTATTGTTTTCTGTCTGGAAACGCTGCAGTAAAAAACGGAGGCGTTGAGTTTGAGACGTAGAGAGAGCTGAATCCCACCTGAAAAGCGTGACTCGACTTCGCTCCCAATGAATTCCTCCCTCACGTCACCCTGCGACACCCTCATTTGACCAGAGTTATTGCTCTCATCAGGGATTACAGTGCCCTCCCCTGTTTGTGTGCCCAACATTTGACCGCAGGTTAACAAATAATAATAAATAATAACACAGTGATGATTTTGCTTGGAGTGTTTAGGATGACAGCTACTCCGTCACAGAGGAACTCAGAAGCCAAGGGCAGCAGAGACCAGGGAAAAAGAAAGCCATTATTCTCCCTTATCTTCAGGTTCATCAAGGGCTCTTGAGGCAATTGGATTATTCCACAGCACTTATTCACAATTGATTGGTGTGCTGCTGAGTGGGAACAGCCTTGCAGATGAGTGTATATAAGTGAGTAGTGTTTTTGAGAATCACCGTGAATGAACCAGAGCAATCTCCCTTCAAGTTTCCCCCAGAGGAGCTTTGCAATGTGTTGGAGGCATCAGAAGAGCAGTGTGTGGGCCTGACAAAAGCCAGCGTGCCAATTTTCTGACAATGTTTCACCTTTTTCTGTGACTCATTCCATGAAACCTGCCACAGCTGACTGCGGAGAGATTCTGAAACGTTTGACACCTTTAAGGAAAACAAAGGTTTTTCACAGAAACGTGAGAAGCGCAGCGCTCCGTCTAAACCCCAATCAAATTCAGATAAATAAAAAACTGTTCCAATGAAAGGCATGAGAGATGAAGGAGAATCAGATTAAAGGGTAATTATAGATAATTTAAAATAAATCCAGATGTTGTTATTATCACAATTATATTATTTATTGATTAGTTAAGAACTAGCTCTGTGGTGCCAGCAGTTATTTTATTGAAAGATACGCTATTAATGTTTATATAAAAACACCCTTACCACCATGTTTGACTGTAGGTATTGTGCTACATTTTTAAATGCAGTTAATTAATGTAACAGGATGTACACTTTTTAGAAAATACTGACATTGGCAAAACAGCTATTTCACTGGTGGAATAGTTTGACCAGCATTAGAGACTGCTATGTTTCTGTTTTTGACCATTGCCATGCCATCCTCTGACAACTCAATGAGTCAGATACCCTGAGGCTGTAGCATCTGTCTGAATGAAACCTGATGACTGTCCACTCATGGAAGGACATTCCCACTGACCAGGGAGTAACACAGACTTCTCGGGCAGCTTCCCCCATAACTTTGGCTATGAAAAATAAAAAAATAAAGCACTTTGTTTGGTGATGTTTAAAAAAAAAAGAAATTTATGAAAAGCAAAAACATACTCGTACATACTACTTCCTATTGAAGTACCTTGCCGAGTATTAACTCTTATTGAACTTTTCAGTCATTTTACTTGTGCCTCTCCAAATAATACTCTTAACATTTTTGGTTGTAATCTTACCAAGCAGGAAAAAGTTTACGGTATATAAATACTTTTGCAAAGAACTGTAAGTTGTTTTTTTTACACCACGCTAGAAATACTTTAACAAGTTTTGCTGATTTTTCTTTTTCAGAGCCTCCAATGAAATCACGCTGAGCATCAGATCAAACGGGAAGGTTAGTACTGTAATAGATCATTATTTGCAATTTAGCTGATCTGCTGTCTAATACTGCTCACAATCTGGTCTTGTAAAGGAAAAAATGCTTTAAAGTGCTCATAGATGTTTGATTTTCCCACTGATTTTGGTGATGGAGGAAGACAATCAGGAAGCCAATCAGGGAGTCGTAGTATATTCGGGTTGCTTCATAGAAATCAGTTCAACTGTGAACATTTTAACAGATTTTGCTTGTACAGCTGAAGTTTAATCTAAGCTTATAGCAAAGTGATTATGTGCTGATGTGTGTAACAAAGTGGTTCAGTTTGTGTTTACCACTTATTTAATCTTTCTATAGTTGGTCATGAGACTTTAATTTAAACATTGCTGTTGTAACTTTGCTTCACTCACTTTTCTGGGTTTGTTTGTGGTAAGATTACATGTAGACTATATGTATGCAAGTTTATAAAAAACTATATAAGTTTTAGTTAAAGCTAACACTTGTAACATGAATGTTTCCTCTTTTTCAAGGTACATTTCTAGTGAATTATCATTTTTTTTCTCTTTTCATTCACCATTGTTTGTTCCCTTTAGATGCTACAGTCTGAGCAGATATATGGGAAAGGCTGGCCCAGCATTTCCTGCTTAAATGGGAGTATGATGTCACTGATTCAGGTTCTGCCAAATGGAGGGTTTTCTTTTTTGTATTGTATTGTTTGTTTTTCTTTAAGTTAACCTTCTGAGTTGCCCTGCATTAAACATTTTATTTTGCAGATCAGTTAGTTATGTAGATGAGTCTCTAAATTAGATTATTAATCCTAGTAGTGTTTCTGTGTTTAGCTTTTGTTGTTTGGTTTGGCCTGTTCTATTATGGTATGGTCTAATGACGTGCAGGTGTGTTGCCAAGTTGGTATAAGACCAGTCAGATTTCAGATGCTTGAGATGGGTGTCAGAGACTAAAAATACCAAATAATAAATCTGGAACTGGTGGCTGATGCTGTTTTCTGTTCACCTGTTTTGAACCCTTTGACTACACTACCTCACAATGTGACAATCAGATTGTTAATGACTGAATAGGGACTACAAAATGTTCTGATATTTACTTTCAAACAGAGACTTCGTGCTGGAATTAGTGCAGTTTGAAATTCTTTTTATTTTCTTCCTTTTTTTTGGTTTGACATTGTTTTTTGTGGTAAATATACCAATAAGGATCATATTTTGGACAATGGCAGTAAAACTTAACATCTTAAATTGCATCTCATTCATCTTACGGGGAAGTGGCATTGAAATAGCTCCTGTTAGTTTATGAACTCCTAGAATTCAGTCTCCCTCATAATGTGCTCAGTTGATTTTGGTTGTTCTGATAAAGTCTATGATCCCTCAGCAGGTCTAGTTGTTCAGTCTGAGATCCTCAGTCATAAAACGGTGTTGGCCAACTTTCAGTTGTGTCCCTGATTCAATACACCTGAGTCAAATGGCTGAATTGTCTCATCAGTATGCAGTGATGTTCTCTAGAGTCCTGTTAGCAAACTCATTATTTGACTCAGGTGTGTTGGAGCAGAGGCGCATCTAAATGTTTCAGGACACTGGCCCTCATTTGCACGTCAATGTGTAGGAGCTTGAAATGGTTTTAGAAGGCCAAGAGACTGTTGCTTCATTGCACAAGTTTAATTAATGGAGGAAGCGGCATTCCCTCTTATGCATTAAGCCCTTTCGACATCAGATTATCCATCCATCCATTTCCTGTACACCCTTGTTCCTAGTGGGGTTAGGTGGGGTGAGCTCTGATTACACACACTAAAGAATTGATTAAGTGTATCAGAGTAAAAGAGGCTGAAAAAATTTATGTCATACTTTTCAGTTTTTCTAGATTTGTTGAGCGAATGAAAGCCATGTATCGTTTTGGTTCAACTTAATCACTATATACCACCTTCTGTTGATCTATCCCATACACAATCCCAGTAAATTACACTAAAGTGTAACGGGAAAAAACATGAAAAAGTGACAGTGATGTAACAATTTTTATTTTTGCCTTATTCTTACATCACAGATGTCACTTTAGAGAAATCAGGAGTGCATTTCACAGCTGCCTGACATGATGACTAAACTCTTTAGTAGAGAGCTAAACTCCCACATGGAGGGACATCTACTGTATTACTGGTTTCTAATTTTAAACAATGTGATCACCCTCCCACCACAGCACTCAGGTTCTTTTCAGGATCTAATTCAGTGGGAAAAGCATACAGTGTCCCTAAAATCTATCCCCCACCTTCTGCAAAAAACTATCAAAGCACCTTCTAAAACATAAACAGAAAAAAGTATTATACTTCCAGCTGCATTCATCTCAATTCTGTCTTGATTCTACATGTTGTTAAGAGGTCATGGGATGTTGATGGGTCAGCGATAGAAGTTTTAGTCTTCTCTATTGTGCTGCAGTGTAAGACGATTATGTCCGTCAATCCCTGTCCAAACTTACTTATTCTGTCATTTCAGCTAAGGATTATCCTGATCTGCTTAAGGGAAATAGGATTTTAGAAACTGCACACTTTAAGTTGCTGCAACATGCGAAATGTCAAATTCCCCTGCAGCAATGTAATGAATTCTGTAGTCATGAACATTAACAGCCACTGAATTTTCTTTAGGCTTGATGATGATAGCTCACTTTGTTTTATGGACTGTATCCAATGCTGCACTCTATTTAATCTACACATTTTAAGGTTAAAAATCACTTCTTAAGGTAAAAAAAAATGCTTCACATGCTGTGTTATCCTTCTCCTTTCCTTTCTGCTCCAAAAAAATGAAAGAAATGCTTGAGTAATAATAAGAGGAGCCCAGGGGTTATATCTGTAATAATTTCCCTCCAACTCTGTGGAACTGCTACACCCTAAACATCTGCTTTGTACATCTCCCCATGGCCAAAGCTACGTCTTCAACTAATGTCAACATCTTGAGGAAGTGCAGCCAGCGATGAGAAAAGCAGGTGTAGTGGATTTGGGGGGGCATGCTAACCAGGATTTCCCACCACAGCTGAATTTATTCACTTTATAACGGGGTGACAAGAAAATGCCCAGAGTAAATTTTGGCAAGAATATATATGTATTATAAGGAGGCAGTTTGTCTCGTCAAACCATCAATTTCCAAAACTACACAAAAAATCTCGTAAAAGCACACACAGGGTCGGTGCGACCCCGCCAGACTGCGCACACAGTAAAAAACTTGTGGGGTCCAACGGACTCTCAAGTGGAGGTTCAAGCTCTTTTTCCAGATCTTAATTCCATAATTTCTCTATGGTGAATTCAGGCATTCTATAGAGCAGGCATTTTTCAAAAGCAAAATTCTGGGGTCACAGGCGACAATCTGGAAAATGCAGACTGAGGCCCAAAATTTAATATTTAGAATCATGGATAATTGTGTAATTTGCACACTTGACCAAACATATCTCCAGAGGCTAAAGTGTCCTATAATTCAATCTGGAGAGACTCAGACAGAGAAAGGAAGACGATTAGAAAAGTTTATTAACTTGGCGCTCAGGCCCCGGCTGAGGACATCGATTATCACTAAATTTGTGATAGGCTCGGATGAGCATTCCAGATGCTGATAGGAACGTCATCCCCCGGGACCCGGCACTGGTTGTGGAGGTTGGTGAAGACAGCGATAGGGGAAGTAGAGTAAGAAAGGAAAGTGAAGGGCGGCAGAGGATGCTGCGGGGCGAGGGATAAAGAACACTGGTAGGTGGGGACCAGCTGAGGATGCAGCAGGGCATGGGATGGTAAAATGCACAGAACGCGGGGCATTGGGATGCTGGCAAATGAGGGCCGGCTTGGGAAGCAGTGGGGCGAGAGGGAAGGGGACGTTGGTGGGTGAAGGCCAGCAGGGGACTCAGCGGGGCATGGAGTAGTGGAATGCATGGAACGCAGGGCATGGGGCTGCTGGTAGATGAGGGCAAACAAGGCTGCGGGGCGAGGGAGAATGGGATACCGCCGGGGGAGCAGTGGTATGGGATGACAGGATGCTCTGGCGTGGGATATAGGGATGGCAGTAGACGAGGGCCAGCAGGGAAGCTGCAGGGTGAGAGGTGAAGGGATGCTGGTGGATGAAGGCCAGCTGGGGACGCAGAGGGGTATGGGAAGGAAGGATGAGCAGAGCAGGGATGATGGGATACTGATGGATAAGGTCCGGCAGGGATGCACCGGGGCAAGGGATTAGGGGATGCACTGGTCGTGGGTTATCGGGATACAGATGGATAAAGGACAACAGAGAGCTGTGGGGCGTGGGATAGAAGGGCACGGATAGATGAGGCCGGCTGGGGCCATAGCGGGGCTTGGGATGTGGGATGCTGATGGCTGGAGGCCTGCTGGGGACACTTCAGGGTGTAGGGTAGTGGGACACTGGGAGGAGGGACCACCTCGGAATGAAATGATAAAGCTAGAGGCTGATACGTGAGAAGAGAGATAGAAACTAGCTAGGCTTTACTGAGGTTAAAAGGACAGGATTAAAGAGGAAAAACCAAAAGGAAAGATACAGACTGTTTCTTTCGGAAACGAGATGTTGGAGCCAGAATTAGACTCACGGTGTGATGGATAAAAGATGCGGGCGATAGATGAGGTTGTTCTTGGGAGAAACCTGAATAAAGACATAGAGCAGAAGAAAGTAGCATCATGATATAGGGAAGGAGCATGTGCTTAGATGAGGTAAACCAACCACCACCAGTGAATTGCGCAGTGCTTACCTTGGCACTGAGAGAACGCTGGGCTCTGAGTACGGATGAGAGGTCTGGACGAATGTAAGACGAATATGCTGAAGATGACCAGCGCCCAAGCTGCTGGAGGGTCGAGGAGAAAATTCCCTGGATGGCTGCGGATGTAGCCGCTCCTATTCTAAATGAGTGGCCAGAGAAATAGCTGGGAGGGAGATTGTTCGTGGCGAGGGGCAGTCTGAGGTGTTTAATGAACCAAGTAGCGGTCATAGGAGAGCCTTCGGGCGTGAGGAAGAGGTATTCGGAGGAGAAGCTTAACTTGCGTCTAAGGAGAGCGAATTTAAACATAGCTATAAAGGGGCAGAAAGGGCCGCTGTTACGTGCTAAGACGATGGTACATGCGCCTTTGGATTTGGAGTGCTTAGGTTGTAGAAATCTGGGTGAAACTTGAGGTCCGAGATGGCGAAGTCTCTGGGGGGGATGAAGCGATTAGTAGGAGTAATAAATTCCCCCAAACTAAGGAGTCCATAAAAAGCTAGGAGGAATGAGCTCGAAAGGAGGGAGTTGAGATAGGGAGAGTAAGGGCTTGAGCGAATAGTAATGAGCAAGTTTTTCAAAATAGGGAGAGTGATGGGTTTGCGGTTGTCGGGGAGTGTTGGATGCTGATTAGCGAAGCCTTTCAGCAGGAACTTAGATATCAAGAGATTCTAACTTCTTAGCCGGACCGACGGTTTTCTTTTCGGAGAGAAGGACGCCGATGCGATTAAACAGATCTATGAGTTTCAGAAGGGAATGGGATGTTTGAAGGGATGGGTCGATGAGGAGGAAATTGTCAAGGAGGTGAAGCACTCCTTGACTAGAATCCAAGAAGTTAAGGATTCTTCTTAACTTCTTGACGATGTTAAGAAGAATCCAGCAAAGGGCTTCTGATAACATATTAAAGAGGCAGGGACTGCTTCTGCATCTGAATGTTAGACGCACGAAGTAATAAAATTTGGCGTCCCACTTAGCCCCTTGAAGGTGCCACTGGGAGGGATGCACGGGCAGAATCTTGAAGGCGTTGGTAATGTCGGCTTTGGCCAGCCATGCGCTCTGCCCGGCAGATTTAATAAGGGAGATGGCGTGATCCACCGTGGCGTAATTAAGAGAGAAGGGAGGCTTGGGGATGAGACTATTGATGCTGGGGTGGGGACTGGACTCAGGTGTGGATAGGTCTAAAATGAGGCATTTTTTACCAGAATATTTCCGCGTGGCAACGCCGAGGGGGTTAATGCAAAAGAGGGGAATCAAAGGGGCCAATGACGTACCCTTTGGAAACTTCTTTCGATAACAGATGGGAAACTATGGTCGGTTTGCGGAGAGATGACTGAAGATTAGGAATGATGAGGGAAGAAGCTAGAAAATGAGAAAATTGACAAAAGTGCGATTAGGGTGGCATTGGAAAAGAGTGGCTAGTTCGGGGATGAGGATGGGAGTATAGAGATAATGGGAAATGAATTCCTGGAACCTCAACGGCTTCTGTTGGGAAGTGGGCGGTGGGGACAGACTGATTTTGGATGTGCATCCCTGCAGAGACTACATAGATGGAGAAAAGCACAATTCGGAAATGAGCAAACGCCTTTGTTGAAATTATTGCAGACGGGCATGTTATTAAATACCTGCACTTTCCTCCCAGAACGGTCGGGCAGGCCGAGATTAAGGAGAGGCTGCGGGGGCGCAGAGACGGTGAGACTAGGTTTGAAAGGGAGAGAGGGACAGAAGGCGCTCTGGTGGCCGGTGGACCTGCACTGGAAGCATGAAATGGATTGCGTGAGCATAATGAGAATTTTCATGTCCAGGACAGACCAATTAAGACATTGGCCAGAGCGGGAGAGGACTGCAGAGGCTTTCGTTGCGAAAGCTTTATGATATTGATAGAACAGCGACCGGCCGTATCTCTTATGGAGATCTGCAATTAGAGCTAGATAAGCATCCAATTCAACTCTGCGGTCAGGGTAAAGAGAACAGATAACCTCTCTATAAACACTGAAAGCTGCTAGGAATTGGCCGATGGAAAGGTCCTTTGAGAGACGGGGATCCGAGGTTTTGAGAATGGCAGTAAAGTTTTCAGACGAAGCGACGCGTTGGTCAACTTCAGGGGAGGGTAAGAGAATGGAAGCCAGATTAACGTACTGTCCTTAAAGTATCTTAGTACGGAGCTTGGGAGAGATGTTTGAGCATTGAGGCATGTAAGGCGTGCCTGGTGATAGAAAAGAGGGGAATGGGGTGTGTGGGAAACAAATGAACTAGATGTTAGCGAGGAGGGGAAAGAAGGAAGGACTTACTGAGAGGGGGCACCGGATGAGGGTTGGCAAGAGTGAAATCCGTAGGAGGTAACTGATGGGCGGACTGAGAGGTGACCAGTACGGAAGTGGAGGGAGCTATGGGTGGGTGGCTGGCGTCCGGAGCGTTGAGGTGTAGAAGAGCTGAGAGCAAAGACATGGAGTGCTGTAGAGAATCCATGGAGGTGACGAGCGCTCATGCAAGGAGGTGCGTGTGGTTGGAAGGAGGAGAGGATAGAGAGCGATGACCTGAAGACATACCTGGTGCTTCTGGGTTTGGATCCGAAGCATGAGTGGATGGACCTGGAGCAGGAAGTGTAGGAGGCTCCGGTGACCGTCGAGTTGGCTGAGAGGAGGGTGGGCGGCCCTTGGCAGGAGGGGCGGATGACTTGTGGGTTCTCTTCCTGCTGACCAGAGGAGGTGGAGGAAGAGTCACCAAGCGGCAGGAGGGCGGCGAGCAAAGCTACTTGAGGAGATAGGAGGCCTGAGGTGAAACAAATGTGTTTAGCTCGGAGGATGGAGGTAGGGGATAAAGGGTTTGGATGCGAGGCCAGGCGGACGCTGCGGCAAGTCAGGGAAAAGGTAGAGGGGCCAGGGGCCCCAGGAGAGGCGACTGGAGAATCCGGTGGAAGATTTGACTCGGAAGTCGGGCATAGAGATTGCGTGCTGCTTGAGCTCTGCTGGAAAGCGGAAGACGCCATGGATGGAGGTCCTTATCTGCTGGGCTTGGATGGTGATTTGACGTGACGTGTCTTGGACCAGCGTTGATTGGTCGATGGTGATGAGTGGGATGCACCGGTTGGATAATGCAGGTGGGCTAGAAACAGTCTCCCAGTTTGAATTTGTGCCTAGGCTCCATGTTACATAGATGCTTGCATTAAAGATCAGTAAAAATTTGCATGTTTTAAAGAACAAATCTGCCTGTTTTGTGAGTCACTCAGCTCTCCCTCAGACTGACAGCTATCTGACAGAGACCTGTCTGCAGCATTACTGTTCATTAAAAACTACTTGCAGACCAAAGTGCTTGATTTATGAAGTAGGAAAACAGTTTTGATGATAAGTGTTGTTTGCACAAGATTAATGGGCTCCAAAAAGAACATTTTCTGATCTGAATTATCAACCAGTCTCTCAAAGAGAAGAAACAAGGTAGAGTTAGCGGTTTCTTTAAACTCCTCCCTGAACAGAGTTCCTGAGAATGAGACATGTGTACCTTCACTTTTTGTAAGCCTATGTCCCAAGTCCCTAATTTAGAAGTAAATAATAAAGCTATGCATAATTTATGTGACATGCTGTTCAAAGGTTTTTTAGAACCAAGTTAACTTGAACTACTAAAACTGAGAATTAAGAGAGGGTTTTCAATATAATACATTCAGTTATTTATATGTATAAGACGACATAATAATTTGGTAAGTAATATTTAACTTTTTAAGTTAAATATAAATGTGCTGTTAGAGTGGTATTAGTGTTGTTGTAAGTGTAGTTTTAGCACCCCCAACAGGAGATTTTGTAAATAGCAAGTGACGTCACAGGAAGTAAAAAAATCGGTGGATGTTTACATGGTGCTTGACGTCTGATCATTATCCACGTCCATCTGCCTCCATCCTTCGTCTTTCGTGTTATCGTCTGTATGTATACTGTTTATCTACTTATGTTTAGCTTATTCACTATATTTTACTGTAACAAAATGGTGCATGTTGTAATCGTATTTTTTGTTGTATTTATTTCAGTTTCACACTTTCTGCATTAGTAAACCTGTGGACAAAGAGAATTGTCTTCAGTGTGTTAATGGAAGAAAGGTGTTGAACCTTGCTGCCGGTCCTCTACTTCGTGGTGAAGTGGGAAAGACAGTATAATAAAAAATATTAATTTCATTATTTTTAAGGTTTAGGCACCTTGTTAAAGGTAGACAGAGCACTTTTCCACACTAAATTATTTCTTGGTATTTGTTTGTGCCACATCAATTACTTTGATGTTAGTGAGGTGCACTTTAATTTCAGCTTAATTACTTTGTTTATTCTTGTCACTTTTATTTATTGAAGCATAAAAGTAATTAAGCTTGTTAAGTTACATTTAAGATTTCTTAGAAAGTTAAAGTGCCTTTTGCATTTCACAGTCACAAATGAGAGTTTCTTAATGTGACAAATATAAAGTGCAATTTGTGTTTTATTTGGAGTGAATATAGCAATCGGACTGGCTCATCTGTAGTTGTTCTGGACCTTTATTCTTATCCAGAAATCAGATTTGGATGTTTCAATATGAAGTCTGAGCCTTGCTTGTCAGTCTGTTTGATTTTTAATTTGTATGAGACTTATTTCTGGTTCTCTGACCTTTCATAATCTACTTAAATATTCACAAAACATACCAAAGCTCTACAGCCAACTCTGGGTTTGATTGGGTTTTACTGGCAAATATTTGCCTTGACATAAAACTTAAAGACCAGTGGATATATGCGGACATTCTACAGTTTCATGGTAAAAGATTAAGGAAGCTTGGAGCCCTGGCAGCAGACACCGGCTCTATTTAATGAAAGACAAAATATCTTATTTTGATTTCTCATTAATCAACAGATGTTCTTTTAAATCATTTTATCATCTGTTTTTAAATGTAAATAGAACAAAATGGTCACATCCAGCTTTAACAGTGTAACAGTTTTGCTGAATAACAATATAAATGGCACCAATAATAATATGATTGACATACAACAGTAAAATGCTCTGGAAAATGTTTAAAGTGAACTTGTTTGTACTGCCATTACTTTTAAGTGCTACAAACCGGCTTTGTCTGAGAATACTCAGTAAAGTGGGTAATTGCGTGGTATTTTACTACCACAAGCTGTTAAAACACTGCTAAGCATGCAGAAGTTCATAAAATTAGATTGAAACTTCAAAATCTGCTAAGTGAAAATAGACCAATAGTTGTTTCCTAAGCAGATTTACACTAAAGTGTAAATCTCTGACTGATGATGGCCAATTCTGTTTATGTTCTCTCTCAGACTCTCAGTTTTCATGTTAAATATTAAAGCTCATGAAAGAACATTTAGAAAAGCACTGGACCAGTATGACTGAGAGAGCATAAATATCAAACAGCAGCATGCCCTTGATTTGCAAAGTTGAATAAAAAGGAAACGTAACACTTCTGAAATAATGCTCTTTGAACAGGTGAAAGCAAAGCTTGTTTGAAAAAACCAAACAGCAGACAAGCAAACAAAGGTTTCATGCCAACTGTGAAGTGCAGTGGTGAGGAGCTGTTTTTTTTGTTGTTTTTTTTTTTGCCACAGCCAGGACCTGAGTGTTTGCAGTCATTGAGACAACTATTGCATAAGAAGAAAAAAATAAATGAGTCAATCAGTCTAACAGTGGAAGCTTGGCTCAAACTGGGCCATCAGTTTGACTATAATAACAAATATAGGATCTAATCCACAACAACGACGTACCAAAAAAAAAAAAACAAAGGCTTTAGGATAACGGCTGTTATGTGAGCTATGCATGGACAGAGTTCTGCAAACATTAAATCCTCATGCAATATTGAAAAGAGAGGTGGGCACACATGTCATTACAATGATCTCATAAATAGTCATATAGAAGATGAATAGTCAGTTATTTCTGCTAAAATTTGGTTCACAAGCTGCTAAATTATTTGTTGTACTTTTTTAAACAGACACCTTCTTCCTTTGAGCATATCTGTGTTTAATAAATATGGTAGTGCTTAACTAGCGGAGCTAGGAAATAAATTCAGGAGCAGTGTATTGTCATAATGACATACTTTCTTGTTTTAATGGGTTTTGTATCGCTATAAAAAAAAAAATACTGCCCCAGAATTTATTTCAGATCCTGAAAGCGCCTGGATATATTGGTTTCTTGCCAACTCCATAAGTTTACGCAGAATCTGTGAAAGTGTGTGTAAACAGAACAGAGATTAGAAAAACTACTGATTATCAGATTCCCATTACATTACAAATTTAGGAAAACTGTACTAAAACTGCTGCTGTTTTCAGAAATGATAACTTTTTGTTATGATTTTGGAAGCCTTTAATAAAGACTTTGTGCCACAAACACTGAACCAAAATGTTTCTTTCTCGTGTAAACACTGGAAAGAAAGAAACCAATTTAAAAGAAGCATACATGTGTTTTCTCCTAAAATTCTGCTTTTATATTGTGGCAATACCATCATTTTTATCTATTGTAAGATGTTTGTGTTGCCAGGGAGACCTCTGAAGAAGGACAAATTCACAAATTTTACATTCAAAAGAGATCTCTGAAGCTCTGTAACTGTATGGTAGTGGCTTAAATATTATTTCTACTATTTTTTCAGCTTCCTGTGTTCTAGCTTTGACATTTATACATTCCTTTAACGGAACTGATTTTATGTTCACTTATCTAAAACACAATAAATTGCACATCTATCACTATGAGTTCTTTTGAGGGACTTTTGCTGTGAAATGCTGTGCAAGTCAATTCTCACACAGTCACTCAAAGTATTGATGTCCCTTAAGATTGTCTAAATTATGTGATAGACCAACAAAAAAGCAAATAGTAGAAAAATAAAACAGTTTTCTTCTTTTCAAAATCTGACAAATATATCTTGCAGGGTATTGACTCAGTCCCCTGTGTCGACGTTTTATAGATGCTACAGTCACACTTGCATATCTTTTGGGGTTTGTCTCTCCCAGCTCTACACATCTTGCCCCATTTCCTTTACAAGATACCTTAAGTTGCTAGTGGCGACCAGGACTTCTCACAGCTTTCTCCAGCTTCCATAGAGGTTCTGATGCCAGATTCAGTTTCTTTAGTGAACCTCGAAGGCATTAAAATAACCAGTGTGTTGTAATGGGGATAACGGACAATTAGGGTACATTTGAAGCTAGTTAGTTGCACTGAATTTTATTAGAGGTATCAGGGTAGAAAGGTTGAATATAAATGGACACCAGGATTGAAATCTATATTGTTTTCTTTTTACAATTAAGATCTACTGATGATTAATTGCATTAAATGCACTGAAGTTTGTGCTTTTAAGGTGACAAACTATGAAACACTTCAAGCAGTATGATTACTTTTGAAAGGCAGAAGAGGAAGCAGTTAAATAGAAAGTTTCTACAAGTGATCCAAACAGTTTTGACTCTGCATGCTTGAGGAAATAAACCCTTGTATATTTAATATAAAAATGTAATTCTGACAGTAAATGCTATTCCCTTTGACTACAGGAAATCATAAATTTATAATTTGAAGTCAGATGCCCACGACTGAAAGACAATAACAACTCTGCATGGTTAAATAACTTTTTCTTTGCCTTACATCTCCTCCGTATTTTAAGTTTCTGGTCAGTCTTTCATAATTTTTTTTTTCCAAACATAAGCTTTACTTACTGCAGACATGTCAGTCTAACAGTCAATTAAAATCACAGTTTGAAGTGATTAAACTGCTCAATTTTATCATTATGCAAAGGCGACTGCAGTTTGTCAGCCGCTGAACACGGCAGTGTCTGGATGGCTTGTGGTTTTGTGAGAAAGGATAATTTGATGCCAGCTGGAGTGATGTTTATGGTGAAGAGCTCTGTGAGGAGGTCAGGTCAGACATTCAGCAGGGACAGTGATGATCGCTTTGTGAGTTGCCCCCCACATCGACATCAGTGATTACGGTAAGGCCCTGGAGACACACAAACTCCCAGAGGAGCTGTGGATGATGCTGTCGCTGACAACTATCTTTTACAGGAGGTATAATAAAAAAATATCCAAAAAAGACATAACAAAAGTTATTGGTTACCAAAAATGCTTGTAGTTTTTTATTTTTTTCCACTCCCTTGAGTCACAATCTCCTATGGAGCCATTCATCCTCCTTGATCTTTGCCATCCCTATAGCTTTTCTCCTTCAGTAGATTCTGTTGTGAATGCTCAGGCTACCTGAATGTTAAGTTGTTTCTCTGCCATTAGCACATTTAGCAACAAGTTTATGACGTTCAATGACCCTCCTTCTGGTTCTGATTTTTTCGTCAGCCGTTAATAATAGCTAAGGGAGGAGGTGGAGGAGATCGATCTTTTCACAGATTATCTGTCTCATAACATACTGTCACAACATCATGGCACTTTTGACAAATATGCAAAAAATATATTCTTTACAAAAGTTATGTACTGCAGCTTTAAGACCCTAGTAAAGTCTAGTTAACTTCACTCTGACAATAGTAACAATATGAAGTTATGGACTGGAACTCAGAAGTGTCACAGTTTGATTTGCTCATCCCAAATCTTTGTTGTGTCATCTGGAAACATTTACTGCCCCTGGCTTGTTTATGTTTTTCATTTTTACTGAGTCTCACCATATTTATACCTCAGGAAAGAGGAAGCAGTTAAATAGAAAGTTTCCATTCAGAGGTGGCAGAATCAAATGCTTTACATACCTTCATTCTGTAGAAATTATTTAGAGTGTGAATGAATGTGGCACCAGGGAATTTGTTAAAAACAATAATTTCTTCAGGTGGAATCCCACCCTCTGACTACTAAATACACACTCTGCTTACTAAGTATGTACTCACTTGGGTTTTTCAGAAATTTCCAATGTGAGTTTGTGATACTGCAACAATGTATGAACTTTTTATATATTATCAGGGATGGTAGCAGATGCAGAGGACACTGCATAACATAAAGCTCCTGTAATTTAGTGTAAAAAAGAAATTCAGATCCAAGTTTAGTCTTACTTTAACATATAGCTTATTGAGAGTATGTTATGTCAATAGATAAGTATTCTATTCTTTCTTTCTGATAAGCCTCCAGGAGATATATCAAAGTTCCTTTAATGTTCATCAGCTGCTCCACTGCAATGTCTGTGAGCTGTTTGCTGCCCAGGAGGAGGTAAATATAGTAAATTTCTAATACTGACAAAAAGTGTTGATCCAAAAACCCAAACTTTACCGGTACATAATATTCTGTTTAAAAATAATTTTGACTTCTTTATGATTATTAGCCACCATCATATGTTGAAAATGTAAGATTGTAAAAAAAAAAAAAAAAACTTTTTATTGCCTTTCCAAACACTACTTCCTGCACTGCATGTTTCAGTTTGAGAGCAGCTTTGTTTTAATCTCTTCTGCAAAAATAATTCCCCTAAAATAAGCTCTCCACTCATGTTTGGAGCCCCAAAGACACACATTTCATCTCTCACACATGACAAACATCAAAAGTGTGGTTGTTCTGTTTTTGTAAACACTGCAGAGCCTGTCTAAATCATGTGTTGTAGTAATAGGTTGTCGCTGAGGCACAGCGATGTCTGAGCGGACAGGTTCCTTCTCTGCATTGTCATCCTCGAAGGCATCATGTGAAGCATTGTGTGGAAAATTGCCTGCACTGCGGCTGAGCAGAGAGTCTATTGTCATCCCACATGCTTCTACAGAAGATGGAAAATGAGTTCCAGTCTTGTTGAGCAAAATATAAAAAGACTAACACAGCTGTGTGTATGAATCTTGGATGCAGCCAAAGACTGTTCAACTTCTTCACAGACAAACTGAGGCTTTATGTTCTGAAGTTTTTTCTGCTTCTAAAAGCTTTTCACCTTTATTTTGCTTCAGCATACTAGGTTTATTTAGAATACCAGAAATGCTATACCCACTATTGCTATTCTGTCAATTTTCATTTCTCCTAATGACTTAGAATTAGCTTGACTGAGGTTTCTAAAACTCATCCGTCACTTTTGGTTTCACTCTAAACAGAAGCAATTATGTAAATCTGCAGAATAACACCCATAAAGGCTCTGTTGTGTTCTTGCTTGACTGGTTAGAGAAACCAAGTTTTCTTCATGCATGCAAGAGGATTAATCACTTATTTCACTTTCAATGTAGCCAAAGGAGTCGGCACTGAAAAATGCAAATGTTGACAACTTGGTATTCTGGTGGTAATTTCAAACCAAGTTTATTTGTATATGTAGCAGGATGAAACCTGCCCCAGGATTGATGACACCTGGCACCTAATTACCTCAGTGGATGTTCTGAGTATAAAGGCAGAGTCTCTCACCTGCTTTCTTCATGCCTGCATTTGGTCGCATTTCAGTGAGACGGTCGCTTGGTTACCTTGCAGTGGTCAAAACTCAAAACTCTGAAATCAAAGATGGCTGAAGTCTCCTGTTTGATACTAGGGTGTGGTTGTAATTTGCCCTCCCCAGTTCAGCTTGGCAATGTAAAACGGAACATACTGGCAAGCGGATCCTCCTGCTGTTGGGCCGGAAGGGGCTCTCTGGTCAGGGTGGAGTCAGCCAGCTCTGACATAAAGCTGCTGCAGCTCGCTGGAGACCCTGCCGCTTTGTCTTTGCATCCTATTGTTCTGTGTGGCCTCTGGCTTTGCTGCGTGTAACGGCTGTTTTTTTTTTTTTAGATTACTTAATTAAAACATTGATTTTAATGACTGGATACATCAGAGGTTAGGGGTAACCTCATTTTAGCACCCCATGTCTAAATTGTGGTGTCTTTCTTTTTGTATTTGCTTTGTTTAACCCCACCCCTTTGTCTCCAGGCTGAGAGCTGAAGGCGGTGAGGGGGGGAGGGGCATCCAGAGGAACTGGATCTGTGTGTGTGACCGGCGTTGGGATTTCTTCACGATCGAGTGTCTGTTCACAAGTGCTTGGAGTGATTTATTAATTTGTTTTAGTGTAACATGGGGGAAGAACCCGGATTGTGACAAAGGATGTGGCCTTAAAGCCAACTGGTAGACTTCTCAAATACCATCAAGTAGCCTAGGGTTCCCAATTAAAAGTACCCAGGTAGGTCTGGCTTAAAATGATGAAAAAGAAATGGTAGCTATACAAAATATATTTTATTTATACATTCTTAGACATTAAAAATAGACTTTATTATTCTAGTTTAAAACCCAATAGAGCACAGCAACCTAGGACACTAGAAGCAATTTGAGACTTAAAAACTGCACACCAAATTAGTAACCACACAAATTAAGAACACAAAATAATGTTAAACAAAATACAAGTCTCACCTTGTGTCAGCTGCACCCAATCAGCTAATTCATAAAACAAACAAAATATGAACTAACAGTTTGGTTCTGTGGAGCCTGTGCTACAACTCCAGCTCTTTAGCTCAACCTATTAATTTAACCCAAAGCACCAAAAAAATGCACCCAGGTTAGAGCACAATACGCAACATCAGCAATCTGCAATACCAAAAATAAAGGTAAGGTGTCTGCTGACAATAAAACCACTCAAGGCAAGGTGAAAAACTGTTACCTTAATCAGCCACACAACAGCGTACCCTCAGATGCTGTAGCAAAGAACCACTGAAATGCATCCTAAAAGGCAATTAGAAAGCATGTCGGAAGATCGTAGCAACAATATAAACATCGACCTAACATTGCACAGAACCAACCACAGATAACAAAAATTCATGTATTCTACCATCAGCACAAATGTGCAGGATCCAAATCTTGGCACAACAGATCCAACTGCACACCACAATGGATCCGACTCTGTAAACTTGGCGGGCACACCTGGTGCCTATATACGCACTAATGAGCCCGCTAATGCTGCAAACGGAAGTGAAGGTGGGCAAAAGGGGCATGATGCATTCAAGGGCCAGAAACGGGTGGGAATTTACAGCCACTTTATATAAACACCGTTATAGACCACTCGGTTACATGAGGAACCAGTTCCCACATTTGGACTGCCCTCCCCCTGCTGGTAGGCCCCAGAACTGTGCACTTCCCTTCCTATTGTGGTTCTTTGAATTTTACTGGTTTTTAAAACATGGAATAATAAAATGAACTATTTTGTGGTGGAATTAAATTTTGTTCTCATTGGTTACGAACCTTGAGTGCCTGACTGACCGATTTCCTTGGGCGCAATTCCCAAGGTGGCGTTGTTGACGACAGCTGGTTACCCTGCTTTGAAGGGCAGAGTAGAAGCTTCATACACTAGTGTTGCCACATATATCACCAATCATACAGTGTAGCTATTTAGCCCTTAAAAAATAACGTGGAAAATTTACTATCTTAGCTCAAGTAGCTAAGAAAGTACCACACTTTTCTGCAAAATTCTCCAATTGCACAATTCTTGTTAAGTAGTATAAGATAAGAAGTATTTCAAAAGAGCAGAATAAATCTTTTGTTTTATGAACAACAATATTTTTTGTTAATTGGCACAATTTCTGGTAACCAAGTGCCACGAAGTAAACATCTGATTTTTACTTTTCCAAAATTACCAACTGTAAATTTGTTGTGTCTAAGCAGATAAGCAGTATTTCAAAAGAGCATATGTATTATAAACAATATTACTTATTAATTTGGTGTTAAGAGACTATTGTTTTTTCTGGTAACAAACTGCCACAGATTTTTACTCTTGATCAGATTTTTTATGTTGGTGTTGAATATTTGTTTTATATTTACTACCAATGATAAAAAACAAACACATTTTCACTTTTCTTCAAAATTTACCAACTGCATGGTTCTTTTTTAAGTAATATAAGATAAGTACAATTTCATAAGAGCAGAATAAATCTTATGTCTTTTGAACAATAACAATATTTGTCATTAATCTGCTGCTAAGAGATGAACATGTTTTCTGGTAACGAAGTGCCACAAAGTAAACGTCTGAGTTTTCATCCATCCATCCATCCATTTTACACCCTTATCCCAGCGTGGTCAACAGGCGAGAGCCTGGTAACATCTGATTTGTACTTTTGCAAAATTACCAACTGTAAATTTCTTCTGTCTAAGCAGTATTTCAAAAGACCTTATGTTTTATAAACAATAGTATTGTTATTAATTTAGTGTTATGAGATGAGCGTTTTTATTTTTTTTATTTTTGCTAGTAACGTACTGCCACTAAGTATAAATTAGATTTTTACTTTTGTATTGAATGTCTGTTTTATAATATATTTATAACAAAAAAAACTTTTCCCTTTCCTGCAAAATTCACCAACTGCACAATTCTTCTAAAGTAGTATATAGTGCAAGATAAGTAGCATTTTAAAAGGGGCAGAAGAAATCTTTAGTTTGAACAATAACAATATTTGTTGTTAATCTGTTGCTAAGAGATGAGTGCATTTTCTGGTAACAAAGTTTAACAAAGTAAACATCTGATTTTTACTTTTGCAAAATTTAGCCACTGTAAATTTCTTATGTCTAAGCAGATAAGCAATATTTCAAAAGGATTTATGTTTTAGAAACAAAAATATTAGTTATTAATTTGGTGTTAAGAGACGAGCTATTTTTTTTCTGGTAATGAACTACCATGAAGTAGAAATCAGATTTATAGTTTTACAATATTTTTACCACCAATGACAAATAAAATAAAACATTTTAACTTTTTCTGGCAAATTAACCAAATGCACAATTCTTAAGTAGTATTTCAAAAGAGCAGGAGAAATCTTATGTTTTTGGAACAATAACAATATTTGTTGTTAATCTGTTGCTAAGAGACGAGCGCGTTGTCTGGTAATGAAGTGCCACGAAGTAAACATCTGATTTTTAAAAATCAGAAGGCAGTGCATTAATATTAGCACAAACATTAGCAGTGCACTAGTGAGTAAACTCTGGAAATTTTCTCTGAAGAGGAAATGTGGGTTCTCTGTTTAGTAAGTGTGATACATTTGTTTTTCCTGCACAATGTTCTGAGACAGTTTTATGAAAATGAGTTTTTGTCATGTCACTAGAATGTCATGTTTACTATCTTGTATTTGATGAGTCTTTGACAATCAAGTTGACTTGCTGTTTTAGCAGCTAAAGGAGAATTTTAGCTGCTAAAATGAGAAGTGAGTCATGACTTATTTTGTGTTACACAGTGGAACATGCAGTATGTCTCTGCAAGAACAGGAAACACAATCGGTGCCACGAAGAGTTGCTTTGCTCTGAAATGAGTTTCTTCTTTCTTTAAATGCCGCGTTGACGGCAGTCAGGATGATATTATATTACACACAAGAAAAAAACGGCTGCAAATGGAGACAAATGTGCACCTTTAACTATCTATGTTGGCTTATTGATTTGAATGCACCCCAGGGTCTTGCACTTTTTTTTCTATTCATTTAGAGCCAGTGGAAAACAGCTGAGGCTCCTCCTATATTATTCACTGGCCAGATAGTTTCCTGGTTTCCAGATGGCATCATTTTAATCTCACAAGTTTTTATTATGTGATCTGAAAGTCGGGAAAAAAAGATAAGAATTGAGACAATGTGTTTTTAAGTTACCTCTTAAGACACAATGATTCTCCAAGAATGGAATATCCTCTCCCAGCAGGAAATTCTGATAGCCTGTCTGACACAGCCGACCTCATCACCACCATAATGTAATGTATGTTGGATCAACTCCCAGAGTCTGGAGGTGAATGGTATGCATTTTGTGGACTACGTCTGCATCGCTCTGTGCCAGACGGCCATGTTATACCTGCTTCTTAATTCAGTCCGAAACTCTCCCTTTGCTGATTCTGTGGGAAAAAATGCTGAATGATAAAAGTATGCTCATGAGAGAGGGTAATTCACTTCCTTCTGCATTTACATTATTATGATCCAATCCCAGTGGAGTTGAGAATGAGGCAATTGGAGAAAAAAATAAGAGTTGAGCTCAGTAATTCACATCCACTCTTCATGGGCATGAATGCCAGATAAATCAGGTGGGCCGAAGTTTGAAGTTGCTGTGGATTTTCAAAAGACCAAAGTTATACATCCAGGCAGATGTCAATAACTTTTACTCTCTCTGAAACGGTGTGTAATATTCACATTGCGAATCTTATTTAGCATTCCTGCCCCACAACAGTACAAACAAACAAACATTATGGTCACTGTAACATCAGCCCAAGGATAATTTTGATGTGGTTATCTATTTTTCTGACTTGTTAAGGAATTCAAGCAAAACAATTGTGGCTGCTTTGAAAATATTTGAACAAGGCATTTTTGCTTTACACATTGATTCAGATTTTATTATTCTGCCATCATCCACTTTAATTAAGAAGGGTGAATATTGATAGAGTTTATGGATCCAATTATGTTGTAATGCTATTTTTTTTACCAGTTTAATATGTAGCCTGGGTTGTGTTTAGCTTTTTCTTCAGTATTTGTGCTTTTGTTCTTCCTTAATTTTGTAATTTGCAGACAAGAGATATATCATAGAGAGGTGGCATTAAACCAATAGGTTGAAATTCCTTTGTGTTTTAAATTGCTGTTTTCAAACAGTTTTTATCATCCTTCAGCATTCTAATTCCTTTTAATAATTCACTATTGGCAGAATTGACCAAACCAATGAGTAATGACTGCAAGGTCTTCAAGTACCCACCCTTGCCAACAAATAGAATTAATCCCAACCTTTGCCCTCGAGACCTCCTCTCACATAAATGCAACGTACACTGAAGAGCCCTTCTCCTGCACTGCCGCTCGCAGACTGGCAGAGCTGCGCAAGGTTGGGTCAGCCAAGGTTGGCCTCCCCTCATCCCTGTGGGACATCCTGTGCTCCTAAAAGTGTAAATGTAGGTCCCATGTAGCAAATATGATCCAGTGCAATTTGTTGAACCACGGCAGGTTTGGAATAAACAGGCAGGCAAGCAACCATAGGAAGTGTCTTGTTTTTATTTCCTTAATTAAGGTGTCAGAGGAAAGCAATCAGGATGGCGGAAGGTTAGATGGGGCTCTGTTAATATGATCAAGGTTGAATCTTTTCAGAGGAAATAGAAATGGAAGTAACTACCTCAAAAATGTATTTTCTGTGTGGTTGTGTGTCATGTTTGGTTTTCAAACCTCAAGCGCATTTTCCTGCAGTTCTGTGCAAAAGTCCTCAGTTACCCTTCGTTTCTTCTTTTGTTTCCAAGTAGTCTGGATTTTTTGAAGTACTCTTTTAAAAAGGTTTTGATCAACAATTCTCAAGGCTTTATGAAGGATTTTTAAATTTCTTGAGAGAATCCAATGAAGAAGTAAAATGTAAAGAAATATGTTGGTTTTGTTTTGCTCTGCAAAGTACATAATCAGCAATCAAATGCTTTTTAAAATTTTGACAAACTTCAATGTTTTTTTTAATAAGATTTCTTTTTCCAAAGAATGTCATTTTTATCAGACTCAACTACTAAGGCATTCATACTTACATTCATAAGAAACTTCTTAATAATAGTCAAGATTACTTTAAACCAAAACCTGCAACTGAATTTAATTTTAGGCTGATTTTGCTTCACTTAAAACAATAAAATATGTTTTATTATGTTACTGATAAGTTGGTTTATAAATACCGATGAATGAAAATCAACTAGTTCAACTAGCCAATTAAATTATGACCTCGTCTTTTGTGTTTTTTTTTCTGAAAGCTTATCACATGTCAAAGTTCTTCTTATCTGATCTTTGACTATGATTAATCAGAACTTCCAATATTTATTATTGACAGTGTCCAACCTTAAAACCCAACCTTGCGTTCAGTGGAATAACATGTTTCAGAAAAGTAGTAATGTAGAAATAATTCAGCATTGATATAAAACCCCAATTATTCAAACAAAACCTCAATATATTGTACGAAGAATAAAAACACCGAAAGCAATATCACTTACATCAAAATATTGGTGTATAAGGAAGCCTATTCAAACTTCCAGGTGGTAGGCAGAAGCAGGGCTCCACACCAAAGCAGGAGCTTCCAACAGAGACGCGTTTATGGATTTAAATTCCCTAGATGTGGTTGTTTGACATGCCGGTGGTCTGCGTTTCCCTGACTGACATGGTTCAGTGTGATATTCCTCACACAGCTCATCCCACACATCAGTGCTTATCCCTCTCTGCTGATGCCAGTCTCCCCATACAAATCAGAAGATGGATGTTGTGCCAGTGAGAGGCGGACACAGCTGGAAAAAAAGGAAGAGAAATGTTGTTCCTGGGAGCACGTTTTGTTGATTTGAGACAGAAATATTCTGAGAACTGGTGGGAAGCCTGAATGGCCCCTGTGTTAAATCACGTCACCGTGTCCTTGGATACATGCGGACAAATTGAAAACCAGTAATGTCTGAATGTAGATTTAAAATTCAGATATCGGGCAGAGATGCGCAAGTATTTTTTTAACTTGAAAACTAAGTCAATATAATTTAAAGAAAGTTTTTTTGCCCTTTTTATGCCTCATCTCTGCACCTCTATATTTTTTGCTCTTCGTGAAGATTATGCAGTGAAAAGGACTTTGCTTTATTGGGGATGATAAAGTTTAGGATTAATACTGGCTGACATTGCAAGAGCTTATCTTCCTCTTGCCTCCCAGGAACCATATTTCTCAGTTTTGTGCGGTCACAAAAAGCCAAAGCTGAGAGACACTGTCAGCAGATGTCTATATTTAAAACACTGAGTAAGCTTTCATCTTCATTTTTACCCTTGAATAAAATCACTAAGACTATGTACAACAATATTATAATGATATATTAACAGACTTGAACTATCTACAAATACATTTAGTCCATTTCAGGAAAACATGACTTTATTAAAATAGAACAATAATAACTACAAACATGACTAAGACTAGAAAAATTTGAAGTCCTTCAGCTTTAGAATTTTACATATCGACAGAGGAAAATGTTTTCATATTTGCCAAATTCTTAAATTATTTAAATCTAATTTCAAGTGTATGAAGACAACAAATTCTACAAAAAAATGTGTTGAATTTTTTTTGACTTTGGACCATTATAACACTTCATCCTTTTATTTTTCACTCATTCTGTATATTTTATTTCTGTTTGGTTCACTGTCCGACTCGACTCATTTTCTCCAAGTATTAGTTGTCAGACAGTTACATACTGTATATGCCAGAAGAGAAATGTTATATAATTCAATATGCAAATTTTATTTGCATTTTATTTTGTGGAATCCAATCAATGTGAAATTCACATTTTTTGTTGTTTTTTTAGGAAAAACTTATGTAGATTAATCTATTAAAGATGAATATACACTTTGATCTTATGGACAGTTTGGGTCAAAGTTAGCAAGTCTGAATGATTTAGATTTAAATAATCACTAAAGCACAAAAACCCAAAATTACTTTTGGAAAGTGCAACAATATCAGCAAATAAAAGCACATTGCCTTGTCCTGTATATGTATGTCTTATTCCTTAATGGTCCACAGTGCAGTGCAGCTTTTATTTCTGTCTCCTCACAGAGTTTGTTTCAACAGGACAACCTGGGTTGCCTATAAATAACAAGTTAAAAATAAGCAGAGAGCAGAGTCTTTGTTTGTTCAAGATGGCCCATGTGTTCAGGAGACAGCACTAGTCATATTGGGAGCATTTTGAAATGCCACGTTGTTTTGATATGTATCCAGAAAATGAAAAAAAAATCCCTGCAAGACAGCCATGATAGGTCCAGCTACAATTACAGTATTTTCCTTTTTCAAGCACATTACTGGCATTTTAGAGCGGATCCTGCCTGATTCTGGCAGGTTGAGGAAGGGAAACTGAAACAAATCAGGATGCTCTGAAAGCTTCATTTATCATCTGCTAACAGAGATTCATCTTAATACTGCCGTTTAGCTGCACCACGTTCTGCTTGAATTCATGAAGTGATGTGCTCATCCACATCAGTCGTGTCATGCAGCATCATCTGCTCTGCTGCTATTTTCAGAAAGAAATCCAAATGTCTGCACACCATCGAATGGTTATGGCTTGTGCGCAGAGTCACATTTATATCAGAAGACATTAGTTGTCATGGTAATGATGTGTGTGACACGTCATTTCCAGACTGACGAAGCCAGACTTGAGAACCATAGAAACCCAAGGTGAGGCTGATATCCGTGGTTACACAAGTCCATGGGTTTTTAACAAAGATTATTTGAAAGATGTCAAACATAACACCAAGAGATGTCCTTCAGATGTACAGAAACATCCAAAAAGGAAAGAAAATATTAATACCAGACTTTGCAAATATGTAAGGTCTGCAAAAGAAAGAAAAATGAGGTGAAATCTTTATTAAAAATTGGGGTCTAAGGCTTAATGTAGCAGCAAAAGTTCAGTTGTTAGCTATTTATCACTAGTTAAGACATACTGTACATACATAAATGACAACACGGTAGATATTTTTAAGTGGCATTTTGCTTCACTAGAAAAAAGATTTCAGTCCCGGATTTTTTTTAAGAAAAGGCTAATTCAGATTTTTTTTGAGCAACTAGATAGTCATGTTCTACACACAGAACATGTCAGAGTTCTTGACATAAACAATGATGTTTGAATCCACTGAGTCTATGAGTATCCTCAAGTGATCAAATACTCAACTAAATAGAGAACAAGTTAAACTCTGCTGCCAAGTTGATCACTCCAAATATTCAACATGTTGGGGTGAGTAACTCTTCATCAGTGCAAACAGAGCTCCTCTATAGTGTTGCACAAAATAACTTATGGTAGTTACTTAGTTATTGAACTGTTTGCACAGTATTCAGCCAAATTTTGTAGCAGTAATACCTTTAGTAACATCTACGTGGTATATATCTTCCGTATGTCCTGTACATCCCAATTATGAAACAAAATTGTGTTAGATGGAAAAATAAATAAAATAACCCTGTTGAATAAGTGTGCACACCTTTTAACTAATACTTTCCTGACTCATCATTTGGTTGCATTTTCCTATGAAAGGAGTTTATCAGCCTTGCACTTTTTGACTGTATTATTTTACTTTTCTTTTTCAGTTGACTCCACAGTTTTTCTCTCACATTAGCTCTGGACGTCAAGTAGGCCATTTCAAAACTTTAGCTCTCCTCTCTGGGAGTTATTCGTATATGGACACAAACAACAATGTTTTTTTCTTCAACTAACGACAGTTCCCTTCGAGAAATAAACCCAGAGGATGACCACTACTACCACACTATTTTATTTGGGCTGTTATATTCTTTTGGTGAGAAATACCACGTGAAACTCACAATTTAGAATGGTGGCTATAAAGAAAACGTTGGCACCTCTGGAGCATAACACACAAGAACTTGAGATTTTAGCAGTGTCTGAATGTTTTATTTGAAATAAAATCCTTCTTTCTTGTAGCTAAACTCCACTTGCTCAGACATAAGGAAAATAAAAGAGGTTGTTGTCAACTGTCGAACACATCTAGTTGGAAAGGCAATTCAACTCCATCAGTGTTCCTGCCTGCCTCCTGGCTGCCTTCCTTACCAGTTTCCTGACTGATACATTGTGCAATTAAATCCTAGGGATCCTGTTCAACCGCTTTGCAAACTATGGCTTCACATAAAAGATCCACATAAGAAAACGTTAATAAAACCTTATCGTGACACATTAGCCTTATTTCTTGATCATTAAATTTTTCAAACAACTCACATGTTTTAAATAAACATAATTAGCCAATAAAGTAGAAGTTTAGCATAAAGACTCTGATCTCCCATGACCATGCTATTAAACATGCTATCTAGTGATGAACACATTTTTATTCCCGGTTTGTTCCATGTTTTCTGCATGTCTGGAAGTGAGGTCTCTAACCTTACAGTCCAAAAGGGTTGATGGGGTGGGAAAAGGGCTGAAAAGTAGCAACCAGAGGCAGACAGCAGCAAGCAGGCAGGAACAGCTAGTTATTCTGCACCGTGTGAAGCAGTAGCACAGTCAAAGTTGACTGACTGTTCAAGCTTAGTCTTCACCTCCTTGTTGGCTGGTATGTTCTCAAAATGCAAAATGCTGACACTGCATCAAAAGGTGCTTCAGCAAAGTATGAGGTGAGAGTTATTCACATATATGCAACCGGATTAATGCAGCTTTTTTGAATTTTCCTGGAATAGCTTTGCTAGGTTGTTCCACTTGAAATAGGCAAGAAGTTTTGAAATTATTTATCAAGGTCTCATATGTTTTGAATTGAGAAAGCCTTATATTTTTTCAGAGGTTTGAACACTTTCTAAAGTGTACATGATGCTTTTCCAAGGCCCATGTGACTGAATTGTTTTTTACCTTTCTGAAAACTTAGTTTTAACCTTACTTAGTTAGAAATCACATCATCTATGCTTAAAAAACCAAAGCTGTAATACAGTCTAAGCTAGCCAGATGTAGGAATATATATATTGGCATCCTTTTTAATATAGCTTTGGGTAAATGTTAGCCTGGTCAACAACAAAAAAACAAACAAACAAACAAAAAAAAAAACAGTGCCTACGCAGATGTGAGACAGTAAAATCAAGGCTATGTTCATTTTTTAAATGAAATATATTTATGTCATAATTATTGAACTCAGTTTGTTTCTTTTTGGTGGTCTTTTATAGAAAACAGAGTGCAATCTTCCAATATCATTTTGTTGCTGAGGCCTACATAAAGGTCTGCACAGTGGCACAGTTGATAATATTGGGGATCTGGTGCATGTTCTTCTCATGTATGCATGTGCTCTTTCTGGGAATGGCTTCCTCACACTGTAGAAAATCATGACTGTTACATCTATTAGTTTCTTGAAATTGTCCTTCAGGTCAGCGTGTGTGTCAGCATGATTGTTTTCCTGCGTCCCCTGGCGACCGGTCTAATGTGTAGCCTACCTCCCACCCAATGACTGCTGGGGATAGGTGCCAATTTCTCAGTGAGGCTACACATATAAACCGGTATACACAATAGATGGATGGATGAAGCCTAAAATAGCTATGCAACCATTTGAGTTTAGACAAATATTTTGTAGATTTGGCCAATTCTTTTTGCAAACCCTTTGTTAGTAGAAACCACTTTCTAAAAAACAAAACAAAAAAAATTATTTCAAGACCAAGCAATTCTGATTGCTGCTGCTGTTGTCTGACAAGAAAATTTAGGAATGATTACTACAATGGTGTATTGATGCACTATTATGTTCCTTAATGTCACATTTTAATGTTATACACATTTTCTTATGTTGAATTAACTGAATATGTTCAGATCTTAACTTGAGGCAACAGACTTGTGAATTATAACCATGACAAAACAAGCTTTATTCCTACGATAATCAATGAATAAATTATGCCAAGATAATGTCACCAACATTATCTAGTTGTGACGAATGCCCAGAGCTTCTATCAATGCACCATAATGCTTTAAAAAAATAAGTTTTGGAAATGAGCTCTGAATCAAATAAATAGATTGACAGTGATATACTACCTGTTTGTCAAACAGAGGTTTTACTTTCATCCATTTTATTGAGATCTTTGGATTAACGTTTATCTCTCAAATCTCCCTTTTGCCTTTGTCATAAATAAATAACTCTCTCCTAACTGCAGATTAAAGGGAATTTATTTACAAGGTGATTAGTTGTTGCTTTAGTGAACAAGGAACCTTCATCAGCTGTGCTGACAAAACTCTTCAATACAAAGGATAAAAACACAGACATCTCTCCATGTAAGCAGAAATGGCAGGCTGTTTGGTTACAATCTAAGATTGAGTTTCCTCTGTACTACCACTGAACCCAAAATAATTGGTTTAGTTAAGTTATAGGTAGATTAACAAGCATTGTTTTAGACACATTGCCATATTTTTTAGCACATGAACTGCAGCAAACAAATGATTTGTTTGGTGTTTAGTCATTTCCTCTTGCGAGATACTGTATCTGCCTAAGTTCTTCTGTAACTAAAAACATCTACATTGCAGATGAAATAAACGTCTCTTCGACTTTTATTTTTGCGCATTTATCACAAATTAAACCTCCCCTGTGAATTAGGGTTTTAAACAAGTAAAGCAACAACATTAACATCCACCCAGCAGCAACAAGCTCCACTGGTGGGAGCAGAAATGTTTTCATCTGTATGTAATTGCTGTTAATGTCTGCTTTGTGGTGCTGCTACGATTCGTCAGGCTTGTGTGCTTCTGTGGCTCCGCAACATTTCCCCTTGACACTGTTTTGGAAGTGAACACTGTCAGTGTCGCCTGGAGGGGAGGTCTGATGTTCCAACGGCTCCAAATGCTCAGTAAGCTGTCCAGACCCAGCAATAATTTGTGTTGGACAGTTTGGTCTGCAAAGCAAAAAAGGTTTGAGTATATAAAGATGTTTTTCTTGGGGAGGACATTTCACTGCAATTCATTGCATTCAATATTTGCATAATTAATAAAAATCTCCTTAAATTTAGCTTAACCAAGGGAAAAGCTAAATTTGCTTTAAAATGAAAATATATATTTTTTTAAAAACCCTACAAAATGTCACCAGATATGACAGAAAACAACTATATTTTGTCTGTTTAATGCCTTTAAGAACTATGGATTACAAATTTTACAAAAGTGGAAAATTTGAAATCCAAAGTGGTTTGCAGCACTGATCTGTCGTGTTCTGTGTTTTCTGTGTGTTAATTTCAAGTTTTCTGTGTCCTTGAGTCTCTTCGATGTCCTGTCCTCCCTGTCCTTCCCTTGATTGTTCCCAGGTGTGTCTCGTTCTGTGATTACCCTCCAGTGTATTTAACTCCACCTGTGTTCCTTGTTCCTTGTCGGGTCCTCGTCTCGTTTGGCGCCTTGTCTAATGTGTTCCGAGTCCTTCGTGTTAACCATTTGTTTTAACGGTTGCTACCGGCGTCGAGCCCTGGTTTCTGCTCGGCCGTGCTGCCCGTTGTATTGGTCCATGTTGGACTGAGTTGTTCTGGACATTATTCATTAAAATCATTCATTTATCGCATTCCTGGGTCTACAGCGTCTGCCTCACCACCTCTCACCACCTGCACTTCCTGACATGATCATCCAGATCTGTCTTTAAGAGCCACCTTCCTTCAACTTTAATTTGGATTCCTACCTTGACATACCTTAATAAAATAGCTGAAATGCTTCCTCAGCAAGCTATGCAGTTTTGCAGAGGCTTGCTAATGATTCATTAGTTTATATTAGGTATGTTGAAACAGTCTTGAATAGTAGCTGCAGGACAGTGGCTTTAGAGCACTAGAGGTGAAGCCCTCTGCTCTTTAAAACAGAGCTGCAGACTGCAATTTTTTTCTGACATCCTTGAATTTAAGACGGTTGTCAAATTTAACTACCGCTTTTAGGGAGTACAAATAATCTCATGGCTGGGTGATGTATGAGGCTGCTTTTAAGGCACAGTAGAGGCCATCATGTGTCATGCCGTGCTCTAGAGAGAGCATAAAATATGAATGAAATCACATGATAATTTTACCTAATTATTATGTGAAAATGTATACTGGGTATCAATATTACGTTATTTTTAAGTGTCAAAGTAAGTATTATTGTAAAAGTAGAGCAGTAGAATTACTCTTTCCTTGAAACATAATTGCTATTATTAACAATTAGCCAGCATTCACATGGAAGGTGGTGGAGGCCCACTATGGCGTGTAGCTAGACGGCTAAACTGCCTGAAAATGAATCTATTCTGAGATCTATTGTTTTATTTTCTGATTTCGTTCACATTTAAGAACCTCTATAGCTCTGGATAAGTTGAAAAGGTTTAAACTCAAATCAGACTGTGTTTCTAAACCCTACTAATGTCAAAGAAAATTACAAATCATTTGTATTCTGTCTGAACCACCAGCCAAACAGATTCAGCCTGATATGAAGATCCCAGAAACCCTCAGAACTTTTTTTTCTTTCTTTTTTTTTAACTGAGCACGTCTGGTTTTTACTCTTCTTTTTGCAGATTTGACATTTTCTGGTCAATTTGGAGGAGGACTAAATGCTGACTGACAGTCTGTGATTTTCAGAGATTAAAAATGGAGGCAGAAATAAAAAGGGAAGTCATGCATCACTTTGAAACGCCAAAGGCATTTCTTTCCCGGTGTCAGTGAAACCTACTGCACCAGTCGGAGCTCTGCAGCAAGTTAAGCCGTTCATGGAGAAGCAGATAATGGAGTCGACCCACCGGGAGCCCCAAAGAAAAGCCGGGAAATGTGTCACTTAATGTGTCTAAAAATGTTCAGGATTTTTGGTGACCAAAAGAACATATGTATGCATGTTAACAAGGCTGATGCTTTGTGGCAGAGGTTTTGCAGGCTTTAATAAAATATTTATTGAGATTTGTTGGGGTCACCTTGAGATTGCTGCTTTTTGTCTCCCTGCTTCCTTGCGAGACCATATTAACATCCTCTTTTTCATCAGACAGGTTCATGAACTGCTGCAATTCTCCCCCGGAATCCTTAAATAACTAAGACAATGCAGGGATTTAACATTAAAGACACAGAGAAAGAGCGAGAGAAAAGTAGTTTGGGTCTCTGCAGTTTGAGAGCTTACTTTATGTTAAATATTAGGGTTATTGAGGGTCAAATGCTGCACACCAAAGATGTTTTTATTTTTTCTTTTCAACACACTGCAGTTAGATCCTAACATAATCTATAGACGTGGAAAGGCTTTCCCAGCTAAATAAGATAAAGAAGTGGCTAAATAAGATAAAGAACCAATGTTTCTTATAGAGTTTTTCTTCACAGCTCACGCTACCCAGTGGTTTTGACCATTAGTTGTTGGATATGGGAATCCGTCCATTCATTGCCTTCCACTTACATACTTTGTGGACGAAAGAGATCCATGAGTTAAACCTAGAAATCCTTCCATCCACCAGCAGCTTATTCTAGGGAATCCCAAGGCAAAACTGCTAGGTACCATGGATCTAAAAGTACTGGAAGCACATACCAATGCATAGGCTGGTTTAGGTTATCCTGAGCTATCTCTACAATGCTGATCACTTTTCTTGACTCCAGTTATGCATTAACTGCAGCTATTGTAACTAAACCCTAAATCAACTTTTTTAAACTGTCTAAATAGGTGATTTATTCAGTCGAACAGTGTTTAGGCAGATGGATTCTTCTATTTGTTTAAAATGGTATGGCTTTACATCTCGTGCTAAAGCTTTTCATCACTCAGGCCCGTGTTCATTCAGACAAACTCATCTCCCTCAGACACACAGCAACATGATAATAATTATGATCAACATAATAACAAAAACTGGCAAAAGGACATATTAAGCCAGAGGCAAAAAATATATATATTTTTATATGCTGTTCAACGGTTTTATTTTACAGCAACAAAAAAAAAACCTTGTTGTGAATTTGCCTCAAACCTCCAAACACCCAATTAAAATTTTGTCGAATCAAATTAAACACATAACAAGATTCACGTTAAGAGCACTTTACCACTACCTTGTGGTCAGAATAATAACCAGTTTTGCCTGATTTAGCTAGCTTAGTTATTAAATGCCTGAATTTATAGTCAAAAATATATGCTATACTTCAATGAACTACCTACAGTATATTAAATATTGCCAGCATATAGTAACAAAAAACATGTTTACATAGTTGCCATTCAAACCTGGCAGTGGGTGGTTAAAATAATTACTAAATATGATGCAAAATGTTTACATTCTATTTTGACAACACATCTAAAAAACAATAGATTAAACTGCTACAACTTATACCACATCTTGTTTTAAATTACACACAAAATAAAAATACTGAATCACTTGAATGTTGAGGAAAAATATCATGGACCTACTCAGAAATGTACTTTGCTGTGACGATTGCTTGTTAAGACAGTATAAAGCAATAATACTATATGTGCCTGTTAGTATGAATGAGAGCTGCTTCATTACAAATTAGTTGCAGCAGAAGTCAATGTTGAGCTAATCCTGCTTTATAAGGAAGCCAGCATTAATTCATTACCAGGGCCAGACCCACTCCAACAAATGGTGAAATGGTGTGAGTGCTTATTAAAATTGTGAACTGATTTGATGGAAGACTCGGTTCATAACCTTTTCTTTTCTCTCCCTTTATTCAGAAATTGATAATGAAGAGGGGATGAAAAATACTTTCCAAATGATTAAAAAAACTTTAAGAATTCTGTTAAGAAAAATGGAAGTTAGTAAGTGCTTCACCTACAGTGTCTATAAAAAGTATTCACCCCCTTGGATTGTTTTACAAATGATTTATCAACAAAATGTGCCTCTTCTAAACAAAAGATAATGACAAAAGCCCTTTAATGTCAAAGTAAAAACTAATTTCTACAAAATAATGAAAAATGTACATTTGTGGGGGGAAAAAAGCATCGATAGAAATTCACCCACTTTGTAGTGACTAATCTAATTCAACAGATTGTCCAGCCAATTGGTGCTTGTAGTCACAATGTGAGAAATAGTGATAAGCTGTGAGTGCGCCTCAAGTGATTGCAGTATAAAGATAGCTGTCTTAGGCAGGTCCCTTCACTGGTTAATCAGTATTCCTTGCTACTATTACACCATGAAGACAAAAGAACATTCTAAGAAAATCAGAGAAAAGGTTTTTGAAAAGTGGAATTCAGAGGATGGACGCAAAAAAATCTCTAAAGTACTGAACATCCACTGCAGTTCAGATAAATCCATCATCAAGAAATGGAAGGGGTATGGCGTAAATCTGCCCAGATCAGTCTGTCCTCACAAACTGAGTGACTGTGCAAGGAGAATAGTAAGAGTGTTCACCAGGTTACCTATAACTACACAGGAGAAGTTACAAGCTTCAGCAAAAGAGATAGAGACTCTGCTTACAATAGCTGTTTTTCACCAGTCAAAGCTTTACGGGAGAATGGCAATGAGAAAACCACTGTTGAAGTAAACTCATAGGTGCTTGACTCGAGTTTGCCAAAAGGCATGAGGAAGGCTCCATGGCCGAGTGTAAGAAAGCTGTTTTGGTTTTTTTTCTGCTGAGGTAATTTGCTTCTATCTGCTGAGAACTATGGCTACTGAGAACATTTATTTTCCACCAAGACAACAAAGTGAAGCATTCATCTGAAGCTACAGAAAAACGGCTTGAAAAACAGAGATGTTCTAGGTTGACAGAGTCAAAGCCCTAACATCGATCCGATAGAGAAAATGTAGCAGTTGTTCAAAGCCAATTCCCACAGGATCTGATCTTGAACAGTTTTGCAAGAATGAATGGATTAAAACCGCAGCATCCAGATATGCAAACTTAACTAACTATATATTGTTGGTTCAACTGATTGTAGTGACAACAAACCGAAGCATACACAAGAAAAAGGTAAAACATTCAAAAGGAGTGAAAACTTTACTGTATTTGTTAAGCTTGTTTCTTAAAGTACAACTTTATTTGTTGGGAGAGACAAATAAAATCAGCTCTTTTAATCTTGAATTCATTTTTGTTTTGGCTGAATGGGGAATACTGTGTATAACAAAAGTACATACTCATATATATGCCTCTCTCCAAACAAAACAAAGTTTAAAGGCTGAGCAATGATGACTTTAGTTTCCTCAGATTAGGAGAGAGCGCAGCTGTAAGCATTCTTCGCTCTGCCTTTGTAGAATGAACAAAGTCTTTACTACAGATAAAGACGCCTTTACCGCTCTGTCCCGGCTGCAGTCGCTCTGCTGCCTGACACCAAGTCTTTGGTGTGCTTATGTGGATTCATCTTCCCTTCCTCCCATCAGTGAGCACTGACATTTTTAACTTTGCTCATCTCGTCTTGATTTATTTCCTTCTCTTTACACTTATTGTTGCTGTCTGGTTTATAAATAAATAAACCAGACAGTTGTTTCATGAACAGGACACTTCCTCATCTTGTGGCTTTCAAACATTCTTGACTGCTTAGTGGGCGTCGAATGAGGATTGAAGCCCTGGTTGGCAGCATCCAGATGAGAAACATGGTTTACTCTGAGAAGATCAATAAAAACATGATACTTTATGCAGAAATAGACATAATTGAGAGACAACAACCCAAAACCGTACTCTGGACGTACACTAAACTAAAGGCAAACATCAAAATCCTTTCAGCATATATGCTGGAGACCCTGAAGTGTTATATTTTTACAACATTTTATAAAATAAATCAGAAAATTGTATTCTGTGTAAATCTAAAAACTATTTTCGAGCCAGTAGTAAATTCAGTTTTCTCATCCAGTCACTGTGCAATTACTTTTTATTTTTTATAGAATTAATTAATAGTAATCTGATTATTTTGATAAGCTAACTGTGGAAAACTTCTCATAACAACTAAAAAATATTCAATTAAGTAGGAAACAGGTCAGGTCATTACATAAAATAAGATCTTAAAAGACCAAGAAAGGCCTTCAGAGGATGTAACGCCCTGCCAGTTCAGGTAGAAATTTAACAATATACCTAACAAATTAGATTTTGCAGTAAGACACATTTCAAACTGAACTAGCTCTGACACTTCACGGCATATTGCTATTAATATGAATGAATCTTATTTTTCAGGTCCAACAGGAAGTGCGAGAACTTCTCATTTAAAAAAAATAAATGCAGTCTGTTTCTGCTCCACAGTGGCACATTAAGACACTTCTACAACCCCACAAAACCAATATATGAGCTGCACGTGTTGCTTTTTCATACAGTAATAGTGTTAATTAAACAATTGTACTGAAGTTGAGCAGATTAAAAAAAATAATTGCAAAGCTCGAAGACCGATGAAAAGACCACCCAAGGATCCTCCGACTCTGTAAACAATGTTATTCTTAGTGAAATCGCTCAGCAGAATTTCATCACCGCATGAGAGAGAAAGATTCATCCATAATTCATAATGAGTTTCTCTCTGATGCAGCATAATCAGTTTCTTCAGACATATTCCAATGGAGCAATCAAACACTCAGACAGTTGGCAACACACGGCACACTCTCCGAAGGACACAAATCACTTAACCTGCGTCTCTGTTCTATGTGTGCACGACAGCATGTGAATGGTGGTGGAAATATGAGCAGCAATCGTGTGATTGTGCTGACAGGCTGCGTGAAACGCTCCTCTCAGATTTATTCAAGAGGAATGAGACGATGGCGACAAGAATGAGACGGAGGCTGAGTCCAGAAACAGCTGAACAGACAAGTGAATCATTAATAGACTAAGTTATAGTCAGTCTTCAAAAGAGATGTTCTTCTAAGCTTGACTGATGATCAGCTATAATTAATTTAATATCTCCATTGCAGTACACAAGTTATAATTAGAGATACACCACTTCCTAGATAACAATATTTCCTTGATTGGTGCTGGCTTGTGCTCAGAAAGGTCAAGTTACTGAACCATTAGATATTTTCTTTTCTTGTTGTTTGAATGCGTCAATTCTGACATCGTGGCATTTTTGGTCTCTAAATGGATCAATTAACAGCAAATAGTTTGATGCATTTTTTTTAAAAGAAGTTATGAAAAAGCGGGTAAATGTCAGGGACATATGCTTGATTCACAAAAGGCATGATCCTATCATTTCCAAGCTTTTTGTTTGGATTAAAAAGTACTTTGATTTCATTGTTTAGTGTACAATTGTAACTGATGTGTTACAAAACGGCACTAGGATTGATAGACAAGACGTTTTGGTGAAACGTTGTTGTTTTACTGAGGTAAATAGGTATGTTCAGCTGTAAAGTATTTATTTTCTTTGTCTAGTCATAATACAGACATGCACTGAGTCACATTTTCTTTACCCTAAAATTAGTGAATCTCACTGCATCAAGATTGTGGGTTAAATGTATTGAGGGATATTGGTTTTTCTGTTTATGTGTCTAAAATTAATGAAATGTTGGCTGTGTATCAGGTCACACTCTATCAGTCACTGACCAGTAAAGCACAAGCCTATATTTTTTGCAAAGCACTGCAATTAAATGTTATTTTCTTTGCTATCCATTTCATTAACATTTTTTTTCTGAATAGGATAAAACTCATGTACAAACATGAAGCCCAGAAAATCATGTCTTATCCTGAGGACAGTGTGAAACCAACATAGATGATGTGTTTTGTCAAGAAAGTTGAAATCAATGAGAATAGCTTGTTAAGTAGCCAGTTACCTGGTCAACATTTAGATTTAGCCTCTACACTGTTTTTAAAATGACTTCAGTTTCAGTCTATTAAACTGTCATGTGATATGAACATATATTTGAATGTTTTTTTTTTTTATGGTCCATGGATGTAATAATATGGAAAGCAGTTCCCCCTGTGCCACAGCTAAACAGTTAATTATAGATTTTACATGAGCAGAATTGATTTCCGGTCTGTAATTATCTCAGTCCCCTACAGGCTTTTCATAAAAGACTAAGTGATCTTTAAATTGTGTTCGGAGAAGATGGGATCATTTATCATGCTGAAAAGATCCCTTCCTTTTCACATGGAGTCTTTCTAATGCTATTTTTAACTTTTACAACTACTTTAGTTACCGTCTCCTCTGCCATTATTCACCTCCTCTGCTAGTTTACCTTCACTTGATATGCATCCTGATCAATTCTCCCTTTTGTTCTTATGGGAAAATATTTGGCAGTGGATTTTTTTCCCCCCAAAACTAATATTTTGTTCACAATGGACAGCTCAGAGTTTTTATGTTCCGAGTACTCACAGACTCTGTGATTTTGCAAACTCTGTGAAACAAGACATTGAGAACTTAAAATGCCCTCCGGCCCTGAGAAGAAAAGCCTCCCCACAGTTATTAAAGGTTACTCTGATCATGCCATTTTCAAAGTCCCCACTGCCGGCACCTTAGTTCACACCCACTGTTTTATGAAGATGTCAACAGTCCTCTAAGCGGTCATTTACTCCAGGGTGCCTGCGTGCCGCCTCCTCCTCCTCCTCATCGCTGGAAGACAGAAGACACAGTCATTAGAAGATAAAGAGTTTACCTTTTCCAGAGTGACAGGCGAGCCTCCGAGGGTACAAAGCTATCCATCATTGTCCACATCTAAAGTATTGTATCTTAAAACAGGTGAGGTCATGGAAAATAAAAGCTGCCTGCATGTTGTGGAGTTTATCTGCAAAAGTTAGTACATTCAGTACATTCATATTTTATTTTAAAGTTACACATGTAGAGAGGTTGTACACACCACTGAAATCAACACAAGAAACAGAGTTATTTGTCTGTAACAAATAACAGACAAATAACAAATAATGTTGTTATCCTACAAAGGATAACAACATTACTGTGATACACACCTTTAAACATAGAAATACTAATTTTGCTGATGATGCTGTTTGTAGAAGAGAGAGCTCTTTTCCAAGTGCCGGCTCTTGTAGCACTATTCTTAAAGAAGAGCCAGCTCTTTCTGTTCCCAAGTGACTCTTAATTATTATTGTATTGTAATGGTTTACTTTGTAGATACAAAAAGGAAAAATCTAGCCTGGTAAAAGAAGCCCCTTGTACTAAACTTTGCTCTGGGTTCTCGGCTACTGAGAAACGATTGCTTTCTGGAGTTGTGAACTCTGTTGAGATTGTTATCCAATTGCTAATGTTTGCCCTTGACGTCTATAGTGCGTCAATTCAGTGCTATAAAGCTGACTAGAAATAACCATGCTCCACTGTGAAGAGGGAAGTGTCGAGCTGAATGAGGCTGCTACTTATGTTAGCTCCATATTTGACTGAACATTTTTCACTTCTTATGTTGCCATTGCTAAAACTGCATTCAGACTACAATTCTAATACAGTGCAGAGAATAGACGTCGTCGTTCACAATGTCTCCTTCTGTTCATTGATTGGGCCAGAGGAATCCAACTGAATGGGAGAGATCCCATTCAGTTGGATTCTGCTTTTATTCAAGCAGAATAGCATGGAAGGCAGTGGCCAGACTACAAAAAATCACAAAAACAAGAAAATTATCCTTGAACAGCTGGAAATTCTGGCTTTTTTTTTTTTTTTTACTGGACCACATGGACCAAGCAAACCCCTCTATGGTATAAAGCAGTGGAGTAAAAAAAAGCTGCTGGGTTATGTCTTACTGAACAAATGGCAAAAAACAGCAGTAATGTCACCAAATACCATTTCAAGAAATCACCTGTCATTTAATTGTGTACAGCATGAAATAGACAGGAGACACGGTTAAATGTGTCAATATTCAGTTTTACTCATCAAAGGAAATTCAGATGTTTACAAAAAAAATCTAATTCATGAGGTAGCCCAAAGTAATACATCGCAAGAGAAACACAAGAAAACATATTGGTATTAATAACAGTGTGATCTGACCAAGAGCTGACTGTGTGGCATTTAACTTACAGGGTTAATAATTGAAGTGGGAGGACGTGTTTGACTTAAAGCTGTGTGCAGCTGTAACTGAAGTAATACTGAGAAAACTGAAGAAATGAATGACACACCACACAGAAAAAAGGAGGCAGAGTATAAATACCAAAATAATGCAAAACATATAGACAGACTTCTAAAAATCATGACACCATTATGGAGGGTTCAAATAATTACTGCCAATCTGTCACCAGTTTATGCTTACAGAAACTGATGTTACAGCAGCAAAAAAATATCAAAGTCAATGCCAATTCCTGCTGACAGTCAATATTCTCCAATCTCCACCACAATATGAAAAAGTAATTCTCCCTGAATCAATGTAAGACACTCAGATTTGATGTCTCAGTTTTCAATTCTGAAATACTGCCAGCACTCTTTCTTAGCTAAACTGACAGCAGAAGCTCATTCCTAGGCTAGGATTCAAGATACACACTCTGTGCCATTCAAAAATAATTATGCACATGCTGTACATAAGGTAGATTTCATCTGCTGGTAATTTACTGTTTGTTTGTCTTTCCAGCTGCTTTTACAATCACAACACTGGGCTGGAATGTTTCATCAGTTCTTCTCAATATGCTGGGATTTTCTTGCACAAAAGGGTTCCTTCAGCTTGTCAGAGCAGATTTTTTAGAAAAAATATGAACATAGAAGCTGTTTAATTTCCTTGCATTTTATGTCTTTAACAGTTGAATAATTTTCTGTCAGGTTCTTCTCATGAAACACCAGCCAAATGTTGTTTTACATTTGTGCATGCCTAATTTTAAAATGTTCTTTTATTAGGATATCACAGCTTTAGAGCTCAAAAATAATTAATTGACTCAATCTTGTCCTGGTAGCAGGCTGTAACTGCTCAGCCAAGAGCATTTTCTTTTTAAATTCAGTCTCTGCATCTGTAAATTAATGAACGGCCATGTGTTCAGTGACATGCATGTGAACTACGCTGTATCAAAGCCTCATTAGCAACAGATACAGATAAATCTGGAGCCATAAGGTCAGAAATTCCCAGCTGATGATAATTTGTCTCTTATAATGAACTCAGCGTTGAGTTTATGAGGTAAACTGACTTCAAAGCCTTTTTTTTTTCTGATGATAAAATAAAGGTGGCAGATGAAATGTTTTAAGTCCACCAATATTTTGTTCTAAAATATGCTTTTTAATATAGAGCTCTCAATATTAACTGATGCCATATGTGTTTTCCTTCTTTATGTTTATTCCCAGCATTTAATCGGCACTGTGTTTGTTTTTTGTATTAAATTAGTTAAAGCAGACAGAGCACATGGCGTCAGCACTGTGTATAAAGACTCAAATGGCCACACTCATAAGCATAGGCATATCAGACGACTTTAATTAGTGATCAAGAAAGAGTCTCACAAAAGAATTACATTTATTAGTACACTGTTCCCTCTTGAACAGCTGAGACAAAGAAACAAACATAAAGGCTATAAAGCAAGGTTGAGTAACAATAATTCTACTAACAAAGAAGCTGCATGACTTACAAATTGACTATTTCAAAACACTGATTTAGCACAATCACCAAGAGTTTATTAGTTTGTAAAAAACTAAGTAATAGGTTTTACAACCGAGTTCACAAGTCTTTCTGTGTTGCAGAAACTGCCTCTTAGGCTAAAGGGCCAGTATTATGTGTTTTCGAGCCAGAGTATAATCTTATAGCACAATCAAGTAACTATGTTACCTTCAGTTGTTAGATAATTTTGCTTATATTAAAAATTACTTTACAAATGTTTGACTTTGGCTCATGTTACAACATAATTGGACCAGTTGTTACTGAGGCCCTCACTATTTGGGTCAATTCATATTCCCATGCTGTAAATTCAGACTCAGCAATTGGAAAAATCATAATCCTGATCCATTTGGAATCACAAATAGAGTTGATGATCAGTAGAGATTATGGATACATAAAGTGGACTTTACTGCCATGTATCCTTTCTCCAGTGTTGGCACTGAATCATAGTAGTTGTATGTTAGAATAAGTATTGCATAAATTTAAATATAATTGTTTCATTTTTTTAAGCCAATTGTCCCCCTATGTAATTAGGAGCTGGCTCTATTATTGCACGTGTTGATTGGCTGTTATTTACACTCTTATCGACCTTCTCTGAGACCAGTTGGATGCAGCACAAGTAAGTTTTGGCTCAGTGACCATTGGCCTGTCAATGACATGCTCAATAAAATCACAATGGAGATGCCTATTATAGCTGAGGAGCAGATGGGCCGTGAGCAAAAACAGAAGCTTCAAATGGCAGATGTTCCAGCTCTTCAGTGTAACTGGTGAACCCTCACAGATGTGTTTTGATTTTATTTCACAGATGAGGAAATGGGGACACAGTCCTGGAGAGAAGCTGATTGGTGGTGCCAGAGTGAGCAGTCTCTTGTCTCTCATCCTGAGAGGCGTCTTGATGGTGATCATTAAAGAATTGCACATTCCCCTGAGCCTTGAGCCACCAGCCGATTTGCACCGCTCTGCCAAAGCCCCAAAACAGGTTGAAAGGTGTCCCAGAAATAACTTCATCGCTGGCTTAAACAAATACGAGTCAGTGTGAGTGTACTTAAAGTGACATTGGGAAACTGGTAATTATCCTCCTTCAGTTCCAGGCAACTCTTATCATGTAATTCCACATGAGCTACACATACAAACATCTACTGCACAGAGAAAAAGGAACTGACACCTCTCAGATATCTTGTTTTCACTTCTTATTTTGTCACATTTGAATTTTTCAAATGATCTAACAGACAAAATGCTATTTTCAAATTACTTAAAAAGGAAATAGCTTCATGAAATGCAAAAAAAAAAAAGAAATTGGGAACTTTGTGCTTAAACTGATTTGTCAGCTTGGTTTTCTTTGTAGTTAAATTCTCGTGGAGAGTTGGTTATAAAAATGATCAAATTTGCATAACCATCTAAATAATTTATCCATTTTGAGCTTATTCACTTGTGTATTCTCATAAGGACTCGCTCCTGCATAAACAGGAGATCCTTTTAAATAACCAATCTCATTTAAACACAGAAAGGCTCATGAAACTGGTTTAAATGCTCAGCAAAAATTCTACATTTACGTAGAAAAGCTACAAATAGAATGTAGAAAAGCTGAATTTTAAAAACACATACATTTTTTATTGCCATATTTCATGACAATGAAAACTTTGAAATTTCTAAAATGGGTCCTCTATTTGGAAAAAGTATATTAAGTACTGGAACAGATTTATGAGAAGAAAAAGGGAGGGTTGACCTAAATCTGAGGGAAAAAAAAGTGTCACAAGCTGTTAAAAGTTTTTGGACTCCTTTAAGTGTCATAAGAATTATGAATGAGATGGCACTGTTAATATCTAGGAGGGAGCTTCAACACAATGAAGCTATGCATATAATGTCATTTTATAACACAATCATGTAACTATGTTACCTTTAGTTATTATGAAGATGCCATATATATCAAAGACAACTTAAAATAAATTTGACTTTGCATTACAGCCGAATCTGACATCTTGAAATTGGCCTATGTCTCTTTAGGAACCTCCTACCATTTCTACCCTTCAGCATATCATCACATCATGCTATCCATTGATGCCAATTACAACCATTTTTAGCAGCCTTGTAGCTTGTATGATGAGCTTAGCGGAGCCACAGTTCTACCAAGTGTTTCTTAATTGCTGCTGAGAGATTCAAGGATTCCTCAAACATGCATGAAAGAATCAAATTGCAGTCTGTTTTTGATGATGGAGTAACATAAGATGACATAAAGCATCAAAAGCTTAATTTGGAGCAATTTAACCTCCCTTTAAAAGCTTCAGCTAGTAATTACCAAAGCTTTGGAAAACTAGATGGAACCTTAGCTGAAAGAAAACAAGAAGAAGCCCTGTTTGTGTTGCAGCACTGTGAAGGAGAATAGTGAAGAACAGACAGAGTGTCACTTGTCACTTCTAGTGTTGTAATGGACGAGCAAAAGTTTCCCTTACACCAAGTCAAACATAACCAATTGAGACATGATCAGTAAATAAACTCTAAAACCATAACATTTTAATGGGAACCACTCCAAGAAGATGCCATACTCATTATTATTGTATTGCATAATTCTGTAGTTTTGATCTCGAAAGACTAGAATAATAAATTTTAGATCCCTGGATCCGCAATAATAATGTCCATTTTTTCATGAATTTTATTGCAATAGGGAAGTGAATTATGGTGTTTTTCATTTACATTTTCCACATACTAAAAAGAATCAAATTAAGCAAAATAATAATACAAACAATAGTATGCTGCTTACTGTTTTTCTCTTCTTTTATTTGAAACTGTTTTATAACCCCAACATTTGCAGTTCTGGGACACGGCAAACATTTTGTAGAAGATACTCTGCTGAGGTGAAACCAAAAGTTAGCTTTAGAAACGACATCAATCACACACACAAATGACATCTGCCCTTTCATAGTAAAAGGGCACATCAAACGAAATTACACCATTCCTATACTGAAACATGCTGTAGGCAGCATTGTGCTGCAGGCCTGGTTTGTATTCCAATCAAGGCATATCCAGGTGTTAAATGACCAAGTCCAGACTTTATTCACACTGAGGATTTGTGACAAAACTTTCCCAGCTAATCTGTCTTATTTTAAGCTACATTTGCAAAGAAGAATGGATAAATTTCACCCAGGTTTGTGACACTCTTAGAAACACTCTGCAAAAATAGCCAAAGTGGTTTGGCAAAATATTGACTTCAAGAACGGAATATAAATGGATATCCTACTGTTAATTTATTTAGCCAGTATTTAACCAGGTGAGAAACAATTTTCATTTACAGCACCAATCTAGGCAAGAGGCAGCTGTTAAAGCATTGATGTCTTTATGTAAAATGTTTTGCATCCCATTTATTTTTCTTTCATTATAAAAATATAAACAATGCTTTGTTGATCTATCACAAAATCTCCCTAGATAAGGGGGCACCGTGACAAGGTTAATGTTTATTTTTGCTAGACACAATAAGTGTGATATATATTAAGTAGATTAAATCCATGACCTTCTTCAATGTTTCTCTCGTAGTCAACTAAAAAAAAGGTTTTTATAGTGAAAACTTGGCAGAGCCACTTGCTTTAGCGGCGCACACGAAACTAACAATTGTCCTGTCTTTCAGAACTTGGGCTGCATGCACAAGGACAGAAGGGGTCTTCTGGGACCTGTCACTTTCAAAGAGGGTCATCAGAGGAAGGGGTGACTTCTCATCTCCAACGATGATCTGTCTTGTAATGGGTTTGGTGGCAGCTGACAGCGGCGGCAGAAGGTCATTTCTGATGTGAAGCGGATTTGGCTCGATTTGTTCGGGGCTTCCAAAGAAACAAAAAAGTGTCTGACTTGTAATGCTCCTAATTGTCCTTCACACCTTTCAGTGGAAAACAACGTCAGGTGTTTCATACAAGACTGTGGTCAGGCTGTGCTGCACACACACCCAAACCAGGGAATCCTCGTCTTTCTCTCCTCACTTTGTTTCCCACAAATTTAGGGTCACTAATCAAAACAAATCAGGATGGCATCCTTCATGCTGACAGCACATAGCACTCCAGAGAGTTGAGTCATTTGGTTTGGATGGCTGGCTCTCCCTGGCTCCGGCTTGTTGCTTGTAGCGAGGGGCTCACAAATCTCATTGTATTAACACGTGCTTGGCTGAGAGATGGGATTTAGGCCTTACAGCCGAATCCACTATTCACTCTCCGGAAAGGGATCATACACAGCTTATAGAGGAGGACGAATGACAGACTGTGAGGGATAAATCAGTCATTGGATCCAGCAAACTGTACATTAAGAAAGAATTGCTGGGTTCTGCATTAGCTTTACATATATACTATTAAGTCTGCGAAACAAAGACTGCTTATTTATGTTATTGGGGAAGTCTTTATTGCAGTTATCTACAATGATGATGTTTGAGTAGTTATTTACTGCTTTGGTGCTTTTTATTTACTGACAGTAATTTGTCAAACTAAATAAACTAAATTGTTTTCATGTTAATTGTATTATATTACCTTAAGAGGAAAGGAGATCGAGCTTTTTCTGTTGCTGCTCCTGTTTTATGGAATAACTTACCTTTCCAGATTAGATCTGCCCACAGCCTGGACCATTTTAAATCGCTTCTTAAAACTCATTTTTACTCTTTGGCATTTAAATGATGTGTGTTCTGTTTTGTCATTGTGTTGTTGTTTTTGTGTTGTTATTTTGTGCAGCACTTTGGTGCAGTCTTGTCTGCTGTAAGGTGCTATATAAATAAATTTGACATTGACATTTGACATATATTACATAGTAAAATGTTTTAAGTGACTTACTTTTGTAGGCTATTGTTCTGTTAAAGTACTGCTTGACCGTGGAAAAAATACTTTTAATACATAAATTAATATATACAGTTAATATTCTTATTTTGTACATTCAAGCTGTTTAAAATGTGCATAGAGAAATGCACCAACCATTTAGGTAGATACAAGAGATCAGGTTGAATAATTTCTTATGTCGATTGCAGAAAGAAAACTGTGTATGCTTTCTACTTACACTGGCAGTGCCTGACTTTTTGTGTGTCGAGTCCTGAGGCAGGTCGTAACCTCAGCACTCAGTTTATCAAAGTAACTCTGGAGCTGGCCCTGCTCTAGGGGCAGCGTAAGTACAGTATGGTCAACCAGAAAACATAAATAAAAGCTCAACCTTTATCAGCTGCCTGTTTAGCATCTGCTTCCTAACATTTTGGCAGAAAAGCAAAGATTTCCTGGCAACATGTTTTATCTAAACAGAAATTGCAGGTCACGTTGTAACAAACTTCTAATTTAAAATGTTTATGTTTTGATTTTTTAAAGTTTCTCATAGATAGATAGATAGCATTTATTGTCATTGAACAGAATTCAACAAAATTTCCATGACTTTTGCAGTAATTGTTGCATTGTTTTTGTAACTTTTTTTTAAAATCAATATTTTGCCCCACACTCAAGGTGCAGGCTGGTTGTGCTGGAGGTTTCACTCTGTTGAAAAGTAATTATTTTTTCCACTGTCCCCCTGTATTTGGGTCTGCTAAATCTTCATTCTTAAGAAGACATTATTGCTGTAACAAAACCTTTCTTTTTCTTACTCATATGTAAATCAATGTTATTAAACCCTTCATCTCCAGCTGCTTTAAGGAGATTTTGTTTTTTGCTGGCTAGTAAACATTTCAAGGTTGTGCTTGCCACTTTCATTTACAAGGTCCTTTCATTAATCCTCCAAAGGCAAGAGGGCATTGTATGCACCTTGGGAACACAAAGGGCAGATATTAACACCATAAAAAAGTTCAGGGTGATAAATCAACAGAATTTCTCCATCAAAACCAATCTCAGGACATTTAGTGTCTTACCAAAGGACACCACATGGACCATATGGTTAGAACCAAGATAGCAATGGTCTCAAAGGATAAGTAACCACTACTGAAGGACAACACCTTGAGAAAACTGACACACAAAAAGAAACAGATGAACTGATGGAGGACAGGTGTTGCTACAATGGAGGGAAAAGCTTACAGTTGTCAAAGTCAGGCTAGCATAACTGACTTACTTCTAACTTGCCCGCCATCTTTTTATTAAGACGTTATACTGACCTGTATGTGAAACGTGATACCCTTGGTCCTTGCTATCTTGCTTTCTTGAAATGCTTTGCATGATTGTTTGCAGCAATAGGCATGGGAAAAATGCAAGCTCTATTATTTAACCAGTTGATCTGCAGATCACAGCGAAAATATGGGGGAGGAGAAACATTGCTTCTCCTTGAAACAAAGTTTCTCCTTGCTTCAAGCATATAAAACTCCAGTTACTCTGAGACGTTCTTTGGGAAGTCATTAAAATGACTTAAAATCATTTTAAAATCAGCTTTGAAATCATAGCTTTTATAAAAGCGAAAAGTAATTTGCTACAAATTTTAAACTGTTGTCTTTGTTTTGTTTTTTATATGCTGCTTCATACAAACCTGGTACCCAGTTTTAAAAAAGATAAAACTGACCAGAAAAATACCTAAGTAAGCCATACTGCATAAATTCACCTGTCTAGTTCATAATATTTAAAATACACGCCATTTCAAATAGCTATTTTTAATTAGTCTCAGAGTCTGTCGATACTATAGGTAATTAAGATGCAGACTGTAATTCAACTCTAAAGGTTAGCACGGAGTGTAATTTCACTAATTGAGAACAAACTAGAGAATCAGATGGTTTCACCCTCTATATTTTTCTACATGTCACACACCATACACTCAGATTCAGTCTTCTTGTTAATCTCATGCACATCTCTACATGTGCATGAGATTAGATGCACATGTAGATGTTGCATCGTTAGATGTTTAGAGGAATCATATTTAATTAGGACACACTGTACAATAGACTTCTTGCTGGATGTAATTTCTGTAAATAAACAATGAATGTAAATGGACAGAAATGTCATAAGGGTGCACAGAATGCAAAGAAATGATCTGATATTTAAAAGTGGTTACACTAGCCACTGACATTAAGCTGATGTGCATCGGTTTTCTGTACCAGTGTGAAAGGTGAAGGGTAGCTAAAATAAAAAAAAATAATAATAAAAAAATCCTGAACACATCAAAGAGCAGGGACCTTTAAAGCTAATTAATTTGTCCTTTCTGGAAGGATTAATGCTGAGGTGGTTTCCTGCTCGGATTATTTCTGTTATGAAACGTTGTGTTTACTAGATCCCACTGAGCACTAGACAATGCAATTAGCTGGCAAACATAAACCAATACGTGGATAATTAAAAATCAAAAATAGCTCAAGTTTTTATCATTTACACTTGGGTGCCCAGTTCATCCATATGCACAGTTCCTCTGTTAGTCTGCTGCATACTGGAGGTAATCAGAGCAGGTGTTTGCAGAAAGGCCTCATTTATGCAATTCACAGGTTAACAGGTATAAGTGGTGAACAAAGCATCTATGTCATCTTTTCTGTTAAACTTAATTATCACAAAACACGATTAAACATTTTACTGAATATCCATTATGGCAAACCAGGAGAACAAACACTAAGTGACACTCAGTGTAATTTCTTTTTATAACTGTGGAGTCATTAAATAATAGATGACAAACATGACTGAATGTTTCTGAAGGGATGTTGGTGCATACTGAAGCACCTTCACTGGTGCACTGTATTTCTTTTGTGAGCTCCTGAAAGCTTTTTAATTAAACAGATTGTCTTCATTATTTGTTGTTGTGACTCATTCTGATCAACAGCTTAACACTCAAACTGCCAGACATTTGTGGAGATTGCCTCCTTTTGTATTTCAAAAGTTTTGTAAAGGATCTATTGCTTGCACAACTTTTCCTTTTCAGTTGTGTTCTGCCTTGTACTGCATTGTTGTTCATTCCCATGGCCGAAACGGACAAATTTAACAAAAAAGTGTGAATGGAAAACAAGATACAAGCACAAGGCAGCTGAAATTCAAAGAGAAAGTTGTTAAAGAGGAAGAAGGAATGCAGAACTTAGATTTCAGTAGCTAACCCAGAGGAATTCTACAACCTCCAGCTGCAATTTGAGTTCATATAGAGAAGATTTTAAATGCAGTTAAACTGAAGTCTATATGAAGTCAAATTGCCTAACAAACCAGCATTCAACAGTCCAGTCTGGTTATAATTCACCATAGTGGCTAAATTCTCACTCAAAACAAATTCTGGAGCAAAAAGGAAAGGAGGAAATGTTTTTTTCTGAGTTAAAGAACAGACCCTGAACCCACTGAAATGCTGCCAGGTGACTTTAAGAACACAACACATAAAAGAAATCTAACAAACATCTGGAGCAAACTTTTCTCAAGCCAGTATTAAAAGTGGCTGTAATCTGAAGGTCTTTAAATAAAGAATGAAATGTTTTATAGTATATTGTGATTACTTCAATTGTATTGTTTTATGTTGGTCGTGATTGTATTATCTGTATTGTGCGTGGGTGTGTGTGTGTGAAATTTTAATATATACATGTTTATATTTGTCCTTTGGACATCTTTTCTCCTAACTTGATGGACTCTACCTCCTATCTACATTAGGATTTTATTTTCAAGGCTGATGTTAAACTGTTAATAACAGTAATATTTTAATAATAAATTGTTAATAACCTTAATTTTCTTTCTATACAAGATGGGTCATTAATTATCATTGACCTCACAGCAAAGCTACATTAGCACAAATAATTTAGCTCAACGCATTTTAGAAGTGTTTATGTAAATACCCAATAATGCTGAATAAGATGGTTTACCACTGTTTTTCATTCCTTGTGTGTGAACTGAGATTAAAACGTTATCTATTTTGAGCATATCCAAGACATAATATTATAGCTCTCGTCGGGATAACACAACTTTTTTCTAAAATTGAGTTGGGTTTCTAATGGGGAGTCAGAGTGGCCCCAAGCAGCATGTGGGATATAGTGACAATGGGCTTAAAACTATAAACTTTATTACACTATAAAACATGTAGATTCATAAATTTTAAGAATATAAAAAGCAGTTATTAAAAACCCCAGGTTGTCAGGAGGTTCATCTATTCTGCTTTAGCGTCACTGCCAACTTGGGATTGTGGGCTGTAACTGCTCAACGAGACTAAAGGTCCAAAGAGTCTCTTAAAAATACAAAGAACACCAGCATCCTTTCCTCAACCCTTTTTCCTCCTTTCTAAAGGTTTCTCTATTAATTGCTGCAGGCGTCTAGATCCATCTCTAAAAGGGGGACAAGCGTGTAAGCTTTGTCAGTTCATCACTAAGTCAACATGAGACAAACAATCACATATACAGAGGGCAACATGGAATGTCCAACTTATTTGCTTTTGGAAAGAGAACCCAGAGAAAACACACATGCACAGAAAGAAAATCCAAACGCCACACAGGATTGGAACCCTCAACAGTCTTGCAAGACAATATAAGTTGGCATAAGGGATATTAGTTGAGTAAAGACTATATACAAAATCTGGAAATATGTGGAAGTGATGCAGGGTTTTGTTGTGGACCTGCACAAAAAAGAATATATTTTTATTTGAAGACTTTAAACTCTTGAAGTGTCGTAGCCATCCATCCATCTGCAGTGCTGACAAAGAGTGTTTGTCCCTTTACAGACTTTCAGTTTATGGAATTGGTCACAATTCAATTCAACACAGTTAGTGTGAGACACTTAAAGTTATAGCAAAATTAAACAAACTTTGTTGTAACACAAAGATTACAGGAGTAAACAGAAAATACAAATTTGAAATAAAGATTTCATTTATTGATAAAAGTAAAAATTTAAAAATAGCAGAACTAACATGGTAAAAAAAAAAGTTGGAAGAAATTATTGCTCCCTTTTAAAAGTCCCTTTTTTGATTGACTGTTGGACACTGCTACAGCTACTTGTAACTATTGCAGCTGTGTCCTCTAGCTATGACAGCTCTATTTAAATTAAATCATGTAGAAATCAGCTGATGGTCTGCATGTGCTGTTGGTCAGTTAAAAATATGCATATTTTTATTTAATCATTTTAAAAATGTCCTCACATAGTGTGTCCTAGCTTTAACTTGGTCACCCTACAATGAATTACTTCAGTAAGTAAAAAAAAACAGCAGTGTTCAGTTAAAGGTTAGTCTAACAGATTACCAAAGCTTTCAATGCCTCCACCCAGCACTGAAAGATTCGGCTGAGAGAATTATTGAGCCAAATCACGAAGGTTATGCAGGAGCCAAAATAACAACAGAGGATGTCCTATTTGGTTTATGCTGCAGATTTTCAGAATGTAAAACTCTTGGGAGAGATGATTTTCCACTGCGCTTGAGACCTGCTGCCAGGGCTGGCAAGAGACAATGCACTGCTGAGATGTGATATGTTTAATAATGGAGGCAAATCAAAAAAAGACTATTTTTATTCTCTCAGCTGTGAAAACACTACAGGGGAGCTCTTAAGAGGGATGTCTCTGTAATATTAACTGGTTCATTACAAAGTCAATACACTAATAAAAGACATTGTTTTGACATTGTTAGGAAGCATACTTAGTCATTTTAAAAGAAAAAAGATTTCCTGATAACACCCGAGCCCTCATGTGACTCTTGTGTTTCAAGAACAAAGCTTCTTTTATCTTGAAATGATGATGTGTAACACCATTCATTCACCTCTTCTGCTTTAATTCACTTAATGAAATAGTTTTTCTTCAGTTTCATGAAGGTTTTCCTCTCCATCCTTAAATACTTTCCACAATGAAGGCAGCTTCCACATCTACCTGTGCACATAATGAAATAGCTACTACCCATATGCGTTCCTGATGAAATGTTGTTTTGTGATTTCTTAAATTACTGATTCATAATCAAATTAAAGTTAAGCTTAAGTTATATTCCTGAGGTTACCCATATTTAACTGTATATTAATTAACTTCAGCCCAGTACTTTTGACCATACTGTATGTAATATGTGCAGTAAGGGTTGCACGGGAACAACTTGTTTGAATAAAATTCCCTTTCTTCCAAGTCGTTCCCACTAAGGGTTCACCGAATTGATAGACACATTTTGTGAGGTTATGCAAAAGCCAAATTCCATGGATAATACCTTTTAACTGTTACAAGTTATTTTAATTAACATTTTAAGAAAACTAATTCCAATTTTAAACTTTGAAAATAAAATACTTTACAGGAGAGGTAGCGCCTTCTAATTCCCAAACGTCTGTGTTTAGATCTGGAGAGGACTAAACGCATTTCAATTCTGATATTTCTATAATGTAGAAGCATCTCATATACAGCGCAAATGGAAAAGAAATAAGACTTGACGGCATGACATCCAGTCTGGTAGAGAAATTATGAATCACAATAATGAAATGAATTAAAAGAAAAAAATGCCAGTTTGCTTGATATGCCGTTTGAAGTCTGATCAGAAAAGGTGACAGAGTGAGGAAGTCAGACACAGGATTTGTGTTTATGCAACAGCGTCTGTGCACGTATAGGAGGGAAATCTGCATGTGCTTATCATGTCTTTACACAGACAGATGTGATGCAATGTCTGCGAAACCCTTTTCCACGCAATTTAAAATCAGTCAGAGGAGGTTTTGTGCACCATGTGACCCCTCACAATGCCCCCAAACATATTCCAGCAGACTTACATCTATGACTTCAAAGGTTGCTACATGCATATATATTTTCTGCCAAAAGACCTTCTCAAAATTGATTTCTTTAACTCCAAATTTGACCTTTAAATGACTATGATGTTTAGGTTTTAGGTTTAGTTTTGCCTTGTAGAAATTTTAGGATTTAGCATCAGGCATACTTAATCACTCATTACAACCTGAAACAAAAGAGTGCTGCTCTAATGACAGCAAGAATAACTCTGCTATGTCACTGTGTCTGTGTAACAGATGTGGAGAGGATCACACAGGAATAGTACTCTGCGTTGGTTTTTATTCCTATAAAACAGTGGGACACACTCAGCACCAGGTATGATACACGCATCACCGTCACAGTCCTGCGGCCCAACAAACACATTTTGGAGGAAAACTTTATACAAACTTCATAACGTAACAAATTAACTTTAACCAACACCAAAGTTTTTTTTAAAAACACTTGCACAGTTAACATTATATTTTTGCAGAACAAAAGCTGTGAAAACTATTTTTAACAATATAAACATTATTAAAAATGAGAGGTAGCTTTAGCGCGCATCTTACCAGCAGCTCTGCTGCTGCAGCTACGTCACTGAACATTGCTTTGTGCAACACTAATAACGTCCCCCCCAAAACAATATTTACATTAGGAACCAAAAATAAAAGCAGTTAAAACAGAAATAGCTATGTTAGCAGACATGTTAATTCGACAAAGTAGAAATAAAAATGTTTTGAGAAGGTTCATAAAATAATAAATAAATAAAATTAACTGCATCTGCACTTCATGATAACAACTATTTGTTTTATTGAACAGATTGGGCTACTAATCCAACAACTTTAGGATTCTGTTGTGTAGTCACATAACATAAAAATATGAAAACAATGAAATATAGAATTAATAATAGTAATTAACCTTACAAAGTACATACTTTCACAATCAAATGCTTCTTGATTGTGCAGTAAATTTTAAGTGATATGTATATAGGTGCTGAATTAATTTCTATTGAATTGCTTTGCTTTGATTAACATTAACTTTTAATATTTTCTACTCATTCTTAGAAAGGAGCATATAGTGAATAATAATATAGTGAATAATCTAACAACTTTAGGATTCCGAAGACCCCTTATGATGGACAAGAACTTTGGACTTGGTGTTCCCTCGCCCGGACGCGGGTCACCGGGGCCCCACTCTGGAGCCAGGCCTGGAGGGGGGGCACGATGGCGAGCGTCTGGTGGCCGGGCTTTTACCCATGGAGCCCGGCCGGGCTCAGCCCGAAGAGGAAACATGGGCCCCCCCTCCCATGGGCCCACCACCCGTGGGAGGGGCCAAAGGGGTCGGGTGCAGTGTGGGATGGGTGGCAGCAGAGGGAGGGGACCCTGGCGGTCCGATCCTCGGTTGCAGAAACTGGCTCTTGGGACGTGGAATGTCACCTCTCTGGTGGGGAAGGAGCCGGAGCTAGTGCGTGAGGTCGAGAGGTTCCGGCTAGAAATAGTCGGTCTCACCTCGACGCACGGCTCTGGTTCTGGAACCAGTCTCCTTGAGAGGGGCTGGACATACTTCCACTCTGGAGTTGCCCAAGGTGAGAGGCGTCGGGCAGGAGTGGGCATACTTGTTGCTCCCCATCTCGGCGCCTGTACGTTGGGGTTTACCCCGGTGAACGAGAGGGTAGCATCCCTCCGCCTACGGGTGGGGGGACGGGTTCTGACTGTCGTTTGTGCTTACGGGCCGAACGACAGTTCAGATTACCCACCCTTTTTGGAGTCCTTAGAGGGGGTACTGGAGAGTGCTCCTCCTGGGGACTCCCTTGTTCTGCTGGGGGACTTCAACGCTCACGTGGGCAATGACAGTGAGACCTGGAGGGGCGTGGTTGGGAGGAACGGCCCGCCCGACCTGAACTCGAGCGGTGTTCTGTTGCTGGACTTCTGTGCTCGCCATGGATTGTCCATAACGAACACCATGTTCAAGCATAAGGATGTCCATATGTGCACTTGGCACCAGGACACCCTAGGCCGCAGTTCGATGATCGACTTTGTCATCGTTTCATCGGATCTGCGGCCGTATGTCTTGGACACTCGGGTGAAGAGAGGTGCGGAGCTGTCCACTGACCACTACCTGGTGGTGAGTTGGCTCCGGTGGTGGGGGCGAAAGCCGGTCAGACCTGGCAGGCCCAAACGTGTTGTGAGGGTCTGCTGGGAACGTCTGGCGGAATCCCCTGTGAGACGGAGCTTTAACTCCCATCTCCGGCAAAACTTCGAACACGTCCCGGGGGAGGTGGGGGACATGGAGTCCGAGTGGACCGTGTTCCGTGCCTCCATCGTCGAGGCGGCCGATCGGAGCTGTGGCCGCAAGGTTGTCGGTGCCTGTCGCGGCGGCAACCCTCGAACCCGCTGGTGGACACCTTCGGTGAGGGATGCCGTCAGGCTGAAGAAGGAGTCCTATCGGGCCTTTTTGGCCTGTGGGACTCCGGAAGCAGCTGATGGGTACCGGCGGGCGAAGCGGCATGCGGCTCGGGCGGTTGCTGAGGCAAAAACTCGGGCGTGGGAGGAGTTTGGAGAGGCCATGGAGAAAGACTTCCATACGGCTTCGAGACGATTCTGGTCCACCATCCGGCGTCTCGGGGGGGGAAGCGGTGCAGCACCAACACTGTTTATAGTGGGGATGGTGTGCTGCTGACCTCTACTCGGGACGTTGTGGGCCGGTGGGCGGAGTACTTCGAAGACCTCCTCAATCCCACCAACATGCCTTCCACTGAGGAAGCGGAGCCTGGGGACTCTGGGTTGGGCTCTCCAATCTCTGGGGACGAGGTCACCGAGGTGGTTAAAAAGCTCCTCGGTGGCAGGGCCCCGGGGGTGGATGAGATCCGCCCGGAGTTCCTTAAGGCTCTGGATGTTGTGGGGTTGTGTTGGTTGACGCGACTCTGCAATGTCGCATGGACATCGGGGGCAGTTCCCCTGGATTGGCAGACTGGGGTGGTGGTCCCCCTGTTCAAAAAGGGGGACCGGAGGGTGTGCTCCAATTATAGAGGGGTCACACTCTTAAGCCTCCCTGGCAAGGTCTATTCAGGGGTCCTGGAGAGGAGGGTCCGTCGGATAGTCGAACCTCGGATCCAGGAAGAGCAGTGTGGTTTTCGTCCTGGTCGTGGAACACTGGACCAGCTCTACACCCTCGGCAGGGTCCTGGAGGGTGCATGGGAGTTCGCCCAACCAGTCTACATGTGTTTTGTGGACTTGGAGAAGGCGTTCGACCGTGTCCCTCGGGGAGCCCTGTGGGGGGTTCTCCGGGAGTATGGGGTACCGGGCCCTTTGATACGGGCTGTCAGGTCCCTGTATGACCGGTGTCAGAGTCTGGTCCGCATTGCCGGCAGTAAGTCGGGCTCGTTTCCGGTGAGAGTTGGACTCCGCCAGGGCTGCCCTTTGTCACCGATTCTGTTCATCACTTTCATGGACAGAATTTGTAGGCGCAGCCAAGGTGTTGAGGGGGTCCGATTTGGTGGCCTTAGGATCTCATCTCTGCTTTTCGCAGACGATGTGGTCCTTTTGGCTTCATCAGATCGTGATCTGCAGCTCTCGCTGGAGCGGTTCGCAGCCGAGTGTGAAGCGGCCGGGATGGGGATCAGTGCCTCCAAATCCGAGGCCATGGTCTTGAGCCGGAAAAGGGTAGAGTGCCTTCTCCGGGTCAGGGGGGGTGTCCTGCCCCAAGTGGAGGAGTTTAAGTATCTCGGGATCTTGTTCACGAATGGGGGAAGAAGGGAGCGGGAGATCGACAGGCGGATTGGCGCAGCGTCTGCTGTCAAGCGGGCGCTGTACCGGTCCGTCGTGGTGAAGAGAGAGCTGAGCCAAACAGCGAAGCTCTCGATTTACCGGTCGATCTACGTTCCCACCCTCATCTATGGTCATGAGCTTTGGGTCATGACCGAAAGAACGAGATCGCGGATACAAGCGGCCGAAATGGGTTTTCTCCGTAGGGTGGCTGGGCTCTCCCTTAGAGATAGGGTGAGAAGCTCAGTCATCCGGGAGGGACTCAGAGTAGAGCCGCTGCTCCTTCACATCGAGAGGAGCCAGTTGAGGTGGCTCGGGCATCTGGTCAGGATGCCTCCTGGACGCCTCCCTGGTGAGGTGTTCCGGGCACGTCCCACCGGGAGGAGGCCCCGGGGAAGACCCAGGACACGCTGGAGGGACTATGTCTCTCGGCTGGCCTGGGAACGCCTCGGGATTCCCCCGGAGGAGCTAGAAGAAGTGGCTGGGGAGAGGGAAGTCTGGGCCTCCCTTCTGAAGCTGCTACCCCCGCGACCCGACCTCGGATAAGCGGAAGAAGATGGATGGATGGATGGATGGAATAATCTAACTCTACACATTAATAACTACAGTGCTCAAAGCAAGACACTTTATTTGGGAACCTGATGAACAACTCTTTCTATTAGTACTGGCAAGTTAAAAATAATTGGAACAAATAGAGAGCAGGGCTCCCATATCTCTGCAGCTTGGAGACCAAAAGCGAGAGACAGAAAACTAACATTAGCCTTGCACATTTGCTCAAAGATCCTTACCAGAGTGAGATGACTGCAAACTTTTGGAGCTACCTGTTCACAGTCAGATATTCCTTTGGACATATGCTTATCAGATTTTGACCTTTAGTTGTAAACAAATAACAGGAACACAAAAGAAAATTTCAAAATGTGTGAGGAGTAGAACATGGATGTAACAGAATGTGACCACAATGGAACAATTCAAAATTACAAACCATGCATTTTTGCTTCCTCTTCGGTGAACTCCAGTTATGAAACACAAAGTAGGTAAACTTTAAATTACCTAACCAATATCATATAATTTTAAGTAGAAGAGAAAGTCAGCAGCAATTAAAAAAACTAAAGGAATGATCATTATGGTCTTGTTTAATTTTAAAATACCTTAATAAGTCATAGGCTCAGAGGTTTTGCTGATTTATGAGTTAAAAGCTTTAAGGTTCAGTGACCACTACTCTACTCTACTGGTCTCCTAACAGAGAAAGAGCCTGTGAGGAGGACAAGCATGACAAAACGTGTTATTTTAAACTCACACAGGGAACCAGAAGGGCTTTCAGAACCCCAATCGACCCCAATCGAAAGGCAGCTTTTAAAATTTTTAGAGACCCTTGTCGAGTGTATTGAACTCTCCTTTTGTCTGCAAAGCTTTCAGTCACCACCCCCATACCACTGCACACACCCCACACACACAGGGCGTAGAGAAATGTCAGTTGTCATGAAGAATGTCTTTCAGCCTGAGACAGTGTTTTTGCTTTAGCACAGGTACTTACAAATATCAGCCTATGGCTGCTGGTGACCCATCTGCAGGAATTTGCTAAGAATTGGTAAAGAAAAAAAAAAAACCTGAAAAGGAATATAGATATGCACTTCAGCATGAATATCTATTTTTCTCGGCTACGGTACATTGTTTCTCCTGATTGTAGAAGGCACCGCAGAAAACTTATAGAGAAGATGCATAACTAGCTAGCTATAAAGTCTCTGTCTAGCTATCAGCAACAATGAAGGATTAATCAAGGGTATTTTAACATACGTGGATCAGGAGTCCATTATTGCCTTCATATAGCAGTATGTATCACTTTCACTAGCTTGGTTCAAACTAAGAGTGACGTTTTTTTCTTTACAGAATTTTTGTACAATTCTAAGTATTTCCATGTTTTTCCATTGGTTTTCGACTTCTTTTTTGAAAAAAAAAGTATGTATAAAAATTAGCCATAAATGCATTTCAAAGAACATAATAGACCCCTTATGATGATTTCCACGAATTGAAACAGTGTTCTTCTGCCAGAATGATGTTTGGGGTCCCACTCTGGAACCAGACCAGGTTGGTGAGTGCCTGATGGCAGGGCTTTCACCCATTTAGCTTGGCAAGGTACATCCCGAAAAGGAGACATGGGCCCCCTTCCCATAGACTCACTACTTATAAGTCCCTCCTGTGGTAGGGTCCAAAAGAGTTGGGTTTAATGTAGGATGATTGTGACCTTCCTTCCTACAGAAGCTGGCCTTTGGGTTGTGAAATGTGTGTGAGGTTGAGAGTTTCTGGCTAGAAATAATTGGACTCACCTTGGATGTCACCCCCGATCTGAACCAATCAGTTTTGTTATTAAACTTTTATGGACTGGCCATGTTCAAGCATAAAGGTGTCCATATGTGCTCTTGGCAACAGGACACCCAAGACTGCAGTTTGATTATCAACTTTATTGTTGTCTCATCTGCTCTGTGGCAGCATGACTTGGACACTTGAGTGAAGAGACAGGCAGAGCTGTCCACTGACCGCTCCAGTGGACAGCTCGGATTGTAAAAAGCTAACTCAACTTTTTTATCAGGTCAGTGGGACATGACAAAAGAGAGGGAGTTTATGGGATGATGGTTTCACAAATTAGCATGAAAGACAACATAAATGTCCTATGTGAAAGAACAGTTTGAGTCCACTGTAGTGATGGGTTGGTCACGAACGACAGGAGCCATCTCCTCATTGAGAGCCATCCATCCATTTATTTTACACCTTTGAAAGGTTTGTTACAATTGCACTGGGTTTAGTTTACCATTACACTAATGCAAAGAAAACATATTAGTAACAGCTTTAATGTATTCTTAACATTATTATTAAGAAACAGTATGAAAAACAGAACTGCAATGCCAACAGGAACATAAGATTTCATTCCAGTTTATGGAAATTGTTACAGCCCGTAACATGCATCTGTCTCCTGTCAAAAATCACTTTGAAGCTCAAGTGTCATACGCAGTTTTCCCACCCAGCCCAAGCACTTCCCACACACCTTTGAATGGCACCTGCTAACAGATCCTGCTGTTATCTGCACTGAGATAACACTGTGAGTGAAGTGACAAAGCCCTGGGACCCGCCTGTCAACTTCAGACACATCAAAGGTCCGGGTGCTTGTCTCCAGCTCCTCAGCCATGACAAAGTGCTGTCCTGTGGCAAAGCAAGGAGCTGAGGTTCAACAAGGACTTGGAGATCACAGGTGTATTTTCATTTACATAGAAATAAATAACATGCCCAGAATTAATCCCCTCAAGGATTCTATTTGTTTGGAGGATGTCACCTCAGAGTTTTGATTCGGAGCAAGAGGATTTGTTGTGTTTTGATGGGACTATGTTGGGCTGTACACTTAAAGCCGTAGAGCGTTTGTGCGGGATAGAAAACTATGTCATTTTACTTACCAAAGGCTGGGAGATACAAAAGTATCTCAGCTTCTTGTCGGCTTCACCTCTGCTACAAACCCACCCCTGCTGCGATGGATAGAAAGCTGCAAATTGAGGGCTGTTCTTTAATGCTCGAAAGCCCCGGGAGATGGGAATGCCAAGCTTTTATCGGGGCTTTCACAGTATTGATGGCTATACGAGAAATTCACACAAAAGCAGTGGATGAATGGGAATGTCTGTGTTTATTAATGAGGCAAAGAGAAGGGTAATATGACAGTAATTAGGAGGCTTTTATTCACAGAATCTGGCCTTATAGTGCAATCAGTGGTGATTTTAATATAAAAACTTCAAAAGTGTGCTCGAAGAACATTCGCAGAAAAATATTTAAGGTTATGAAATAAGATTCACCATGCCAATCATGCATACTTTTGTGTTACAAAAGCTTTCCAGCTGTATTAGGGAGCGTTATGTTCTTTCCAGCTCACAAGACTACAACACATAATATTGGATTCATGAGAACAAAAGAAAGTTTTAGTAATATCTTTGGATTAAAATCCTCTTTGACTTTACAAATTGAGAATAAATCATATAAATCACTAGCCTGGTAAAAATCAAACCCTTGCACCACTTTGCTTCGTACAGAGGGTTTGAGCTCTTGACTGTTGAGAAATGATTGCTTCTTGGTGGCGTTGGCAGTGTTGAGGTTTTAAATTTTACCCAGTTGCTTACATTTGCCTGTGACGTACGTAATGCGCCAATTCTACTCTAAGAAGAAAACTGAGGTCAAAATTCACAACTTCTCTTTCTGTTCACTGATTGGCCTGTTCAAAACATAACGGGAGGCAATCTGAGTGAAGGGGAAAAAACTCAGACTGTGCTGGAAGCGGAATAGCACATGGAGGCATTGGCCAGGCTAATAAATCACTATCTTTGGTTTAAAATAACCGTGATCAGGACTGTCCAGATGTGACAAGTACATCTATTGTCTTCTTTTTATTTTTCTACGGTTCTATTGTGGTCCTTTTGCCAGAAAGGACTAAAATGGTCCCAGTATTTTTTTTGCTTTTATCAAATAAATCTGCATTCAATGAAGAATCCATGTCTGACCACTTTTAAATCTAACCTAATGGGTTCACATCAGCATTCACATCAAATTGTAACAAAAGATATCCAACTTCAGCAGAGTTGCAAATCTTTTCCTTAAAATTCTTATTTTTTGTTTCTTCAGTTGATTCATCATATCCATGAAAATTTCAGAGTTACATACCTTTAAGACTCAGAACAGTCAGTGGGCAGAATAGAAATAGAGGATGGAAAGCCTATGAGGTTAGAAACACTCCAGGAGCTTTCTTCTCTGTCGTTAGCTTATTACATCAACTGTTTTTTACCGTGAGTGATGAAATCAAGGAGAATAACAGCAGCAGAAAAAGTAATTGCTCAGTCTATTTTGTCTTTTCGGTCTCCACTTTTGTATTTGCACCCTGAGCGGTGAGCATTGGGTTACATGTGCAATATGCAATGTACAATTAGCATATTTTAGAGCTTTGAAAATAAAATATTAATTTTGATTTGTGTAAATATCTGCATATTTGTGTTTTGATCAAATAGTTTTTTTAAGTTAAAAGGAATGCTCAAATATAAATAAATACAAAAATGTCTTTCTTTTGAGTGGCACTGTTTTTCATTCATGTGGTGTTTGAATGTTTATTGTTTTTATGCATCTTGTGCATTTCATCTTATCATTGTGTTTGATGTGTTTATTTTATCTACTCTGTTACTTTTTTGTCCAGTAAAGCATTGTGAAATATAATCTGGATGAAATGTGTTATGTGAATAAAGTTGATTGTCTCTAGACTGATTGCCCCTATTAGAGTTTATCAGCCTAAATCTCCCAGTCCATTGATTTGAATCTAAGGCTGAAAAGGTTGATACTATGTCCAGCTCAAAGGCTTTTCTGATTTTGTTTAGGAGACTGTTGTCAATTGTGGCTTTTTGTTCTTGCATACATTGTGTATAGTATCTAAATTGATTTTTTATGACTAGTTCCATAGGCAATTTCTGACACAATGAAATGATGAATATAAGGGTCTATAAAGATTCAAAATATGGCACATAATAAATTTATCTAGGAACATTGGGAAGGTGTGGGGGAGGGGTGCTATGTGAGGTGGAAGATCAGCTGTGGACGGCAGCTCCAAGGAGAGGCTTTGTGGAAATAGACGGTGCTTTGTCTGACTAAGTCCAGAATGGCTGCCATGGGAGATTCAAAGACTTTTTTAAACCTGTATAAAAGAATCAAACCAACACGCTAATTGTGTTTTTAATTGAGGGAATAACATTATACCATGACATAATGTTCCATAAAGATGGTGTATAATATCCCAGATTTCAACTGTATGATATTACCATCCTCTCAAAGATGGTATAAAATATATAATCTTTGAAGAGTATCCCATCTTTATCTGCAGAGGTCAAAAACGTAATTTAATATGTATAATAAAAATGAATTTAATATGATTTGGCTTTTTCTATGCTTCTAAATCAATGAAGACATATATATTTGACTTATTTGAAGCAATCAATTTCTGCTGTTGGCTGAGAATAAAGCTTCATGCAAGGAAGAACTGAGATGTGATGCACTAATCAGTTATTATGAATGAGAAGTTATCTTCAGACACATATGAGATTCATTTCTGTAGGTGCATCATTATCATATCAGAAAAGAAATGCTAAACTATATTAAGGAAGAATAATTAACATTAACTTTGGACAAAAAGTTTGGCTCCTTCTTCCTTAAAGTCCACGGATCTCTGGCAGGCGGACTGCGGCTGGAGGAAGTGAAACCACGACACTGCGCGTTGCCGTCACAGATCACAGAGTTTAATTCCACACAAAATAACGCATGAATCAATTAACAAAGCTGCAGAGATACAGAGATATATTCATTACCTGTAACAGGAAAAAATAGAAAAAAGAAACACAAAGAAAACAAGGGGGTTGGGGGCAAAGACGCGTCTTTGGAGAAAGCTTTTTATGCCAAAAGCAAAACAGTGGTAGCATTCTGAATTTTTAACGTTTACATGAAGTTTTATACTGAGTGGGCGTTTCTTCAATTTAATATATTCAACTAAGGCGTTCCGCTCTTTAACCAATTAGAAACTCCCGTAGGAACTACAGGAAACTTGAGAAGTCTCCCAATTTACAACGAAGTTCCAAAGGCGTCTGGTTTCTATCGAGAGACAAAGGCGGACCAGTTAATCTTGGACGATACCAGGTACGAATGTCCCCGGCGCCGAGAGTCTTAAGATAAGATTTCGCAGACACCCATAAATCTGACGTCTCTTCCATTATCTCTCCTAACGTTCTCGAAGAGACTTGCATCTGGTAATTTTCAAAAAATGTTATCTTTACAAACCCCAGTTTTGCTTTTGCACATTCAGCCCCCCAAAAGATTAAGTTCTGCCAAAATAATACATAAAATCCACAGGACAAAATAAAGTATAATTCCTGAGCCATTTTCTAATAGTAAAAAAACATTTTCATTCAAACACTTTCCATTTGCTTCTAATATCGTCACAGATAATACAGTTTTCAAATACATTCATCCTTTAATAGTTTTTAAATGAGATAATACAATCTTCAGTAAACATGGTATTAATACTTAGAAGTTAAATGTTACGGGGTTTCAATCTTCTATTTTGCATTAGTTTTACACCATCGCAGATGCTGGCCTCCAGCAGTTCTCCCCAACTGCCTGCAAGAATGTTAATTTATGCTTCTGTGTTCTGGCCGGGCTGCGCCCCATTTAGTGATCTGCATTCTAACCCCTGTCTGTCCGGTTTAAAACAAGAGTATCAAACCTACCCTTTTACACATGCATAAAATTAACTGCATTAAGCACCAAAATCAATAATTTTCCTCGACAGTCCCCGTTTTGAGGTCTCAATTAAGAGACCTCACAAAAATTAATAAAGCCTTCTAATAGAGGACCAAAAACTATGCATTATACTACTAAAGAATAAAAACCCAAAAATCAAAAATAAAAAACTCAAAAAAGAGAGACCTGAATATATAACAGTCCCCGTTTTCAAACAGAACCTGCAAGCTCCACAACTCCCTCATCAGGAACACCACGAAAGAGCATCTGATAGGGAGGTGGAGCCGGTGGTCCACTACTTCCCTTTTCAATTGAGACTGTAATAAGCCTAAGGATAAGTGAACGGACGCACGGAATACAACAGCATCCACACGTCACCACTATGGCAACAAACGTAGCCACAGAAACTAGTAATGACATGACAATCCCTTTCCATTTACCAAAGATAGTAGAAAACCACCTGTCCAAACCACCATCAATACCCGAATGTTCATGCATAGTGTTACTCAGAATTCTCAAACCCTCCAGCGCTCGAGTGACAGATCCATCAGGGGCAGTATTGTTTGGAATAAAAGTACAGCAGCTCTCTTGGAACATAAAGCAGACTCCACCCTTTTCGGCCAACAGCATGTCCAGCGCCATCCGATTTTGAATTGTCATTAAAGAAGTAGGAGCTAACTGATCCTTCAAACCCCCCACAGCATCCCTGGTCAGATTCGCTAACCTCAGAAGATTATAATGGACATAATTTATCCTGTCAACATTTTTATTCGGAGTTATAGGAAAAAGAGCTGATAATACTGGCATATTTTCAAAACCTGCTGCAATTTGATCCGCCAATTTGTATTGATCCGGAACCCCTCTCGGCACACCGATGGCATCTACATAAGTGGGAGAATTAGTAGTCAAATCAAATGCAGTATCAACACGTGTATTACGCACCTGTCGCTCATGTCTCTGTGTCCGTAAAGTGAGCACCTGCGCCGGACCTACAGGATCAAGTCTTTCTCCAACAACCATAAGCGGCACTGCAAGGCGAGTCATAGCACATATTCCAACAGTCCTAGGAGGAATTCGCACATATAATCTATCACCCCCACAAAAATAATAAAGTCCAGCTCTTGCCCAACTCCCGATTCCGGATGCTGTTAAAGTAACATTACACCAATCACTAGAAATCTGTCCTAGATTGAAATCCGGCTTAAGATGAGTAAAATTAAAACACACATACAAACCTTTACCCTTAACCGGAAGAAAAGTTCCCGTCTGAGTATAGTTATTAATAGGTGGATATATGTTGGCAAGCGCATCACAATTTACTGGGTCTGCCTCAGTTGTCAATTTTAGCATGCAATTAAAACCCCAACTATCTCCTAAGTGTAATGGTGCAGGTTCCGTGTAAAGATGAGGTCTAGCTGTGGCACATGCAATGCAGTTCCCAATATTAGTTTCTTTAGCCGTTTGAACCATCCAATTCAGCCATAAATTTTTTTCCCTATATCCAGTCGCTGTTTGAATGATGTCCAATGGTGAAACTGCTGTGTAATCAATCTTAGCCGCATGCTGATCCGGAATTGCCATATCCCTATCTTCCTCCCCCTCAGGTCTGACCATATTAATTTTAATAACCCCAAGTGGATCTTTATCATCAACCGAAGCACCTAGAGTCAAATAAACAGCTGAATCTGCCGGATACTGTTTAAAGAAAACATCATGCATCGAGGAAATGGTTAGCACTAAAGGATTTTTACCCGTCGGTGGAGAATGTCTTAAAGTCCCTCGTCTTATGGTAACCTTGTCATATTCAGTGACAGATTTATGAGCATACGGTGGACTCCAACTTGATCCCACCCATCTGAAGGCCGATTTCCAAGTGGGACACAAGTGTCGAACCCCATTTTCCTGAGTAATACAATGTCGTTGGAAGGTCAGATCACCACACAAATACACAGAAGTCTTCTGCCAGGATTGAGGGGTCGACCAGCAGCGACGAATGACCTCGCACAGATCAATTTGGTAATTAGTTACAGTACCCAGAGTATAGTTCAACTCAATTCCGCGATATTTAGTGAGGCACTTATCAACAGGAGGACTCAAAGAACGCTTCACACGAACAGTCGCATTTCCGCAAGACACTCCGCACTCGACAAGACTCGGTCGGAGATTAAGTGTCTGTGAGGAAATGCGTCCACTCGTGGATCCTCCGAAAACCCACATTCCCAACAAATTGAGTTCAAGAAACACACCTAGCAAAAACTTCCACTCCCAGTTCATGTATCTTAAGATGAACCCCATCCTGCGAACCTGTCAAATGTAATCCTGTGTTATTCAACAATCCAATACTCACCTTTTAACCACAAACTTTCACCGGTAAAAATTAAAAGTGAAAGGCACTTATCATTCTACAAATATGAAAAAATCATAAACTCAATTATCAGAATACAACCCAAAAACACAGTACACAGAACAGCCCCAAATGTAAAAATGCAAAAATAAGACTAAAATATGTATATAACAATAGCTAAAAATTATTCTGGAAATTTTAAAAATATATTCGCCACCAATCAAAAACATGCAGACATAAAGAATTACACAATAGTTTTCTCTTTTTTTTTTTAAAAGTCTGTAAAAAACAAAATATGAAGTCTTTTTTTTTTTTTTTTTTTTTTTTTTTTTTTTTTTTTCAAATGTTCTTTAAAAGTCTGTAAAAAACAAAATATGAAGTCTTCTTCAAAAAATGATAAAAATTACGCGCAAAAAACGAAACGAAAGTCCTTTTTCAGAGTTCGCAAAAAAAAAAAACGAAAACACGCAATAAAAATGTATCAATGTTGATCCTCTTGCAGCCTGATCCTTCTCAGTGAGAAACCTCAGGTTTCCAGCTGAGCGGCCGTTGCTCACTGAAAATTGGATTATTATGCCAATATAACAGTGAGTTTCAAGGAAGGTATGAAATCTCCTTTTTCCTCAATAGAAGGACTTCGGAACAGGATTATTATGCCTGTCCGAGCCTTTTAAACCTTGAATTTCAGGAACCTGAAGTGGTCGCGGCAGGAATTCCTGCTACACTCCCTCCTGGAAGCGCCTGGCGATGCTCCTCATCCGAAGATTGAAGCCGAAGATCTTCTTGTACGTCTCGGAGCGCACGCTGTGGCTCCTCGGCTGCTGTGCACTGACTCCAATGAAACCAGGTGTCTCCTTTCCCTTGCAGACGGACAGCATGAGATGTTCTCTCCACGACTCGGTATGGTCCGGTGAAGCGAGGTTCAGACCATTTCCTTTTGATGACTTTCAGGCGCACCCAGTCGATTCCCGGAACGGGTGGTGAGCCGGGACGTTCCTGTGTCGTCTGATATTTCACAAATTCCCCTGCCAGGATCTGCAACTCATTAAAGAAATCTTTATGAGATAAGTGTGCAAGTTCACCTTTCCATCCTGGAATGCGGGTTGCAGGTCCTGGAAACATCCGTCCCGTCTGAAGCTCATATGGAGAGAATCCTGTTGATTGGTTAACAGACATTCGAACAGACATCAAGGCAATAGGCAAAGCATCCACCCAATTTAATTTAGTATGTGCACATATTTTAGCCAATTTTTGTTTAACAGTTTGATTCAGTCTCTCAACTTTGCCTTGTGATTGAGGATGATATACTGTACCGAATGAATGTTTCACTCCGAGCAGCTGCTCCACTTTCTGCAGATCTTGGTTCCTGAAATGAGTGCCGTTGTCTGATCTTACCTTCTCTGGAAAACCATGGGTCGGAATGTAATAATTGATCAGACACTTTATGACAGTTTTACTGTCCTCTTTTTTAGCTGGCCACGCCTCCGGCCAGCTCGAATATGCATCAACACACATTAATACATACCTGTATCCTCTAACGGGTGTTATCATGTCTGTAAAATCAATAATAATCTCCTTACCCGGTTGTGTAGTCCAAGGGAAATGTCCCACTGGTGGTCTGACAGTTGGTTTCGCATTGTGTTGGCCACAAATTTCACATGTTTTCACATGATGCTTGACCATGTCTCTCAAAAATGGATGCCACCAGTGCTCCAGATTTTTTAACATCTGTGCGATACCTACATGTCCGAGTCCATGAGCTTCCTGGAAAACCTGGAATCTCATATTTGGAGGGAGAATTACTTTACCATTCGGTCCGCGCCAGAGTCCCTCATTGCAGATGGCACCTCTTGCTTTCCAGACAGAACGTTCCTCAGGTGACACGCCTTTCTGATGAAAAATAATTTTTTCCAGGTTATTCTGTTCCATCTGCTCCATTTCAGTACTCACCATGAAGAGAGATGGCAGGTATCCAGCTGCTTCTTTGGCTGCCTCATCCGCGGCCGCATTTCCTGCTGCCACTCTGGTCTTGCTCTGATCATGTCCCTTGCATTTAATCACTGCAACAGACTGAGGCAACAGCAATGCCTCCGCCAATTCTTTCATTTCAGTTTCATGTTTTATGGGCTTTTGTGCTGCAGTTATAAATCCTGCTCTGAGCCACTGAGGAAGTTCCACATGGACGGCACTCGCTACATAGGCTGAATCACTATATAGATTTACCCTCATTCCCTCAGCTAATTTCAGAGCTTCAATCATGGCTTTGAGTTCTGCTCTCTGTGCCGATTGGGCACCCTGCAGTCTTTCCGCCCTCAAAACGTGAAACTCGCTGCCCAAGTCTTCCACTACAGCGAATGCTGCTCTCAATCCATCTGTATCATGTCGAAAACAGCACCCATCCGTATAAAAATTTCTCACACCTTCACCTGTCAAAGGAAAGGCTTGTAGGTCAGGTCTTATTTTTTCTTCCTTTTGTACTAACTCCTCACAGTTATGCGGCTCTCCGTCCTGCATCCTGTCAGCCATATTCACTCCGTTATGTACAAAGGTTATATTAGGTGATTCCAGAATTTTGCTCAATTTTTGTTGTCTCAATGTTGTCAATGTGAAATGTTGTGAATTCACATATGCTACCACACTGTGTGATGTCATAACCTGTAATGGATGACCCATCACAATGTGTGCTGTCTTTTGAATCATTTTTCCCACACCTGCTGCATGTCTTGTACATGTCGGATGTCTTATCTCCATAGGATCTAGCATTGCGCTAACATACTGGAGAATTTTCCTCTCACCCCCTTTTTTCTGAAACAGAACGGCGTTCACTGTCAGTTCTGTTACAGAAACATCCAAATAGAATTGTAGAGAATAGTCCGGAATAGCCAGCTGCGCCGCAGCAGCCAACTGTTGTTTCAAAGAGATAAAAGCATCTTCTGCCTCCATAGTCCAAGTCAGAGCATGGGTGAGCTTACGAATCCCATGCTCTCTGACTAACGCCCGTAAAGGGTCCGTCAGTTCTGTATAGTTAGGAACATAGTTCCTACTATATCCAGTCAGTCCAAGAAAAGACAACATGTCTTTCACCGTACATGGTTTGGGGTGATTCAGAATCGCAGATTTATGACTGGCAGACATCTGAGTGCCTGTCCCAGTGATAATCCGCCCCAAAAAAGAAACTTGCTTCCTAGCAATTTGCAGCTTAGATCTGCTCACTTTGAAACCCCTGCCTGCTAGGTGTAACAACAAACTTCGCGTGCCCTCAATACAAGATTCCAACGTCTGTGCTGCCAGCATGAGGTCATCAACATACTGAACCAGGGTTACACCGTCTGGTAACAAACAGTCCGCTAACTGCTGTTTCAGAACCTGATTAAAAAGCCCTGGTGAGAGAGCAAAACCCTGAGGCAGACGCGTATATCGCAGCTGCTGACCCCTGTAGGTAAAAGAAAACACATCCCTACATTCCTCATCCAATGGGAGACAAAAGAAAGCGTTAGCAAGGTCCACACAGGAGAACCAAGTCTGAGAAGGGTCTAGGTTAGTCAATGCTACATGAGGATTAGGTACTGGCACCGTAGGGGTCAATAAAACAGAATTAATTGCCCTAAGGTCATGTGCCATGCGGTAGTTGCCTGTCCCCTTTTTTTCCACTGGTAAAATAGGAGTGTTCCAGGAGGAGGTGGAAGGTTCTAACACACCTGCCTCCAGAAGACCCCCAATAGTTTCTGCAATTCCCTCCTCTGCCGCTTGCTTATGAGGATATTGTGACCTCCAAATCGGAGGGCCCGGTTGTAAATCAAACGTGACAGGTGTGACATCAACAAGCCCCACATCAGTGGGACCCGTAGCCCATAAACACTCCGGGAGAGAAGCCAACATTGCAGCCGCAGTTGGATGATCAGTCAGCTCCCTACCATGGTGTCTAGGAAGTTGAACATGTTCCAAAACCACAGAGTCCACAGCCGAACACTTTATTTTGTATGTGTTTGTAGAAGGAGAGAAAGAGAGGTCAGGAGCAACAGTATTCTGCCAGTCTGTAGCTGCAAGAGAGCGTTTTACCACGCCCCCTAACTCCATGGCCTGATGTCCAGGATGGAGAGCCAAAGAAATATGTGGAACTGCTTCATCATGCATCTTATACCAAAACAACTGATCCTGAGTCAGATTCACTGCAGCAGCAACACCCTCCGGTGCCACATAAATGTCCTGTGAAAACACAGTCCAATCTTTACCGGCCAAATTCGCCTCGAACTGCTCCTGGAACCATTCAGTCTGGTCTCGGTCATAAAACAAAGTGACATGAGGGAAATCAGGAGCAGACCCATACGGTGCGAGCGCTTGGATCCAGGGTTTCCAAAGCAGAAAACAGGACAGAATCCCAGCATGGTCCGTCGCTTCTGGCTGTAAAAGACCCCAGTATATATCAGCCAGGTGCTCCTCGGATTGTTGGAGCAAAAATTGTCCATGCGTATATACTTCAGTGCAGGCATGGGAAGATCCATCAGGAAAAGTGACAAGTAGTCCATCAGGTCCACACAAAATAGTGGCCCCCAGAGCAATCAACAAATCTCTCCCTAATAAATTCACGGGAGATGAGGGGGAACACACAAAAGGATGTGACACTTGTTGTCTGCCCACAACAGTGTGCAGAGGTGTGGAAACAGGCAGAGTTTGTTTCACCCCGGAAAAACCAACCACTGATATAGTCCGACTAGAAAGTTTTTGTGATGGCATGACAATATTCATGGTGGAATATGTTGCTCCCGTATCCACCAAAAATGGCAATGTTTGTCCATCAACTGTCACATCAATCAGGGGATCTGCCAAAGCTCCCTGATTCAGGTTCCTCTCTGGGGTGTGTCAATATTCTCCAGCCTGAAAGTACTGTCCCGGATGTCGCGGAAGTAATGCAGCATTTGGAGGCTGTTGTGGCAGACTCGGCAACGCGTCATCTCGTGCAGCAACCGGTGTATAATGAGGACACTGTCGAACCCAGTGTCCCTCCTCGCCACAATAAAGACACCTGTCTCTGAGTTTCCAGCCTCGTGCACCCCTTCCTCGCACACCCGACCACGCGGGGGCTCTCCCTCTTCTTCCACGCCACCCCTGAAAACCAGACTGCCAGCGCGGAGCAACAGAGATGTGCGGACCAGGTTGTGCTACTGGAACAGGGACCTGACCCGGAGCAGGAATTGATGGAGCAGCTGCTGTTAACATAGCTTTAGCCTCCTTCTTTTCCTGTTTGGCAAGATGCAGTTTTTGTCTGGCTTCGCCTAATTGAAGCTTCAGCAATTGTTTCTTAAAATCTTCCTGCTCCTTCTCCGCCTCTCTCTCCTCATCCTGAGAAATCTGCAAATTATGCAACAAATGCAACTCCCATTTTGCATGGTCACAAGATTTCAACTCCGGGTTTTTTCTCATTTGAGCAGCGACAGAAGGAGGGACACCATTCAAAACAGCTTGGCGAAAATGTTCCCTCATTAATGTGGGCTGAGTCGGATGAACTCCAGTTTGTCGACTCCAGATGTCTAAGGCTTTGTCTAAAAATACCTTTGGGTGCTCTTTGGAATCCCAAAAAAATTTAGGAATAATTGAGAGAGACACAGGAGGAAACGTGTCCCTCAAAGCCGCACCCACAAGAGTCAGAACAGCTGAAAGGGGCGTGTGATCAGGCATATTCAGAGTTCCAGCAGACAGTTCAACATTATGGAAATTCGTTGTCGTTGTTGAACGACTTAAAATAGCTCTAAAATCCCCCAAAGCTAACGTTAGCCCCCCTGTTAGTGTATCCAATGCATGTAGCCAAGGAGTAGCCCCATCCGCTAAAGAGGGTAGCTTGTCAATCAGGGTCTGTATATCCCCAAAAGAGAACGGCTTGTATCTCGGTCCTTGTTGTGATACTAATAAAGGCATAGCATGATTAGAGGAGCTCTCAGACTGTACTGACGAAGCCTCCAAAATACCCGATATATTCTTAATGCGCGTGGCCAAATCATCCGCATCACGCTGCAGTTGCCCTTCCAGTTGCGAGAGACGGTCATGAAAAGACTCTCCATTAGAGGGGGCAATCACACCCTGTGGTGTGTTAACATCACGAGGAGAGGGACCATTCCCCCTATTCTGCATCTCAGTTTGGTCAAACCCCTCCCGATGCAACCCCGGAGTAGAGGCAAACCTCGCAGCGCCTCCCACATGTGGAGGAGAAGACAATGCGCCGCCCCGAGCAGGCGGTGCTTCCTCTACAAGACTGCCCACCAAGTTCATATCTACGCTCAATTGTACCTCCCTCTGCTCCTCCTCGTGTGGGGGAGGGACGAGGGCGGGTACGGGGCTGCCTAGTTGATGTGTAATTTGAGCCATACTTGGGTAAATCGCAGAAGGAGGCAGGGAAAAACAAAGCTTTTCACGCTGAACCCGATCTGCCATAGGCAGACTATCAGAAACAGATTGGGAATTTTTAAGGGAAGTCGTCAAATCAGGTGACTCCCTCACCGGCGGAGAGCTAGAACTCGGAGGAAGCGCTCTCATAAGATCCCATTCAACCGTGCCCCCACGAACATCTAAAACTGGATATAAACCCGTATAAGAGGGATTACTATCCTTATATGGAGGCGGAAGTGGAGCGCCCGACGGACTAAATACCTGTTCAGGTTGTTCAGAGCACACCTCCGGACGATCTACATGGGCCTGAAATGAGTCCGGAGTCCGTGTAGCTGACCCCTTTTTATAACAGTGATCCGTACCTTGCCAACTCACCAAAAGCTTAGCCCATAACTGTCTATCCTGTTCCGCGTTCTCCAACTTCTGACTCAGTTTTTTTCTAGCAAAAAAATTAGCTGCGTCTCTCTGAACTCGCAGCGAATCCCTGTCAGCCAAAGCCTGCTTTAAACAGACATTCAAAATCAAACCCAAAGGCTTTTCAGCACTGAGCAGTTCATCTTGTTTGCAGACCGCATTTTCCAACATGATTTTCAATTCATCCGCCTTCACATTAAGCGAATCCAAACCAAGCTGTTGATCATAAATGCAAATTAAGTCAGCAATCTGGTCCCGCAGAGTTTTCCATGGACCTAGACCATACGAGTGGCCTACAACATCATTTGTCAGCTCAGTGTCCATAATAGCTTCACAATCAAACGCAGCAAAAGCTACGCAAATTCACACAAGCAGCGCCTTACAAACACAGCGGTCCGCACAGACAATTAGCGCATACACACGCACAGATACACACAGACACACAGACACCCACAAAGCTCCGGAGGACAAACAGCGCACTTCCACGGCAGCCGGCACACAAATCAGTACACACAGAGAAATACAGAGACACAAACGGTTTCAGACGAACGTAAAAGACAGACGGGGAAGAAATAAAATAAAATAAAATGCCGGCTAAAAACTGCATTAATTTCCAAACTTATAAACTTAGTCCTCCGAGTGATCCAACTCTATCTTAGTCCTCCGAGTGATCCAACTCTATCTTAGTCCTCCGAGTGATCCAACTCTATCTTAGTCCTCCGAGTGATCCAACTCTATCTTAGTCCTCCGAGTGATCCAACTCTATCTTAGTCCTCCGAGTGATCCAACTCTATCTAATTCTAAGTCCGCTGGAGATGAGTCAGTCTCCGGGCTGATTCAAACCCACACTAAATTTAATACACCAAAAAATTCATTATTTTAGAGGCACAAGAACGAATCCTCAGGGCTAAAGAAGACAATTAACAAACCCAGCAATTCTGACAGAGGCTACGTAAACTCCTACTGTCTTGACCAGCCACGATCACTTGTAGTGTGCATTTTCCGTCCAATTAGTAAACAACAGACTCTTTTAAAAACAATCTGTATACCTCCGCAGCTTCGAAACTCCGAGCAGCTGCAGCTGGCTGCGACAATCCACTCCGGCCCGACCACAGACGACCAAAAAAATAATTAAATAGTATCTTACCGCATCAAGCCGTCGAGCCGAAACAGGCCGATCCGCCCGCCAAGATTTCAGAACCGGACGAAGCCCCCAATTATTAAGGAAGAATAATTAACATTAACTTTGGACAAAAAGTTTGGCTCCTTCTTCCTTAAAGTCCACGGATCTCTGGCAGGCGGACTGCGGCTGGAGGAAGTGAAACCACGACACTGCGCGTTGCCGTCACAGATCACAGAGTTTAATTCCACACAAAATAACGCATGAATCAATTAACAAAGCTGCAGAGATACAGAGATATATTCATTACCTGTAACAGGAAAAAATAGAAAAAAGAAACACAAAGAAAACAAGGGGGTTGGGGGCAAAGACGCGTCTTTGGAGAAAGCTTTTTATGCCAAAAGCAAAACAGTGGTAGCATTCTGAATTTTTAACGTTTACATGAAGTTTTATACTGAGTGGGCGTTTCTTCAATTTAATATATTCAACTAAGGCGTTCCGCTCTTTAACCAATTAGAAACTCCCGTAGGAACTACAGGAAACTTGAGAAGTCTCCCAATTTACAACGAAGTTCCAAAGGCGTCTGGTTTCTATCGAGAGACAAAGGCGGACCAGTTAATCTTGGACGATACCAGGTACGAATGTCCCCGGCGCCGAGAGTCTTAAGATAAGATTTCGCAGACACCCATAAATCTGACGTCTCTTCCATTATCTCTCCTAACGTTCTCGAAGAGACTTGCATCTGGTAATTTTCAAAAAATGTTATCTTTACAAACCCCAGTTTTGCTTTTGCACATTCAGCCCCCCAAAAGATTAAGTTCTGCCAAAATAATACATAAAATCCACAGGACAAAATAAAGTATAATTCCTGAGCCATTTTCTAATAGTAAAAAAACATTTTCATTCAAACACTTTCCATTTGCTTCTAATATCGTCACAGATAATACAGTTTTCAAATACATTCATCCTTTAATAGTTTTTAAATGAGATAATACAATCTTCAGTAAACATGGTATTAATACTTAGAAGTTAAATGTTACGGGGTTTCAATCTTCTATTTTGCATTAGTTTTACACCATCGCAGATGCTGGCCTCCAGCAGTTCTCCCCAACTGCCTGCAAGAATGTTAATTTATGCTTCTGTGTTCTGGCCGGGCTGCGCCCCATTTAGTGATCTGCATTCTAACCCCTGTCTGTCCGGTTTAAAACAAGAGTATCAAACCTACCCTTTTACACATGCATAAAATTAACTGCATTAAGCACCAAAATCAATAATTTTCCTCGACAACTACTAACCAGTTACAAGATAAAAATTAAAAAACATATTACTGCTATTGTACTGGATGTTTTTAAATTAGCAGTTCCCCAGTAGCAGTGCTAGAAAAAAAGGTAGATAGTGGAGTGAAAAGAAAAGGCTAAAAATGTTTAATTTTCAATTTATTAACAAATTAATTAAAATACATATTACAAAGAGGAATAAATTAGAGAAATGACCAGAATTCAACAACTAACAGTAAACTCTGAGATAAAATTAAACCAATATGAAGGTTACAGAGTTTAAAAAAAATCTCATGCTTGCATTAGATAAAAATTTAAAAAAAATGTTTTAAATGAATTATTCCAGATGCTGTCCTTGTTTAGAGGCTGAAATAATTTCTCAATATGTAATCGCCAGAGTGGGACCAGGGACATAAAATATTGCAGCAGTTTGAGTTCCTCTCTTCAAAACTTCTTCTGAAGTTTTCCTATTTCTTCGGATCAACAAGTTCCTCCCTGTCGTAACACCTCTGTGCTTCTCTCCAGGGGATTTTTGGGATGTATGTGAGAGAGTGAAAGCATGCAACGCTCTAAAGGTTTAACATGTCAGTCTCCTGGTGACTAGGAATCTTCTTATTCAGAACAGGTACAGCTGTAAGGTTCAAAGAAAAGAGCCAAAGTCTCAAAATAGTAAAGATTCTACTTTTGTCGGATTTTGTGACTGGATGAAAATTAAAGCAAGCTGTAGTGCTCTTTTCCCTTTGGCCATTCTCTACCCAAGCTTGGGACATTTCTTCTAGTGCAAATATAGTCTTTTACATGTTCACTACCATGTTGTTTTTCAGCTGCAGTAACAAAGTGGCTGAGCTTTGTAATGGAAATTAGCTTAAAAATTCACGCTGTTTATCATCTTCAAGGTTTTTGTTTGCAGCCCTGTGTCCTTGTGGTTTTCTTTTTAAATATAGTTTAAATACTTGGAAAATATTAGCATATCTACTTTCACTCTTGTTTTTGTTTGTGGGGCATGAAATTCTTCAAAGCAGAGTCAGTGAACATCGAAAAAATTAAGAGAGCATTTGCCAATAACTACCTCGGCTGTAAATTCAAAATACCAATTCACTCATAAGTTTATATGAGAAGAAAAATGGCAATGATCAACACTTCTTTAGAATATCTTAAGATCTTTTGAGGTTATTCTTTGTGTTTTAATAAAACTCTTCTTGTGGAAACCCATAAAAGGTGTGTGGGGATATGCGTGCACGCGTGTGTGAGTGGGAGGGAGAGAGGGCTGTGGAGTCCAGACTCTAATTCTTCTTCTTTTGTTACAAGTTCTCATTGGATGTTTTTTGTAAGGCAAACTCTAGTTTGTGTACAATGAACCAGAAAGGTAGATTTCTTCTGCCAGATTATTTCCACAGGGAACATTATTGTCCTACCTATGTTTCTTATAGATAAAACAGTGTTTCTTTTTCTTTCTTTTTATTCCTCATTACTTTGTCTTGCTCGTCTGCACTTAATGTAAATTGGAGCATGATGTGCCACCACGCTGACTGTCCTAGTGAGACACAGGTAATACTACAAAAGAACAGTATAATATAAACAAAGCATTTGTCAGGGATTTTGTTGAAAGGATTCTTTGTTCTTTGAATCACTGAATGAACCAGAATAAGTGCAAATGAATGTAAGGAAGAAAATATGGTTTTAAGTCACTCCAATTAATATTTGACACAATATCACTTCCAACAGGTGTTTGTTTTGATGCACAGTTTGTATTGTAATGATACAGAAATACTTGTGTACTTTTTAAACAATATGTTCACTGATAATTTGTCTGCATGTTACAGTGAATATTAAGTGACTGAACCTATTAAAATGAACAGACCAAAGCTGTTGAACTCACTGTGTTATTAAAAGATAAGAGCTGTTTGGTTAGGGTTGTAACAAGTTATTAGCACATGTATTATGTGATACTGACCACTCCAATTAATTTAGCCCGATAAAACACAACGTTCCTCAGTATTTTACAGTCTCTGGATAATTAATTATGTAGTTCTCTGTTGTGTTGTGGATTTTAAAAAGCTCATTATTCATTTAAATGTTGATGCTTTAGTTACAAAGCGTGTCAGTCCATTACAGACTAAAGATGTACTTCACACAGACATTCTGACACAGACATTTTCATCTGTTCACTGAGGAAATAACATACATATAGGCTACATACACAATAAATCTGATTTCTACAAATCTGGATAGGACACAGTGAAGAAAAACGAAAATGTGCACTGAGAAAACCTAGAATTATAGAAAAAGGCTTCAATTTTCAATGAAGAATTTAGCTGTTTTTTCCCCCCTGAGTTTTAAAAACAACTATTAAGTCCATTGAAAGATAGATGCCACCAACTAGAGTCAAGTGTAGCCACATGTTTATGGGTGGTATGATAGGAAACAGTCCTATTAAAGTTAGTGTTTTATGTTACTGGTGCCTGTCTCCAGCAATCATTGGGGAACCTTTCCAGGCTACACCCTGGAAAGGTCAGGGCCACAAACTACTATGAAATTTAGAAAGACCAATTAACTTAACAATCATGCTTTTAGGCCCCAATCATGCTTTTAAAACCCAAGATTTTCTTGCTACAAAGCCACAGTGCTTCCCACTGCACCACCATTTTGTAGCTAAAGATTAAAAGACCTGACCTTGCTGTAACCCGGGTGTAAATTTTAACTTTCATTCCTTCATTATCCGGTTTTTCCACTGCCTGGCCCCTTTATCGCGAATCTCGCGATAGTTTTAATGTCAGCAACTCTCGCGAGACTTCTACACAGCCAATCGCTGTTGAGTATCAGGGTCACATGTCCCATCGCAGCCTATCTGCTAGGTATATTAGCTGGAGCGGGGAAGTATGAAGGATTAGGACATGTTGGCAGGAGCTGAACTGCAGGTTAGTTAAGCGTCGTGTCATTCATCATTCTTCTTAAATCTGTACGATGCTCACATAATGTGCTGATCTACAGGAGCCAACTACTGTGAGCCAAAAAGGAGGTGAAAAACCCTGTTTGTGTGAGATAAAGCTGCGGAATTGGTGAGTGTTTCTATGCGTGACTTAGCGTTAGCTCATTGTCACTGTTTGTTTGTGTAGCTGCTAAATTAGGATGTAAACTCATTTGATGAACAATAAGGTGCCTTAAATATTTATTGAGCACTTGTTTAGATTAGGTTTTTTACATTTCATGACAACTAATATATAGGGTGCATATTTATTGGATTATTCATGGATGTAATTTATATTGAATTTTATATTTATTGAAAATGCGTATTGACTGAAAATGATTTAGAAATATTTATAGTGCAAAGAGTACCATTGATGAATTTGTGTGCACACTAGAATGTTTTGATTATATATAAATCTATATTGAGAAAATTGTCCTGTTTTATTATTCAGGCCAGGTTTGATGGCGAGCTAAAAGTCCAGGCTTAGAACCCAAGGAAAGATTACACTTTTGGTGCTTGAAGACTTCTGCTTTCCTGCCAGGCTGGTAGGAGGCTCCTTGCAGCCGACTAACAATTTTGTCCCCACTCTGATCTGACTTTTGTCAGCCCAGAACCTGCACCAAGCACTTTAATTACCTTGCTTGGGACCTCTAATCCAGTGTTTCCCAACCCTGGTCCTCAAGGCACACTGTCCTACATGTTTTAGAGGTGTCCCTGCTTTAATGTGCCTGATTCAACTGATTGCAGTTCAACAAATGCCTGTTAATCAGTCATCAATTGAAATCAGCTGGATTGAAGCAAGGAAATACCTAAAACATGCAGGGCAGTGTGCCTCGAGGACCAGGGTTGGGAAACACTGCCAATCAACCCCAGCTTGGGGTGGATGAACTAAAGGCTGTGGATTCATTTATGATGGAACTGTGGGATTGATAAATTTTGTTTTTTTCTCTTTTGTGCAATTTTAAATGGCCATTTGGATGTTTCCACTGCTGATGTAAATATGTATATAATTTTTCACACTATCAAGGCAAGCGCAACTGCAAACTTCTAGTCTGTCTGCTCCTTCATGAGTCGCATCTACCTTCTGAGAAAACTAGCCCATTGACCTTAGTGGTCACAATCCATTTACATTGATTGAAAATATAATATATTATCTTTACAAATATGCTACATAAAAGTGTCCTTGTTTTAGAGATAATACCTTTACAAAGTTCAGTGGTTGACTGGAATCAGTTGCAACAAAATGTAATGCAAGAAACTTCAAATATGAAAAAATGCATTCACTGTCAATGGTGTTTCTGGGGTGAATATGATTGGGAATTTTTGGCAACACCTCTACAGCAAGTTATTCGCCTGTGTACAGAGTGAACCCTTCCAGGTTGACAAAGTTAGCACTGTAAAAACTATCGAAACACATGAGGTCTATCAAGCAATTAAAGAACTGTCTGTAAATAAATCTATAGGAATGGATCTTATTTCAGCTGAACATCTCAAATTTGCCAGTTCATGGGTAGTCCCTCTTCTTGCCTTATACATGGTTTTATTCCTGAATCCTTGATAAATGTTCTTCTACTTCCTGTGATTAAAAACAAAGCTGGTAAAATTGACAGCTCTGATAACTATAGCCCTAGCTAGTATACTGTCTAAAGTCTTTGAACTAATTATTTTGCCAAAATTTGCAAAGATAGTTATGTCCACTGACAATCAATTTGGGTTCAAGTCCAAACATGGCATTGATATATGGTGTTGAGGAAAAATGATTATTTTTAGTGCTTAATACAGTTAATCTTACGGCATGTGTAAAAGGTATATTGAACACTCTTATTTTGAACAAATTTCTTTATTTTGAACAGGTTTGTGTTGAGCATTCGGGATTGGGCCAGATGAGCAGGCATTCAGACAAACAGGGGCCTCCCGCTGTGCGGCCAGAGCACAGGAGGCCATAAAATTAGCATTTCCTGCAGGGCAATAAATTGAGCTTGGGGGAGAGAAGCCTGTTTTGTTCACAGAAGATAAACAAGTCTTCCAGAAACCAACATCTGGGGTGGTGTGAAATCTTCTCATGTTTTTTTTCTTTGCTCGAATGACCGTAGAACCACAGGGGGGTCAGGACGCAGCTGTTTGCTCTTTTGTTTTACCAGAGACCATATGGCCCTTTGATCTTTGGCGTAAATTAGGGGGAGTTCCAAGTTTCTCTGAGTGTCCAAGGTAGCTTCCAGTTGGTCAACTAGAGGAACGCCTTAAGTGCATATATTAAAAAGACAAGACACACCTTTAGTATAAGACTTTGTGCACAGCACTAAAAATTCAGAGAGCTGCCACTATTTTTGCTTTTTTGCATCGGCTCTCTCCAAAGATGCGTCTTTGTTTTGTTTGTCTTTGTCTGTATAAGGTAAACAATGCATATCTCTGTACCTCTGCAGCTTTGTTGTTGATTCATGCGTTGCTTTGTATGGAATTAAACTCTGATTCTGTGACGTCAACACGCAGTGTTGTTTCCTTGTGCCTGCACGCCGCCCGCTAAGGACCCGGGAGTTTAAGGAAGAGAGAGCCAAACGTTTTGTCCAAAGTTAATTTATAAATTATTTTTCCTTAATAATGGCCTAAAAGAATTACTGAAAAATTATAACAGCAGAAATTCTACAGTTTTTCTGTGCTTTTTAGATGCTACTAAGGCTTTTGATTGTGTAAATCATAAAAAAACTATTTTTAAAATTGTGCCAAGCTGGTGTTCCTAAGTATATAGTAAGATGTCTGTCCTACTGGTATCAATCAAACTATGTAGGTGAAATGGGACAACTGTGTGTCGGCAATGGAGTCGGACAAGGAAGCATTTTATCTCCCATGTTTAATTTTTATATGAATGAAATCTCTAAGCAGCTAAACCTGTGTAGAACTGGCTGCATGGTTGGTGACACTATTAATCATTTAATGTATGCTGATGACATAGTGGTTTTTAGTCCAAGTTCAGCTGGTCTTCAGGAGCTGCTTAATGTCTGTTCAGCATATGGTGAATTACTTGATGTAAAATTCAATCCATCAAAAAGTATCATCTTGATCTGTCTTACTAAGGAGGACAAAAATGGAGTATTTCAAATTGTCTGGGATTTTATTGAATGTCTCAAGTGAAGTAAAATATCTTGGCCATGTGTTGACAGACCGTCTGTCTGATGATGACATTGATCGTCGGGTTCGAATGTTATACGCTCAGGCAAATATCCTTGTCCTTAAGTTTGGATTCTGTTCTGATGAAGTGAAACAGAACTTGTTTAGGTCATATTGTACATCATTGTATACTGCACATTTGTGGTGCAATTTAAAAAAAGTCAATCTTCAAAGATTGAAGGTGGCTTATAATGATGCACTGAAACCTTTGTTAAATAAACCCAGATGGACCAGTGCCAGTGAACTGTTTGTATTTGCTCGCGTCAGCACTTTGTCTGTTTTAAGAAAGCTTATATACAATATAGTGATAAAAATTTTATCGTTTAAACGAGTCTAATAATAGAATTATACTACTGTTGACTAATGTTAAATATAGTGCAGTAAAATACTCATCTGTATTCTGGAGACATTGGTATGATTTCCTTCTGAATGGCTTTTTTATTGTCTTTTTTTTTTCTTTATGTAATCTGGACACTGAGTCTAATAAAATCTATCATCATCAAAGTTATCAGATAATTGAAGAATTCTTATTCAGTACATGAGTACAGTGGTCATAAAGCCAGACTAACTGTTTCTGTTACATAGATTTCTTATTATTTTGGTACTTTGGTTTCTGCTGCTCAGTCTGCAGAAACTGAGCAGGAGCCAGAGATGATGAGCCATCTCTGTTGAAAGACTGGATTGATTCCTTTTTCAGCCATAGGTATATTGATTCCATATGAAGCTTCTGGAATAGATTACCAGTCTGCTGCTGATCATAATCTAAACATGGCCTCATTGATTTCAGCTCTTCCGCAGCCTGTTGTGCTCAGTAAGTAGGAGACTGTTCTTGCCATCTGACAAGTCGCTGGCTTTTTAGGTGGTCTTGGGGAGAGATTCAAGTCTTCTTCCAAGTCTGTCACCTGAAGAAATTGCTTATCATACAGAAAGCATGGAGTATAGACTGCGGCAGCTTAGTAGAGAATTTACAACGATAACATGGGTCTTAGAATAACTCCCTAAGAAATGAACTGAACATAAAGCTGACTGTGACTGCTTGAAGGTGCACTAATAACATTACAGTATTAAGTGATTTTAAATTGTAACCCCCAGAGGATGATTATAATGCAAATGAACATTCAGTACAAGTACCCAATTAAATATTCCTAACTTGTTCTCATGTTTTAACACCAGTTGGAAAGTATTCTGTCTTTCTTCCATTAAGAGGCTTATGCTACAAATGCTGGATATAGCGCTGGAAAGGGACGTTATTGTCAGGACAAAGTCTTCATCCTGTAAAGTGAAATGAAAAGACTTTACTCTTTAGTTGAAATGTTTTGTCTTCATCCCTTGTCTTTGTAAGGTTGGGAGAAAAAAAATCTAAAATTCAAATAAGCTCTTATTTATCTAATAGCCATTTATCTTTAAATGATATGTGGTATGTTGATGTGTATTATAACAAATATAAAATATGTGCTAATTATTATTTATAGGACAATGTATGTATTCACCTGTTTATATACTTTGCATTAACTGGAGAATATGACAAATATTTTTTTTAACAAAAGCCATGTTTACCACATTATTCAAACTGCAAGTCACCCCCCAAAATCCCGGTTGGTTTTCTCCACATGCAAAGATTTCTGTGGCACTAGTGGCCTTTATTAACAATAACCCCACAGGAAAAGGGCAGTTAGAGAAGGGAGAAAGACATGCAGCAAAGACCCTAAAATACAAATAGCCTCCGTATTTGGTCACCCACATCACCACTATGCTATGTGCCTCTCACTGAAATGCTAGTTTTGCTTTAGAAATGTTTTATGATTAATTATCTTCTTTGGAAAAATCTAGTTTTCTTTTTATTTCAAAGGATCTGAATTTACAGGGTTCTTGTCTTGAAAGTATGATCATTTACATATGTAAATGGCAGTTTAGGCTTAATGGTGGGATTTCTGTTCTCTTTATGGATATAATTAACACTATATTCTAGCAAAAACATGTCCATATGTGCTCTTGGCACCAGGATACCTTGGACTGCAGTTTGATGAATGACTTTGTGTCGTCTCATCTCATCTGTGGCCTCATGTGAAGAGGGGACGAAGCTGTCGACTGACCACTTGGTGGTGAGTTAGCTCAGATGGTGAGGAGGATGCCAGTCAAACCTGGCAGGCCCAAATGCATTGTGAGGGTTTGGTAGGAACGTCTGGCAGTCTCCATCAAACTGAGCTTCAACTACCACCTCTGGTATGATTTCAAATACTTTCCAGCGGTGGCAGGGAATCCAAGTGGGCCATGTTCTGTGCTTCCGTTGTTGAGACTGGCTTTGTCCGTGTTGTGGAACACCAGAACAACCGCACTCTCAGCAGAGTCCTGGAGGTTGCATGGATAGTTCTCCCAACCAGTCTGCATGTATTTTGTGAACTTGGAGAAGGTATTTGATGGTGTACTTCGGAGAGTCCTGTGGAGGATACTCCAGGAGTATGGGATACCAGGTCTTTTATTACGGGTTGTTGTGTCCCTGTGAACTCGAGACCATGGTCTTGAGCTAGGAAAGGGTAGAGAACATTCTCCAAGTAAGGAAAGAAGTCCTGCCATGTGTTAAAGAATTGAAGTATCTTGGGGTTGATAGGCAGATTGGTTCTGCACTTGCAGTTATGTGGGCGTCATTTACCGGTCATTCTACGTTCCTACCCTCATCTATAGTCATGAGCTTTGAGTAGTGGCTGAAAGAACAAGATCACAGACACAAGCTGCTGAAATTAGTTTCCTCTGCAGGGTGTCTGTGTTCTCCCTTAGAGACAGAGTGAGAAAGTCAATCATCCAGGAGGGACTCACAGTAGAGCTGCTGCTTCAACACATCAAAAGAAACCAGTTGAACTGGTTAGGACACTCTCTGGTGAAATGTTCTGGGTAAGTCTCACTGGAAGTCCTGTGAATCGTAGAGGGACTATGTTTCTCAGCTGTTGCGGGAATTGGAGTTCCCCTAGAGGAGTTGGCTCAAATAGCTGGGGAGAGGGAAGTCTAGGCCTCTCTGCTCAGGCTGCTGCCCCCACAATCAGACCCAGAAAAGTTAATGGAAAGATGAATGGATTTAATGAGTAAATTTATTTAAATGGAAAAAAAACCCCATGAGAAACGTTTAGTGCCAACACATTAGGATTCCTTGTAGAGGGAGAAAAATATATATTTTGAATTGTCTTTCCTAATTACTTTACTTCCTAAATCTCAACATAAGTTTCCCAATTTAGTTACAAAGATACTAAAAATCTTTAGTATCAGTAGCTGCTCAAGTGGCTAAGATTAGTACCAACCAGTTCCTTTCCTGACTCTGATCCGGTCTTCTTGCACTTCTGTTTGGAGCTCTGGCGAGTAGTGTAACTACAGCAACTGCTGATGAATGGGCCAAATTACTCCATGTGTCAGAATATGTTCTCTTTTTGCCTGGACTGTAATTGTAACAAATGAAGTCCAGATAGAGTGAGATTTTTTTTGCCATTCTTTCCCATATGAGGAATAATTAATTCCAAGTGAAGGGCCTGATTCCAAGACAAACGACTAGACTCAACTTTCTTGTGCACAAAGCGCTAATCTTTGCCAAAGATTTAATGTGATGCAAACAGCTGCTGACTGAGGGAAATTCATCTTTTCAGGATGACGTTAACCATAATTTCATTTTACTGTGTACTTCATGCAATCGTTTCTAATATAACGTAATCTTATGTGATGGTAAACAAACCTGGCTGTGCAAAATATCCACATCACGGTCATCGAAGTTTGCACATCCTCAGTAGACTCCGTGTAAATCAGGTTATTTGCAAATAATATTGAGGATTTGTCATTTTTTGGGGGGAACTTTGATTACAAAGTTTACTCAAAAACTCCTCACTAGAATTTTAATGCTTATTTTAATTAAGGAAACAAAGCAAAACTATTAAACTACTTTAATCATCAATATGACAGAAACACAGCAAAAAGGGAACAAAAATTGTAGAAGAGAAATTCTTGACCAAATTTTCAGAAGCTGAATGAAAACTTTAATTATTGTTTTCCCAGATATTGACTTTACTGAACAGTTTGCAGATTTAATTACTTTTCAGATAACTTGCATTTATATTATTCTGATTTCAAATAGTCAACTTTTCAGGCATTGAGATAAATTCTGTTAGCTTTTTTGACAGATGATGAGGAATATTGCATTTCTGACAGATGATCTCTTGTTTTTCAAAATATGACTACAATTTGCACAATGTCAGAGAGAGAAGACTCCACTGTCCCTGTTTTTATCCAGATGTAAGTGGCTTACTTGGACATTCATCACTTTAACCTGCTTACTTCTGCATCCTCCTCCTGTATCTCCATAGAGATGTTGATTAAGACTTTTCACAAAAATGAAGCTTTTTTAAAGATTTTTGTTTTTGTTTTATGATTCTTAAAAAATGTTGCATTATAACAAAGTTTCCATGCAGTGGTTTAAAGCAATACAAAAATTGTTTCATTTCTTTACAGAATGTGATACTAAACAATTTCATGGTAAATATTTTAACCAAGGAACGTACAGTACATACCAAAATGACAAGAGTTAAATGTTTCTTTTTTGCCCTTTGATAATTTCTCTGGACTCTTCTTTATTCAGGATGGAATTTGCCACATAAAACTGCAAAATAATAATAAAAATATCTTATTTTTGCAGTAGGAATAGCTGTAGATTTGTTGGATCATGTGAATCTGTAAAGTCGGCAAAGTTTGCCACGAAAATCTCCCCACACCATTTTACTACCAGCAGTTCAAACTGTTGATGCATGGCAGTGTTAATCAATGCTTTTAAGTTGCTACCGAAAAATTCTGACCTCGAGAATCATTAGACCTTGGAACATCTTTCCATTCTATTATAATGTGATTTTGGGTAGTCTGAGTAAATTAGTCTCAGTTTTCTGTTTTCATCTGCAAGGAGTGACACTGAGGGTCGTGATGTGCATCCAGTGTGGTGAAGGTTGGTCTGATTCAACTTCAGACAGTAAGAAAAAAGATATGTATGTACCGTATGTGTGTATATGTCTTGCAGTGTAAACGTCTTGTTTCCACTGTGTGTAATAACTTCTTGCTTGTATCTCAGTTGATCAGCCCAATTAAGCTCCTAAGAAAATGCCGCACTTTGAATTGGAATAAAGAACAAAGCCCACAAAAGTCAAAATTTTATTTTGCTTCTTCATCAGAAGAAGAGAATAAAAAGCAGTTTTCCAGATATACTAGTGAAAATGGAGCCCTTAAACCTGATACCTGAAGCTTTGACACTCATCGCTGCACCTGGCAGACAAGCTCTTAACCTTGAGTCATTACACCACTGCACCGTGTCAGATGAACTTCAGCGAGCGGGCCAGGGAGGTGATTTTTGTGCATGCATACAGGCCGAGGAGCAAAATGACTGAGGCACTAGAGATGGAGAGCACCAGCGTCTCAGTAAGAAAAAGGGGGCCAATTTTCTGTGAGAGCGCTTGGCTCTGTTGCCAAGTGTCAAGGCACTGAGATGAGACAACTCCAAGACTGCTCAGGATATCTGATGAGCCGCGATGAAAAAACAAGAAAACAGAACCTCAGAGGGTTCCAGGTCAATCAGACACTAAGTGGCTGTCAAGACGATGCTCTATGATATAACAGTGGCACCAGTTGTACCTCTTGCGGTCTGTGCTTGATCTCTTGAGATGGATGCATGTTTGTGTTCATGTTTGTGTTCATTTACAAATTAGGATTCTGTCAACTGAAGCACTTTAATTTAAAAAGTTACATCAAAAATAAAGGGATAAGAATTTAATAAATTGTCTGATGGTTCCTATTGAAAGTAAAAAAAAAAATAAGCTACACAACTTCAGTAATTTTAAATGGCAAATAACTAATCAGCAAGGTAATAAGTTGGGAATTCGAGATTAATTTAACATGGAAGAAAAAGTCTCTTGTTAAAATACACCTGCAGATATACAAATATTTTTTTTCGGTAGGTAGGTCAGTCAATTGATATTCTTCTAGCTGCTTGATCTACTAAATGTTCCATTTTTACATTAATCCAAATGATTACTTAACTTTCATTCATTCTGTTTACTATTTAGATGCACTCATTTCTAGTTCATATAAAACAATTTTTTCCATACAACTATACACAGTACTTCAGGTGGATAAAACCAAACTATCCACAATTTCCATTTAGGTATTCTCTGCATGTTGTGCTATATTAGTTTTACTCTTAACTTGTCTGGGTATAATATGCAAGAATCATTGGCAATCATAAATGGTACAAGGAGACATAAGGCTACCCATGATTTGATTCTTTGTCCATGTTTACTCAAAGTCTACAGGCTCCTCTTGGTTTACATTCTAGGATATATAGCTTTAATATAAAAATAGATATAAAAGAACATTTCATACTCGATGCTGTTGACAAAACTACTGTAGTTTAATAACTAAAATAAAGGGTTTCCTATCAAAACAGGACAGAGACTGCAATTTATCCAAAACCCAACTGAGAAGGCCATGAAACTAAAGCTCAAATTACTGCACTGGTTTTAAATTATTTCCTCAGTCTATGATGCACTAACACATCTTGGCCTTTCATACACTCTTTTTTTTTTTTCTTGCCAGACATGTATCACATAGACCCATCAGACCAAAAGAGAATTTTTCACTTAGTTTTACCAGGACCAGAACTGAACAAGAGGTCTCCATTTTCTTCTGTGAAGCACTTGCATACATTGCCTTGTGTTTGAATGGTGCCTTACAAATAAACTTAGCTTAGCTAGAAAAGCTAAATACTCAATAATAGAAGGTCATTTAAAGTGTGTACATACTGTAGATATGCATTGGCAATGAATTAAATGTTCTCACCAGATTTTTGCTATTTTTGGTGGGGTAATTTATTGTATGAAATGGAGTGATCTATTGTTTGTACTTTTTGCCAACAAACTGATTAAAAAATATTAAAGAAACAAATTAACCACTCAAAAGAAAAGAATTAGCAAGTTTGCTCATTGGTTTAAAATGTTTTAACCAATTTAAAGAGGTTATCTATGTACCCTAATAGCACAAACTCTCTCCTCTTTGGCAAAAGACTCAAAATATGATACAATTTATTTCACAAAGTGAGCAATAATCATGGTTCTTCAACATTTTTAATTGCTTTGATCTGGCATCCCATGTTCCTCCCACTCCCTGCTCAGAGGCCTGTAATGACCTCTTGTCTTATCCACCACAGTCTTTGCAACTCTCCGCCACTATACCATTACCCTTCAACACTCCAGTTTCACTCTGACTGACATTCAATTAAGTGTTAAAGGGCAATCTACAGGGGACACTCGCAAGGAAGTGAAGTAAGAGAGCTGAACCTACAATTGCCCCGGGACATTTCACCCTGAAATCAGTTTCTTCAAAATAACTCATGAATACAAAACAATGGAAAATGGTTAAATATTTTAAAATAGCCAGTATTTTTAACCATGAATTAACTCCTTGCTAAAGGAAATAAACAAAAGTTAGGAAAAGTGTTTATGCTGAGAATAAGAATTAAATTTATTCTGAGTGCAGTTGTAGGAAATTTACAGATGCTCTTCAATTTATTCAATGACCATCTTATATTTAAAGCCCTCAAAATAAGGTGCAATTATATGTTATAAAATAGTATAGTTGATCTATTGTATGTAGCAAAATTCCAACCAAAATTCCAATTCAATTGCAATATTTCACAGAATGATATTAAAAATGATTACAGCAACTGAATATATTGAGCATCTCTATTGTTGGACTTAACTCATGGCTGTTTAGTTACGCAATAAATGTTCAATTTATTCCTGTTAATATTCTAAAGTCAAGTCTGTTTTTGTTCCTTTTTTAGCTTCTTTACAAACTACTGCATGTCTTGAGGGGGAAAAAAAGCAGTCTTCTGCCCTGTTGGCTTTTGAAAAAGCAGTGTCACAGCGACAAGTGTCTGAATGTGCTCCAAATGTTTTCTGTAATGTCAAAATAAATTGTGCAAACATGAGGCCAAAGTTTAGGTAAAATGATGATAATAGCAGGTGCGATGTTACATTAATGGAAAACAGCCTCTTGTGTGTTCTTCAGGCTCACAAAGGCTTCAGCAATACTGCATGAGCATACTCAAAAGTCTTCTACGTGTCTATCACCATGTATTAGTTTATTCTTTGTGAAGGATATTATTGCCTCGAGGTTCAAAAATAAAGGATAGGAATAGGAAACTTCTGGGGATATTTTCAGATGCTCTTTTATTTACACAGATGAAAAAAAGAATCTTGAAGTCTCCCAGTATCAGCCTCCATGATTTGTGCTTGTATTGTGTTATATTCTCATGCACAAAGCACTTGACACTCTTCGTAAAGATTCCTCTTCATTTGACAACGTGACAAGCACTCTGTATGAGAATATTTTGAATATTAATTTCCCCCTTGAAATTTTTTGAATAAGATATAATGACTCCTTCTCTCTCCTTCCAGGTTTTTGGTTTACAACAGCTCACCCAGCAATTTGCAGTTTAAGCTGTGTGGGAGTACCCTTGACAATACTTGCTGTGGATGTGTGAATGTTTTTTTTTAGTTTGAGATACATCAAACACGTTCCAGCAGATGTTCATCACGGCTTCTGCTCTGACTTTCACACTCTGATTGTGACACACTTTATGTGCAATAATTAACTTTTTTCTTCCCGCCCCACAGCGACGACAAACAGCACAGACAGCTGAATGACACAGTTTGGATTAAAACAGATTCGGCGCACATATTCTTCCTCCTGCAATAACTTCAACAGATTTCCACTGGTGTGTTTACTCACAGCAAGTTCCTTGACACAATAATACCGCTGCCACTTGTGGATGTTGTGTCTCACATCATTGTCCTTTGTTTATGTTGCTTCTTTGAGGCTCCCCACCTTTCTCTATTTCTGGTGTTCAACAGTAGTCCCCTGTATATCGCCTCCAAGTTTAGCTCTTGCCTGGCTCATTTGAAAGTCAAATACTCGCTTTTGCTTTTTCCCCACCACCACACTTCAAGAGAACCACGGTGGCTGCAAACGCTTAATCAAGTCGTAGCGGCAGTGCGGCAATCAGAGATAACAGACGGGAATGTGGGTCATCCTGTGCTGTGCACGAGCTAAACGAAAGCCACCAGAAGCACAGAGATGATTTGCTGACCCTTGTTGCCGGTCCAGGCTGTGCTTCTGTCTGATCTCCTGACTGGTGCTGTCATGTTAAATCATAGAAAGCATAGGAGGGAAAAAAAGGAGGAATGTAGAAGTTCTTGAGATGCATGTTATGAAACTACAACAACAAATTGCAGATACACCATAGAGCTAAAAGAAGAAGGAAAACAGGTGCCCTATTACAAACAATTACTTGTTTGACAAGTATAGAAGACTGAAACAAGCATCAGAAATCTGTTACACCCCTTGCTTGGATACAATTATTGAATAGATGTTGAACATGCTCATGCAGCTGTTATTTTATCCCCTGTTTCAAATGGGCCAACAGCTGTTGTAGCTAGGTCTCAAGATCACAGACCAGCATGAAGTCAGTGCTGACACCAGAGCTGGTCCTACACATCAGGGAGCAATCTTGGGATCTGAATAGCGATTTGAAGATCTTAGCAAAACAAAGGGTCTTAATGTATGGATGTTTGTTGTCTTTTTAAATGGCCTATACCAGAATGCTGTCTCATCAGGGGTAACTTTTAATTTACATTCAATATTAAACGTGCAGACTCTTGCAGCAGGAGTCATTTTTGGTCAATTCGTCCATCAGTATGAAGCTTGCAAATGCATACTAACACCTAAAAGCCCCAGCAATGGGGAAAATGCTTTGAAACGACAATGGATGACAGCTACGGTGGAATTTCTCTTCAAACTGTTTTTAATGACCTCTAGAGTTTACTGCGTAACTTACATTCTCTTGCTGAGAATGAAGCTTTCCTTCACTGTCATCATATTTGATTTATCTGAAACGTTTCTCAGAATCAGAAAGCTAACTCATATCTGTGCTCCAATGGGCTTAGAGCCTAAAACCCATTGACAACTTTAGCTTACTTATTTACTTGGGGAGAATAAATGGGTTCTAAGACGTGTATATGCAGCATCCAGCGTACATAGTGTTGTGTCATCAGGCAGTTGTCAGATAGCTAGTGGGCTTCATCACATAATGCAACCACGCTAAAACTCCGGACAAATATCAAACTTTGTCTAGAGCCTGTGATGCTGTCTTAATAGTTTTTTCCACAGAAATTGAAAAACACGTTATGGAATTGATATTTAAAAACAAACAAAACATGCAATACATGCTATGTATTGCAAATTTTTTGCTCAGGTCCCTCTTGAAAATGAGATCTAGATCTCAATGGGGTTTACCTGATTAAATAAAGGAATATATATTAAAGGAATATATAAGAATAAAGACAGAAAATAATTAAGTTGTTGCAAAGTCCCAGTCCAAGTCTGGACCTCAACCTGATTGAAATGTTGCGGTGGTACCTTAAGAGAGCTGAGCAAAAATGTCTGCAAATATTTTAGCTAACATGTTACAAAGAAGAGTGAGCAAAAATTTATTTACAACAGGAGAAACTGATAAAGCCGGACAGAAAACAACTCCTGAGTGGTATTGCTGTGAAATATGACTTCATCTTTATATAATACATAGGGATAGTGTGGATGTAGTGTGGTTTGGCACTCTGAATAATATGTCAGTATTTTTAGAATTTGATGAAGACCAGATCATTCTGAATATTACTTGATCTAAAAACCTTCAAATTGAAATTGGGGTACTTTAATTTACAGCTTCATTGACATGCAGCGGCAAATCCTATACTGCATATGCATATATCATGCATATGCATATAATATATACATTATGATAATATTTCATGCATTTTCTTTCCCTATGCATTTAGGATGCCTATTTATTTTTACAGCTTCTCTCCAGATTTCTTTATGCCTTCCTCATTCCTCATGCAAAGAGAGATGCTTTACTTCAGAGTGAGTGGGTGAACATCAACTATGTGAGGCACAAGTAAGCCATGCACCGAGTCCCGCAGTGAGTGCAACATATACCGACTCCAACTATATGGTTGGTACAAACATGCCAGGATTGGTTCAATGCTCGGTCTTTAAGCTGTGCATTTAGCGGCAGCTAAATTTACTTGCTGTATTTTTCCCTGTTTTTGCTTTTTGGTAAATGTCTGTTTATTTAACATTAACCTATGAGATTTATCTTAATGAATAATTCCATAGAAAAATATTTAGAGGTATTTTTAAAATAAAAATGATCAGCAAAAAGCTATTAAATAATTAGAACAACCCAGTAGCAGACTGTTGTACAAGTCAGAAACTCAGAACCTTCATCCCAAATGACCAACAAACCTCTCTTCGTTTAAAATAGCTCATTTGTTGCTCAAATGCAGTTCAGTTGGTTAGAAACAGGAACTTTTACCCCTGCTTATATTTTAATTCTATTATACAGTCGATAGTAGAGGAAGGGGCTCAGTAAGGCTGTTTTGTTTTGCCCCTTTCTGCATCATCAACTATTTTTATATCATCTTTCTCAATCGTCTGACCTAATTAAAACATAACACCCCTACATGTTTTTTGTTTTTTTTTTGTTTGTTTTTTAGAAAGAGATCATTTGTACAGGCATAAAAATCCCAGTCAGAAAATTGCATATAACTTGGCAAATTTCAATGCAAATTTGTGGCACTAGTATCTCTGAGGTGATTCACTTGATTTATAATCGACGTTTTTGTGAGGGACCAGACTCAAACGAGGAAAAAAAAAATTTCAAAGTAGCAAAACTTCAATTTAATTATTCCAAAATAGCAAACAAAACATAAAGATTTAATGCAAAAATAAGTCAAAGAATAAATAACAATTTTGGGCCCAATTTAACTGAGGTCAACTGAATTCTAACTGAACACAAACATAACTGACCTCCCAACAAAGAACAAAAGGCTGCTTAAATAGGGGTGGAGTAACCTAAATCTACCACATGAGGGAGGCACGACATAACAAAAGAACAAATAAATACAAAATTAACTAAAGCATTCTATGAAATAAATAAAGCAAAACTAACTCTTACTTAGCAGAAACAATAAGTGAATATTTAAGTGACAAAATTAACTAAATAAAAACAACTTGAAACAAGTCTTCCCCCTTCAGTCTTTCAAAAACAAATGGTATGCTCCAGGTTTCCTCCTCCAGCTGGTTTGTCTCAGCAGCACCGCAAACAAAAGACAAGCGTCAATAAACCATTCAGACAGACATTAAATAAAGTGTGCACCCATTAGAAAATATATGTCTAAATGAAATAACTAACTTAAACGTATAAACTGTAATGTAATATAAAGAAAAAACACTAACACGATGTGGTGGTGGGAGGAGCATCCACCACAGTTTTACGACAGTCCCACAAAATTTGCAATTTCAGTACTTTGATTAGCATCTAAACTTGACAGACCAAGAACCTGCAAAATTAAACAATTTTTAATTTCAAAGCAGTGTTTATATCACAGTTTGTAATTTTTCCTTTTCTGTTTTGACTAGATAAAATCTAATTTCAGATCTTTACAGACTGCAGATGAACCCTCTGAATAGCTTTGGCTCACAACTAATTATAACAGACAGACTGTTTTGCTCAGTCAAATATCAATAATCTGCAAAGAACATTTTTACTTTTTCATTTACAAGAATGAAAATAAAGTACACAAACATTCAGGTTTGGTTTGACCAGAGGAGAAAAAAAGTTTATAATACATATGAAAAATTTGCTGGAAGTGTTCTGTAAAAAAAACCCCCAAAAAACGAAGAGCAATAGACGCAACTAGAAAGAGGTACCATGTCGTGCAGCTGAATATGTTCCTCTGATTTGTCTTTCCGAGGGGCTGTTAAAGGAGGCACGGTTCTCTGTTCCAGCATTCATTCCCTCCATGCTTCTTTCTGTGCTTGTTAAACACCATGGGACATCCATTAGAGTGTACAGGCTTGCAGAGATCCATTGGATCTGAATTCAAGGTCTAAGAGCTAAAAAGAAAAAAAGAATATCTACCCCATGTCCCTTACTTTGTCTTTAACATCATTCCTTAAAAAGAGGTGGAAGCTCAACTGGAAGTGTTGAAGCTAAAGAGATATTTCCTATTGTCTTGTTCTTTTATTGTGTCTTACACATTATTACTTAAGCACAGAAGGAATGGAATTGATGAGATCTCATCTTAAAAATCTTTTTTTGTGTAACAGTAGTATCGGTGTCTGTATTCAGAGCTTAACGAAGCAGCATGTCTGTGTTAATCTCTGCTGTCACACACTATGGTCATTGTAATCATGCGCGTGTCTCTGCACTCTTAATTAATCCCTTCATACTCTGCATGCACATTTGCATATTCACATCATTTCAATATCAAAAGAGCCTCTGATAAACCTTGAATTTAAAGGACAGCTGGCAGTGAGGGAGTCAGCAAAAACCCTGAAAGTGAAGTGAAGGTTGGAAATATAAAAAGTTGTAAGAATAAAATAAAAAAATGAAGCCCATGTCTAAAACAGATTGCCTTTACAACGTATTCTGTTCTAAAGGTACAAGTATATACAGCCTTGATAGTTGGACACCACAAAGGAAAATAGGATGTTTAGGATTTGTTGTTTATTAAAATGTTCAAAAATAAAACTAAGTTGATGGATCAGTCAGTCCAACAGACTTGCTGAGCTCATTTTCTAAGAATAAGTTGATGAGGCATCACCTTTCACATGTCGTATGTTTCTTAGGACAGCAAAGCAGTTAAGGACATTAGGAGAACAATCAAAATGCTGCCAAATGGAAACAAAGGTAAAGTTTTGGTTTGACTTCAGCAACTTTGGTCAAAAGAGATGACCAGAATATGACGAAGGTACTGAGGTGGTGCTTTTGGTTATAATAACCATATTTTTAAAACTATCCTTTTCCCAGTATTGTATGATTGTAAAGTGCATATTCAATCACAAAAAAAAAGTTCCACCTGATCCAACTCCTATTTGTTAAATGTCCTTTGATGAGAACAGACATTGTGGGAGCATTGTGGTGTATATCACCAACATAACACCTTTAACAAACATTAGTCATGCTGAAGTGCATCAAGACGTGACAGATTATTGGATTTCAGACTCGAATAGTTTTATCACAAGCATTTAACCTTCAGTGTAGGGCCATCAGACTCTACTGGGGCAGGAAGTTACTTTGGAATACCTGGGAAGTTGTTTTCGATGCACATCTGATGCTGCCAATACATGCTGACTTTGTCCCAGTCATATGGTATCAATAGCCACCAACAAACCTCTGGTATACTTCTGGCTGTATATTTGACCAAAACTACTTTTGCTTTCTTTTCGACTGTTCAAAGATGTTGCAAGATTTCTGCAAGATTTCACCAGGTAGTCTGATAGGTATTTTCTCAACCTATATAAAAAGAACCACAGACAATGTTACTTAGTTTTCAACCAAATAAATTCTTGCAAGAATTGAGAAGGCACAGAGGATCAGCTCCTACAAGCCGATCTCCTTGCGTTTTGCCATTCTGCTGCAGAACTTGTCTTTTTATTAGCAGGGAAAGGGAGTGAATGGAAAGTGGGAGAGTGATCTTAACAAAAAGGGTGGCTACCCTGATAACAAGGAAGGGAAAACAGAAACTAAATTCTACACACAGACAATTAGACGCTACTAAGGAGTATCTCAGGAAGTTCTCCTAAAGAAGCACCTGCGAAAACATGCTTGAGGTCAAGGAAAGGTCAGTTAGTCTTGCACGCAGTTTAACAAGTTCCTCCTCTCTGGGGTGAGAACATCAAACCTTAAAATAAAAAAAAAAAACAACTAGTAATATAAAACTACGAATGTAAGAAAGATAAAACATAATAATTACATAATAACATAGTCAATATTTTACACTAACTGCATTGCAATCAACACAGGTCTTTGAGCAGCTGAAGCTTGTTGTCCTGGTTGTAATGCATGTCTTATCACTAACATGGATATTATATACATTTTAGCCGTCTTTATCTATTCCAAACACAACTTACATGTGCTCGGTATCGCTATACTGTTAGAAAATTTTAGGCTGTCAAAGTTTCAACTATTTTGTTATTGATTTAATACAGCTGAAGAATTAAAACTAGACCTGCACAATCAAATAAACATGTCCATAAAAACCATACAGCATTGCCGCATTGCAGTTCTTGTTTTTTTTCTCAGTGGGACTAATGTAGACCTCACCCAGAGAAAAAGAGAGCTCACCTCTGCATGTTTTAATCCAGTCATAAATGTTTTTAAATCATTATGAAAGGTTATTTAGTGACTTTCGCATTAGCTTGGGTTTAAAACTGAAGTGGTTGACATTTTTAAGATGGCCTAATGAGCACAGACAGAAACTCTACCAACAGGAAAGCAAATTATGCCGTACACATCATTACGTGTAATTCAGGAAATATTTCAGAGAAAAAAGGGGGTATTATTTTTGCCTCTTGTCTGGAAAAGGTTGAGATTTGCATATAAATTGACCATTTTATTTTTCCCATTGCTACCCTTCCAGCCTTTATTTAATTTGTGGACATGTTAATGAGTTCTGCTGGTTTGGCACAGTGTGGGACTATTCATACAGTATGTTTGAATACATATTTTCTGGTTAGACAGTGGCCTCATTTCTTGATTGGACTGTTATGTTCCACCTGGTTTTAGGTAGGTCGTTCATATCGCATGTTGTTTTTTATGCTGTAAATGTTCTTCTAAATCTTTGGTTTGAGTTCTCTGCTTAGAACATTTGGGTAATCCCTTTACTTTTGCAGCAGGCTGTGTGAGATCTTAATGTGCTTTGTGGACATGGTTCTTGTTTCCCTGCAGGTATCATGTAGAAAGGCACAGCAGGACTATTGTATATTTCGAAGCTACACTGCTGGTTGGTGCTCCTTTTTTTTTCTTTTCTTTTGGCTGGATGTCGCTGTCTGCAGGGCGTCAGCTACATCTTGTCACAGATTTTGCTTTAGATGCTTTTTATGGATGCACTGTCAAGTTGAAGTGCAACTGAGGGGAAAGATTGAGGTGCTGAGCATCAGTTCAAGTCTGGTTTTTGAGAGGTGTGAAGCAGGTCCCGATGTAAGAGAGAGAAACTTGCTATTCAGATTGGCTTATTAAGGTGGGGTGAGGAAAGGCATGGCATGGGGGTCTCTGGATAACTGAGGATATGATGGAATGGTGTGATGTGGTTGTATTATGACAAATGTGGAAAGGTTCAAGAGGTGTGAATCCTTTTAAAAGTCTGTACATCCAAATACTGTAATTATTTGCAAAATCAAATAGCCATTTCTTAGATTTTCAAACCTTTCTATAGAACCTGCTCTTTTTCTTGGTGAAGTATTCAGGCATTTGGTCAATATGGAGCTCTAAATGAAATATAAAAGTGTTCTTTTATCTGAACATGCATTTTTCAGGTAAACCTTTCCACTTTGCGAAGAGGGCTGAAGAACGGGTCAGGGTAGAATGAAAAAAGTAAATACATTTTATTCTGAAGAAAAGCAAAATGTGAAAACTTTGAGCTTTCTAGCTCTAGACAATTAACTTGTTGAAGAGCAGATATGCTAGGTAACATGAATTAAAATAGCTAAACATAAAATCGGCAGAGAAAATCAGTTACACAAAACATAAAGTACAACACATAAAAATAATGGTGAGGGGCTGGGTCTGGGATCCTGATTTAGGTAGACTCCCAAATGAGTCTATGTTTTTGGTGACTTCTCTGTCAAAATCGCCACCCTCGGATGAAAAGAAACTTGTTAGGATATCCTGCATCAAGACTATCATGAACCTGGAAAGAGTCCCTTGGCCATAAATAGATAACTTCTGACCGGAAAATAGCTACCCATATAGTCAAGTCAAGTTTAAGCCGAAATTTTTTGTCAGATGAAAAATTTATATATACTATTTATAAAATAGTGTGTATATATATATATATATATATATATACACACACACAGCAAGGTGAAATCTAAAATGTAACTTAATATAAATGTATCAACTACTAATGATTACAATATGGTACTCCTACACAACATATCAAAACTGGTTTTGGAAAAGAACAAGTGTTAAGCCAAAGCATCAAGGGTAAATTGAACTATTCCTGAATCCAGGTCTGTGTCAGGAAATCAACCAATTTAAATTATCCTGAATTTTTGATAACAATGGTACTCAGACAGAAATAAGCAAAAGGTTTGTTGATGTCAACAAAAACTTGTGGTCAAGTTTATCAAGCTCATTGTCAAGCTCACTTGACAATGAGCTTGTACCAAAATATCGGGGCAATATTTGGTACAACTCTAGCCTTAGACATCCAGTCTCAGTGTGGACATCTAAGTTTGGTCCCATGTGGATGAGGAAAAATCCACAGCAAACTGCAGACCTGTTGCATAATTATGTCATTCTGGAAATGAGAAACAAGTTCAAAACCATTTAAACTTCTGACCAGGACTCCAAAGAAGTACTTAACTTCTTTTGATGCAACTATTATTATTTACATAAGCTAAACAAAAGAAAACTCAGCTTCATAGTAGAACTTTTGTTATAATTCATCTGAATATGCACATTTTAAAACCAGCTGAGATTATTAACATGACAGTTTGCTGTTTAGAAAGGTACATGAAGAGCAAATTCCTGACAAAACTCAGACCACAGTGGATTAATCGAACATCCCAAATATTACCAAAAAACGGGTATTTTGCTGTCTCCTCCAGCAGTACCTGGTATGAGATTGAAAAAGGGAGATTTAGAAACTAGAAGAGAGACAAACTCTTGCCTGCTGAATTAAAAATAATTAGGTATTAGACAGGTGCCATAGGCCATGAAAGAAATACAGAGGAGTTAATATTTGCTGCCAGGCATCTAATGAAATGCTGGATAACTGAGTGATGGAGTTAAGTTCTGTTCATCCCTGAACCCCTTGGTTGTGTGAAACTACAAACATAGGACAAATGATTCTCTGCACCTGCACTCTGGATTTATTTCTTCAAACAGAGAAGAAAAGAAGTGTTTTGTGCATTCACAATGCATTTCCTCGGCCTCCCTCGCCCTGCTAGGAGCAGCAGCAGCACTCCCTCTGAAAGTGCTGGAAGCCTGTAAAAACAATTATGCCATGTACGACGTTTGTGTAATGAGTAATCCTCAACAATCCATAATTTGCTCACATTGTAAACACTCGCAACCTTGAGACAAAGTGAAGGCCCCTGACACACAAAACGGGGACGAATTGAGCTGAAAGTCATCCATGAAAAATTTCTGCTTTTGTTGGTGGTTAGATTGCTGTCAGGATCCTCCTTCACTTTTGCTGAAAAGTAACAGCCTCCTCTCTGATAAGCTGTAATTACATTGTATTCATTCATGCCACTGACATTAATCATAAAGCACTCAGAGTCAAGTGGTGTCTGCTGGCCAAACGCAAAGGCAGTCGAGAATGTTGAGCAGAAAATGAAAAATAACATATGTGGATATGATGACTTATGATATTTTTCAGTTCCAAAAAGAAGGCAGTTCATTTATCAGTGTTGTTCTTCTAAAGTTAAAGCTATAGAGTATTTTTTACACGTTTGGCAGCCTCTACCGCCAGATATCCCCATTTTCAATGACATTAGTTGAACTAATGGGGGTAAGACTTACCATGACGACATAGGCGAGATACAAGTTTTTGACCTTGGTTTGACATCATCTAGGAATGATATCACCCACCCAGCTTCATCACACTTAGTTATCACAATTTAATGACTTTGACAATGATTTGATTTAGTAATTTACAAGAAAAATTGATTGGCTCCATTGAGGTAGAGTTACGCCATCAGCCAAATACAAAGAGAGCAACAGAGATAAGCCATTTAAGTAACAAAAGAAACAGCCTTCAAACAGAAAGTGTCGATCAGAGATTGCAATGATAGTATTTCAAAAACTCCAAGTTTAAATTTGAGCAGATAACAATAATGACTGCCAGGGGCTTCATGTTGATTCCTGAAGTCAAAGCATTGATTGAGCAGCGTGTTGCAAGCGCCGCAGTGAACAAATCGTGAGCAGAAAAAGTCCCAGTTAACCTAACTGGACTTCATTCACAATAGAAATTTCTCCTCTTATTAGGAAATTAATTTTGGTAGGATTCTTTTTTTTTTTAAATTTGAAATTAATTTATTTGGAGTCCACGACTGAGAAATAGATGACCTAAAGCAGTTAAATCAGACTAGTTTTGCAGTTTCAGGTTTCAGAACAGTAAAGGTCCAACTGGTGAACATTTTTCCACACTATAATTTCATAGAAGATAAAAGAGTAAAATAAATAAAAATCGTTCTAAGCTTTTGTTTAAATTTTAAATGATCCAGGATGAGAAAATAGATCTTTCTAAACCTGATAAAGACATCCAAGTGAAAAGTGACAGGAACAGCTGCAGCTTAAACCAGGCTCTTTGAAGTCTTCGGCTTTGCGGTTTTGATAAAAGCTAAAAACAGACACCTTATGCCGAAGCTTCACATATCAAAGAAGTCCTCAGGATTTAACATTGCTGAGAAATCAGGTGGGTGTGTCGTCTTCATGTTTGCATTTACTGATTGGGGAGACAGGCAAGAAAAAGTGCTGCTTTTTAGCAGAAAATCTGTTTTTCTCACATTTTTCTTTAATGTTGCAGTTTTTAAAGAGAAATAAGGAGCAGCACAATGCAAGATTCCCTCACTGATCATAGCTGAACTACAATCCTGCCTCCACCCAGCAGCTGATGAAAAGACTTGTGCTACATTCATTTGAGATTAACATGAATGACTTGGATTATTTAATTTCTCACCCATTGTCTTCCATATGTGGGGAAAATCTCAAGGTTGGAGTTAGATAAACAAAAGAACATCCAATCCAGCAAAAGGATAAGTGGCAAAACCACAGTTTTTCTGTGACAGAGAAAGAACTAGATAACTGCATGTGGAGTGAAAAAATAAATCACTTCTTCTGTTCATGTTTGCTGTTTGGAGGACTAAAATCTGTAAAAAAAATAAAAGAAATTACCAGTAACAGAAATGTACAAACTATAAATACAGAATGCTTAGAACTCACAAGAAAAGCATAAAAATATACAAAGGAGGATGAAGACAGAGAGTTGGGTGCATATATAACCAGGTGAATATGACAACAAGGTTTAGTAAGTTTTATAACTGCACTAAAACAACCGTTTTACATGATCAATGTGTACACTTAAAATTAATTAAAGGATATTAGCAAACACCAGTATCAGAAAAAACTACATATTTTATTTTGACAGAACTTTTTAATCAACTAATTCCATTTATTTACACATAAAAGAAACTCACCACACATTAATATCATTATACAATTTTTTGCATGGATATTATTACTACTACTTATAAATACATGGTGCATTGCCTGTTTTTCTGATTCGTTCAAATGCACCATGGCAACCACACTTCTTGGAGCCTTGGTTTTTAATTGGAACATTATATAATTAAGTCCAAATTTCTTTGGAGGTTACGATATAACTGGGCATCTTTTGTAATCATGGTTACCATGCCAATTAGTGAAAATTAAAAACAGGTTATCTTTGCTGCTGGAAGCATGATCCGAGCTAACATTTTCACCAGTGAATTGGCTGACAGCTGAATAGCATCTGAGAAAATGTCTTGTTCATTATATTTAAATGGTGAAGGATTCTGTTGTATTCTACCCAGACTCTGAAATGATTCTTTGTTCTGTCAGTCTTTTGAAGCCGTGAGGAAGAACAGGAACCTGCTTGCAGGAACAAAGCCAATCTGTGTGTGTTTTGTGTAAGTGTGCGAGGACCACACAGCAGTAGCCATCTTGCATTATGCTATTGATTGCTCATTCTCAGTGCTCCAGTGATTATAAGATGCAGCAGTCTAGCCAAGGGCTCGATTCCTTATTAATTCACTTTTCTCCCCGAACCGCGCTGTGCCTTTGTTAGAAATGTTTTGACAAGATAAAGATCTCAAAGGCAAGACAAAAGCTGTCGAACACCGATTTCAGGATTGACTGGCATTATTATAGTCATAATTACAGGAACAAAGAGTAAAACTGAGTAATTCTACCACTCCTCTAGAAGAGTATACATTTTTATTACATGTGCAAAAATGAACTTCTTTTTGCTATTGTTTTACAGCACAAAACAAAACATGCCAGCTGTTCTTGCTGCCAAGAACAAAAGGTTTGAAAATAAGTAAAGCAAGTCACGCATGCACAACCTTTTCCCAGATTAGTCTTATCTTTGTATTTGTTTTGCTTGCTTCTTCCCACTGAATTTACAGTGTTACCTAAACAATGTAAATCCAGGCTCTTCATGAAGCTAAAGATGTGCAGATGATTATTCACAGCAATACATCATCTGCAGTGCACATAAAGACACAGATAGAGAAAATACAGACTTTAACAGTGCTTCATTCTAAGTGTGTAGAAATTCATGACTGCAGGTGCATTTCAGTAGAATTACAATCTGACTGGAAACAAAGATTACAGAAAGCCCCAATTTTGGTTTTTCACTAAATGAGAATATTACATGACACCAGCAGACAAATACATTGTCCAGTTTATGCACTCAATATTTGGTCAGGCTCCTAGTGACAGATTTTTTAAAATCATTTTTTTTAATGTTAGATAACTTTTAAGAATTATTTATGTCTTTGAACAAAAACATTTCAGACAACATTTTTGGTTGCATGGGGTTTCAAATTTTTATCTAGATCTGGACCAAACATCATTTTAATATAGATCTCAGTTATATCGTAATTTGGGAAAAGAAATTCTGCCATTGGTTTACTTGTGGTGAATAAAAGTTAAGAGAAATTGATAGAAAAATTAAAATCACTACCATGTCTTATCTTCTCAATAGATTAAACTACTGAAAATTGTACCGGTTTGTGAAATTATGCATAACTTTAGAAATCTGAGCTATTTTTTCCTCAATTTAATCTTTCAGTCCGAATTAATACCATCACAGCAGCCAATAATAGCCAGGCAGACTCTAACATTTTTTCTCTTGTTTTAAGACACAAACTAAGAAATTTCTTTTTCAATGTGTGGATAATCATGGGAAATATCATGGGAAAATATATATTAATATGGAGATTAAATGATGTCAAAGATGGTGTGTTTAATCAGCAGGGTGTCAGTTACTTCCAGATATTATGGAGAGAGAAAAAGGTGGAGAAAGAGGAATAAAAAATGGTAACAATGAAGTGAAAGCGAGAAAGTGTGATATTGCAATATATATATAATATATATATATACTGTTACTGTAAATTTAGTATTCTTTATTTATTCAGATTCTTTATTCTTTAACACTACCTTAAAGAATTTCCTTGGTCTGTGGTTCATTGTTCATTTATGTCTTTTGGTATTATAGACTGAAAGAAGGATTTTTTATTTTTTTTTTTATAACCAAATGATTTAACTGAGTTCATTGAATCAGTCTACATGTAAAAGTCAACTTAACAAAAAAATTATTTAAATGAGCACTCTACTTAAAAAAGTGTCTCCTTGAAAGGAAAATAAAAGAGTAAATTAATATTAACACTTTAGGAGTGTACAGTAAACTAGAAACATATCTCCAAGAAAGGATTTTTGGTTTCTGAACTCCTTTTGAAACCATCAAGTCATGTGCAGGTCAGGGGGAGTTGCATCCCAAATAACCCCTAGGTGTGAATTTGTTGGCCTGTCACAGGTGTTTTACATCTGCAGCAGTTTTCTCTCCTTTCCCCTCAAATGGAGTGGGATTGACTCAGTGACCCTGAAAGGAAAGAGGCGGCAAGATAAATTCAATTGGATGGCAAAGAAACTCTGTCAGTACTTCTGTCTTCAATTGTCTGTTTTGAAACACAAAACTTTCCGGTGAAGGAGAGATTTTTTTCTTCTAATTAATAATGCTAGTGATGTAGCATCAAAAATAATTGTGAATCAAAACGTTACAACTCCCAGTAAGTTTGTGTGACTAATGGGAAAATGTACAAAGGTTTTTACACAAGCTGTTTATCTTAAGGATGCGTGTAAATCAAAATCGGCTGAAAAACAAAGCACTGGCACAGATTGCTTGAATTTAAGAAAAATTAAAAACAACTACTCCTAATTTTGTCTATCTTCTGTCAAAGCACAAATGCCGTCTGTTGTTAGTGACACACAGATCATACGAAATAAATACAGTTATAAGACAGCTTCAGTTATAAGAAAGTATTACAGTGAAGATGTACAAAGAGGGTGCATCCTAACTACAGAATGTATTTAAACAGTGTTTATCAACATCTGCAAGTGAAAAATTATTTTTTGTATCTGTTGAAATATCTCACCACTTCTTTTTGCCCTCAGTCCAGCAAACTAAAATTTATTTAGAACCGAGAAATCTATATTGTCCTTCAAAAGAAATGTCTGGGTTTTTTTTCAGATTTAAAAACATTTCTCAATTCTTTATGATTTTTGGTCAAAGTTATTCAGAGGCAGTGTGGAGCATCATTTTTGGTGGATCTTTCAAGTTTCAGGTCCCTGTAATAGGAAGCTATAATTGAAATATACAGTACCTTCTGTGTCTAATTAGCATATATTTAGTGTTAGCAGCAGTAGCTTAGTGAATTTGTATCACCGCTATTTTTTGAACAAGAACATTCTAATAGTTTCTATGTAGCTTCAATATTTACAGCAAAATTTAAACCCAACAAGTTTGATTTTAACTTAACTACTCAGTTAACTGTTTTACTTAACTAAGTGCAACAATGTTTTTGCTACATAAGACCATTTTGTCAGAGCACTATGTGCTTTAAACATGTATATTGTTTTTAACAATATTGTTTTAAACATGTATAAAATAGAGTTTTGCATTTCATATTGTATTCTGCCAGCGGACACAAACAAAATAAAAATGATGTTTTAACAAAGAGGGACGGAGACAAATGCAAGTGACCTTTCACAGATTTTTATTTGTGCATTTTAAAAACCTCGTATCATTTTCCTTCCCCTAACAATCATAAAATACTGAGTGTTAGTCGTTCATATACAAAACCAGTAAAATTAATTAACATTTTGGGTTGTAACACAGAAAAATATGGAAAATATCTTAGGGTGTGACTTCTTTTGAAATGCTACGTACAAAAATCTCTTGGCCTGTTGTCTGTCTACCTACTGTCTCCTAGCCCAGTGTTTGGGCCTGTTATCATTGTTTATAACACAGGTCCCAGATGGCATCATCAGAATAAACATCAGTAAACAGCTGCATGAATCATTTTTGTCGCACACACATGTGGCGGCTTTGTTCTGCTCCTCCTACAGGGGCACCAAATCATAGAATATATCCCGTTTGAAGGTAGTGAGTAACAATGTGGTGTTTCATTCAGCTGAGAGGGGCTCATTGGATAACAGCCAGAGGACATGATGTGCTCCATTACTGCTGGTTGTTCATCAAACAGCTCACAGTTCTGTTTCTGTGAGGACGATAAGACACAATAACTCCACCTGGCACCGTGCGACTGCAGCAGCTCTGTAATTTGAAATTACGACACACTGTCACATATTTTCTTATCTGAGGAGCACATTTGTGTTAATAGAATATTTTTCTCACAGAACGCGGCTTTCAGGACTGAGCTTTGGCATTTCACTCTGCAGGCATGCAGCTAAGTCTTTTTTTTTCCTTCTACGATTGTATACAATATATTCAGTGCTCTTGAATAAGTTCCTTTGCGGTTTTCTTCTGCTTTTGCTCTTTTGTATCTCTTAAATGTTTTAGATCAAAAAGACATATTTTGATATCCAGGATGACTTGCACAAATTCATTCATGTAATATTATTTATTTTTAAGGAAACAAAGACATGCAAACCAAACTGGATCTGTTTGAAAAAGTTAATATTCCTTGGTTAAAGCAATGATTGACAACGGTAAACTATGTTTTTGGGTTAATTCCACACTAGAATGAAAATGGCTTCAATAGGAGAGCTCCACAGCCTAAGCAACAGTTGACTAAAAAGAACACAAAAGTATAGTTTGCTTTCCAAAAAAAAAAAAAAAAACATCTTTTTCCTGTGACTTGTGTGAAAATATTCTGTGGACTGAATAAAAAGTGGAACTATTTGTAAGTAGGGCATTTCATCCAGCATAAATCTCACCCAGCATTTTACAGCATCAGGCCTAAAGCCAAACATTGTGATTTTATTTTGATGGTCTCAGCTGCTTTGCTTCCTTGGATGCTGATGCATCAGTTGGAACCATCCGACTGATGTAACCATGATTTCTGCTCTCTACAAGACAATCCTGAAGATGAACATCCTGCTGTTAGATCACGGCCTTAAGCTCAATAGCACTGTGTAATCCAAACCACTGAAGGCGGTCCACATCTGAATGACTTCAAAATAAGATTTGGAAGTCCCTAGTTAATGTCTAGCATTGAATCTGGCTGAGAAATTATAGCCTGACCCTAAACAGGTGTATATGCTCAACACCCCTCGTAATCCCTAAATTAAAACAATAAATTAAAACAATTAGGTGGTCTGAATTCCTCTACAGTGATGTAACAAATTCATTGTCGGTTATCACAAATGCTTGATGGGCAGTTTTTCTGCCAAAGTGGCACAACAAATTATGGGTAATTATGTTTTTTCACATAGGGCCAGGTTGGTGTGGCTAGCTTTTTCTTTGCTAAATAAAATCATCATTTGAAGCTGCTTGATGTATTTACCCAGGTTTTCAACAACTTTGTCTGGCATTAACATTTATGTGATGATCTGAAAAATAAAGGCAAAAACACAAGATGTAATGGGACAACCTGAACAGTTGACAAATGCAGGAAAGAGTTTAATTACAGTGAGGCTTTCTGAGAAGCAGAAGAGCTGTTGCTGATAAACTCATTTTAGAAGCTTTCAAAGCCAGAGCAGGTATTAGATTATTAAAAGTCTATCATGTTTTCTTGTGATGTGATGCAGTGCAGAATTGAGCCCTCATAATTTGACTTTTTCCATTTCAGGTTTGGGTGTCCTGGAAATATAAAATTACTCTGTTTTCCATATTTGGGCACAATGGGTCTCCGTGAGTCTGTGCAGCAAACTTCCTGATGCTGCAAATTCACCTTTTCAGTTCCCTCTTATTTCCCTGTTGTTTCTGTTTCCCTGTAAATTGTCTTCTTGTAGTCTGCATTGTTGCACTTCTGTCAGAGAAAATGAAACGGGGACAAAAATGTAGTCCCCGTGACGCCGGTGATGGCTCAAAGTACAGATTTTATTTTTATTTTATTATGTTTCCTTCTATTGCAGCACTCCGTCGTAAAAGAAATGCACGGCAATCAAAGTGACGGCTGATGCTTCATGTTGTCATATCAGAGACACACACTCTGTTTTCGTTATGTGAGGGATTTCAAAACAGTTAAAGGCTACTCTTTTTTATTTTATTATTTTTTTTAAATTAAGCTATACCAATCAAAAGTCAAGTCAGTTGTTTTAAATTATTATTTCCACATTTACTACCAGCCGCAGTGTGTCTAAACCCAATAAGCAGATTTCCTGTGCAGATCCGGTGGCCAGCGATAAATAAACGGGCTGTCTTAAAAGGCAGATGTTTCTCTTTTCCCCCTGTTGTGCAGAATTGACTGACTGATTCAGGAACTGACTGTCATCTGCTTGGTTAATTAATCATTTTTCTCTCAATAATACTGACAGCATCGCACCTGTAACTGCTCAGAGAGATGAGAGAGCATGTGCAGCAAATTTAACACTGCCCTGTGAGATTGAGACCGCTGAGATTACTCATTTCCAGACAAAACTGAATGGACATGTTCCTTGACCTGAAATGAGGAACTGTGCTGAACCTGTTGACACCAAAAACATCGGTAATTATTTCATCGAGGCACTGATGCTGCTGCACTCATCAGCAGATATAACAGGTTGTAATGGATTTATGTCAACGAGTTGGATTATTGGTTTTGTGGTTTTTCTTTTGTCAGTGTTTTTTTATTGGTGGTTCTTTTCTGTATTGCATAGGGGAAATTTGAACAAGTAAATGACCAAGCTTTTCATAAAATAGTTTTCCCAATGCAGCTCTGAATATAAACCATTACATTTGAATATCGAAAATGAGCAAAATAGTTCATCAATATGGTCAAGAAGGTGGAAATAAAATATTTTGAACCATTGTATTTATTGAATCCTTACTGATTTCTTTATTTTATTTTTTAAACTAAAGTGAAATTGTTTTATGGGAATAAATAGGATACAAAATAATTTAAATTGTTAAAAATACAGAAAAAAAACCAATAACATTAGTACAAGAATGTTTGATCCTGGGATGTATGTTTAATTTGTGTTTTTGGTTTTTGTGTGTATTTTTTAGGTTTTAGTTAATTCTTTTTTTTCATTGTTTAAAAGGTCTTGCCATATTACTTAATTCCTTTGTATTCAGTGTATTTATGCAGTCCTCTGCTTTGTTCCTTGTACATTTCCATTGATATCTTACCCTTCCCCATATTTCTGCCCTCTTTGGGTTAAAGTGTGACTACTGTCGTCAAATGTTCCTGTTGGTTACAAATGGTTGGTTACACCATTAGTAAGGAGAGCAGCACTAAGACTAGATAGTATTTCAATTGGGCCAATCAACAAAGATGTGAATGGTGATGTTGACTTTCTGCGTTGTTTCAGAATTGTAGTCTAACTGTAGTTTTAGCAATGGAAGCAGAACAAGCCATTGTTGGATATCATTCCAAATATTGAATCAACATTAATTGGCAGGCAATTTCCAGTAACCTTCATAGCGGTGAGCTGGTGTAATGTATGTGTAACTGGCAAATTTTAGCTATTGGGTAACATTTAAAACAGTCTACACCTCCAGGAAGGAATCATTTCTCGATTGGGCATAGTACAAGAGGCCTGTTTTTACTAGGTAACACTAAGACTGTTTTAAGCCAAACCCTCAGATAACTGCAGAGTTCGTTCCATCCATCCATCCATCCATCCATCCATCCATCCATCCATCCATCCATCCATCCATCCATCCAGTCTTTTCTGTTTATTGGTGTAACTCCAGCACTTTCTTTTTGATGAGTGAAAGTATAACAGTCCATCATTACTTTGAGACCTAAAGGTTAGTGACTGCAGCTTTTGCCAGATGAAGTCAACTAAAATGATGTAACTGTCTCTAATGAGGACCACCCTGAGTGCAGACAGTTTTTTCTGCTGACCTCCCTGATCATTTCTCACTAACAGTTCAAGCAACAAAACAGACTCTAAAGTAATCTGATTTAGACTTGGGACTAAAATTTTAATTCGGTATGAGGAACGACGAACGTGGTTTAATTGAGTGACTAGGCAAGTTGTTATGAACTCAAAAGAGACATTTTGAGAAACAGAGCCATTTGTGAGCACACCCTTTATTTTTTCAGGTCATGTTAAAACATGTCAACGTATTTTATTGGGATTCTGTGACAAATTGACACAAAGTAGTACAAAATTATGAAGCGGAAAGAGACTATGTTTTTTGTCTGTTTACAAATAAACATCTGAAAAGTGTGGTGTGTACTTGGATGCTCATTGAATCTTTGTAGAGCCCTTTAACAACAATGCTCTAATGTTTGTGGTCCAACTGTGGCTCAGCAGCTACAGTAGTTATCTTGAATTAGAAGGTTGCAGATTTGATTTGATGCTGTGAGAGCTCTAGTGGAGCCAGCTGCACATTGTCTAAAAAAAATAAAAAAATGTACAAACTACAAAGAAGAATACTTTCTGTTGTCTTCATGGCTTTCAAGAGAGCCTTTTCTTGGTAGTTGTCATACTCTTATTATTTTTCAGATGATGGAACGATTATTGTTCTGCAAGATGTTCAAAGCTTGGGTTATTGTTTGTTTTGGGGTTTTGTTCTAATCCTCTTCAATTTTATCTATCCCTGACTTGTCTAGAGTACAATTTGTTCTTTATGATGCTGTTTGTTCATTGATCTTCTCTGAGTGAGTTTGCTGATAAAGTAACTGGGTCCACTGGATTTTCTTTAAATGTGCCAGTGTAAACACAAAGCTTTGCAACATAATTTAGGTGTTCATCAAAATGTTCTGGCAAAGCAACAGTTCCTGGGTTCCCAGGAACGACATAAAACACTTTAGGCTGGTTGCTGGCTGCATTTAATTACCTCTTTCCCATCTGTTGATGAATTAATTCCCTGTTAAAGAGAAGCAAATAAGAACTGTCAGACTGACTCATGTCATTACATGACGATCCTCGTGTTTAAGTCTGACCACACCGCTAAAATAAATCATTTTCCTTAAAATTTTATTAAAGTAGACTGATGAATCCTAAAGCTTCAGATTTCGCTCAGATTCATCTTTATCTCAGTTAAATATTCTTTATCTCATATAAAGAATATTTAATTTTGCTGAAGTCCTCAAACTAAGAAACCCTCTTTGTTTTGTACATAATGAGACATGCAGCATAAAGGTCAGCATGTAAAATGACACACATACTTATTAGAAGCTACAGTCTTTGACAAATATCCTACAGCATCAGAAATGGATGGTAATTACATAATGCCTGCACCATCTATGTGGCCTTGTAATCAGGACGCACTCTCGATTATCATCAGTCACTTTCAGAGAATTTCATAAAGCTTCACAAAAGGTTGTCTGACAGATGAAATGAGCTTCACTTCCTCTCAAATTCCTCCTGTGTGCTGCTTAATTTTTCATTCAGCTGCTTCTGTTAAAGTCAGGTGGTCACTGGGTCACAGACACTAAAGATGGCCCACCAGCAGAAGTAAAGCGACAAACTCAGCCTATTCCTTTTGCCTTTGATGGATTGCAAAAGAGGAATGTAGGATCGGAGCTATGCATCTTCACCATCATGCTGTCAGAGCAGCTTTGAAGCGATGCAGATAAAATCAGTCAGACGATGAAAGGACAAAATAGTTTTTTTCTACAAATACGTAACTGAATTAGCAGAAGTCAAAAGCTTATTGTGGAAGGTGTTGCACAATTTAGAAGAAAGTCTAAACTGAATCCTTCATTATTACAGCATGCACATGTTCAGTTGCTGGCAGCATATCGAAAGTGCATGAAAATGTAAATAATATCACAATTATTTTGCATAAATACTAATCTCTAAACAGTCATGAGCCACATAAGATAAATTACTGTCATTGTGAAGTTTTGTTTTTCTTTTCCAACAGATATCCTCTGTTTTAATTGTTTCTGTTTACAGTGAGTTAGATCCTCAGAACAACCATGCCTTTACTTTTCACTTTTTAGCTGTTGTGTCCTCTTCAAATTTGTCTTCCTCTGATATCATGTCAATTGATGTAACAGAATTTATTGTTCTGATAAATCATATTTTATCAGAAATCCGACTATTTGTTTTGTTATTGATGCAATAAATCAACTCCGTACAGAATCTCAATAAAACACACATACATTTGCAAAAATGTCATTTTATCTGCTTATAGACTGTGACTGCATGAGATTATTAATATTTAATCAGTAGATAACATCACAAATAATTTAAGACACCTGACATTAATCAAATGACAATTTATCCAATATTTTATGATCAAAGCTGATTTTAATTTTCATGAATTTTCTGAAAACAAAGCTGAAGAGACTATACCACTACAGCTTCTTATTTTATCCAAAGAAAATTCCCTTTAGCTCATGATGTGTTCTGTGACATTGCTTTCCTGTCTCTATTAAAGACAGATGTCTTTGAAAAACTGGGTCATTCATGTGATCACTGCTTGATAGCTTATTCCATCACCCCAACAACATAACCGCGTCATTCACCTCCTTCTGTTCCTCTCTGCTGTTCTCGTTCGCTAATTAATGAGAAGCCTGTGCCTGATTTAGCCGCTGATAGACAGGATCTCTTTCTTATCTCAGAGTCAGTCTCAGAGCTCAGACATTCACCCTCTCATCCAACATCCCCTCTCCTAAAAGCAGAACACACAGAACAAGCTGAGTTAGTTTGTACCCCGGAGCTGTTGATCACAAATATTTTAAACTGCCTGTACTTTAATATATTTATATGTTCTGTCCAAGCAGCCAAATCTTCTCATATGTCCTTTAAGTGATCTTTCTGAATTTTTTTTTCCAAAGGTTGCATTTAAACTCTGGTTGCACTTTCACACGTCCTTTGACCTGATCAATATTTTAAAGTATGTGCTTTAAAAACAACAAATGGAAAACCAAAGTTTGAGGCTGACAACCTACGTTGAGCTGATGTTTGAACATTGTTTGAGAGTTTGTGTCTGGTCATTCAAACTAAAGTGTGAATGACCAGCTTCCAAAGGATCTCCTTCACCACCAATGCACTAATTTTCCAGTGAGGAAAAACCTCATTGCAGAGGGAACCCGCTCTGTAGTCACTGTTGACAGGTTTTATGTAAATGGCCAGCTGTTCCAGGATCAGGAGATTATACTGTGGCTTTAGTGAATACAACTGCAGGGAGGATTAAACAGTAACACTGACGTTTAATAACTTCAATGCTAACATGTAACTCATTCTTCCTTTCATTCACCATCTCACAAACACACACATACCCCTCTCTCTTTCTGCATCATAAACACATGAACAAGTAAGAAAGATGGTCAACAAGGCCGGGATCAGCTCCTGTCGTCCAGTGATGTGGAAAGAAACCACATCCATGAGCAGAGAGAAGCCAAGATACATACCACTGCGCCATTATGGCATTCATTCAATGCACAACCATCTCATGCTGAACAAAAGATCCTGATATAATCTCAGCAGACTACCAAAAGTCCTCCCAAAAATCCCTGCATAACCAAGGGAGACAGACAACCCTGGGCTTCAAAGTGTCACTGACGGTCAAAAGCACCCATGCACAACTCACAGCAACCCACAAACCACAAACATGCAGGATACAGCCAGTCCATGAGATTCCCAAACATCTCAGAGCAACATGCAGACCCTGTCTATTCAAATCACACCTAAAAAAAAAAAAAATGTTGCAAAAAACCCATTCCAGCCCACCTAAAAGTTTTCTGTAGCATACCCGTCATATGGGTCCAAAGATGAGGTGTGAAGGTGTCCCCACAACAATGCAGAACCAAACAAGTCTCTGAACCTTCTCCGCCTCAAACCCTTGATGTTTCTTTGCAAAAAACATGACATATATGCAGCACAACTGAGGCCAATACCAGAACTGGTGACAAGTAACAATGGCAGGAAGTCCTAAAGCCTATTTGCCCCTTAAAAACATTAACAATGTATGCTAACTTAAGGATTTAGCAATGCAAATAAGAGAAAACAGACACATAATCAAAATGTGTAGGGAAAGCCCACAAATCTAGAAAGCCCAGAAATTCCAGGTCTCGAACCGGAGAGTGCCAAATCCATGCGGAACAGGTCAAAGTGAGCCAAACAAAGAAAATACTGCAAAGCACAGCAGGAGCAGGGTCACAGACCACCGGAGTGCAGACAAAGACAGAACAGATGCACCATAAGGGTGGGTGTTCATGCTTGTTTTTCTGGGTGTATACTTTCAATTAACCCAAGTCATCAAAGGTGGATGAATATTTACTCTGGCAACCAATCAGGGTCCAAAGCAATTACTAAGCAATTACTAGTCATTTTTGTTAATGCAGAATAATTGAAAACCAAAAGTGACATGAAGAACATGTTCTGTATTTTCAGTTTCTGTCTGTAAATTCATATCACATTTTGCTCTCATGATGCCTTACTTTTACTTCCACATGTTTGTTTCCATGGTATCGTCATGTTTGCCTTTTAGCTTGAGAAAATGTATCAGTTTCATGTTCTTTTTTGTGTCTTTTCACATTTTCTGTTTATTTTCAGCTGCTATCAGTCTGTGTAATTGAAACTTGACAGTTTGGTTGTGAACTTAATCAAACAGTGCTTGACTCCTGTTCATTCTTTCTTCTTTACAAGTATATACACAGATTTTTATTTTTATTTTTTTAGGGCTAAGAGCCGCCAATAAAAGAAATACTTGTTAAGAATAATTACAATGACTTATGAGTAGCCTGACAGCTGGCCTCGAGAATCTCAAGGAGTTTGAAAAATTTTTACATATTACAGTAGAGCCAAATACTATGTGGTTCATTAGCTTTTCATTGGTGAGATGAGCAGCTAGTTTCAAATAATGCCTGCACTCTATTGACTTAAATATCACAAATCTTCCTTTATGCTCAATTACTATTGAATATGTCAATTGCTACTAACATGAAATTCACACCAGAAGTTGGTGACAACCCAATTAACTCATACAAATGATAATAAAAATATAAAAAAAATCTAATCCAATTAAGGTATTGGTAGAAACAGGAAAGAAGCATTCAACATCCTGAGGAAGATAGTAACATGCATTGTGATTTTACATATTCTTCCACACAAACTGTCTACAAATGCTGGAGATACTGGTGGTCATTTGGATGCATACTTATGAAGAATATCCCAGTACTTTTCTCAGTTCATCTTTCCTTTAGGTTTGCTGGAATCTGGTAGTACCATGTGCAGTAAAGCAAATTCCAATTAAACTTCACTTCTGGTATGGTGTTTCTCTGAGGTGACATGCAGAACCATTCAGCCCTTAATTTGTGTAGTAACTTCCAAACAATTCAGCTTTATACTCCAAACTATTTTCTTCTAGTTATGTCACTGGTTTGTTCAAATCTTCTACAGTTAACTTTGAGCAAGCTTCAGTTTTGGAGTCTTGCACAGTGAGGGTGTACAGAGGCAACTGAGGTTGAGTCCTTATTATTTTTATTGGAATAAGTGTATCAGCTATTTCCAGGTCTTTCTGAAGCTTTGTGTGAGTGCTCCTTGGCTCTTTGACAATTCTATTAATTATTCTTTTGACTCATCTGTTAGAAATCTTACAAGAGGCACCTGGCCTATGTTGTTGTGAATGATCTGTTTTTACAATTTCAGGTTTTCTCCAGCTTTACCTACTAATTTGTAAAAATTGGTGTTAGTAAATATGTCGGTCCCTCTGCTCGGAATGATCCACAAAACCACAGTGGACCTGGTTTGTTAAGGTGAATTTCTTCAAATTTTGAATACATTAGAGGTTGGCACAAAGATGTCACGGTTCATCCAAGCTGCCAATAACCTGTCGCTGCTTTCTTTGTATTTTATATTTCTGAATTTTGCTTTGTTCTAGATTTTATGACGTTTGTAATTTGTGTAAATCTGCCACAGACTAAAACCCTTAGTCAGAAGCCACTGGTGAACAAATGGAGCTGGCCTGTCAGTTTCCTTTAAAGTCAGTGTGGAAGCATTTTGCTTTGCTTAGTCTCTTTGAAAAGAGGATGTAAACTGTGCCAGGATGATTTGACATGACAGTCTATTGCACAGTGAATAGCTCATATAGGTGCCACAAAAACAACACAAGAGCATGTCACATCTGTAATTAGGTAGTTTCTACTAATAATCAATCAGCAGTAATGCCATTATTTTTTTCTTCTTTTCTCTTTTTAAAGAAAATATAAATGTCTGATGTAGGAGACCAGTTTATGATTGTGGTTATTAAAACAACTCTCTCGAAAGGAAAAATTACCAAGTCAACGAACAAAGCAACCAATTTACTGAACTAACTAATTACCCAACTAATCACCAAACTCAATTAACCCAAGTCATCATTCATTCTCCACTGTGCTTTACAGTTAGCATAAAACATTTTGCTATATTAACAAACACCAGCTAGCTCCGGTGCAACAAAATGCTATTATAGAGGTGGTCGCACTGAAGATGATAATTAATAAATTAGTGGATTTCATCGCCAGCATATGGCTCTTTTCTAAATGTTGCAGGAGGAATTAATGTGGACTTGTTAAATAAATAATGAACTTGCTTGTTATATCGTTATCATTCATCTAAGCTTGTTTGAAATTAAAATCATTTATATCCTGAGAATTCAAATAAAGATTACTTTAATCTATTGTAACACTGAAGGTTTTATGGGTCAGTGTTCAAAGCTGTAGAGATGATCTCACCAAAGACAGTTTGCATTAGACGACTATCATTTTAAAGCTGACAGCTGCAGGAAAACTGGACCTAATGAACCAGTTCTGGTTTGTGTCTATCCAGGTTTTGATGATATACAAATGTACACCCTGAGGTTTTGGTCCTCTAGGACAGATCAATTGGGTTAAATTAAAGTCTAATGAACAGCTGTAGCATGAAATGTGTACATAATGTGACCCTAAGCTAATAGTATTAAATGCATTATCAAATTTGTTCAGTTTTTGTTCCAGATTAAGGTGTGTGTGCGTGTCCATTTGACTTCCCATGGTTTGTTTCTGATATTGCAAAGCCTAAAAAAAAAGTATTCACACCCACAAAGGTATTCCAGATTTTATTACATTATAACCTCAAACAATAATGCAATTTCTTAGGATTTATGTAGAAGAGAAACACAAAGTAGACCACAACTGGACAGAAAAGGACAAAAAGCAAACAAACAGAAAAGAAATGAAAGAGCAAAATTGTAGCATGCATTTGTGTTGAGTTATCTTTACTGTATTTAAATTATTATTACAAATAAGAATTTGTGCAAGACTTAACAGACTTTATCTCCATCCAATCCAACAGAGCATGAGCTATTTTACAGTCCTTTTGAAGTGCGAAGCTCAGACATACCCCCAAAATATGTGGAGCTGTATTTACAGTAGCCAATAGTTCTGTAATCTATGAAATCAGGGGCCTGAAATAAATCTAAAATATAAGTTAGATTTTTATTTGTAAAAAAAAAAAAAAAAAAAAAAAAAATCATTTATCTCTCACTTTGCAGACATGTTTTACATTATGTTGCCCTAAAATGATATTAATTTGGTTGAAATGTGTGGTTGTTGTGTGACAAAGAGGGAAATGGTTCACGGGACATGAATGCCTTTGGCCATTGTACTATATAGTTATTCCGAGAGAACAGCTCATGAGCTGCGCCTTCCCTAGATGGCACATCTACCACAGGACTGACACAGCGCAAACCCATTTGCCCGTACTGACACATATATACAAGTCCGTCCAACAGCTCTGATAGGCTAAACAGGCGCTAAACACAAGGTAATCCCAGGTAGGTCCTTAATCCGCTGCAGACCGTTCGGTTCCCTGTGGACGTTGCCAAAGTAGCTCATTAAGCACAATCAACGCCCCACTTTTTTTTCTTCTTTTTTTCCCCTATGTTAGTGTATGCGCACAGGAGCTGAGTTTCTGGCTGACCTGCTCCTTTTACACCCCTGCTGGTTCTCCTCTCGGTGGGCTCCGGGATGCTTCGTGGTGTTTGTGCCATCTAGGGTGTTTCGTTGTTCTATTGCAGCCTTTCCGGCACAGAGACTCTACATCTACTCCATCTACGCGCTCTCCGGACGAGCAAGTCGCCTCTGAAATATTAAGAGATAAACTCTCAACTTTGTTTTGGATTTTTTTCGTCTCCTTTTGAAAGAATTCCTGCTTTCTGTTCGGATAACTACTTTGGATATTGCAACCATTCCAAGGACGAGGATTCGATTAGCGAAGAGCAGACAGGGGGGGAGACCTGTTTGTGCGAATGTAGCGACTTTTCCGGCGAGGAAATACACAGACAACTGCAGCGAGCTGGTTATTTTTACTACAAAAAGAATGCTGTGAAGCTCCATGTCGCAGCTTGGCTTCCGGCTAAAAAAGCGCAGATTTAACGCAGCATCTGCTGGTGCGGGGAGGGAAAAAAACTCGTCTAGAGCGAGAGAAGGAGCGATATGCGGTCGGCGGGCGCCTGGTTTTGCGGTTCTTCTGGAATTAGTGGAGGAATGGAAAGGGAGCGGCTGTAAGGCTCAAACCTTGGGAAGGGGGGAAAAAAGGAGTTCTGTGTTTGGCACATAATGGATCATTATCCGCCGGTGCAGGTAAGAAATAACATCAAAAGCCCCCAGAGATTAGATCTGTTTTGTTTCATGTTTGTTCTTCGTCTGCTGCATGCACGGTGATCATGAAGAGTCAGTTTACATTTGTGCAGGAGCCTACACAAAGGCAAGGTGAGGTGTTTATTGGATGAAGGGTGGCTCAGTCTTCGGACAATTACTGCTTCTCACAGAAAGTAACCTGACCAGCGAAGAGCTGCTGGACCTCTCAGTTGGACATTTAATTGAATTAAAAATGTACATCCGAAGACACATTTGTGGTTGTGTGTGCACGCAGGAGAGTAGCGTCGATTAAGTCTGTTTATGAGATTTTTTTTTCTCTCCCAAAATGTCCCCTTGTAATTCACAAAGCTTCGTAATAAACTCTCCCCAAGTTGTACGAATGGAGGCGTGTGTGTGTGTGTGTGTGTGTGTGTGTGAGAGAGAGAGAGAGAGGGGATTTTATTGCAAAATTCCCTTGACATCCTAAGAAAAATATTGGCTCGTGCATGTGCAAGCAAACGCAGCTATTTATAAGCTTGTGTGTGTGTTTGAGGTTAGCGGGCTCTATGGCCGCCATGAGGCACTAACTCCACCACCTTCTGTAATCACCACCCTCTTGTGGATTACATAGCAGTCGCGGAGTCGCAGTGAGAAATCGGTGTCCGGAGGTGGAGACCAGCCGGTCGGACTGTGCATGCAGTTCAGCACCGTGGACAGCGCACACAAGTCCAACTGCCGCAGGAGGCACAGTTTCCACTCCCACAGTGGGGGGCTTTTTTTTAATCGGCACTTGCTTGGCTGTTTACCCCCTTTCTAAACTGCCATCATATTTTAAGCATAAGCTTTTATTCAAGCAAAGTCACTGTACTCATGAAAACACTACAGTGACTCAGTGGCAGGTGCGTTCCTCTCTCTCTCTCTCTCTCTTTCTCTCTCTCTCTCTCTCTCTAGCTACATGTATATATACAATATATACTTATATATTCAGCCTCGTGTTAATTTGCAGAAGCAAAAGAGAGCAAAGAGAATAGAGGAGAAACAGCTCACCAGTTGTTTTAGTTCAGTGTCAGTCCAAGACATTAATCTCCTCTGGCTTTATTAATATCCACCTCTATAGCATGTACTTTCCAAGCTCACTTGCCCTGTCTTTGCCATTTAATATGTTGCTGGAAAAATTAAACACTTTGCCACTGAATATTTGAATTGAACTTCCACTTTCTAGTTCTTTCTCAGCAACAATGTTGGACCCCTATTGAGTATTTTGAAGCTTTCAATTTTATTTAATCAGCTTTTTTTCCTGCCTTTTTAGGTGACAATATTTGCTATATTCCCTCAAGGTTTTCATTATTATTATTTGCTCAACATGAAAGGAATTCCCTCAGGAAACAAGAAGTTCCTGTGAAGCTACTTTTACTTTAGTCTCGTTTTTGTTTTGCTAAGACCAAGTTCTCAAACTAGATTACTCACGTTAGGTGACATGACAGTTTTCCAGACAGGAAGGCTTCAGCTATCCATCATCTCCATTGAAGTTGTTTTTATTCAGCATTCAGCTTGCTGATAATTCAGTGGCACACAAAATATAGATTTTAAAGCTTGAAGCAACATTAAGTTGACTGCAAATTGTTAGATTAGCACAAAAACAAACCATGAAGTTATTTTGCGAAATATAGGCCAAAGAGGTGGTTTCATTAAAATTCAGATATGTCAGTAAATTCGCCAAAATATATGAATCTGCTAAGGTCTGTTCTGGCCCTTGAGAAACATCTAACTTTGCAGGTACTCAATGCCATGCAATCCCCTGCATGATATAGGTTTACATGATGGTGTAAACCTCTAAGGTCAGTCACTGGAACTGTTCATGAAAGATTTTCTTAATTATGTGCGTTGAGGTTCAGTCAAGTCCAAGTTATGGTATATTGGGAAATATTTTGTTGGCAAATGTTATGCTAGTTGCTAAATACTTTGCTATATTTGCCATGCAGATATGTACAATTGCTACACATGCAAACCTATGAGTAAAGGTGATGTCAGAAATGGTTTAAAAGATAATTAAAAGATAATTTAAAAGATAAATGTGTACTTAGGAGCTAAATATTTTTGCTATGTACCTCAAGCTGCTAAATGGTACATAATTAGATGTTTATCTCAGGACCTGTATGGGAATGAGTAGTTTTGTTACATATCTAAAATTTATTAGGAAAATTCAATATTGGAAAAGAAAACATGTTTTGGCTTTGCTGACCCTTGTGAATTAAAATATCTGTTGTTTTTTTTTGTTGTTGTTTTTTTTTAGAAATTTGATCCTAATTTCAATGGTTATGATTTAAAATTTATTCTGACATCTCAAACTATTATCATATTTTATTTTTAAAAAGTAGAATTTCAGAATAGATAACTTCTATATTTATCACATGAAAATATGAAGTTATTGTAGTTGATCTAAAAACCTACACAATGGTGGTATCCAAAAATTCTTTCTTTAAACCTTTTACGATACCTTTTCCAACTTTCCGATGAGTGTTGGAAAGTTGTTTTGTTCATGTTTTGGATTCAGTTCTGCCATGTCCATCACATTAAAAACAACAGAGACAAGCAGAACTCCTCTGGATTAAATAAACTCTGACGAAATGTCCCAATGTCCCACGATATCATGTGAAATGACAAAAATTAACAGTTAAAATATATTGACAACAAATATCAGATGCTCCATATATCAACTACTCATAAGACAAAATCATCTTAATTATGTCTCAAGGAAATTACATATAGCATTGATAGTGTGAGCAGATAAAGTGAATAGAGCCTTTGGCTTTATCTAATCCCTACTTTAATACAACACAACCAGGGACCTCAGTCACATTGCATTTATATGATTCTATGTTGACATCAACACTTTCAGCCAGTAAATATAACTAAACATGTTTAAGTGAATTTAATTTGGTTTTATTACATCTTCACGATTGGCAACAAAAACAACCAATTTGTGTTAAATTCAAATGTTTCTGTTTCAGTTAACTAAATACAGCTTATTGTGCCCCTTAAAGTAGATAATCATGTTGTTTTTGCCAGGGAGCCACATGAGCGAGACATTAATTAATTCTTACTCTGCATTCATTGTTATTCACGCTGCTCACCACAAACAGTCACAACATTAGTGTCAGCTCTGCTCATCTGATATGGCGGTATCAGTGGCATTTGTCTCTCAGTGCTAGATGCCAGGATGACGCTGGAGGGTTAATGCCTTCTGTTGAGGCCGCTCGCTGAAATTGATAGGGCCGCTTTGACAGATGAGGTAACCGGCGATTGCAGGCGAACGCAATTTACGGGTGCGGCAGATGGATGCAGAGGACACTGAGAGAAGTAGGGCAGTTTTACCTCGGGGAGCAGCTTGGCATGTACAGAAAGCTCCCGATGAATGTTGGAAAGTTGTTGTTTTGCAATGGAAATTACACAGCGACAAGTGGCAGGGAGATGTAGCGGAGGCTGTTCCACTGAACTTTGAAAGAGATCAATTTGGGTTCAGTTCTTGGCCTGAAGGAGAAAAATTAAGTTAAAAAATGAAACAATGAATAAATAGGGATTTAGCGTCGAAGCACAGAGAGATGCAAATCTTTACTCACCTTCCGTGGCAGAATTGTTTGAAAAGGATTGAAAACACACAAATAAATCCAAAATGAAAGGTTGTGAGGCTCTAACATGCAACCAGTCAAATACATTTGATCCAGAGAGTAATGATGGATTTACAGTAAAGCTAATCTGGGAATAGAGCGCAGCTGCAGAGCATTTTTATCATAGTTTCTCACCTCAAATTGCCATAAATTACAGGGACACATTTTCCTGTTGAATTATTGCTGCAGTTGTCACCGAGTTGGTCTTTTGTTTGTGTTTGTGCCTGCAACTGTGGCCCTGCTGCTGCATATGTGCAGCATCAGCTGCCAGGGTGGAAACCTCACATGCATTCTTCTTTTTCTTACCCCTCTTTTAAACTGCTATGATACAAATTTGAGGACTTGAATATTCACAGTGCCTTGCAAAGGTATCAGTAAAATGGGATTGTTTTCACATTTTTTTCACATTACAACCACTAATTTTTATACATTTCATTATGTTCTTTTTTTTATGAAAAACCAAGCCAAAATGAACATTGTTATTGGCTAAACATTTATAAACATTTTTGAATTAACATTTTGGTCTTGGTGTTCAGAATACATTCTTCAATGGCTAATTTTCTTTTTTACTTTTAATAATTCAGCTATGGCTTCTGGCTTTTTTGACTAAAATTAGAAATTGTGGTAAAAGTGTAGTAGATTTTGATATTTTTTGTCAAAGTAATCCAGTTGCAAGCACATGAGCAGTTTGTCCCAACAGTTCATGCATTTCATTTCTTCAAGGAATCCTGAGTGTTTTACTGCAGTAAGAAATACTTACTTACATATTCAGAAAGACAAAGGAACGTCAAGTGTGGAAATTTAGAAAAGGAGGATTTGAACTAGTAGTTTTCAGCATAAAAAAGGCTGCTCCTTTTTTCTTGTATTTATTTTTTGTTTCACCAGCTGCCTCCAAAGACTCAAGTGCGGGATCTGTAGCTTCCTACTAGCTGAAATTGAAAGCAGCAACCCTGAAGTCTTTTCAGAGTCATCTATAGCTCTGCTTTCATGTGGTTTCAGTCACATCCCAATGGTGTTAGAATGGTGAGACTGAGCGAAAAGGTAAAGCAAATGTAATTTTCACAGCAATAGCTAGCAATTATAACTTGCTATTCATTGGCTTTACATCATTTGAGCACGATGCTACAGTAATGTAGTTAACAGAAGTGACCATCATCCCGTGACTAATCAAAATCAATTAGATTTCAGTTACAAACTCCTTTATACTGTATAGTGAACTGTATGAAAAAGTAAAACAAAAGAAGTGATCAAGCAATCAAGCAGCAACAATCAAATCAGAAAATTCAGGACTTCATAAGCAGAAGAATATTTTGACTACTAAAACATAACTGGAATAGAAATGCATAAGATTGCATTGTGTTTATAAAATCTCACATGCTGTGATGACATTTTAAGCTTTTCTGAGACTTCTTGTAGCATCTTGCAGTCTGCTTTAAGGGTGAGCTTGCAGTTGTTTTAAATAACTCAAGCTGCTAGTACCTATTTAATGATTGCCTCAAAATAGCTCTTTTGATGTCACTGTGAGGTTCACTTTCACGTCAACACTCAGGAGCACAGAAAACTAAATGTCTGAGGCTTAAACAAGGCAAACCTTCTTTATAATGCTGAGTAATAATGTTCTACTTATGTTCACCTGATGTAGGTGGAAAAACATGGTATGTACTGAGATAAACTTGTGCTTCCTGTCTCAGCAAACAGATGATAAGGTGCAGATACGTTTCAGGTATTAGATTAATATCTTGTTTGCGTCCACCTGCGTGCGTTTCATTCAGGTGGCCTCGCTGCTGATCTGGCTGTGCTTTGATCTACTTCCTGCTCTAACCGTTGCAGCAGGAAGCTTTTCGCTCCAGAGTGAATCAAAGCGAGCTCCGGGTTTTGGAGGGCCGAGCCGGCGTGGCGCTTTGGAGACGACCTCCGGGAGCTTCCTCCCTTTTGTGAAGCAGAAGTTGGAACGCCACTTTGCCACAGCTCACTGACCAGCAGCGCGACTGTGGGGACACAGACGGCAGTGGATGTGAAACACGAGAGCGTTTAGTCGTTTTCTGCTGGAACCAGCATGTCTGGGGCTCAAACTCTTGCTACCATCACAGCTAAGCACTTTAAATACATTAGGAGGGAAAACAACACCACATGGTCAGGTTACAGAGGACCAAATTCACCTTTTGGGTTTCATATGTTTTATTCTGTTTAATTTCCAACTTCAGCAGAGCCCGCCCTACTGTGACCTCTTTCTCTCCTCCCACATGACTGCTTTGCTGTTGTTGCTGCTGCACTTTTGAGCACAGTGGTGCCCATCAGGTAATGGCAGGATCATTTATCTTAGTCAGCAGTTGCAGCCCACTCCAGCTGGATTTCAACCAACTTTTAGATTTTAAAAGCCTGCAAGCTGCTTAGATTGAAGGTCCAAGCACAAATATAGACTGTAGAAAACCTGACATTATGTTCCCTTTGTTTGCATTTAAAGCATACCGTATTTTGTGCCACTTTAAAGTTTGTAAGGACTGTCGTCCTCTGAGCGTTTATTTCAACCATTTCCTCGTTGACTGAGGCTTGGCTTCCTGTCAGCAAACTCAAGGTGTAATGTACCGCTGCCTGTTACAATAATTTACAACTCACAGGCTTCATGGATCACAGCCTTGGAGGAGAAAGGTGGCAGAAACGTCTGCCAACGTAGAAGCCAGTGAGGGGTGATTAGCTAAAACTGTTTTTGACAGAAACCGTTCTGCTAAAGCTGCTGCTTTTCTCCACACATCTGTCTCTTTTTTCATTTCTTGGAATTTATATTCCAGTCAAACTGCGGCATTTTAAGACACCAAATGCAACATTTCTGTTTACTTGTTATTTAAAGTGTATTAAGAAAATCATTATATATATATATATATATATATAAGAAAACTGAAAAACATTGTGTAAATAGGGTCAACTTAACTTAGCTCTCTGTGTGAATGCTCCTGTCTTTTGGAGGCCTGGGAGTTTTTTATTTTATTTTTATTATTTTTTTAAACATTGGTGTAAATAGAAAGAATCCACCTCTACTGCAAATGTACCAAGACACGGCCATCCACCTTAGCGGGCAAGCTGGACGCAGACAGCTTTAAAGGCAGAGGCAACCGAGCGACCTATGGTAATTCTGGAGGAGAGGAATAGATCAGGTGGGAGGATCAGTCGACAGGGTAACTACTTTAATGTGCACTTGAAAAATCTTACCTTCATGAAAGAGTGGGACAGGGAAAATGGTAAGAGTTGATCAGAAGGTGGATGGAGCTAAATGACGGACAATCTGGGAAGAAGACCTGCAAAACACTGCCAGAAACTGGTGATGGAGGTTTACCTTCCAACTTGATAGTAACCAAACATACAGCCACAGCTATTATGGAATGGTTTAGATTAAAGCATTTGCAAAATTTATACCTAATTGAGAATCTGTGCAAGTCTTGAAAAGTGATAACTCAGGTGCTGTACATCAAATCTAACATTGAGTTTGTGTTAGTTTGTAAAGAAGAATGGAGAAAAAGATTCCGACTGTAGTCATGCACATCTGGTAGAGACATATTTTTCTGCTGTAATTTTAGTGAAAGCTAAAGCTAAAGTACGAAGGTACTGACCCAGGGGAACCGAGTAAAATATAGCTCAATTATTATTCATATAATATTTAGTCATTTCAAGTCTAGCCTTCAGGAATAAATATTCTTTAAAATTCCTTCTAATTTCTTGCAGATACTCTGAGACTTTGAAGTCTTCAACAACGAGGGATTTTTCAGGGCCACAGTTCTTAAGCCCAAAGATTTTAGAGATTGATTTATTCCATCTCAACAAATTCCCTCTAGAATTTCAAAGAAGAATAATCCAACCCTGCTTTAAATTTCTTCACAACTTTACCCCATGTCCTGTCTGCTTTCACAGAAACAGGTAACGTCTGCTTGTTAAATACACGACATCTGAAGCTAATCAGTTGGTCTGGATGTTAATAAGGCTAAACAGGACTGGATGCACATAACATATTTACTTTTTATTTTCTAAAAATGTTGACAAATGTGTACTTTTTATTTAACTTTATTATTATTTTTGGTATATTACATGTTTTGTTTTATTGGTATATCACAGAAAATCTAAATAAAACAGATTGAGCTTTGTGATTGTAAAATATGTACTCAGTTCAGGGGGAATTAATACATTTGAAAGGGACTTTATGGTGTTTGAATGCAACAATAGATTGTTACCAGCTTTTAGGGCTAACATTAGCCTTGTCATTGAGCACAACAAGGAGCCAAAGCCAAGTGATTTCCTAACTTGCAACCGGCTGACAGAAAGCCAGGAGGGACACACCTTTCCCAGAAAGCAAAAATTACCACTTTGTAGGCAAACAAAATACTCCAAAAGGCATGAATTTAATAAAGTGTGCTCCTAAGGTTTCTCCTGGAAATATATGTTGAAATAAAATACACAACATTACTGTTTACAGCCTTCTCAGTCATCATTCTTATGAGCACAATGGGGGCATGCTATGCCTTTCATAAGTATAATTCTCCAAAGCAAGAGTGAGAAGCCACAGACATCTTGAACAGCATCATTGTAGAAGGTGATAATGGAAAACAATCATACTCAAGACTCAGCACTCTTTTGGTGTCATGATCTTTGCCCAGAGTTGAACAAGTCGCCTTGTCATTTGCCTTCAGCAACTACTTAATTTAAAGCTAATCATTGTCCAGATCAGTAGCTGGCCTCTACTAGTATCAAGGTTTCCTTGTTCTTAATATTGTATACTTGCTGCACACATTACACACTGGTGGAGTAGATCCTGTTTGATTTGTTTGCTTCTTGTGGGGTCTTCACCGGAGGACACTTCGATGTCATTTAGATTAATCCACTGCTGTCTGCTTCCACCTCTGGCTTGCATTAAACACGGCTGGCAATTAAACTGTGTTAGAGTCAATATGAAGGGAACACCTGATGGTTCCCTCACAATGCAGTCATTTACATTTTCACTTATGCCCCTTAAATGTCCTCCGTCTATATGGCTCTTCTCATCTCCATTCATCTCTATGTCCCTCATTCACTTTTAGCATGAAGAGAGAAAAAAAAAACAGGCTTAGTGAAGTTGTCAGAGAATATGACAGAAGTATCATCTTCCTCTCTCGTGTGCGGCGGGGCCTCCAAGGTAGCTGAGAAAGCAGATCCTAAACGGAGAGCTGCTCACGCCGCAGAGGAGTGATAACATTCAGGCTCTGCAGGGATGTCACCACTGTGAAAATGCTATAATTTAGAAAAGAGCCAGAAAAGCTTTTCTTCTTGAGCAAAATAAGGAAGTATTCAGGGCGGGGTACAAACAAACAAGGCCGCTGTGACCGGGCAACCAGGAGGAAAATCACTGGTCTGCATTCAGGTTCTGTGGTCAAACATAGAGCAGTCGCACTTATTCATGACAACCTCACCTGTAGTGGGTTTAAAAGGTCGATTGCTCATGCATCAAGTAGATTGTTCTTATGCTTCTGCAGAGGCAGCTTCTGCAAAAAAAGAAAAAAGAAACCAAAAGACAAGAAATTTGATATTCTGCTCATAAAGCTGCTGGAGAAGCTGTTCTCCTGCTGAGTTCGATTTTCTTCACCGTGTCCTTGAGCATTGAAAGTACAGACCTGTGAAGTTCCTTTTTCCTGGAACTCTCTGGAGGTAAAAGCCCATTTTAGTGCAACAACAGCATCATCAACAACTAAAAACTCCCAAAGTCACAGTTTTCAAAGATTCATTATAACTCAAGATCCCAATTTCAAAGTTGTCTGTTCGCTTTTATAAATTGCTGTCATTAGGCAGAAAATGTCCCCATTTTGCCTTAAAGTTGGAATTCCCTCACAGCAGCCGCTTTGATGAATTGATAGCTGGTCTTTTAATCTCACTGTTCTCCTCTCAGGTCCTCCCAGATGATTGCTCCGTTGATGGGTTTGCTAAGTGTTGTCCTTGTCTGACTGCAAAGGTTCACATTCCCCCACTACCGTATCCATATACATTCCTTTAGTGAAGCTTTTTAATTGCTTGTTTGTTCATTTCATTCAGTTTGGGTAACATTTAAATTACTTTATTCTGTGTTGTTGTACAAAATGTACATTTTCTTGTGAGGAATATTTGTAACAAACGAGCTACTTTCATTAGTCATCTTGTTTGCTTCTAGCTCTTCATATCTCCATCTGTTTTCATTCAACCCTCAGCAGAAAAATTCCCAGATTTGTTGATATTCAGTGAATCTTCTGATCTACAGATTTCTATTGTCATGCTAAAATTCTTGCACAAGCTTTATTAGAAAATAACCATTTTACACCTAAATTTGACAAATGGCAGGTTGAATTTATTTATTGAGTGCATCTGAAAACCTTTGAACGCCTTGCATGGTTTTAACAATAACAGATATGACAAATGTGCTAAATATGCCGACTTGAAAACATGCAGCTGGTCTTACTAAGCTTTAAACTCAAACTGACAGGAGTTCAGGCTGCCCATCGTAGAGCAATAAAATTCCACTCCAAAGAAGTTAAAATGAAGAATTTCTAGCTGTCACTTCCTCTCTCGCCACAGACCCGTCCAGAACTTGTAAAAAAGCTCAGTTTGCTTTTAAACAGGGTTACGTTTGATCAATCAGAGCTCACACTGACTGCAGCTGAAACCTGTCTGCCAGTATTTACTCTCCCTGGTTCAGCCTCCCAGATTGCAGATCTGCTTTGTCACTTTAATCAGCATGCAGTGAACAGTGTCAGTCAGGCTCTCCAAACACACACCCACAGCTGCAGAAGGAGTTCTTAATGTGTGAGCCTCAGACAACGAGCAGTCGCAGGATGTAATTGAACGCAGGAAAGCGCCTGACGCAGTTGAGGCTTGTAACTCGTGAGAAAAGAAAAAAAAAGTCAATGTTCTTTGTTGGGTGGGCTTTGTGTTTTGCACAGCAAGGGCCCATCAGCAGTGGAGCCAGGATGACTGACATTTAAAGAGTCTGCTTAATAGGGATCTGTTTAATCAGGGAGGGTGAAGTTTACTTTGACGGAAGCAGTCATCCTGCCTTAAGAACACAGGCCTGTGAAAATAATGATTTTGCCGTGTTTTAATAGGATTAAAAACATTAGGAGATATAATTTAAAAATTTTCATTTCTATATTTTAAATGTCATTTGGGTCTCTTTTCAACTCAGACTTTCCGAGTGGATTTTAATTGTGTCTGTCATCACAAAATATTCCACTTTACATATACGAGATATTATTGTTTATAAGAAAGTGTTTTAAATTACATCTGTGTATATAAGCTTGTATTTATGGAGCCAGATATTTATATTTCTTATTTGAAAATGCAAATTTTGTTTCATAGTTGAAGATTACTGCTTTAGGACTCTTCCAAATAGAACAACTACCAGAACAATTTTTTTTAGAGATTATTCTTCCAATGTAGGTGTTTACAAACATAATATTTGGTCAAATTGCTTTATAAACTACACAATTTGTGTAAAGAATTTTGACTCTCCTTCCAAAAGCTTCTCACAATAGTTCTCTATATTTTTGGTACGTTCTTCTTGACAAAACTGGTGTCAAGTTTGCTGGCCGTGTTGCTTGCACGCACCATGTCGGTTCACAAATACGTCTTCTGTAAAACTGAGATCAGCGTTTTATAATTGCTGCTTTAAAACATTAACTTTCCTTAAGGCAATCTGCTACTACCTGATAATTAGAGTCACTGTCCATTTGGAAGACCAGCTTGAGCTCAAAACTTAACAACGTGTTGACATGTTGTTCCAAGTTCTTTCCTCATAATGTTCTATCTTTGTAAAGTGCAGCAGAACCTCCACACAGCCTGATGCTGCTGTAGTTGTACATTTTCTAACATTTTCTTCCAAATGTAACAATGAACATTATGGCCAAACACTGAAATTTTTGTTTCATCAGACCACAATGCATATTTTAAAAGAAAATCAAGGTCTTTCTATCTGAAAGAATTTACAAACTGTAGTCTGGCTTCTTATGATACACTTGGATTATGTTGTTTTTTTTCTGAGAGGCTTCTGAGAGACGGGACTCTTGACAAGTTTACTAACACAACTACGTAGTTTATTTTGACCATATTTTCAAAGTCTTCTGCTTCTGTTTGGCTGTAGTGCAAAATTTACTTCAAAGTATGTTTTTCTCTGACACAGAATTTTTGTCCTTCTTGAACATATGATGGCTGGGCATTGCAATGGTGTTAATAAACACATGTTATTGTTATGAATGTGGCACCTTTGTACATCTGGAAGTCAAACTTAAAGAATCAGGCTTGTGTGGCTCTGCAGTTCTCTTACTGATGTATTTTTGGATTTTATTCTGAAATCAGGGTGTTTGATGTGTTTTCTTAGCTGCAACAGTCTCTGCAATCCAGAAGTTAAACATTGTAAAGTGCCTGTGATACTGTGGGCTGTGTTTCTCTGCAAAAGATCCTGGGAATCTTCTTTGAGCACAGAGAATCATGGACTCTTTGAATTGTAAAAAGAATTCAAGTACAAATTGATCTGTTTTTGAAGGAGAGTTGAAAATGGGTCTTAAGAGGATCGTTCACTGGGATAATAATCCAAAACAAATGTCCAAATCAACAGAGAAATCTTTCAAACATAAAATCAGTGTTTTCTTTGGCCTTATCAGTCCCAAGGTCCTGTAAAACTTGCAGGATGAGCTAAAGAGACAAGCGCATAGCTGGAGAGTTGTCAAAGATTCTTGACAATATTACTTGTGCAATATTACAGTGAACCCTCATTTTTCGCGGGGTTGCGTTCCGAAAAGAACCCGTGATAGGCGAAATCAGTGAAGAAGTTTTTTACAATTATTATACAGCATAATTAAATATTCTACATTGAATCCAAAGAACAAAATCTGTTTTCAGGCCCAAGCATTTTCTAAACAAATAGAACACTTTCTTACTACGGTAAAATAATCATTTTAATCATTAATACGAAGTACAGTAGGACAAATTGTGACTAGCGTATTTCACTGTGCCTCTGACTGTGACGCTGTGGCCTCACTCCGCTTTGTAGTGTCTTTTTCTTCTGAAGCCTGTGGTGCAGGTGTGATTTTTCAAGAGAAGAACGTAATTATCAGTAGTTGTTGTTGCTCTCTTTTCTTCTGGGCAAAAAATATTTGCCAAAATTTGCCAAGCTGTATTACATATATTTAAATACCGTAATGTTATTGGCACACAGGTAGAGAAGAAGCGCAGAGACTGTTTAGCCAATCAGGACGCAGAACACAATGCACTGTGGAAAAAAAAAACTACACAAAAAATCCGCGAAGCAGCAAAGGCTGTGAAAGGTGAACCGCGTTATAACGAGGGTTCACTGTATATGAGGGATTAAGTGGGCTTGAACACAGTATTGAATGCAGAGATTCCTATGGGTGTGGGGATTCTGCTTGGTTTTGTCATTATAAAGGTGGCCTTTTGCCTTTTCAGATCCGGTTATGTTTCTCAGAAAAATATTGAGATTACATGTGTCCGTTGGTTTGAAGTGTCAGTATTTATGTACACACTCCCACATACTCTGAACTGTTGTAGATCATAAGTAGTTTTTTTTTCTTCTCTTCTTTTATGAAAAAGTGAGAAAGTGATCTAACCTTTTACTAGCAGCACTTAAAACACATAATTTGCTGTTTCCTAGCCAAAGACCAATTTCAGTCCATGCACTTCTTTCCATTTCCATTAACACCACTAATTCCCATTAATGCAGGTAATCAAGCTTGTTCTGCGCCTAAGGAAACTCATTTGACTCCTAATCATAGACTTACTCCTCATTTGATACAGCGGGAGATCTTTTATTTCTCTCACTGTGAGAAAATCTTCATTCTATTGAAGAACATTATCTCCATTATTACATGAACACATTAGTGCTTTGAATTTTCCTCTCTGTGACAATGTTTACACACTTCACACAAGTTTGAAAGGAATGTGGTCACAAATGTAACATCTCTCAGCTGATGGTTTCTCATTTATGTGAAGCTAAATGTCTGGGAGTTAAATGAGATGTCACCAGTGTGGGGTCCTGATTCATTATGCAGTGAATAACAAGTTCCTTCCCTACCAAAAAATGTGAAAGAATGTGGCAGACTGAACCCCAGCACATATTTTTGCCGTTTTTAAATTACTTCAGATGCTTTTTTTTTCCGGCCCTGAATAAACAAAATGCAACCCAATTTTTAAAAAGGTCATTTGAACCATTCATAAATGCCAGAGGCATGGAGCATGTTAAACAGAAGCAGAGCAGCCCGCCGGGGAGAGAGAGGGCCATTCAGATCGCTCCACACTGGCCAAAATGCCACAGTTATCAATTCAGCTCTGCACACAAAGACTCTATGTGTATTTGGTGGCCGAACCCGGTGCTTGCTGCTGTTCGTTAGCCTTTCACTGATTTTCATCAAACACCTTTTAGAGGTCTGGAGGGTGTTGGGGAGGAGATTCCTCCATGGGTGTTTTGCTGCAGATAATAAATGCTGAAGAGTCAAGCATGAGTTATAAAACCTTCTATTTGGACGTATTTTTAATCTTAAAAAAATATTTTCTAAACTAGCACTTTTCTGTCTTGACAGCATGCTTTGAAACTTTGAAATACTAAATACTTGTGGTAAAACTCAAATTGATTGTTTTGATTTGTGTGTTTTCTGGACAAATTGGATATTGGCATTTGCAGGTTTGACTCTAATAGACAGTTTTCTTTCCCTTTCTTTGAAACGGATGTAAACATATTTCAATGTTTAGTCTTTTGCTCAAAGTATCTTCTCATTACTCTGCCAATATTATAAAAAACACAGTTCACATTATGCAGTCTGAGCATTTTCCGTAGCATAGTAACACTACAGAATGCAGTAAGAACATAAATCTTATTAAGTCTGAATAAGATTTATAAATACTTACTGGTCAGATCCACAAATGTGCCAAAGATTTGCATTTTCTTTCAGTCTGTGTTTTAAGGATTTATTTTGACCAGTTTGTATTTGAATTTGAGAGACACTTATGTCTGAATCTAGGTTTGATTTTAGATTTTCTTGCTGTCTAATGACAGACATGTGGGAAATGTTCAGTAGACCTGATGGTTGGAGTAAATGGATATCGTTAGATTTACTGTGATGTCACTGCAGATCCAGAGTTATGTGATTGATGGACTGAGTGACGTATTGTTATAGTCAGATTCTGAAAATCAGTTGGAGACACCTCTGTTATTGCTTGTGGGAGATGAAGCAACTTACTGGAGTGGAAGTATTAGGTGACAGTTTTGGGTGAAGTAATTTGTCTTTCATTGAAGCTGAATTATGCAGAGTATGTGAAGCTCAGCTCAGGTCCAGCATTATTCACTGATTAGTTCCTGTTACACTCACTGCTGTTCAAGAAAGTTAGTGTCAGTTCAATATGTTTCTCATAGCTGTTTTATGTAATGCATATCAAGTGAATCATTGAAAACATAATAAAATGGAGTGTGATGAATTCCCTACATTTAGAAATAGAAAAATAGATAAATTATGGATTTTTTTTGACTGCTTATCATAGTCCGTCTGCTTTTTTTGGATGTTTTTTTTGCTTCAAAATAATTCACTGCTGCATTGGTTGCTGCTTTGCCTCCAAAGTGTCAGTAAAACAATCCAACGCTTATTACACATTTCTTTTTTCAAACTGTCATTTCTCAGGTGGCTCATATGTTTAGATGGTAGATGAAGACACTTTTTTTCTTTTGACTGTCAATTTGTTTGAGTCTTTTCTTGCTTTTAGATTACCAGATTTATTACAATAGCATGGTCCTATGAAATACAATTTTAGAGCGTCATCATCTCCACATTGCTTCTGAAATAAGGTCTCTTGCACAACAAACTATTAATGTACTTTGATATTAAAAATCACAGAACCTGAACAGTATTTACAGCCATTTGAAAGGGTTTTCTGTACATTGGGAGACATTGGGCTCCCCATTAACAACAACATTAGAATCCCGCTGTCACCTTTGACCCTGTCCAAATCTTCCATATCTTTGTTCATTATTGTGCTGGTAACTGATCCATGATGTTTGACCTGCATGCATCTGAGTAGAGTAATGTGCTGTGTTGCTTTTGGTGCTGTTGCTGTTGCTATGTGTATCACATCTTGGAAGTGATACACATAGCAGCCTACAACCTAAAGGACCACAGGAACAGCTGTGGATTTCAGTCTCCGTGTCAACAAAGACTGAATCTTGATCAGGCTACTTGCATAAAGAGATCAGTATTAGTTAGGCTGTTACTGGAATATAACTCTTAGCTTGGGAAGAGTGGTCACTATCAACTACTCATAGGCTCACATTGGCCGGTGAGAAGTTCTGAGCGTCTGCTGTTTTCGGTAAAGCCTTTTCAGTCTTTACCGACTGAAAAGATAAAGACTTTTAATCTTCTCCATTAACATGAATGAGCTCTTACTTCAGCATGCAATAGATTTAATCGGTGACATCTCATTCTGCTTTGGGATTATGCAAACGCATCTCTATTCTTGTGTGTTTTTCTTTTAAATACTAAAAACATTAAGATTTTTCTCTGGGTCTGACTATATTTTTGATTAAAACTGTTCATCTCCCTGAGAACAGACGTCCACACAATACACAACCTCAATTTCAAGAGAAAGGATTAGCAAGAATACTCTAGACTAGATACTTAGAATTTTATTCATATTTTTTGTGTTTTATTTTGTTGGAATTTTAAGTTGCACAAACCAATCATTAATGTCCCAAAGCATGCAAATATTTTAGCTCTCACCTATTTTTTCCACTTCTGGCAGGTTTCCCCATATCTCAGAATTTGCTTGCCAGCATCTTATTATTGCTAATTACAGCACAATTACACCATTTCATGTAGTCATGTGGAAAACAAGCAGCACATCTTAGCTACAGTTTAAAGGGGAAAGCCAAGTAAATATTTATTTGGAACTACAGGCTAGTAACAGACTGATACTGGAATAAACATGGATGTTTGTTTTCTGGTCTCTTTATTTTAGCTGCTTAAGCAGGATAGAGATTTTATATTTAAGGGCTGACGAGACAGTTTTTTCTTCTGCAAGGTCTTCTCTGACAACTCGGCAGCAACAACTAATCAGGTTAAGAGTAGGTCAGGCTAGAAAAAAAAATCAACATGCTCTCACTTAAATGTACCAAAGAAGGTTGAAGTGAATAAATCTGTGAAATTACATAAACTGTACTGTACACCAAACGTAAGGAATTGATTTTGAATAGCGACGACAATGCAGCCAGGTTTTTTGTGCGAGATGGTTTGGCTCAGTTGAGTGCTTTTAAATAGCTCTTTACCTGGAACCACTTCTAATTTAGCAATGTTACTTCTACCATCATCATGAATACATTTAATACCTAAATTAGAGATGTGCTCACTCGGTACTTATCGACTTCTGTTTGATTAATGAGAAGCAAATTATCTTCTCACACTTTATTCTTAGTATAAAACTTTTTAAACACACAAAACACGTGTACTGCATTGTGTAATAGTTTTCATTGTAAATACAAATTATTTCATGTTGTTCTAAATAATAGCCAAACATTAAACATACTGTTACGAATATTTAACAAGAAACAACAAACTTTCAGAAAGTTGTTGAAGCCATTGTTGGGCCATAAAGAAATCTCTCACCTACAACAGCAGGGTTAAACTTTAGGAATAAAACTGAGTCTTTCATCCAAATTGCTCATCTTTGACTGTCCCGCAGCAGAGAGTCGAGTATTTCTAGCAGCAGAGTTGTGTCATCTGTCTGTTTCTCAGCATGCCCAGCACTCTATCGTCTGCCAACTACTGCAGTCAGGATGTAGGCTGCTATAAATAATTGAACGTACTGTGGATTGGGAAAGCATGTAGCAAAAACAATGACGGAGCCTCACTGTTAACATCACATCTTTACAGGCTCATAACCTGTCCTTTCTTTGCAAACTGTTTTTTGTTTTTTTTTTATCTCATGAGTGCTGACCAAAGTTTTATTTGGAGCATGTTCTTACTGTGACTGGCTTTATCTAAACTTCTTGAGTTTTTTCACAAGAGGCTAGACGTCACAAAAAAGGATCAGTTAAACTTAAACCATTGATTTAAACTGTAAATACAATTTGGACACATCAAGCTGATAGATAATGAGGCATGTTAGTGTCATGTTGATGAAATTACATTGAAAATCCACCAAAAACAGGGGGATTACAATATATTTTGTGGCTGTAATTAACACACGTTGTAACACATTTTGAAAAACTGGTCTAAGTTGTCTAAATATAGAGATAATTTATAAAAAAAATATAATGTCCACATTGACCCAAGTACATCTATTTTTATTCCGTTGAAGAAATAAATTGTTAATACTTTAAAATGGCTATATATGTAAATGAAAGTCAGATTAAAAAACCTTAAAGGTCAACTTTTTGCATGAGATAAAACTTAGTTTGCACATTAATCTTGAGGGTTTGTAATGCACATTATTGCAATTACTTTAGGAGTTGATAAAAGCTGCACCAGATAACATTCTGGTTGTATGTTTTGTTTTTTCCTTCTTTCCCAAATTCAACCAGGAAATATTGATATTTTTTTCCCCATGGTTTTAGACAAGATTAGTAAATATGAGCCTCTATATTACGAATAGGTTTCCAGAACAATAAAGGTGAAATGGCTAGACATGAAACATCTTAACTTGCAGAAAACAAATTGAATATCTTAACTACCTACATGAGCTCACCTTATGTTTCATCCTCAGTGCTATCATCTGGACATGATGAGGGACCAGCTGCTGGTCAAACTGATGGTCATGTCTCATGACATTCTATTTTATGAATCCTGATACTTTACGATTTTACAAAGGCACTGAAGGGTTAGATATATATAATTGTGAAACTATTTTCTAGACTATGCCTCTCCAAGCCTGAGTCATGTAAGTCTCAAGAGATTACAGGCAGTCCACTAATGTTAAATACATAATCACTCCCTGCAAAGGTGTAAACATATCAAAATAAACCGATTTTACAGTGATGGCTATAACATCTCTGTGTCAAACAATTGGTGGTAATATCTTTGAGGCAGATGGAATTGTAATAGTAATTAATATGTGTTAGCGCTCATGTGCAACTTTTATTCAATGATAACTCCTGCTGATATTTCTGCTACTGCTGCTGCTTGTGTGTGCTGCTGCTCATCTCTCTTTTCAAACCAAGAACTAGCTGCTTTCTCTCACTTCATTTTCTCTTCCTCCCTTTTCTTTTCTTGCTTGGCTGCCTGATTTCTCTTTTTCTTAGAGGGGCATGACTTTTTCCTGTGTTCTTCCCCTTTAACTAAAAAAATTAATCCAGTTGATATAAATTAAAATGCATGTAGCTAACTGACTTTGTATCTGTCTGTAATATTGGATTTAATAGATTTTTTAAGTCAATTGAGGCAATATTTGTTGAAGTGGTGCTCCATAAGTAAACTGCATGGAACTGAAGTCGGATGAAGTGTGAACTAAACTACCTATTGAAAGGGTGATATGAAAACATTGTAATTGTTTCTGAATCAAAATTTACTGCAATCTGCCCTCCCTCCCAGTCTTTCCTCCTAAATACTACAACTAAATAATACAACAAAATATGAGTTCTCCGCAGTGTGTGGCATATTTTAGATCACATCTTCTCTATGCTCTCAGTTTCAGCTCTTTAATCCATTTTGCCTCTTAATGAAGGATTTTTTTCTTATTTTTTATGTTCTATTTTTGTCCCCTCAACACTTTTTTTCTTATCAATATGTCGATGATGAATGCACACGAAAAATAAGACAGGTTGAACAAAAGAGTCCAAGTTGATGATTTGCTTGATGTATGGGGAGGAAAAAATAATTTGAATGAATAAGGTAGATAAATCTAATATTTTCTGACTTATAACGGTATCTCCACGGTATGATATCTTGGGGCTGTTGCTAAATCTGAGATCTCATGTGTATTAAATTTTAATAAAAGGAGTGAAGCAGTGGTTTAAGATTTAAAGCAGCTTCCTTATAGTCCTGTGGAAGTATTTAGTTTTAAGCACTTCACTCAGTGAATGTTTTCCTGTTTTTAACAAGTTCTTTATTCTTAATTGACTTCCTAACTCTCTGTAAATCAATAGCCTCTTTATGTTATTTTGTTATCCATGTAAATTGAAATAGGGGTAAACATACTATAAACAGCTAAACAAGCATTTAGATGTGAAGTAAAAACAAAATCCCATTACATGTTAGAATAACAGTCTGTTATCCAGGCTCTCTGATATCCCAGAAATTGTCATCATTGCCTGATATCATTTCTTTAAATTCTATCAAATTTAAAGAAATGCAGGTCTTTTGAAGTAGGCTGTAATAGTTCTGGCATTCCCGAATGAATTGAGCTTCAACCCTGATGTCCTTTCTTCCTCACACACTTTTGGCAGGGCAAAATGCCAAAACAGAGACTTTACATCTGCAGCTAGATCATCGGTCTGAGCTCATCCTAAAGTACAAACAAATCAAGACATTTGCCTTATTCAATCATCTGCATCCTTTAAAAGAGCATAATAAATATTCAAGAATTGTATGAAGATTGCCCCTTCAAACAAATGTGTAATAGCCCAACAACATCTCATAAAAGCAAACAAAATAAGGGTGTGACAGTGGTGATGATGACAGGAGTTTGTCCTATAACAACCGTTTAATTTTGGTGTGTCTCCAAGAAGACACTTCACCCGTTTTGCCTGCTGGTGGTGGTGAGAGGGTGCAGTGGCGCCGGTGCATGGCAGCCTCACTTCTGTCAGTTTGCCCCAGGGCAGCTGTGGCTACAGTGTAGCTTGCCACCATCAGAATGTGAATTTGTTGACAGTGGGTGAATGATTGAATGTAGTGTGAAATACTTTGGAATCCGCAAGTACAGGCCATTTACCATAATCTAACACCAAAGTCAGTGTGGTATATATTTATTAAATGTTTGTGTTAATGCTTGTCAGAAAAAGGTATTGTCTTAATTTTTTCCATCATTCCTTTTTGGTTTGACAATTTGCCATTCACAGATTATGGGACAAAAGAGCCTAAGTCGAAATCTGTTGGCATCTCTGTGGGTCTTTAGCACAAAGGTTAAGAGGGATGAATGGGGAAGGGTAAGGGTTGAATCTCAGCCTAGACGGAGTTCCTTAAGGGTTCACATTCAAAGTCAGCAAAAAATCTAAGCAAAGTTTGGTTTGGATACCTGTTTGCCTGCAGACAGACTGCATGATAGAATGGCTTAAGGTTGCAATGGTGAGATAAAAATAGTTGATCAGTTCAGGTTGTGCTTGAAAAGGCTTCATGTGCGCATGCAGCATCAACGGGCACTTAGGCGCACAGGCTTTTTGCAGCTTTTTATTTTTTTTTTACTGTACCTTCGAAGTGAATGGGAGACCTCCAGGGCAGGGACTCTGCATTCAACTCTGATACAGCAGACACTTTTGTTCCTTTGTGTGCTGTATCATAGTCAGCAGATGTCTAATTGAGGTTAAAGGAATTATGGGTGAATAAACTGGGTCTTGAGGGAAAACACAGATGCCTGGACTGGGATTTGTATGCTGGATGCTGCTTGTTGTGGGATCTTTGCAAAAGCTCAGCAGTGGATGTTTAATTCAGGAGTGATCGCATGTGCTCTTGGAGTGCAAGTGAAGAGTGAAAGAAAGCTTTCAGCTGCCACTTCATTTTACTTTGGGGGTCAAGTCAAAGAAGTCCCACAGTTGGCTGACTGAAACCATTTCTGTTTGAATGTCTCCAAACAGAAATGGTGCTACAAACTGACAATCATACAAAAGAAATAGTTTTTCAGCACTTCTCAGCCGACTTTGGCCTTAATATTACAGGTCTCCAAGAAGCTTTTCAATGTGTCCTAAAATTTTCACAGTTCCTTTTTAGTTTCCATATTGTCATTCATGCCATACATTAACTGCAGTGCAAGTTTAATAGAATTACTGAAAGAAAATGAAGTTACTTGATCAACTAGGTTCCACTATTGCCTACTAACGCACAGGTTTCATGTGAGAAAACTTTGGCGAATTTTGAATCACATCAAAAAAAAAAAAAGAGACAAAAAAAATGGAATAAGGCTAAATCAATATCGACCTAAAATATTGTCAATCAGCTGCCTTGAATTCTTAAATGAAAAATCTGTCGGCCACATTTTATATGGAATCTGCACTTTTCAGATTTTTATTAGAAAAAAGTTGAAAACAAGTTATTTTTTTGTGTAACGATAATATACCACTTTGTTTTGGTCTATGAAATAAAATAATTAACCAACAACTAATTAATTAACTTATAAGCTAATAAGTAACAAAAAATAATGAAGCAACGCGGTGGCTGTTGTTGATTAAACAATTACTGTCCCTTTAAAGTTTGTTAAAATGAGTTGAATCATCGCCTAGAACATCAGAAATGAAGTTTTAGTGGCCGTAGCTGGGCTGAGTATCTAACATGATCCATATGAATTTTTGCTGCCGGGCATGGCGAAGCTGTTTGACAGTGGAACACTTTCAAATGTTACATTTGTCACATCAGTCTGAGTGTCAGAGCCTGAGGCTCTGCACACATTGTTCACTCAGAAGATGTTCACAAGTCAAGCTACTTTTCTGAAGAAGATTTTAGAAACTCCCTGAGGGGCTAACTTTCTGTACATCTGGTGTCAGCTTGGAAGAAGATGGAAGGCGAAAGTTTAGCTGTCTGTGAAGACATCCACAGACATGTATGTGTAAGGTAGACCCAGTTTACAATTTGTTCCTTTAGCTTTAGCTGGCCTATGAAAAATATCAAACGTAACACAGTTTGACAGACAGAAAATAGGATTTTAGCTCTGACAATGTGATTCCTATAGAGCTATTAGTTGGAAAGCTGGCATAAATGGTAGATGGTCAACTGAAGGATGATACATCTCTCTGCTTCTGTGTCTTTGATGTATTGCCTTCAAATCAGTGAAAAAGCAAAAATCATATGAAGACGTCAGAGGGCTAGGAGAAGTACTGGCCACCATATAAAAAACCTGGTTGTGCTTGGAGCTGCAATATTTAGGTATGGTTTAAAGTTTGCTATAATATGCTGTTTCAAAGTATTTTCTTCCCCTTCCCATTTTATCTTTCTGTTTTTCTTCCCCTGTGAGCTAAAGAGCATTGCCATCCCTCATTGAAGAAAGACGGCTCTCTTTGAAATGGTCAGCAGTAGCTATATAGCTTGTTGTTGTTAACTCAGAATCCATTTGGAAAGTGAAAACCTGTGAACAGAGGGTAAAGATTAAAAAACAAACAAAAAACCTCAACACGTATGTGATAAAAGTCAACATATGGAAAATAATTATTCTTCTAAATATAATTTACCTCAATTTTAGAGTTAGTAGGATTGTTTCTTGAAGAATCTATTTTTACCTCTCGTCTAAAAGGCTTCTTCAATTCTGAACATGCCTGGAAGTAAAAAGTGGAGGCAGAACTATTACACTAATGCCTTTGCTCAGTTTAGACTGTTAGTATATTTTCTTATTTTTATAGATTCCTCTGTAAATCCTGGCAGCTGGAAAGAATGTTGCGTTTCAGTGGAGGTCATGTTTTTTATTTTTAAGTACAGGGAAAAAAATATGATGAGATTTCATTTCTCCTTCATTTAATCAGTCTACTGGTAAAGTTGTTTCTATATTCATGACAATATGAATATAGATATTGCCACATGTTTGCTATAAAGGGTTGGTTTTATAGCAAACACGTGGCAGGATTTGCACAACCCAATGGTGAGGCTTCTAATTTTATTCAAATTGCTGCTGTAATGATGCTCTGACCAGCTCTATCAATGCAAATACTGAGTTGCATTTTAAGATAAGCTCCTTACTCTATATGTAGCTCTAGCTTAGAGATTTCCGTCTAATCAAGTCTGTTCTGACCGTGTGAGTCAGAACCAAACAGTGTTGCTGTCTGTAGAAGCCAAATGCTGTGAATGAAAATAAAATAGGAAAAAAATAAAGGACATTTCTCGACAACTTCAAATTCAATCAGATAAATACTGTTGTCAGGTATTGGTGAGTTGGAGCAGACTGAAAAACGGAACCTCTGATGTTTGGTTAGCTGCATCGTGACATAAATTGCTATGAATTCTGCATATCATGCGGATGAGCTGAAATTCAACATTTCAAAATATTGATGAATGAAGAAAGATGAAGAGAGTCCCAATATTCACACATACACATACATTTTCGACCTATCATTCAGAATAGCATGTCTGTATGCTTTGTGTGTATGTGTGTGTGATATTTTACTAGTGTATATGTGCAATTTTAGTCTTATGTGTGTGCGAGAGAGAAAAACAATGCATGCATGCACGTGCAATATTTTATTAATTTATATGTGCAATCTTAGTCTTTTATGTGTGCATGTGAGAAAAAACTATTGTATGCGCGTGTGATATTTTAGAAGTTTATATGCACAATTTTAGTATTTTGTGTATGTGTGTGAGAGAAAAATTGTATGCGTCTGTGACATTTTAATATATATATATGTGCAATTTTAATATTTTGTGAGTGTGTATGACTCTTTAGTGGTGTGTGAGAGACAAAACATATTTTTTGTCCTAAACGGCCCCTCATAGAAATCATCAGTACATAGATTGCTCCACCCAATGAGACTGCCTCTTAGCTTTAAACCTACACAGTTACCCAAGAATAGCCTGGATTATATGTTTGGAAATAGAAATTTACATACAATATATACAGTATATAAACATGTAGCTTTTTTTTAACCCTAGCGACTGGATGTTAAATCAGGCTAAACCTTTTCTAATTTAGGTCAGTTAAGGATTAACCAAATTATTTCTATTTGCTAAATGCCAGAATTGAGAGGAAGGTGTTTTTGTTTGTGCACTCTCTCAAAATTCAGAAGTTTTTGTAGTATTTTGCAGATATCGTTTTAATATTCCTATAATAGCTTGGCAAAATTTTAACTCATTCTTCCTGAAAGAAGACTCAGTTCATTAGGCAGTCTTGCTCATAGACATGTTTTCAGCTCAGCTCAAAAGGTTGAAAAGGTTTCTTTACAGGCGGGAAATGAAAATGGAAAAGAACAATATAACACAACACTTGTATGAAATAAGGGATGCTCCGCCATATTCCTGTAACGCGCCAATCCATGGAGTACTCTTGTACTCCAATTCTAAATGTCCCTGGTCATTTTCAACTGAATCATTTGCATCATCTTAGATTAAATAGACACACTACTACAAATGTGTTTGTACATGTTTGCTCCATCAAAGCCCTTGGTGCATTCCAAGTTTAGTGCTGTAGTAACTTCTACAGTACTTTTTCTCTTTTACATTTATGAACAATAAAAAAATAAGTAAAAACCGTTCAAAGTAAGAAAGCATGGCTACACCTGGGAGCCAAACTCTAATTTTGGGTGGCTGGGTTTGGGTTATTTGAAGAAAAGAAAATTTGAGTGGTATCTTACACTGAGTCTTCCAGGTTGACAATGAATAGAAATGTCACAGACACACAGGAAACTCACATTGTTTCGTTCCTCTGTAGTGTGACAACACAGATTACTGGTAGTCAGACAGAACCAATCTGAGATGGCTCTGTACCATTTTGTTTCTTTGAACTTCAATGTTCAAAGAAACCCATGAGTAAACTATTTTCCACCTACGGACTCAAACTATAATATTTCAGTATTATGTTTTTTCTTTGTAGTTAGGAATTTTTCATGAATTACATACTGTAAGTCAGCTATAATAACAAGCTACAGAAATCTGTCATCCAATTGATTTTTTCCTCCTAAAAACCATGTATAAATAATGTGCACATATTTGTGTTCAGTCTTCTTGTTTTGACTGACACTAATGACGTTTTGGAACCCTGAGCTATGAGCAGAATATAGAAAGTTGCCTTAAATCAATGGTTTTCATAAAACAGCCCTCTGGAGGATGCTAAATGACAAACAAAACAGCCTCCAAAGAGGGTTCAATTTCCAAAATTGCAGTAATGCAAGGATGGCTGGCCCCTTCAGAGACAAAGAAAGTCAAAACTAAAATCATCTCTGCCACCTTACCTCAAAGTTTTCTCATTCACACCTTTGCACCTGAAAAGCCATGAAATACCACATTTGATAAAGTACTACACACACTTTGAAAAAGCAAACCTGAATCTTTAAAATGAAAAGAAGTTGTTTGTGGTAGTTGTGCATCACTCCACTCAACGCTGCTTACTGCTGCATTTTGTTGGAAGCGGCTCTGTTGCTGCAGGCGCAACCATTTTATACCATGATTGCTTATAATGCACTGGAAACTAATGCGTTTTAAGACTTAGAAGGATGCGTAAGATTAAAGGCCAGCTTCCCCCTAACTTTAATCCTAGAATCAGAAAAAATGTCATGACTACAACTGTGAGCTTGCAGACCTGGAAAATGTCCAGGAGCAGAATGAGAAAATCATATCTGCATCAACAGAGTATTAGCTGCTGGATTTGTAAGAAAAATATCCAACAGAAGCACGGTTTTCTCTGCCATGCGTTATCATATGATGCACAGTTTCTTTATTTCCCTGTGTGGTGTTGCTAGTCCTACACTTTTTACACTATATATGTGCTCGTGTGGGTGTAAGAAGGTTGGAAACCTTGAAATAAAGAGTTAAATTGAACATCTAGAATGCTTTTCAAAAGGAAAAAGTCAGTCGTTGATCAACAGCATAAGTGATGCAGATCTAAATAAATGTCAATATTCCCATGATATCTGATAAGGCTAAATATATTTCAATTGTGGGAAATGTAGCAACAGATGCTGTTCATGTAGGAGGCATGTTCACAGTTTACCAAATAATCTTACATTCCACTCCAGTTAGTGAAAAGGGAAAGCTGCAGAGTGGCTTTTGAAAACAACTGCATGGTTGTGTTTAACAAAATTGGTGTATAATTCAATAAAGTGGTCCTAATATTTCGAAGTGTGTTGACGTTTTAGGAAACAGTTGATGTTCATGAATTTTGGCTGCTTTGCTAGATGTTTTTTTTTTTTTTGAAGGAGTATCACATGTATTTCCTGCCTGTGTTTCTGGAAATCTAAAAAAAAACTCTGTCAGGTCATTGATTTACCGGATGAGTTTGAACTGCCTCTCATTTTCTCCTGAGGATTCAAAGTTTTGGGTCAATCAGAGAAATAGATGGCGGTTTCCCCAGTGCTGAAAACTGGATGAGACAATGAAACTGACCAAAGACAAAATTGATAATGCATCTGACATGTTGTAATTATGACCATGTTATTAGAAAGAAGACTCTTTTGTTCCACTTATTCAGGATGTATATGGTCCATGGTAGAGTGTTGTGAAGTGTGTTTTAAAAAAAGAGAAAACTTGAAGTGCACCAAAGTGTTCAGCATAAAATCCAATTAGAGCAGACAAAGTATCTAAAAATCATGTCTTTAAAAAATAGGAGATTTGAGCAAATGCTAGACAAAGGACCCAAGAGATGCTTCATCAGTCAGGTACCCTTCTTCTGTAAGGCAAATCTGTTTCATATTAAACTAAAGAAATGGGAGGTGGTGCTATTAGACTTAATTGCTACTTTTGACACTGCAGACTGTAGTGTCCAGTTATCACCCCAGGGACATTGATTCCACAGTTCAATTTAATGAAAGAAGGTACATTCTTTCAACCCTTTTATATGCAAATGTCTGCATGGCTCTGTCCTAGGCCCGGTCCTTTTTGTCCCATTTGATCTTTCGGATCTATTTTTTATCAAATAAAGTGTTTGCCTCCCTCCTGATTTCCTTTGTTTGTATGTTTGTTAAATGTGGTTCATCACACCTGAGTTCAGTGTCTCTAGCCACACCCAGGTCTTGTTATTGCCACACCTGTTCTCAATCAAGACAGATCAATCAAATAAGATCTGTCTGATAAAGTGAGATACACCAAAAGACCCTCAAAAGCTCATTTCCACTATTTAGCTCGAACAGGGCCTACATCTTGATTTGATGCTTGTTTAAATATATTTCTAGAATAGTTATATTACTTTGCTATATTGTTTGTTCGAATTTATCTGTTTCAGTGTAATGCTAGTACTTTAATTACTCTTGACATTATTTTTATTGTGAGTTTGCTGAATTACTTTGTTTTCTATTGTACAGGTATATTGTGCAACTTTGTTTTTGCAAAACTGATCTTGAAATGATCCGTTATGAAATGAGTTCTTTGCTTTAATATGAGTCAACTAATAACAGCGGTTCATCCAATGCGTTTCAGAGTCTTTTTTAATGAGCGATCAAGCCTACAGGACCATGTCAAAGGATTACAGGAACCTGTTCGTTTTAGAGAAAATATAAAAACAGAACAGAAAATACCCTCTTAGCGAGTGAATATATGGAAGGTAACAACAAGAGTAAAATATCAGAAAACAATTCTTATAAGGGTTAAATAAATAAAAAAATCCACTGGAACTCCCACGCCATACAAGATATTTCTTAGCTACACTTAGATTCATCCAACAGCGTTACCTCATTCTTAAAGACAATATTATTCATATTTTATTATTCATCCAGTATTGCTGAGATTATTCAGGTCACACCATTACTATCTGCGAAGAAATATTAATGCTAGCAGAGCCAATATTGTCCTGTGCTCTTTTAATGCCAAATCCTTGAGTGTGATGGTCTCTTCTTTTGCTTGAAAAATATGTGGAAGGCGAATCACTTGTTTAGTAAATAGAGACAGAAACAATGCCACAGTGAGTATGAGAACTCTGCTTATGAACTGAATGGATTGTTTTTATTGTGAGCAGAGTAAAAAAAAACAACATTATCTTCACTAACTATTATATCTGCTTTTTGTTCTGTTTAGACAGCTAATTTGTATTTAAATCTTTATTTAGTTTAAGTTATTCTGTGACTTAACATGCTTTGTGTTTGTTACTGAAAGAGGGAAGAATCAGTAAGAAACAAGTTGGGAGACCAAGGATTTTTAAACTCATCTTATATGCATAATGCATAGCAATTCAAAGGAAGCTCATTAATTCCAGATGAGAGAATCCTCTTTGGCTGCATTGGCCTGTTGTACTGAATCAGTGTGACAGTGTCATATGCTTACAGTTACGCCAGAATACACAATAGTATGTATGCAAGAAAAACAAAGCATCTGTAAATGTATTTATTTTTTTTCTTGCATGCAATTCAGTTCCAGTGGTTCAGCGGTGACTCACATCAAACTTGCATGCGGGTGGTTAGCAGCACAGATCCATTATAGATTAAAGATGTTGTAAGTACAGAGTAAAGCACTATGTCTTCTTGCCCTCCAATATACCAATATGCCTCAGGCTGTGTGTTAGCATTTTAATGTTTCTGAAACTAGAACTGGGAAAAAACACTGTGTGGGAAAACACTGTAGCTACTTTTAAAGCATATTTTAACTGGTGCTGAATGTAAAGCAATCAGAAAAATGTCAAGCATCTTACAAATGTTCAACATAAAATGATACTGGCGTGTTTGAAATGAGATTTTGTAAAAACTGAAATATGCAATCTGGATGAGGTTTGTGTTTAAATAATTGGTGAGAAGAGGTAAAAAGTCATCTTTTTTCTTCTTTCTTCTTAATGTTTTTGTTTTATTGAGCATCTTTTTTACTTAAACTTAAAATATAATTTCTAGAATAACTATTCAACAATTAGCAAAACCAGCTAATCAGCTATCACTGTTTGCTGCATTGAACTTGCATAAATACATTAACTTTTTTTTTCTCCTGAAAACAACATCTTTCAAAATATGCATTTAAAATTATATATTGGGTACCAGTCGAAGGTTCAAGAATGCACTTCAATCAATCAATCAATCAATCAATCAATCAAATTTTATTTGTATAGCACATTTCAGCAGCAAGGCATTTCAAAGTGCTTTACATCATTACAAACACAGAAACACAATGCAACATAGAATCAACAATCAAAACACAGCATTAAGTCAAGTTCCATCAATAAATTTGTAATTGATTACGTTTTAAATACAATTCTAAACAGGTGGGTTTTTAGTCTAGATTTAAAGGAAGTCAGTGTTTCAGCTGTTTTACAGTTTTCTGGAAGTTTGTTCCAAATTTGTGGTGCATAGATGCTGAAAGCTGCTTCTCCTCGTTTGGTTCTGGTTCTGGGGATGCAGAGCAGACCAGAACCGGAAGACCTGGGAGGTCTGGAAGGTTGATACAACAACAGCAGATCTTTAATGTATTGTGGTGCTAATCCATTCAGTGATTTATAAACTAACAACAGTATTTTAAAGTCTATTCTTTGAGCTACAGGGAGCCAGTGGAGGGACTTTAAAACTGGTGTTATGTGCTCCATCTTCCTGGTTTTAGTGAGAACGTGAGCAGCTTTGTAACTGTCTTTATGTGGCTCTGGAGGTTCAGAGCCACATAAAGACTCTGAACCTCCTCGTTCTTTGCACTTCAAAGAACGAGGTGCAGAATTAACATTTTTACTAATCATCCAAAATATTTTGTCCATAAAGCCAGTGACAATCTAATCAGAAAACTAGATTTCTTTTTTATTTCAGTGAAATGGATGCTTGTTTCTGCCATATCCAAGTGTTGTTGGGTTTTTTTCTAAGAGAATAACCCAAGTTCTGTCTTATATATATATATATATATATATATATATATATATATATATATATATATATATATATATATATATATATATATATATATATATCTACGAGAGGACCATAATAACCTCCCTGAGCAAGCCTTGGTAACCATCACTGTGACAGATGTCCAAGAAAGAGTCTCAGGTATGAAAAACTGGACAGCACCAGGGCCTGACATGATCCATGCCTACTGGCTAAAGAAACTCACTGCCCTCCATGAGCGACTGGCAGACCAAATGAACCAGCTGCTACAAAGTGGGACTCACCCTGAATGGTTAACTGAAGGGCGGACAATCCTAATCCAGAAGGATCCATCAAAGGGTCCAGTCCCACCCAACTACCGACCAATAACCTGCCTCTCCACAACATGGAAGCTCATGTCAGGCATCATAGCGGCCAAGATAAGCAAACACATGGATAAACACATGAGCACGGCACAGAAAGGTATCGGTGTAAATAGCAGAGGAGCCAAACACCAACTCCTCGTAGACCGCACAGTTGCCCGAGACTGCAAAACCCGACACACCAACCTGTGCATGGCTTGGATTGATTACAAGAAAGCCTATGACTCAATGCCGCATACTTGGATCATTGAATGCTTAGAGATGTATAACATCAACAGGACTCTGAGAGCCTTCATTGCAAACTCGATGAAGCTGTGGAAAACCACCCTTGAAGCCAACTGCAAACCACTTGCACAAGTGTCCATCAAATGTGGCATATACCAAGGAGATGCTCTGTCCCCGCTACTGTTCTGCATAGGCCTGAACCCCCTCAGCCAAATTATCAACAAGACTGGCTACGGATACCGACTCAAAAATGGGGCCAACATCAACCACCTTCTCTATATGGATGACATCAAGCTGTATGCCAAGAGTGAGCGAGACATCGACTCACTGATCCACACCACCAGGATCTACAGCATGGACATTGGGATGTCATTCGGACTAGAGAAATGTGGTCGGCTGATCACAAAGAGGGGGAAGGTCATCCGCACAGAAGGGGTCTCACTCCCAGAAGGAACAATAGCAGACATAGAGGACAGTTACAAGTACCTAGGTATACCACAAGCAAATGGCAACCTCGATGAGGTCACAAGGAAAGGAGCCACAGCTAAATACCTCCAACGAATAAGGCAAGTCCTGAGAAGCCAGCTCAATGGCAAGAACAAAATCCGCGCAATAAACAGCTATGCCCTGCCAGTAATCAGATACCCTGCTGGAATAATTAGCTGGCCAAAGGAGGAGATAAAAGCCACTGATATTAAGACTAGAAAACTACTAACAATGCATGGAGGATTCCATCCCAAATCCAGCACCCTGAGACTGTACACGAGCCGCAAGGAAGGAGGCAGAGGACTAGTGAGTGTGAGAACCACAGTCCAGGACGAAACAACTAAGATCCATAAATACATCAGGGACAAAGCCTCAACAGACAATGTGCTCAGTGAATATCTCAGGCAACAGGGAACGGAGGTTGAGGTGCCAGAGATACCATCATGGGAGGACAAGCCCCTACATGGGATGTACCACCAGCAAATAACCCAAGTGGCTGATATCAGTAAATCCTACCAATGGCTGGAAAAAGCTGGACTCAAGGACAGCACAGAGGCCCTCATCCTGGCCGCCCAGGAACAGGCCCTAAACACCAGAGCAATAGAGGCCCAGATATACCACACCAGACAAGACCCAAGGTGTAGGTTGTGCAAGGAGGCCCCTGAGACAGTCCAGCACATAACAGCAGGGTGCAAGATACTGGCAGGGAAAGCGTACATGGAACGACATAACCAAGTTGCAGGCATAGTGTACAGAAACATCTGTGCAGAATATGGACTGGAAACCCCGAGATCAAAGTGGGAAACACCCCCAAAGGTGGCGGAGAACGCCAGAGCTAAGATCCTGTGGGACTTCCAGATCCAGACAGACAAAATGGTAATGGCGAACCAACCAGACATTGTCGTAGTGGATAAACAACAGAGGAAAGCCGTTGTGATAGATGTAGCAATACCAAGCGACTGCAACATCAGGAAAAAGGAGCACGAGAAACTAGAGAAATACCAGGGCCTCAGGGAGGAACTGGAGAGGACCTGGAAGGTGAAGACCACAGTGGTGCCTGTGGTCATCGGGGCCCTCGGGGCAGTCACCCCCAAACTGGACCAATGGCTACAACAGATCCCAGGAACAACATCAGACATCTCAGTCCAGAAATGTGCAGTCCTTGGCACAGCCAAGATACTGCGCAGAACCCTCAAGCTCCCAGGCCTCTGGTAGAGGACCCGAGCTCAGAGGATAAGAACCACCCGCGGTGGGTGAGAAGGGAATTTTTTTTTCTTTTATATATATATATATATATATATATATATATATACATACAGTATATATGACTAGCAGCTCTACACCTTACACTTTTAATTCTCTACTTCTATTTATTGGTGGACATCCGATGTTTTGGAAATGGACTAACAGCCCTCCCCACATTGTTAGGCAATTGCATTTCTAAAGTCATTGCTTATATCTTACTTGCCTGACATTGCGAATAAATTTACTCCTGCCTGCTCCAGAGCAATTTTGTATTGCAAACTATGTTGAGTTAGCAGTAAATCACATTACAACCTGGTAATGAAAAGTGTGTGTTTGCTTTTTTTTTTGACTCAAGCTGGATTAATAACACATAATATGTGTTTGTATCCAGCTCTGTGAAGGCTCCCCCAAGTGGCAAGATAATTATTTGTCAAATTAATTAGAAAGTATGTGGTTTTCTCAGTTTCACTTTTGGTTTCAAGCAATCACATGCTGAGGTGAGTGAATTGTAAACAGCAAAGAGAGCACATTTTTAGTGACATCATAAAAGAATCACTGCTGCGATTTCTAAGTAGCAGCTGTAAAAGATTCTGTAGCAGACATGTCTCACAGCATGGCATGTGAGAGCCATGGCGCTACTGCTCCAAAATATTGTAACCTGTTGAAATAAAGTTTGGTAGCCTGACTTAGCTCGAAGTGAAACTCTGCATACTGCAGTTTTAAATGTGTGAGAAGAAGCGGTAATTACCAAAGGCAGCTTGTCTTCCTATAACATTGAAACATAAGGCAGATGCATCTGTGTGACTGAGGTGTAACAACCACATTGCAGTTATGTGCTTTAACACATCAAAGTTCTACAAGTCACCGGAAGGACAGTTGAACAAAAACACATCAACGTCATCTGCAACCGCAACTGAAGCAACATTCAAAATCCACAAAAAGAAATATCAAATTGCAAAGCACTGACCTCGGCTCTGCTGCTTGAAATCCCACTGCTGCCATAAGAGGCTTTACTACAGACTAGAAGCGGGTGAATAGGGATAATTTAATGAAACATTAGACAAGAGCACTCCACAGTCCTTTTAACAAATTGGTTCTTTTCAATGCCAAGCTCACCCCAGTTTGGTTGCCTGAAGGAATAGCTGAGTTAAAACAGACAGAAAGTAAAATGAAGCACAGTTATTGACCTGTAGCGCTTAAGCTTTGGTAGAAACAGTGACCGTAGGCTGCAGAAATTCATAATATGAGGCTGCTGCTGAAAAAGCCACTGGTGGATTTATAAAACCCTTCCACAGGATGGATTAACTGAAACAACAAGCTGTTTACTTGGGACCAGCAAAAGCGGAGGCACACTTTTTTCACAGCTACCTACAGATGGCCTCCTGGTAATCGGACCTTTTCAGTGCCATTGCGGTGTCAAAGATAGCTGCCCTTTTAAAGATATTGGAAGGTCTCAGGGAAACATATTTGAAGCATCACTAATTAGATTCACCCCTCATTGCCTTTCTACTCTTCTTAAGCTCAAGCTTTAAAGGAGGCCGGAATGAAGCTTTGAATTAGCTAAATGAGATTTCCAGGCACATGACTTGGATTTCACGTGGAGAGAGAGAGTCATCAACAGGCACATTGTGCCAATATGACATTATGATGATTGTTGTTTGCGCCCCCATTCAAAGGCACAGTGAAAAATATGTCTATGCATGTGTTTGTGCTAAACATTTCCAGTATTGAGGGTTTAGAAAAAGGTTTAGATTAATAAAATGATTTCACTGGACACTGATTGGGGTACACCAAAATGTTCTTGGGTTCTTTTCAACTTCCAAGATTGTAAATAATATCTTGCATCCGAGTTTTCAGAGAATATTTAGCAGTTGTAATCCAGATTTCTTCTCTAACTGGCATAGAGCAAATGAACTCATGGGCTATTTACCATTTAACTAATTATTTTCCAAACTCTGGTCCTGCATGTTTTAGATGTGTCTTTGCTTCTACATAATTAAGAATAATAAATGACATTAACAGCTTGTTAATAAGTTCTGTAGAAACCTGTTAAGGGATTATTAGTCTAAGACAGTAAGTAAGTAAATAAGTAAGTCAATAAGTAAGTAAACGTTATGTATATAGCACTTTTCACCAGTCAAAAACCGCAAAAGTGCAATAGATCAAGACATTAAAGGAAAGATCAAACAGCATACACATAATATCATGCAGCAGAAAACTAGTTTAAAGGCAGTCTGAATAAATAAGTCTTCAGCTGCTCCTCAAAAGAATCAAAACATCACAAAGATGGAGGCAGTACTTTGCACAATCTGGGGGCCACTGCTCTAAGAGATTTAACCTCTCTACCTCTTTTGTCTTAAAATTTGTATGCAGAACCAATAACAGCCTTTGACTATAAGATCTTAGATTGAAGTGTGGGTTTTCGAAGGTTGAAGATATAGGCTGGGACTTGACTACACAGGACTCTAAAAGAAAAGACAAAAGAAATTCTAAAATGTAGCGGCACCCAATGTGAAGAGATTGAAACTAAAGAAATGTGCTGTCTCTTCTGTGTTGGCAAAGCCTTGCAGCAGCATTCTGAACTGACTGAAGACAGTCAAGAGCTTCCTTATTCCAACACATAAAAGGCTGTTACAGCTTTTAAGATAAGATTAAATAAAAGCATGAATAATCATCTCTACTTCAGCTTTTGACACCAGAAATCTTATCTTAGAAATATGTCTTAGCTGAATAAAAAAGCTAACAGGAGTAAATATAGATATTATTGAAAGGCTATTTCAGAAGTTCATTTAAAATAGTGAAAGTCATCATACTGACTCATGACACACAGTGATATAATTCAGGTGGTTATTTCAGCTAATTTCGATGACAGCTTTATGGTGAAAAGAAAAGAAAATCTCAATTTTTTTAGAAAATCACAATACTTTGGACCTATTTTTCATAGACAAGCTTTGTTGTTCTAATGCTTTTTTATGTCAGCTGAATATGTTGGGCCATTTGGAGGTCAAATGCATACATATTAAACGGTAAATATTATCACTGGAAGTTCTTAACCCGGTCATAACATATAAACAATAATGTAACTACTAGTTTCATCAGTTTTTGTTGCTCAAAAAAGATAATTTGGAAAAGTTTTTCTTCTGCCTGAATTTGTTGCTGAGTGAATTTAGTGTTTTTATAAGATGTAACACAAAACTAACTGATATAAACTTCATGTGTAAGGAACCAACATATTTCCCTTTTTCAGTAGATATTTTAAAAAATAAATTTACTTTGATGATATTTTGTGTTTTGATTTAACAATACTCTGTTTTTTAGCTCAAAGATGGCCTACCATAGCAACACCATTGTTTCTCATGCTGCTGTCAGTATGCCTGGATTTGGATCCCTCAATGTTTTATAATTCCAAGAAGGCTGCAAATAATGACTAAAACTGTAAAAGAAACTTTTGACACAATTTTTCCTAAACGTTTTAGTCAAAACTTTAATCCAACATTTCCTGCTGTTGGGTGAGTTAAGGTTTTTCCTCCCTGTGGATTAAAGGATTTTAGGGTTGCAACACTTTTTCATCCGAATAAAGTCACAGCTAATCCAGCTAAACTTGGATCATTCACAATGTAAACGACAGGTTGACCTCATGTTTCTGGATCCTACTGATCTGTTTCATGCGATGCGTTAGTAATGTGTTAGTGAGCTCCTCGCAGTGAGCAGGGGATTATTTTTTTTCCTACATTTGTTTGGTGTATTTGCAAAACTTACTGGGGATGCTGCGTGAGGGGATTTACCAGATTTGCAACGCTTGCTTTTTTTGGAAGCAACGTTGTTGTTTTTTTGTCGTGGTTGTGTGCTTTTTTAGGGTAAAGTGTAGATGCACCTGTCCTGCCAAATACACAGCCAGCAGTCAGGGAGACAAATTAAAACAATTTCTGCAGATAGTCTGCTAACAATTCTCAAGACTCAGCGAGAAACAAAGTTAAGAAGCCAATGAACTACAGCAAAGTATAGGGTTAAAGAACTAAATTCAGCTTTGTGTGGACTCAGTTAAAAGTGCAACCAACGCAGTTTTAATACAGATTCATTGAGCATCCACTGTGTTAAGTTGGCACTCACTTTCAAAACAGCACTCATGCTGTTAAGGGCAGGATTTTGAGAGAGGATAATATGAGTTAATATAAAAAAATATTTTCTAATATTTCTTTAACAGCTACAACATGATTCAGGTTTGAACAGAATCTATTTCCAAATTTATACATTCATTCCGTGGAAGGCTAGGATGGGCAACTCTAACAAGTGTTGATGTCCTGTAGTCTTATGAAGGACTCATGCCCCAACACCAAATTTGAGATAGTTGAATTATCAACCCAGCTTTCAGTGACGTTTTACAGAAACCTGGTAATCACACACTCAATTAAGATCATCTGTGACCGAGAATGATCTGAGACTCCAGTTCTTAAGGACTTACTGTAGTTTATAAAACTGCAAATTAAGGTAATAAAAAGTAGCATTAAAGTGATGTATGCATTAGTGCATCGATAATCATCATCAATAGTAGATGGTCTTGCATAATTCAACCTACATACAGTAAATTATAAGCTGCTTATTTACACAAGTACACAAGTTCACTTTATTAGGTACAATCTTTCCACAACAGAAACAGCAAATCAGGCAATCTGACAAATGGTAACAACCTAATGCATTCTGGCATCTGTGATTTAGTTCATTCTAGATATGAAAATGGGTGACAAAAAGTTTTTCAGTGACTTTGCTTCTTGGTGCAAGATGGATTGTTTGGAATATTTCAGAAACCAGTGATCTACTGGAATGTTCATTCACAACTCTCCTGGGCTGACAGAAAGTGGTATGAAAAAAAGGACATTTCAAACTGATGATGGTTGTGTGGAGAGAAATGTGTTGGTGAGGTTGGAGTATAATGGGCAGGGTGGTTCCACTAATTGTGCATATAATGCTGGCCAATAAAGCTATTATAATCTTAATTACTACCAAAGTATGTAAAATATTGTCTCTGAATGCACTGCATGATAAAACCTTGACGTTTGCCTATACCAGATGTAACCCTTGTCAGCTAAGAATAAGTAGGTGAGAATGCAACACAAACACAATCTCATCAAATCAGACAATGTTTTGATGAGATCGTGTTATTAACATTTCAGGTTGCTGTTGACAGTGTGATGATGTGGGGGATATTTTCTTGACTTAGTCAGGTTCACTCTAGTACCAATTGACTATTGCTACCCATCTTCTCATGGCTACTTCCAGCAGGATAGGTCTCCATGTTGCAAAGCTGAAAATCATCTCAAATAGGTTTCCTGAACATAAAAATGAGGTAATGTTCTCCAATGGCCTGAGGAGTCACCAGAGCTAAATCAATTAGGGCCTCTTTGGGATGTGGTGGAACAGGAGAGTCATCATTGATGTGGAGCCAGCAAGTCTGCTGCAACTGTTCAATATTGTCGTTGTCAATATTGATCAAAGCCTCTAAGGAACATTTCTGATACCTTGTGGTATAAATGCCTCATAAAATTAGTGCTGTGTAGCAAGGCGTAAGTAATCAAAAAAGGACAGAGAATATATTTTTAAGTGTAACTGATTGTTAGCTAAATTAATTCACATGGAACATGTTTTTGTTTAGACCCAGCAGCTTGACTTAGGCATTTTTTTGGTTGCTTTGACAATTTTGCACAGTGTTCATCAAGTTTGATACTCCACTGTTTTAATGGAAATGGGTTTTGACAAGATACTGAACCATTAAATGTTAGAAATGTCCCACACAGTTTGATCATTGCTTAAACAATGTTAAGACTAGTACTAATATAAATTATTTCTGCTATAACTAAAGTTGCATAATATAATAAATCTCAGCTGGTGAAATGTCACCGCCAGATAATTCTTCTTGAACACAATCATTGGTAGGCCTTTTTATTTTAGGATCCATGTTCAATTTTGCATACCAGCAATATTTGGCCACATGGATGGGTTTTCACTGCCTCCAGGTTCACTCTTGGCATAGATTCTAGTGATCAGAATGCAAAAGTTCACAGAATTGTAGGGATCTCAGAAAAATAAGAGTGAGAAAAATGTGGGTTAATCACGTTACGTTTTTCTAATAAATCGTGCAGCCCCAGTTATTATAACAAGATGAGTGCACCATCCCAAGCTCGCTCTGAAATGTAAAATTCTGAGTAGTTTCATGTCTGAAATCTGAAATATCTTCCAAATGTGTCACTTAACTGTCAGTGTGTTATAAGTGGAGGAAGAACAAATGCCTCTTCTATAATGTTAGCAGAAGATAACAAACGCATTGATTGTAGCCCATGTGTCATTCTATTGTTGTTGTTCATGTTGTTTTAACAGCACTTATTTAATCATAGGGCTGCATTATCACACCCTTGTATATTTATGTCTTGTTTACACTTACTGATTGCGTGGTATACAAAATGCTAATTGTGGGAAGTAGTCTTGCGTACCGTTTAATCACTGCTCTGGCTGATAATTAGAAGCAAAAAGAAAAAAAGAAAAAAACAATAGAGCCAACTCAGACAAAATGCTGCCAATGACAGAGACTACATATTTTGGCTTTGTTTGTGTGTCTGCCCGTCTGTGCAGGGGAACCGATTCTTCGACCTCTGCATTTGATTTAACCAGAGGACCTGTTTTTTCTTCATTACTCTCTTGCTGTTTTTCCGGTGTGACACTGGGAGGTTAAGAGTTGTCTGTGGATGCTTATTTTGTGTCACTTTGTTGCTGGAGTTGATCAGATAAGAAGACGGTAAACAAGTTGCGTTCAACCGCTATAACATGCTCATACTTTAGACTTATGTTTACCAGTGGAAGATCAATGTTTTGCAGTGTCAGAGGTTTGACTCACACTTTCCTACTGCCATATAAATAAATTCTTATTCTAAATTGCCTATAGAAGCATCCGTTCTCTGATCTGATATGTGGAAATGCGTGCAGTTCTGAGATATGCTCTGTACTCGCCGTCACCATGTTTCTGTATGAGTCCACAGGCTTTTTGTCAGGTAATGCTGATGAGCAGAACATGGAAATCACATTAAACCCTACATGAATCATCATCCATGTGCTCAAGAGGCTTGGTAGGGGAGCATTAAAACCTCCTCATGGCAGCATAACTTTGATCAAGAGCGTCCGGCAACGCAGTAAAACCATAAGCTGCTGTATGTGCCATGCTCAGATGGGTCAGGGACAAGTTGTCTGAGTTTTACCAAGCATTTCAAAAGCACCAGCTATTCATAAATGTTTCATCCTGTGTTAAGTCAGTGTTTACAATCTGTGCAAAGGAGCATTTTGACGTCAGTAGATTGTGAGAAGTGAGGCTGAGATGAGCTTTTTTACACCTGAGGGTTTTGCGTCAGTGTATCACAGTCACAGTGTGGCTCATTTGACTGGCTTGGATTGTTATTTTCATGAGAGTGAATGAACACAATGTCTTTTGAGACTCTAATATGAAATCTTTATTGCTTCATCTTTAATATTTTATGACTTTATAGTCTTCACCTAAAGTAGACGGCTGCTACAGCTCCCTATCTGGCACAGAAATGTTTCCCCTGAGTGTCCCTTGTGCTGTAAATGAACTAAATTGTTGTAAATGTAAATTAATTTTATGTCCTCACATTTGTCAGGCTGAAAAGGGGGCTGACAGGTGCCATAAGAAGCTTAACAGCAAGGTAAATCTGCTCAGTAACAAAGCTTAGCTAGCCTGGGTGCTATTGTAAATGTTTAATCCACTCGCCTACGTGCTTACATATTTGGTATACAGAGAGTGTTAGACATGCTCGAACCAGAGAGTGCCAAACTGATAATGTGTTATGGAGAGGCTGTCGTCCCAAAATATTTGAAATTAAATTTCATTAAAAAAATTAAAACAATTCAATATTTACTCAGAATTTTTTGTGAATGAATACTCAAAGTACACTTTAAAGGAGTTGCTGCTGACATTTATTTTTCCTTTTCTGCCACACTTAAATATTTTAAATCACCAAATGTCAACATCAGACTGAGTACTCTTAGTAAAAACAAAAAGCAATTTTCAAATGATGTTTCCAGTCATTAAGGGGATAAAGCTGGTCAAACAATCCTGGCCTTATATGTAAAAAAAACAACAAAAAAAACATAATTAACTTCCCTTGTTAAATACCAAAATTACATATTTTTTGGAAAGTTGAGTTCATTTTCACTTGTCACACCCAGGTCTCATTACTGCCTGACTTGCAGAAAGAAATAACCTGAACTGGGTGCTGAAAGACCTCCAAAGGAAACACATTATGCTCTAAATCTACAGTGTCAGTCTGGAAAGTGGTTATACGGGCCTTTCAAAAGCTTTGGTTCTCCTGCAAGTCACAGTGAGAACAATAATTCACAAATAGATAAAAGAAAAAGCACTTCCAATTTTTTTAAAGTGTGACCCATGTATAAAAAATTTCCCAAGAGTGCATCAACAACTCATCTAGAACAGCATCGTAAGCTCTGCAGGCCTCACTTTCCACAGTCAAAGTGTGTCCCCTAATCAGCAGGAAGGCAAAAAGGTATCCGTCAAAACCACTGCTGAACCAGAGCTACCCCAATATTTATATTATTAGGCTCTGGGGTTGCATTTTATCAAAATAGCTGAACTTCAAAATGGGCTGATAAGCTGAAATATTTCTGTATTACACATTAACAGAAAACAGAACAAACCTGTATAGGGGCAAATACGCTTGGTAGCTCACCAGCAATTTTTTTGTTCTAATTATTATTTTCTTTTTATTAATTCAAGAGTAATGGCTCTATATGGCAATTTGTGTGGGCTATAAATGAAATTATGGACAATTTGATTTTCAAGTCTATTAATTTCGGGAATCAATAGTGAATTAACTAAATTTTGATTATGTACAGCCAGGGTACCTGTCTATGAAACTTTTTTTCATGCCTGACTGAGAATTGTCAGAGAAAAGCTATCAGGTGCTGGCGACGGTGCTAAAGAGGTCAACAACTGGCCAAAGTGGACCAGAGAAAGAGGACTCTACACTTTTCAGCAACCCTTGTAAAGATTTGTAAAAACCTGTAAGATGTATCACTGAACTTTATAAAGTGACATTTCTAGTTTAGTACATGAGCACAACTCAATATCACTATTTCCAGCTGGAATTACAAATGTCATTTGCTATTGTTTGCCAACACTTTCTTGGTAATATGATCAGTTGCTGATGATAAATCCTCTTAAAACAGTTTCTAACTCCAGTTTGCAGTGGTGTTGATGAATGCAGGGCTCTGACAATTATGGTCAGCACTGTGTACAGCATTCACAAAATCCTCTTATTAATATGGCATATTTCTGCAGGAGACTAATGCAGTTTTTACATGATGCTGCACTAAAATTTAAATATGGCAGCTTTTAATGACAGGTAATCCTGTGATGGTTCTCCGTCTGTGTAAATCTGGTCAAATCTGATCTTTTATGCATATTTTTACACGTTTAATTTTTATATGTTTAATCCAACTTTAAAGAGTTTGTTTTTCTATATAGTAACATAACTAATAACCTTTTGGACTAGGCTGTAGGTAATATTTCACTGAGAGTTGGTGTCAACCTGCCAGAGTCTGAGGACAACTTTCTTTTGCTAATGGAGCTGCAGAACAATCTACTGAAGCAAACACAGAAAGGTGACTCAAATAAGGCAACAGAGAGACAGGCACTCGAGTAGAAAATATAAGACAGAGCAGGGGGTGGACTCAAGCTGATGTGTTTGTTTTCAATTGCAGGTTTCCAGTAGAAATGTAGGCAAACACATTTTAAGACTCCAATGCAAAAGAATATACAGGCAGTCACCTTGCATATAATTCTGAGCAGATACTGCACACTGTCACATGTTGTCTTTTTATTTTGTTGCATTTTTTTTAGAACCTGAGATTTGAAAAGGCCGCAGGTTGGTATATGAAGTAATAAAGGAAACTGGTGAATCATGCAGAATAATGACGTCTTTACCCATTTCACAAACAATATCAAGGTCTCTATTCCGCTTTTGAAATTATTTCTGTAAACATTCAGTAATAACATCAAGTAGTTTTTGCAGGTGGCAGACTGAAGCAGCTGTCAAAGACAGAAGTAAGGCTGTTTTTTTTTTTTTTTTTAATTATCCATTGCAAAGTGGATAGTTTGAAATGATCCACTTTGCAGAGCTTTTTGGCATGATTCATTACAGGACAAATAAATGCTGACTTGTGTTAATTGGTGAAGCATTGGAACATAAACCACCGCTCGTTAACCTTTCATCGTGTGTGTGTGCAGTGAAAGCTCAAGGCAGCAGGAAAGCGAAGCGCGTCAAGGGCTTTCCTTTTTAATTAGCAACAATTTGATAGTGTTGGATTAAAATCATTTGGAGGGTATCACGTTAAGTGTACATTTATGGGTCAAGAGTAGGCGAAAGGCTCAATTTAATGCTGAGTTATATATATATAAAAAACACTTGATTTGACAGATAATTTGGAATTGAAACTACAGCCAAAGGAGGCTCTTTCAGGTTAAATAATTAGGTTTCTGTTTGAAAAATTAGGCTGAAAGGAATCCTAAAAATGAAACATAACTCTTATTTTATCTGTAATATTTCACCAAATAGGTGAGGATTTGTAGATTATTGTGTTAGAAACTAAATGTTACACAGAATTAAAGAACAAGATTTGAGATGAATGACTTGCACGTATTTACAAATGACTGACAGGAATTAAAGATTTCTTATCAGCAAATTAAAAGCAAATACTCCGAAACAAGACTCGCAAAACTCAGCTTTAAAAAGAAAAAAAAAATATGCCACACCCTTGGAATCTATAGAATTTGCAGATGTACTCTATTGGGGGAATGACGAATATGCTCATCTGACATAATATTATGACCACTGACAAGTTAAGTGAAAAACACTGTTTTCCCAACTTTGCAAATTGTTAGGTGGGACATTGTAGGCATAAAATCTATATTTTATTGGCTTTCTGATATTGACTTTGCCTACAAGTCAACATCCAAATAAACGTTGGGCTGTACTGGACAAACAAGTCCAATCCATAGAGGTCCCACCTTGGAACCTGTTGGACTTTAAGGATCTGCTACTAACATCTTCAGCAGTGTCGTGGATTCCATGTCTCAAAGGGTCCAATCTGTTTTGTCAGGCATATTAGGCTTAATGTTACATCTGATCAGTGTATATTAAAGCTGATACTTTTAGAAAACGCTTTACATTTCAGCATATTTTCAATACCAGCTTTCATTGTGTAATGTTTGTTTTTTTTCCTCAATTGGAAGAAATGAGATTTCAATGAAGAGGCGATCAAAAAATATCACCCGTAAGACCTAACTTTAGCAAAGTAAAGCCAAGGAGATGGGTAGAAATCAATAAAGACATGTGTCATAAATTATTAATATCCTTGAGAATATGTATGGATGGCAGTGTCATGCTGTAATTGGCACGGCACTTAGCTCAAACTGAGTCCGGCTCCGTGTTGAGTGATGTAAGCTGTCGGCACCCGCCTAGAAAAATGCTAAAGCTATTTACAAGAGCAGAGTGATAAATGTGTGACTTCAGTTTAAGTTGACCCAAGTCTGGTTGATGGGGCACCGCTGAGGGAAACAATAGGTTCACTGGTGGAAGAGGTTTTAATGCATATAAACCCAGTTAACCTTTAACTGGTGGTACAAGAACAAAACAGTAAAATGAGAAATTTATGTAAGCTCCTATACAAGGCCCAAATTCAAGGCACTCAATTATGAAGTCAAATTTATTTTAAATCACGTTTGATACAGCATTTTTATAACTGAAGGTGACATAGTTACTTGTCGGTGCCATAAAATGACTTGATGTGCCTGAAAAATACATAATACTGGCCTTTTAATTCAATTACAAGAGAATGTTGGTTTTGTTGGTCTATCATGTCACAAGAAATAACTTTTTTCTCTTTGTTGATGCTGAAATATGAATTTGGATTATGTGAAGGTCATTTGAGTCCAAATCTTAAAATTTTAACAGATGCAAAACAAAGATTGAGGTGTTTTTGACTTGGATAGACACCCGGTATCAAAGGTTTATGATTTACATTTTCTGGAAGTTCAGGCTTTTGCGATTTGAGAAAGCTTGCAGAAACACATTCAAAACAAGAAGCATTTATAGCAAAAAAAAAAAAAAAATCTGCAAATACTGCCTGAGGTAAACATATATCCACTATTTGAACTGCACAGATTTGCAAGGCTAAAAGAAAACTTCCTATTCTTTCTTTCTAAATAAAAAGATAAGGCGTCACAAAAATGTCAGAGTAGTGCCATTTCTCATCCCGTGTCCTCCGTTGTCTTCCTGCAGGTAAAAGATTGAACGGATGAGGCGGAGGACGTCTTCCCCGGCACAAACGCACACAAATATTGTAGCATTCATCTGCAGGGGGAGGAGGACCTGCGACTCACTGTTGCCCAAAGGAGAAATTCAAGGTCAGTGAACAAAGTTTGTCTTTGTTTAAACAGACTGGGAAGGCTTCCCTCTTCCTGCTGGTTGTTTGTGTAAAGAATTAGGATGATAATATCTTAGTAGCAGCCCCCATCATGTACAAGGAGGATACTTTTCTTGTATTTACCTCTCAACCTTTATCTCTGCTCTTTTTCTCTATTTATTTTTTGCTCATTTCTTCCTTCTTTTCTTTATATTTTCTAATCTATGTTTTATTCCATATTGTCCGTCTTGCTACCACTCTTTTTTTCTAACCTTAACTCCGGTTAAAGACAATAATAAAGCCTAAAATCTGCATCATGTGAAACTTTGTGAACATTAGTTATACAAATAAGACCAGATCAGAAGAACTTAGGTAAAGTTTGAGCTTTACTTAAGGCTATTTTAGAAACTCCGAATACAGATTTAATTTGTTCAAAACGGCTATTTGGATCTCGAAAATGTGCATGTGAAAACGTTTCCCTATTAAAAATATGCTAAATTAAAATACTTTGTGCTAATATGCCAAAGAAGTCCAGTTAAAGGCTGGCTCATTAAAAAGGCTTATAACCATAAAAACAAACATTTTAATGATTCAGATTTGCAGTCTTAGCATCATAAAACCAAATTAATTACTGTGTTTCAGTAGATCCATTCAGATATAATGCATATTTTAGGCCACAGAGTCAACATGCAGAACCTAGAACATTTTAAATAAAATGTATGTCTCTTGATAATTTGTATAATACCAGGTCTGTCGACTTGTCTAAATTAATTTTGAGCTAATTCATGTTCCCCACAACAGAACTCTTCAATACAATCCTTTTCTTTCAGTATTTACATACATCCTGGACTGTGATATTAGTACATAATTTTATTTGTTCTATTGTTATCTACTTTTTCATATTTTTACAGTTTTTACTTAGTAAATATGACTAATTTGAGTTTCATCATCATTTTATTCTTTCTTACTTCTAGTTTGCTGATTAAAGTCTTTAACTTTAAGGTTGATTTATTTCTCTTGATAAAAAAAAGCCCAATTTATAGACTAGTCAAATCTAGACTATATTATACGACAGTGGTGAGATTTTTTAACCAGTAAACCTTCAGAGCATTTTCTTGTTTCATAGAAATATCGTTAAATTCTTGTATTATTGTGCTAAACTCCATATCATGTGGCATTCCTTTGGTGATCTACAGTAGATGTATCGCTACAGCACTAGTAAGCTAGGGTGTGTTTGGTCATGCAGATGCCTGTAAAAGCTAACTTGTGTGTAAGTTATGCAGTGCAAGACAAGTGCTGTGATGTCAATTTCAGCTGGTGTCGATGAAGTTGAAAATAGCCAGCAGTGAGCTTGGAAAGCTTTCTTTTTACTTCTCTGATTGAAGCCTTCTGCTTCTGTTTTTCGCTGTTTTTATTTTCCCAGTCCTGTGTGGCCTCTTTGTCCTCCTTCTTCATTTGAATGTGTTTTCCATTCTTTTTCAACCTCCCTGCATTTTCTCCTTCCTTCACTTCTCTTCTCCATTCTCACTTTCTTCTCCTGTCCTTCCTACTGTTCTCCATTTCCCTCCTTAGCATTGTCTTTATCCAAAAAATAAAAATCACTTATCAACTGTCCAAAACAAACACTTTATTGTCAAAGGATTTGTTTCCCTGTGAAGTCCACACTCTGAGAAGAATTTGGATTTTAATTGCTTCCCTATAGATCTGTGTCTCGTTGAAAAACTGGGCTAATTGCATTAGTAGATTAAATGCTGCCAGCTTGTGTTACTGCAGTGAGCATGCTGGAGTGCTGCATGTGTTTTAGTCAATGGAAAAATAATAAAGGTGATAGCCAGGATGTCTGTCTGGTTTATGTGACATGCTTTTCAAAAAGCTTTTAAGGTGTCAGTCATGACAGGATGTCTTCCTTCACTCGTCAACACTGCAGGTTCATCACATTGGACAAAGTCTCTTTGACGTGGTTAATGAAAACACTTCCTACCAGGGGCAAAAATCCATTTAATTTTTTTTTTTTGGGGGGGGGACAATAAACAGAAAAAATTCAGATTAATTCTTTCTCATGAAAAACAAAATCTCCCCTTTCTTTTCTGATCTCTTGTGACTTGCCTTGTACGATTGAACCCTCAGCTTGTTAAATAATGTTTTTAAAAAGTAATAGTAGTAGTTATAGCAACATTCTCTATTAGTCTATATTCTTCCTGAAAACAGATTTTATTTTTATGTTCAATCAGCAATGTCAACAATGGTATTATAAACCTTTATGATCACATCTAACATAATTTATTTGCACCTTGGTCTGATTTCCACTATAGTCCATCAAAGTATAGCTTTACAAGTAGTTGAAGCTGAAATTAAGTTTCAAAACTGTAAAGAAAATACCTTCAAGAACAATCCAACATCAAACTACTCTAGACAATATAAAATGTCTCCCTTCCATCAATTTATCTACTGTGTGTTATCTGTCTCTGAAAAAATACAATATCTGTCAACCAAACTGAAACATTTCCACCTCATAGTAGATAACCATGTCTTTATAGTACACGCCAAAATAATATAATTCTTTTTTATAACACTGAGAGTGATATAGAGCATTTCTTTAAGCATGTAATTCTTTTTTAGTTGACATTATCAAAATGCCTCTATAAAACTGTGGATTTGCCCAAAGAAGCAGAGCAATGTTCTAGTTCTTAAACAATCAAAGCTGAACATTTCTTTACATCAAAATCAGATATCTGTCAAACTGAATATCTAAGTCATGTGATATCAGCCTACAAGAAAATAATCAAAACTCTAACCTCAAACTCAAATTTAAAATATTTATATACATTTCTAGAAACAAATCATTGAAATGTCAATAAAATATGAATTAGGCTTTTATCTGACGCTGACATTCTGACAGATGGTTTTGAAAAATCTGTCCTCTTTATTTTCCACCCCTCTTTTCTCATCTATTTTTTCTCGGTCCTCAGGTGAGCTCTCTTTTTCTGCTCCGTCTTCCTGTCGTTTCCCTCCTCATTCTCCTTTGTCCACTTCTCTCCTCCTCGTTTTCCTCTCCCTGTCTTTTTGTGTCCTCCTCTGTCCTCTTCTTCTATATCACACATTTGAGCTTGTTAAGCATCACAAGCTAGGCTATTAGCTTAAGCAGAAAGTTGATAGAAAAAAAAGAAGTTGATTTTGAACAAAGTAGGAGGAATGTCATTTCCATGTTACAACCTTGTGCATGTTGAGCATGTGCTGTGATGAATGCCTTACACATTGGAGTGGTTTCCTCAGTGAGTGAGGTTGTTGCTGCTCACTGAGAAAGAGCTGCAGACTAGTAGCTGCCATGTAAGGAGAGTAGTGAGAGAGGCCACCAGATTACCTATGACTGCACTGAAAAAGTTCAGCAGCTGAGATGGAAAAACTATGGATACAAGAACAAGTATTGCAAAGGTTTTTCACCAGTTTCACCAGTCAAGGGTGAGAGTCATCGACACACCATTCCCACTGTGAAGCATGGTGGTGACAGCACCATTGAATGGGGGTGCTTCTAGGCAATGGAAGGCTCGTAAAGATAGAAGGCAAAATGGATCCAGGAAACTACAGGAAAATCCAGAAGGACAATTTGTTTTCATCTGCAAGAGAACTACAGTTTCAGAGAATATTTGTTTTCCAGAATGGCACAGTCAAAGCCCAGACCCTAAGCCAATAGAACTTTTGTGGGTGGACTCAAAAGGGCTGTTCACATCTGATCTCCATGCAACCTAACAGAGTTGGAACATTTTGCAAGGCAGAATCGATTGTCAATATTTTTTGACAAAAAAGTAAACTTTTGTTGATCTAGGTTGATTTTTAGAAGCAACAAAAAGGGTAAAACATCCAAGGGGAATACTTTTCATAGTCTCTCTTCTTCTCTTTTTTTGTCTCTTTTCTTACTTCTCATAAATGTTTTGTAATTGTTTTATTTTTTTTCCTTTTCATTCATTCATTCTCCCTCCCTCCTTGTTTTTTTGTTCCTTATTTCATCCCTCCCATTGCCCCTTAGTTCCACCTCACTGCTCTCCCTGCAATGTTGCTTACTTTATAGGAAACTCTCATGGACATCATGGTATCTGAAGATGAGGTGAGGGCCCCTGCTGTTCATTTTAGGCCCTGTACATTGTAGAATATTCCACCAAACAGTATTGATAGTGGAAGGTAATACCAACAGCTTTAAAGGATGGATATTCCATTGTACAGGGTCAGCAAAAGACAGGTTGGATACAAATTGTGCTTCCGGGACTTCTATCTATTTACTTTATTTATGAGACTCACAAATTATTTTATTGGTGAGTCTTTCATGTTTTTTGGTTTTGTTTAGTTTATGTTTAGTTTTGCTTTGGGAATTGCACTTAGATTACAGTAATTCTGGTCATCTCAGCATTTCTGAGTAAACTAATGGAAAATTTAAGATACACATTCCCCAGCGGTGGTCATCCATTGGGCTAGTCCATCGCTTGTCGTCAGAACTTCTTTTCTTCTTAGACGTTTTGGTCCATATAGACGTCATTGTTTCACCTTTTTCCAAAGGTCCTCTTTTAGATTGAGATCTAGTGACTATGGATACCCTTAGAGCAGTGGTGTCAAGCTTCAGTCCTCAAGGACCACTGTCCTGCAGTTTTTAGATGTGTCACAGGTACAAAACACTGGAATAAAATGGCTTAATTACCTCCTTCTTGTGGAGATAAGTTCTCCAGAGCCTTGCTAATGATCTAATTATTCTATTCAGGTGTGGTGCAGCAGTGGCACATCTAAAAGTTGCAGGGCAGTGGCCCTCCAGGACTGGACTTTGACACTTGTGCTTTACAGTATAGTAACCATGATCAAATTCAGATTCAAATTAGGGTTTGTGGTGTGGTCCATATTTCTATCAGAGGTAACAGTCAGATTTTGGCGTCACTGTGGTCATAAATGGATCCAAGTGATCAGCAACAAGTTGCCCAAAGTTTTCTATGAAAATATCACCTGTACCAGTATACCACCAGCTCCACCACCAATTTGAAACCAAGATGGATTCATGGAGTTATGCAGTTTAAGGCAAATTATGGTATATAATACCATCAAAATGCTGCCACCGAAATCAAGACTAATAGTTTTTTTTTTTATGTTGTAATATGTTATTGTCCAGTCTTTGTTAAATACATTGAGCTGTTGTCCTCTTGTCTGATTTGCTATTTCTGTTTAAAAATATTTTAACGGGTTAGTATACATAGGCATATGTAGTCTACTCACATGCAGCTGTCTGGTTTTCTGAACATTCCTTCAATAAACTGACATTAGCACACCCTCTGGATTAATAGCTTTAACCTTAAACCAGGAAATGGGCAGAAGGTTGAGCTAATTAGAAATAATGAGCCCCCATATTTGTAAATGCTATAAATATACCTTTTTATGGTATGTTACTGTGTTCTGTTTTATGTAATCTGAGTTGTGTGTATTTGTATCAGAAGCTTACTTATGTACATTACATGATTAATAATCTCCCTGCATGCTTAGGTGGGATTTAATCGAAGCAACTTTATGTTTCATATCTGTACTTAAAAGACGGGCAGTGAGCTTTATTAGGTTGTTCAAAAATAAATGGCAATTTTTCACAAACCATCTGTCAAGATTCCCGGTGTAAATATGCAAAATAGTGTCTACATACCAATCTGAATACTCACCTGAAAGACATGCAGTAAAAGACTGATTTGAAAAAAGCAGTGCAATTTGAGTTCTGAAATGTAATGTATTTTAAAATGTTTCATATTCAGCGGCAGCAAGATTTGCATTTTGGTCATTTTGTCCCCAAGGCAATTTCTATTCAGTTTTTCTTTGTCAAGAAACTGATATTCAGTCCAACCTGCAAAATATTCGCTTTAAAAATTTAATTGATGAAGCTAATAAAGATCTTCAAGCAGACCACCACCCAAAGTTATATAGACAGATGTTACGTTATGATTTAAATTTTAATAAAAGCCAATAAAATACTTTGGTAATCTCAATATGCTATTCCCCAGCAGTGTCAGTGAGTATAAAGTAACTCAGTTAATGGTTTGAGTTGCATTAAAATGAGCTCAGGCTCTTTCATTGCTTCACTTTGTCTTTATCCATTTCATTAAATGTCTTGTATCCATTTTATTTGCCATTTAATCATTTATTTTGGGTCTGGGAAAATATATTTTTCACCAGAACTGATGACATTATTGTGACAATAAATCTACAGTAGATTGTCATTTTTGTCATAGGCGACCATTTAATTGAAATTTGACTTAACAAATTTCAATTAGAGTAAATCAGGCTTTTTTTTATTTTGTTTGTATGAAAGGTTTAAACAGATTTCTATACGCCTTAAGGTCCATATAAATCCATAAGTGGTTGTGCAGTACAGATATCTTTGTGGGAGAAAATGTGATGTATTTCATGCTCTTTACAACAAAACTTGCTTCGTGTTTATTTATTTATTTATTTTTTCATCTAAAATGTGCTGTGCTCCAGAAAATACACAGATAGTCACCTGATTTGACCTGGATTTATGAAAGAATTTGCTGTTGAAGTATGTTTTGGGAGGAAGCCTTTTACATTGAAGCAGTCAGCATAGCATGTTAATGTGTCACCAAATAAATCGATTTCATGTCCTAAATCAAATAAAGTGCTGCTTAGCATAAAATGTAGCTCAGTTTTCTAGGCAGCATTTTTAAACTCTTATGACTGAGCTTTGATCGGAAAATTTCTAGACTGTGGCATCCTTGAATATCACAGCCTCCTATGGCAGCTGTTTATGAACTTGTCCTAAAACTGTCAATGTGTTTGATGAACAGAGCCACGAGCCTCAGGGATGTAGCATTTTAAACGAGAGCCACGTAAACACCTTAGTCAAGGATCTCCTGTGCATTATATTAGCTCCTTAACCCACCTACCCGGGGGAGGAAACAAATCTGACCATCCTTATTCACCTGCCGCACATCGCTCACATTTTTCACTTGCGTGAAGCAGGCATTTCGTACTTTTGCGTCACTGCATCTCAGACAACGACGTGTGGTTAGACAGTTCCTGGGGCTCTACCATATGCTCCCACCCAGAGATGCTTTCATTTGTGCTACAGGAAGTTTGTGTGAGATTGTTCGCAGGAAGGAGAGGAAGATAGGAGCAGCAGTGAAAGCTTTCATTTGTCTCTGTGCATAAACACACACAAACACACAAGGCAGGATACCGACAAAGCAGCTTCAAATATTCACCATCTCTTTGGACTTTAAGCTAGTGATGCTGCTGTACTGTCAAAAAGTAAAGTACATGTACAAACTTCTGCCTTAGGCATTCTTTTGTCAAAGTCTTCAGTCTGGAGAAAGAAGCTATAGCTCATGATCATGCAAACATGAGTCAGTTTTTCTTCATCCTCTGTTCACAAGTCTTTTTTTTTTGTAAGTCAGAATCAGTTTGAAGTCTGTCTGATCAATGATTTTGAAAATGTCTAAAAATAGAGTTGTCATAGATTATGAATTAAAATCATTATCCCTAAGCCCAATGACATTTAATGTGGTCTTTGTCAACACATTAAAAAATATTAAATGCTAATTTTTATTTTCAAGATAATCCAGGACAAGGGGAGATCTGGTAGACTTCATCACCCAGCAAAAATGAGGCTCATTACCTACAAAGGAAACCATGCTAAACACAATGGTGTTTAGAAAAACATTACCCTCCAACATTCCACAAAGATTTATATATCCATAACCTTTCTACATGCTAACAAAACCTTCAAAAATGTCATATCTGGTTGGGTAAACCTTGGTGCAGAATGTAATATCTGAACTCAATATCTATGTAATATTGCTTCACAACCAGGACTAAAAACCCAATTGTGTCTCCTGAATGTGAGGGTCAGCTTTTGGCTGGAATCTCATCTCACATTTAGCACTTAGCAGTTTCTCCAAGTTTGGATGAAAGTTTAGGTGCATCAAACACTACTGTTGCATGAAGGTACTTTAAAAATGGTTTTGGGTTTTATGAAATTATAAGAAATGAGAAGCAAATACATAATTTTTTCCAACCATACTTTTTCCACAATAAGCAATAAGACTAAACAGAAAATTAGAAGTAGTTGATAGTAGCCATATGCTACTTGTTTGGGCACTGTTTTTAAATCACTTGGGTTGTACAGTTACTTTTTTAAGTTGTGCAGTTGAGGCTCTTGTTGAAAAAGGTTAATTGACTTGCTGGTGCTCAGTAATGAAAAGCTACTTAGTAGTTAAGAAAATCCAATTAAGACCGCAAAATTTAGGATGCTCATTATAATGCAACGCCAGATCAGAGAGAAAAAAATAATTATATTTAAGCCACTGATGTACATAAGTGTTTAACAACTGAGGCTCCTGAATAAATTGATTAATCAACTTTATGTTTATTGCTTGCCAATATGTAAACAAAATGAGTTGATTGGTTTAAATCATGTTGTTAAAAAGGCTGAGAAACCCCACAAGATACAGAAGAAAGAGAAAAAACTCAGAGCTTCTTGGTGTCTGAGAGTCCAAAGCATTCTTAATTAGCTTTATTATAGCCAAACAAGACACTTAAATTGAGACTAAATTAGATAATTGCTTAGTATGTGTTTCTTCATTAATAACAAAGACTATTAACAAGTAACTATTAAGTGTCTTTTTAATTAACAGAGTCAGCTGTAAATGTTTTACTCCCGAGGTCTTTTAGTTGTTAGATTTCGAGTGATTTGGTACAACTTTGTTGCTCCTTTAAGTCAAGTTTATTTGTGCAGGTTTTTACACAACAGAAAACACAGAGTGACTTGGAGAGAGCTTAGAGAGCATTACAGCAGTGGATGAAGTTTGATAGGGGTCACATTGTGAGTTTGGATGAGGCTGGGTGGTAATTCTGTGCAGTTGCCCAGCAGTATGTGAGGTGTACAGATGACAATGAAGGTTCCAGCCACTGCAATGCAGTGATATTATGGGCCAAGTATTACAGAATCTCATGATACCTGCAATTGCCATTTGGACTGAGGAGTTCAAATCGGTTCAACTTCCCATAAGTAGACTGATATTAAAGGCTTTTTTTAGTTTGCTGTTCAGAGGCGTTTTAAAAGTCTCTACATTTGTCTGAACAGTGAGATATTACATAGTGTACCAATAAGATTGTATCTTTTCACCTTAAAGGTCAAATAAGGTAAACAAAAAGCCCTTAAAAATGTGTATCTTGCATATCTTACATTTATACAATGTTTTAATCAAAATTATTCACAAATGTAATGAAAAATAAATAAAGCTACAACTTTCCACCTGCTAAACAGAGCTGTGAAGCACAGCAGAAAATTAAGATTCTTGGTATCCACCCAAGTCTCCCTTTGTCATGGATCTTTTGGAGAATTGACTGGCAGCTGATCCGAAGGCATCTGTGCACCTACCTATAGCCACACAATATTCCATTTCAAATCTCCAAAATTATGTACAACTTTGAGAACAAAAGCTGTAAGGTGCTTAGTAGCAGAGCACTGAGGGATGTGTGATTTGGGAAACAATGACATCACATCTAAATATTCAACTTTTTCCCAACCAACATTTGAAACTGAAAACACCAGCAATTTCCAGACAATGGATCTGTATAAAAATATCCTTTTTGTTAGCAATTACCAGTGTTAACACAATCACTGTGATGTCTGCATGTGTATTCCCAGAATGTAGATTCTGACTTTGACTCAGAGATTTTCTGAATCTAACATGTTACCAGAGGCAAGTTAAAAACTCAAAACTATAAAACAGGGCAATGTTGCTGTAGCACACTGAGCTGTCCTGGTATCTGTGGTAGTCGACACTGGGTGAACTCCTCTGTAATCGTGACATAACGTCTCAGGTTAAAATGGTCCTTTTGCGGCTCTTTTTCATACCTGGGAACGTTGAGTATGAAATTTTCAAATGAGCAGGAATATGAAAATGCAAAGGAGTACAATGATGAGTGCATGGCATCTACAGTATCTATATTGGTCTGTCTATTCATAGCAACCTGAATGTCTCTGTAGAATACAGTGGGGTTTTTTTTGCTCTTCTCACTTTTCTTAACATCTCCTGGATACTGAAACAGTGAATTTTAAGTTTTTGAGATGAGAGAGGTGACTGTCTGTTTCTCATTTTCCACCTGAATGCAATGTCTGTACTTTGGCACTTACACCCATCTGTACACCCAAGTAAACATCCAAGTGATTGCCGTGTTTTATTTCACCATGGCCTGGAATCTGTTACCATAGTATTAGACTAAAGCAGCATTTCTAATTATTATTTTTTTTTAATTAAACTATATTCTTAAACTTCACAAAGAACAAATGATCACTTAAGAACGATTGGCAAACTCTTCTGCATTAACTATTGATCATCACTGTAATATCTTCATTAAAAACATCCATTTAACTGTCAGCATACTAACAATAGTAATAAAACAAATTTCTGCATCCTGATTAAAAGAGAATTGATTTGACAAAAGATCTATTGGAGCAATATAATTACACATCAAACCTGTGAATGATTTTTATCAACTTCTGTGAGACAAATATACAGACAGGTAGTGTTTGAAACTTTTGAGATGTCCACTACTCCTCTAATGACTACTTCTTCAGTAAAGTTTAGATTTTCATACCTGCTGTGCTTGGAGTGTCATTTTCAGCTCTAAAATTATTCCAAAAGGAGGAAAATATTCAATGTAAACCAATTAAATATATCCATGTGTGTTGTTGTTTCACATTAATCCAGATTTTCTTGCAGTATTTCAAGCAAAGCTGGTTGGACATTTGTTTTCTGAAAGTATTTCAGCCCCTAGCTCAACATTACTCTTCATCAAGCCAGAGAAAAACACACCAGAGTCAACCTTTCATGTGTGTGAGGTAGAAGTTTTATAATCAAAACAATGGAAGAAGATAGGAGAAAATTAGGTCTTGATTAAAAAGTATTGATAAGGGATAGAAACCAGTTTGGATGTTTCCTTTAATTCACTCTCAGATTTTATGGCGTTCACCTTTAGTTTACTTCACTTTCTATATTCCTGGAAGACTAAGACCTTGTTTCAAACTGCTATTCTTCTCATTGAGTATTGTTTTTACACAATACTTAAGGTATTGTGTAAAAACAATACCTTGAGTAACATTTGTTACATAAATCAGTGTGGATACAGTAGCGACAAACCCAAAACATTGTGAAGCCAACAGAGCCACTTTGATTGGGTTTTGAGTAACAGTACTGGATGTGAAGCTGACAGCTGATCCGACAGCCACTCTCAAAGAATCATGACTCAGTTTCACCTTCAGTAACATTTGAGCTGTGCAAAAGTCTTATACTATTTTTAATCTACTCATATTTTTCTTTAAAGAAGTCAGACTTTCATATAATCTTTGAAGTGGTCTAGCATCAATTGTCCAGATTCTCTAAAGGCTTTTCAGTAATTTTACTTTGAATTTGGTTGCTTTTAATTTTCAGTGTTCACCAACTTAGCAAAAAAAAAAATCTTTAAATGTGATTTGCGCTTTCTTACCAGAACCCTGTCAGATTGCATCGTTCGACAGAAAACAGGACCCAGTACTGACACTGCAATTCTAAATATGCTAGAAATAGCATATTTAGATGAAAACGCTAATTGTAGCGTGAAGGAAAATAAAAAGTGGTATAAAACTATTTTACAGTCCCGCATTATCATTCAGAAATGAAAATGAAAGTTTCTATGCCAGCAAAAGGAAAATAGAAAAGTAAGGTGAGAATCACTCAATCAAATCTTCTTCTAGTCTGATACAAACTGGACATTAAAACTTTATGTAACCAAACACTATAACTAGATATGCAATTATTCAGGTTTCATAAAATAAAGACATGTCAACAGCAAATTGAAAGTCAGTCACTTTAGTGAATCCTTCATTTAATTCAAGTATAATTACTGTGAAATTGTCTTACATTAAGCTTTTGTAGATAGAGAGCTTTCAGCATGGAAATGGAACATTTTCGCTCTTAACATCAGACAATTACATCCTTAAGTTTGATAAACAACAAATTACCATTAGATTTAAATTATAGGTAACACTGGCAGCAGTATGATAAAGGTAGTAAATTGCATAATGCATAAACTATTTTACAGAGTATTTACAATATTTACAGTTGGTAGACTGATTGCCAGAAAGGTCTGTATAATATGTGTGTTGTGATAGATTGTACGTGGATTGCTGTTCTGTAATTTGTATAATATGTTACATTTCACGCTGTGTGAAGCAAGAAAAGAAATTCAGAGCAGCACTCTAAAGACCCCTGAGGAAAACATTCTGCTTTGGGGGCCCTTTTCAGCAGCAACGTGTAAAAATATTAACTGTAGACAAACACAAAGATGTGTTGGAAGAATACAAGCTTCCCAGAGATTACAGCCACTTGGCACAGGGTCATCTTTCAGGACAAAGATGACCTGAAGCGTGCAGACAGTACAGGGCTATGTGTGACTGCGTGTGTGTGTGTGTGTGTGTGTGTATGCTGTGAACTTTGGCCCACATTTTAACCCAGAAGATGGCTAAAAAAAGACTTCTCAAAGAGGCTTCCCATCTAATCTGAGGTGATATGAGAGGATGTGCGAGGAGGAATGGGATGAGCTCCTTAGAGACCGATCTGATAGTGAAGCAAATGACTGGAACAGATTTAGCAATGATTTAAAGATTATTGACTTTGCTTTTGGTGTTTGGGTGTCTCCAGGTGGTCCTGATAACTGCTCTGTCTTAAAGCAGAACGCTCATTTCTTTTGTCACCCTTGGGTTTTTTTTTTATCCAATACACAGATCCTTTTTTGGATTTTTCTTTTCTTTCTTTTTACTTTTTCAAGACCACTATCATAATGCTGATGACTGTGTAGAATCCTACTAAGCGCTAATGATTAGCATTGGTGCTATAACAGTAATACTTAAAGATATACTAATATGGACAAGTCTAATACAACACCAACAATGTATTTAAAACTTTTTGCCAAATTTTAAATGTATTTAAATACTGATAGGAATGCATTCCCTATTGTCTAAGACTGCTTTATTGCAGCTGTTATTTTGTAACAGCTGCAAATGTAGAAATCTACAACAGCAACACCGTTAGGTCAAAATTCAAAGTGCACTATGTGATTGCATCTGCTAGGCCAACTTTGCATCTTCAGTAAGTGTCACATAAATGAAGAAAGTGTATATTTTTAGCTGTTCAGGCCCATAACTCTTTTGCTGGCAAAGAGTTGGTCCTGAGAAAGTAGCAGTTTTATAACTAGTACCAAGTAAATTGTGTTTTCACAACTCAGCACCAAGAGTAGAAAAACATCTGATTCATACCAAATAATGCTATTCAACCAAGACACCCAAAGTTCATTAAAACAGCAATTTGGAGAGAATTACATTAAATATGGAAGAATATCCATTTAATTATATTTTCCAAGTGACTTCTGACAAAATCCATCATGTTTTATTGATCAAAGAAGCGAGCGATGGAGGGATCTGCTTTCTCCCCATCTAATTAACTGACACATACATACATTGTACTGCCAGAAAACAAAAAATTCGCACGTCATGCAAATGTGGAGCAAACTTCACACTCCCTTCATCATCATCATCATCATCATCATCATCATCATCAGAGGATGCTTGCTGTGTGCTGTTTCCAAAGCTAAATTTAGAGGCGACCCTGATTCTTTATTCAAGTCTCTCTGGGGCGGTATTTTCGTGCTTCAGCATCTTTTTTTTTTTGTTATTGTTTATTTTTGCTGTCAGCAGCTGGATGGAACAGTGTTCAGGAGGCGGAAAGCTGCAGTGTTACCAACAAACATCACTGCTCTCATCAAAGGAAAGCAAAGCTATTCAGTCATATTCCTCTGACTGACAGCTTAGTGAATTTTTAATGGAATATTTTACGTAGGATCTCATGAAGTTAATTAGATGTAATACAGAAAGAGCAGGAGCTCTTTGTGCAACATGAAGGTCGGTGTTAGCAATGCCTGCCGGGGGATTTATTCCCATTTTGACCAACAAGGAAAAGGACTGAAAGCAGCAGAGCATTTGTTATAAGATTAATTAGTTGCTGTTTAAAACTTAATGTGTCCGTTGTCTAATTAAGTCAGTATTGATCTGTAACGTCTATATAAAATCAATGAAAGTAACCCATCTTAAAGGCTCCAAAAATGTTCCTAGGGAGAGAGGTTAGCTGATTATAGCAGGATTAAATAAATTAATTCTTGTTCAGGCTAATGGTTTTTAAACCTTTTAAACCTCCCTTGGAAAATGTTTAGTTTTCCAGACTGTTGATTATCTTATTTCAAAGCAAGATACCAAAGGGATTCTTTGGAGGATTAGAATTAGGCTGATTTTCCCAAATTAAATGTGGATTTATTTTAAAAAATAAAAATCTTCTAGTAATGTTCCAGTTGAGTAAATGTGATGGAAGCCATTCAATTTTATCTAAAGTCATCCATTCGTTGGTGGCATTTCTAGTTTATCCAGTGAGTTCTGGTTCTGCCCAGTTATCTTCAACCAGAATCAAATAGACGCCTGAACTAATTAAACCTATTCTATTCAATGCAGCACCTAAGTTGCCGACAGATAATGGAGCTTATCGCCTTCATTTCTAAACCAGAACTGGGCCAAAACACATTGGAATCTCATTTCATCTTGTATTCTGTATGATGCTATTTCTCCATTTTTGATGACCATAGGTGGGGTATTAAAGTTGTTTTGTAAAAGCTGTGCTTCCTATTAGGAACACATGCATGTTTCTCTTCATTCAGTTAAAAAGAAAAAAAAAAACCCTTCTAGTTATATGCAAGTGAGGACAAGCTCAAATTCAGCATTTAAAACATCTTAGCAATAGCATGGTCATGACCTACCAGTTATCTGCCAGCAGGAAAGGAAAAAGGTGGTGGTGCCATGAGTAGAGGTTTAGAGGAGGAAGCGTTACCTTGCATTCACATTGTGTGAGCTGACCTTTAAAAATGCCAGCCTTTGTCGTCTGTGACTGACCTGCTGCCGAGGAGAGCAGCTTCACCTCTGTAACACCACCTACATTTAATACTGCTGCTCTGCTGCTCGCTATTTAATGAGAACTACACACACGCACACGCAGATTTTATTTCATGCTAACAGAGTAAGTTCAAACAATTTTAACACACCTGTCGGTTGGGGGATAAAATGAGAATAGGCTTGTTTTAAAATCTGTTTTGGTTGTAATCCATCTTAAAATTACATCTTGCATATCAAATCTGCCTTTGTTGTAATTTGACATTGAATATTTAAAAGTGCCACCCAATCACCTTTAAATATTCCTTTAAAATCATTTGTACAAGAGTAAATCATTTAAGGAGTTTAACATATACACACAAACACTACTCTTCTCAAACTCTTCATTCAAGGACATAACTTAGATGGTGCCAAAAGGAGCTTCTTTGCATAACAATGAGTCTATAAATACACAATCTATATGCTACATCTGTTGTGATGTCAAACACAGCTCTTTTGTTCCCTGTAAATGTCCCCAACTCACACTCACAAGGTAAACATCTTTTTTCTGGTTTTGCTGTTTTTACACTAGAGTATTGTTTTCGGAACAGTTCATAAATGTGAACATATGTTGAAGAAATTACTTAGAAATAACAGACATATAATGTATGGGAGCATGTTTCCCGTCTAAGTCGATTTGGAAAAAAGCAGACCTTAAAAATACACTCCTCTTATTACAAATTTGCTGGACTAACAGTAATAGGAAACAATCTTAATTCTTATAATAGAGGAAATCTATTATAAGATTATAAATCTATTATATGAAATTATCTTATAAGATTTGCAAAGCTAAGATTTTTTTCCCTCAAAGTTATATTGCTTTTAGAAAAAAACAGACTTTCTTCTGGAAGCCCTTCCCTAACAGAGCCATGTTGATATTGATGTTTATCACTGAAATGTTCAATCTTAACGATGTAACAACATAATAAAAAGGCATTGTTGCAATGACATTCTAAAGGCGAACTATTGGAAAGAGCAGGAGTTTCTTAAAGAGACAGAGACCAATTGCAAGGCGTCATATTGCAAAGTCAAAATTCTCATAAGTTGTATTTAATATACGCTCCATTTTTATAACAACTGAAGGTAACATAGTTACTTGATTGTCCAATAAAATGGCACTGTGCGCCTGCAATATACATACTACTGGCCTTTTAAGGTCCTGTGTAGCTCAAGATTTAGTCCTGGGGCCTCTTTGATTTATTAACATCTACTGTTATTGTAGGTCCAGAGTCTGGATATCCCTCTCTACAATATGCTACACCACCTTTGTTAAGGTTCCACTCTGCTAACGTTTTTAGACGATCCATTTTGGAAAAACAGGATGGCAGTTTTTGCTGAGGAACTGCAAACATTTAGTTTTGTAAATTTAAAAAGCTTGGTCTTGGTGTTTGGCTTTATGTGTCAGCACAAATTTAGATTATAATATTTTGCTCATCCATGTGCCACCTTTTGGATAACATTCTTTTTGTATGCTAAAGGTTAATGTTCTATTCCTTATTTAGTTCATGTAACATTTGGTAATGGAACGTTGATGACCATCCTACACACAAGCTGCTTTGCAGAGAAGTCCTCAATTCTTTAAACAACTCTACTTATGTAATGGGACTTGTGCATCATGATGATCGTCAAACAGCAGCTGGTTTCAGCTGAGATAACGTTAATTCAGTTCAACATGATTTTTTTTTTGTTGCTTTAACACATATGAATTATGGAGCAAAAGGCTCATTTATTTGACTCACATGCCATGAGCAGCAGAACTAAACATAGCAGCCTATGATGTTGTAAGAACACAGCAGGTTCAGTGCAGAGGAGGTCTGAAAAGCTGTGAGAGCAAGTTAACGGCTGCTCTGAAGTCATACAGCGATAAATCATGTGCACATAAAATAAGTGCTGTGTATTTAAAATGGATGGAGCAAGTGGACTTTAAAAAAATATATAGTTGTTTAGGTTGGGTGAGAAAGTGATAAAATGGGCGCATTGCTTGATTAAATCACAGAAGAGAAAGACCTGCAAACCTGTTAAGTTTAGGTCTCACTCGGAACCATGTGTAACCATGAGGAAAACCAAATCTGAATGAATCAGCATTTTTTTCCCCCTTCAAGCTATTGCTCAACTATCTATAGATGAACTTTTAAGAATGACTTTGGAGGACATCACGACTGATATAACACCTTCTTGTATGACATTGAGTAGTCGGTAAAGTGATTTTTATGGACAGCTCCACCTTTCGTTAGCATTCATGAAGCAGAGTCCTTTGGAGAGATCAAAACAACAGCAGGATGTACAAAGTGTTTAATCTGACCCCAAATCTTACAGGCGCCTCGTTTGCAGCTCAGATGACAAGTATGCAAATCCCTGCAGATAGAAGATGTCGCAGGATATCCAGCTACCTGTCATTTTACTGTGATGGGTATTTGCAGACAAATATTGGATGTGACTTCCAGGCCATTCCCGCAGGTCTTTGATAAGCCAAATCTGGACAGGTATAGAGTAACACGTGTAGCCTTCGTCAAGAAACTTTAAAGAGCTGACAAAGTCGCAAATCTCAAGGATTCTGTAATGCCTTCTCTACTACAGGATTGTTCAAATGTATCTTCGATGATAAAAGGCCATCGAAGTCAGTGGTACACAGCTTGTTTCATACAAGTGAAAGACAAGCTGTAGCTTAGTTTAAGTGGAGTCCACTGTTGGTCTCGAGTGGCTCTGTAAAGATGTCTTGCTGTGGTTGTTTTAAAGCGATACTTAAATATTTCATGAAGTCTTTGACAACCCAGCCTTCAGCTGATCTAAAACGCTGCATCAAGAGTTTGGATGAAAACAAAAAGGAGACATCATATTTCTCCTATATTAGCTTCCCTTCGTTGGCTCCCTGTTAAATCCAGAATAGAAACTAGAACTCTCCTGCTCACAAATGAATCCCTTAATAACCAAGCTCCATCACACATCATAGATCTGATTGTTCCACATGTTTCTAGTGGAACTCTTTGCTCTGCCAGGTTTGCTGGTGGTTCCTAGAATTTCTGAAAGCAGAATGGGAGGCAGATCTTTTAGTTATTTTTGCTTCTCTCCTGTGGAGTCAGCTCCCGGTTTTAGTCTTTAATAGATGTTCTGGCTAATGTTCAACCTTCTATGTGTATCAGAATATTAGCACAGCACATCAGCATGAACAAACCATAGTTAGGGCAATAAAGGGGGATGGCAGCATTATTCTGCAGGGATGCATCTCTCCCACAGTGGCAGGGAAGCTAGTAAGTTGACTGAGAGATGAGCAAAGCTAAATACGGCATGATTGTGGAGGATTTTTACAACTTCATGCCTGCTGTTGGAAAAAAAAGGCAACATAATCTAATTCATATTTTGAACCCAATTTGTAAGACTGTAAAAGTGTTGACTATACCTACTTTAACATCCCTACTATGCTCATGAACAGAAGTAGTGAAGTAGTCCATTGACCTTGTTCCTCTTAATCTTGTTCGATAAGAAAGTATTTCACAAACATCACATTAGAAACAAAAATATCACTCCACACAACACTGGAGTATTTACACACCAAAAGGAATGAAGCACACTTGGACCCCACAAAATCTTTTCATTTAGTGCTACTTATCGGTCAAAAACTTTAAAATGTTCTAAAGATGAACTGTTAAAACATTCATGTCCCCCTGAGGAGTTCCTCCATCCAATATTCCCCAAGATATTTTACCAAAAGCTAGCTATACTCTTAGTTTATTTCACAGAATGTTTATAACAAAATATATATAAAATTACATTTCTGTATTGATTTCTCAATGTATGTCATACATGTCATAGACTGAATGTTTGGATTATCAGCCTTTTAACGTATGTGAGCTTACTTTTTATGTATTCACAACCACCTTTATTTAAACCCTACATAGTCCTGTACGCTCTCTTTGGACTGCCGAGTTGTTCACAACATGCTGACATGACAAATAAATGCAGGGAGAATGATTTACAGCCTGCATGATGCATTCCTACTCCAGTGCCCACCTGGATTGATGACACAAACATATATTTATCGGTTCCGACTGTAGCTGAATAAGTAGAAGATTCAAAGCTCCCAGCCTGATGAGGTCCTTCTGTGTGCGCTTGCGTGCATTTAAGAGGACATGTTCTCAGCCTTATTTGTAGCCCACTTTGCGTACAACATGAACCCAAACTGCTGAACAAAGCATGACTGTGACATAAACTAAAAACAAGATAAAGTAAGAATTCAATTAGAATGACTACAATAATATGAAAAGAATACTATAAAACAAGCATCCGTCCATTGTCCTTGAATAGTGAATTGGTTTTAGTAATTTTTAACCCTTTTTCAGATTTATTTGTTACACATTTCATCTGTTTCATGTGCTAAGATGCGAGAGGTACAAACTAGTGAATTCCCTCCTAAATGAACAAACAATCTTGCAAGTGCTGCAGTATGAATTTAAAATTCACCATTGGACAAAAACAGCTTGTTGAGATTTTTTAATTATATTCTTTTTAGCAACAGACTGTGATGACAGTGAACAAACTGTGCTATTAAACTCAAACGATTTCAGCAGAGTTAACTACTTAACAATGACTAGAACAATGGCTGGGCATCACAAGTTTCCCTCTATTTTGGTCCAACTTTGTGCCAGTTTTGGCATCACCTTCAATAATTGCATCTTTACCTCTTCAGACCTACTCTACAAAGCTTCGTTCTTGCCGTGTCTTCATACCTGCTATGGCTCAGTTTTGTTTTACACTGACAGATGAATGTTGTGCTAATTTAATTGTGAAAATTGACCCAAAAGATAGTGATTGAAAAGAAAAATACCTTCCAAGTGCAAGTAATACTCAAAGATGACTCCTACTGTATTGCGACACTTTTTATAGATACTTTTAGTCTCTTTATTTTGATTCAGTATTCTGTGATTTTGTTTTGTTTTGCTCTCTGCCCTGCTTGTTTTATTTGTTTCACCTTCTTATCTGCTATTTTGTGTTCATGTGTTCTCTGGCTTCTGCCTGTTTTATTGTTTCGCACTTGTTGTTTTCAAAGTGCTTAAAAAGTGGTCTGGTGTTGAAAAGAAAGAAAAACCCTTCCCTGGTTCCAATTTGTCAACTGATAACTGCTGGTGACCTATGCGGCATATGAACCAACTACAGTATCTCAATTATACACAATGAAACCCTAACTGCCTCAATTCTGGTTGGATTTTCACAACTTCATGCCTGTTTGCTCCTGAAAAGAAAAGAAAGCCCACAAGATATGGTGGGCGCTTGGGCTGCTGTAGGTGGGTTTGTGGAAAAATGAAGAGCACTACCTCCAGGCTGCAGAATCTCATTTCCCATATTGTGTTGCTTGAATGAAAGCAGAGGTGTTCCTGGCAACAAATAACCACTACAACCGAGGGAGTCAGGAAATCTCTGGAGCTTTGTAAAACCCCTTACTGCAGAGGGGGCTTGTCAATTGGATTTGTGGGAGGATATTCTGTAGCTGTCACTGTGAGAGTCAGAAATCACATGATACAAAGAAGTCTTTTTACATCTAATAATATGATACTTTAGCTCTTGAGTGGCAGTGTTTATTTATTCCCACAGGTAGGAGGTATTTCCTCGATGTAGGAGCCTTTGTGCTGTTAGCCAGAATACTGAAGTATTCTTCAGTTAGTATTCTGGCTAACAATAGCCAGAAAACAATACTCAAGAATAATGTTAGCCAGAATACCCAAGTATTCTGGCTGAACTAAATAAGTATCATATACTTGTTAGCCAGAATACCCAAGTATTCTGGCTAACAAGTATATGATTAATGATGCTTTTGTCTGAGATTACAACAGGATTTTGGGAGCCATGGATTTTAATACTGTAAAGTAAAATGTGCATTTTTTCTACTTACTCAACCTCGATATCTATCCATACTTCTCAGTCACAGCAATACATCTATATCATCCAGAACTCTGACAGCTGAGGAGTGCAAGTTCCCACTCCCTTATATAAACTTGACATTAAGGACACAATTAAGAAAATTTTGGAAAAACCTCCAGAAGTGCACTGGCATTCATGACTGTCAGTTCTACCAATGAGTCAAGTCAAGTTGATTTGTATAGTGCATTTTACAGGGTTTTACATGGCAAAAAAAACATAACGTAGTAACTAATTATGAAACAAGCAACATTTTGTCAAATGCCATTGTTAAAATAATGAGGAATAATCATTATCAAATATACATAAGATATATTAACTGGTACTCTGGTTAATAGTGAGTTTTTGACTTGATTTAAATTAAATCAGCGTTTCAGTAATTTTGCACTTGTATCATGTCTAGATGTCTGGCAGATGGAGGGTCTTAAGAATAATCTGGCTTTTAAAAATGTGTGTATTATTCAACAAAGATGGCACTAATTGCAAAGGGACAATGGGAACGCTTTTGTTTACTCACCTTGGACAGCTCAACCTGAAGCCAGAACATTCAGTCTTCTCCCAAATAAATATTGCTAAAACCCTGTCCTGTCTGTCTCAGTCTCAGCACGCTTTCATCTTCTCTCATTAGGATGAAAAGCGGGAGAGGGTTTCTGGGAGGACATGTGCTCTGACATGGTCACAGCATTTTAATGAGGAGATGTGTTAATGCTCAGGGTTTTTTTTTTATTCCTGCGCAAATCATGATTTCCTCCTTTTTATAAAGTGATCAGATGTTGTCAGGATGGACTCCTTTGATATGGATGTGAATCATCCACTGTTTGACCTTTCTGTATTTTCCTTAAACAGACCTTTAAGTCTGGAGGCTTAAATCAAAGATTTGGAGATATATAAAAACCAATGTGAGCTGAAGAGGTGCTATTCTGTTTCATCTTGGACTCTAAAGTGCACTTTTAATATTTGATGTCCTAATTCTAATAGTACCAGATGCCATATCTGATGACAAAAAAACAACATCTGTCTCTGTTTTAATACTTTGTAAGATAAATTACTGGAGCTTCAAACCCACTGTTGTGCTTCTCTCTGTGTTTTTGTAGGTGGCTTGAAAAACCAAAACGAGACAAATAGAGCCAAGAAGATGCAAAGTGAACTTGGACCCTATATTTCTCAAATGAATCAATATGCGTTTGGATACCTGACCTGATCAAACAGCAAAAGCCTGTATTTGTGAGTATGATTGTGTTCATTACTATGATTGAGATGTTTTGCACAGATATTAGGTTTTAGATTATCATGCAGCCTTCATTTTGCACTGGGTGGGTGTGTGGGGATGCTGCAGTGTGTTGATGTTGTGAGGGTTATGTTGGATCTACCTATAGCAGCCCCCGGATCTTGGAGGGTGGTTCAGACTGTGGTTACCTAAACCAGATATAGCTAGCCAGGCCCGTAATTGAATAAAATCAACCACGCAACAGGAGGAATATCAAACTTTTTATTTTTTTTGTACCAGAGATAAGTTGCCAACACTGCCAGGAAAGAAGATCCATTACACTTTTTGACAAAGCTGCCAGGACAGAACACAAAAACATATCTATTTAATCTTACTCCAGTCGTATGGCGTTTGAGATATTTTGCAAAGAAATATGGTAACATGACAGCCTGTGAAATTAGATCAATGTGTATCAGTTTGGTAAGGTGATGTATATGACCCAAACGTTTGGTCTTAACAAGCTGTAGGATGTTTCAACTAATAATGTTAAAAGTCTAAGCATGTGTAAAACTCCTAAATATCTCACTAAAATCTATAATTGTTTATCTGTATTATGAAATGTAGCTCTTTAACTCGTTTTATGTTATTTTTATGGGTATGACTTTAACTCGTTTTATGTTATTTTTATGGGTATGACTTTACTTGATTAATAAAATATTTTTCCATTTGAAAATTACATTTGCTTTCTATGTAAATGGTAAACATGTTATACATCCAGAAGGTTTTCCTGAGATATTATCATAGCAGATCCATCACACTGAACATTTTTCACTTCTAAAGCATAAAATCTGTTAAAACCCGCATTCCTGCATGCTGTCCATTCATCACAGTCTCTCACTTAGCTGTCAGATTTTTTTCCTCCACTTGGAATCATTTTCTCTGACAGAAAACATTTTTCAGACTGTTTTATTTCCTTTTTTTAAGATCATCATCCATGAAAGCTAAAACTGGAGGCTGTTTGATAGATTGTCTCTCCGCTACATTTCTGTGTTAAAGACGTCTAGATGCAGTTTTTGTGGACAGACATGCATCATAGTGAGAAACTCCCACTTTGCTAAGCAAACACTTTGATACAACATTAGAGACACAAAATGGGGACTGATTCATACCATATATCTAATGCTTTGGATCTGCTTTCTAAAACCAACAGTATTTGTTAAGTCCAAGAGCTTTCAAGCAATAACTGTATTTTGTAAGTGCAGTTATTATTACTAAACAAATATTGTGTTGCAGAACAAAAGACAAGACTAGACTTATGGCATAGAGCTGTTAGTATATGGAAGTATGTAACTTGCAAAATTACCAATCTATTCCTCAGTAACCCATCTGATGGGAGAGACTACTTCCATCTTTTTAATGTTCATACAATCTAAAGGTAATTTTTTTTTACAACTGTGGTGTGAGACAAACAATTCAAACATGTCCAATCCAATCATGTATGTTGAGTTCTAAGTTTAAAGTTGAAGAAACAGCTTTCCGACAAATTACATACAGTAGAAAACCACAAATAAAACTCATATGTCATATTTAACCATTAAGAAAATAGCTTTTATTTGTTCTGCAAGAAACATATGAATGGACGATATTTATTAGCAGAACAATCATTCAGCAAATTCCAGGAAGCATAAATTAGAAAATATTACTTAATATTAATCGATGTGCCCAACTCTCTCTCTCTCATTGTATTTTTTTCTCTTTCTTATTGAACGTTGGTGTCATTTAGCGCTATTCCTGCAGAAGTCATTCTTCCTAATTATCCCAGGGGCAAAGCTCCCATGGCATTGAGTTAATCCATGATTGTTTCACCTTTGCTTTCTAAAGGGTGGAAACAGATAAGGACTTTTAGATAAGTGGTGGCAAGGAGACTCTTAGCACACTATGAAATAAACTGCAGCTAAGATGTAACCTGCTAGGCAAATTGGGTTTCATGTTCTCAAAAACGTTGAATTCTTTGGTATACTTGTGGGGTCAATACAAGAATGTCATGCTGTGTTTTGTACTAAAAACGGGAACAGATTTTTGGTCAGTGTGATGCATTAATATTGCTTATTTTGGAAACAAAAAAAATAACTGCATTGATATATACAATTAAGTACCATTAACACCTCATTAAAGTAGGGTGACTATGCTGGACCCTCTAATTCAGTCTTTGTGGGTTACATTCAAAGCAGTGGTGTATAGGAAAGGATTGGGACGAGGAGCATGGCTGAACTAAACAAAGTATTTCCAAGCATTTATCATTTTTACTTTCACTAATTTCTAGGTTGGTTTTGTGGGCACTATTAACAGTGATCTGTATAAAAGCTTTTCAGCTGAAGAACCTCATAGGTACAAGGTTTTATAAAGTATGAGCAAATTCGGTTCATTTTATGACTAGCTTGAACTGAGCACAAGTAACAATTAGCAAAAAATCTGGATTTTCTGTAAACAGCTGCTGCAAACACAGACTCTAAGGATAAGCTTTTGTGGTTTTGTAAAGATGACTGCTTGTGGTGTGACATTCCACAGGATTTTTTTTCAACCTTTTGTGCTTCCATTTGGGTGTCTACTGCTTCTAGTGACACCCCAAGCACACACAAAAAAAAACAACATCCGGTCATTTTCTGGCAAACAACTGGATGGGATGGGGGTGAAGGGGCCAGAAACCACCACAGTTTGAACATAACGTGCAATTGTATTTTAAGAATTAGAAATCTTCATTAGAAAACAGTGAAAACTACTTATAATATCACTATTAAGTTTTTATTTTTAACCCATTAAGGAGACTTTATACCATACAACTATATCATGCCACAATAATTTCACATAATCTTACCAGTACACAGTACTTTTGTATCTTACTCACACATTATTTTTTGATTTTAAGGTGAATAGGCTGACAGTAGATCTGAGCTCACTGACTGCTTGCAGCAAATTTCTTACAACAAAAATTTCCTTTGTTCTAGTGGATCTCTGTCAGGCGATGTCAGCTTGTTTTCTTTTGTTAGGAAATTAACTCTCTGGAGTTTGAGTCTCTTAATTCATCATCCTTTGTTATTCTGTTTCTTTTGGGATAAGGTGGCATACAGATTTGCTTTGGGCCACAGTACTTTAAATTGTTACTTCTGTGATAATTATTAGGCTTTTACAATCTAGTATTATTTAGTAGGCAACTTATTATTTAGTAGTTGCCTACTAAATGTTAATTAAGTAGGCAACTTAAGAGCAATAGGTACAGTCTGATCGCAGGACTTTAAACAATTAGGTTGAGACTCGGACCTACTTTCATTGTCTTCTATTTCTGTAGCCATTTTCTAGTTTAGAGATAACACACATCCATCTTACTTCAATGGCATGTTCTCTTATGTGTACCATTTTTCAGAGTTGCTAACAAAAATGGCCACCTGTGTCATGTTATGTTTATACCCTATGGAAATTAAGCACTGAATGCGAAAAAGCTGCTAGATGGAAAAATAAAATTAAAAATAAAGCAACTATTGCAAAATATATTTGCAGTTATCTTTCAGAAATGTTATGAACTCAAGCTGCCGATGAGTTCAACACTAGTGAACGTGTAGAAAGTGTTTATTTTTGCACCTTCACCTTCTTTTTGTTCCTTTTAGCCAATGAGAATAAATGTACTCCTTTTAAATATTCTGTTTTTCAGTGCTGGACAATGGCGCTGCAGTGAATATTTTGTAGCTTTTTCCAAACCTTTATAAGTCTTTAATGCTTGTCATAAAAAAATCTTTAAAGCATATTTTTAGCCTAAATTTGCTCACTGAGTGTTGATCACATCCAGCAAAGTAGTCAAAAATGTTTTTGGTAGGGGCCCTTGGCAAATTGGGCTGTCTCACGTTTCTTCTCAAATGTTTTGGAGAGACTTTACTAGTTAAATCCAAGCTGTCAAAAATGTCTTTTTTCACTCTGCAATAGCAGACTTTTCTTTAATAGCCTGTCAGGGGTGCAATGGTCAGCCACTATCTTCTGAAAATATCTGTAGCCCTGTGTCACAATAGGAACAGTAAAGTGGTAAAATAGGTTCTTCACAAATTAAGTAATTCAGTGTAGATATGCCCCGTAGGGTAGAAAATATATCTGCAGAAAAAAAAAAGACATTTCTGGACTTTAAATTGCCTTCTCGCTCCATCTTCTCTCAGCAGGTTATCAAGGAGATGATAACATGTTAGTGTAACCCTGCAATCCCTCGATTGCTCTTGTCGATTAAACAATCTGGCCTGAAATTTGACCTGCGCTTCCACTTCCATCTTATTTCAGTTTCCCAGTGGCCAAGTTGGGGCTGCCCGACACCGGCCCCATCACAGCTCCCTAATCCTTCTCATTAGGCAGAGCCCCAAGGCTCTCCTTACAGTTCACCTATTCCCACATGCCATGCACCCTACCCTGCTTTCATTTTTGGCAGTATGTGGAAATGTCATGAATTTTCCATGTGCATTGTGTGTCAGGACGCTGATCTTCTTGTCAGCTGTAGAACTAGAGAAAAATTAGGAGAAATCAGGTCGCAGTCATTTAATTCTCTAGGTTTTTACCTCTTTTCAGGGAATATTATCTGTCTTTTTTTCTTGTTATTCTTTATTTTGTTTGTTTTAATGCTGTAAAACCAAACTCTCTCTGAAGTTTAAGTGTGGAAAAACAAATTAAAGCTGTAAAAATCCTCTCTTCCTCTCATGTAAAGGTTGTGGCAGAGCGGCAAATGCTGAGAGGATCTAAATTAACCCCCCTTTGAAGTTGAGCTCTCTGGATTTCTCTATTAAAAAACCTGTTATTGTGAGTCATAGAAACAACTGAGACGAATCTGGAGCTGCATTTTCTCGGTGGTCGACCCGAATCCGAATACACTGGCTATACCGCTGCATGACACTCTCTGACAAACGAAGCTAAAACTCTGGTGACAGCAGCAGTACAAGGCGAAAAAAAAAAAAATAAATCTAAAAGTTTAGCCGCTTTAGCTCCTTATCCAAAAATATGTTCAGTGTGATACCATGTTCTATTTATAAATAGCTTGCAGAGGGGATTTTTTTTTTCTTTTTAATCCGAGGCAGGGAGGGGAATGGGCGTGAAATGCTGTACCACAGAGGAGTTTAATATGTCTGACAAGGTATTAAAACTGAAGAACCACAGGCAGAGAAGGTGATAACAGCTGAGAATTATTCAATAGTTTCCTTTATGGGCTGCATGTGTCATGGAGGGTACGTTGTATAAAAGATGTACCAATATTTGTAAGAAAATCAGACATTGTTGTGGAAAACCTAATTACCTCCCTCTTTGAAAATGCTAACTCTCTAATAAAGGAATAATCTGTAAATTTAAGATCGCTTTCAAAAATACACATGTCTTTTCACTTTTTACTTAGATGACAATATAATATTTTAATGATCCTTTGTGCAGCTTTTAGAGAAATATGCTCTCCTGTAAGTATTTCAAAGTCTACATGAACATTTTTGATGAGCCGGTTTCTATCAAAGATGTGCTGCTGGCTGGTTCTCCGATAACTAGCACACTACCAAACAGTATAAACCATCTTTAAAATACAAAATGAACATGGATAGTGTGATAGTTTGTGAACTTTTCTGGTAGCTTGTGAACTTTTGTAACAAATAGTGGAGACAGGAAGCAGAAATTAAGCTACAACGTCCATTTTGTGGCTACAACGTCCATTTTGTCTCTCAGCTGGCATCACTTTTTCCTACATATCATATCTACACAGCCTATGGTTTGTTTTGCACTCCATGGTTCATCTTATAGGACATGTCTATGCCTGTCAGTGTCACTTTTCCCTTCAGAGAATAATCAAATCCATATAAGGAACCAAGACAATGTCAAGAAACTGATCCTGGCTGTCACTGGAGATGTGTTTCTGTAACCCAGCAACTGTGGTCCCTTGAGAGGAATGTCCTGAAAATAAGGCCCTCAGCTTTTCCATCAGAACAAGAGCTGCCATTGGAAGCACATTTCAGGCCCTTTTATAAGATGAAAACACTTTTAGGAAAGCAAAGAAAGCTCAACCATGAGAATAAATCATCATAGACTTCACTGAAAAAAAAAGAATTACCTTCATTTTTTAAAGTCAGACTTTAAGTAAGGTCTTGTCTGTTAGAATTTTTCAGGATCAAACTTAACACGCTGGGCATCTTAGATAAAAGATATTGAAATTCACACACAATACTGAGCTCATTGTCCCTCAGTAAGACATTAAAATGCAAAATAACCTCCAGTTGTTTAGAAAAACATCATACTTGGTTTTCTTGGTATTCAGCAAAGGACAAGACTTAGAAAGCAATTCCTGTACCAGATTCAGACTTGATGTGAGAATCAAAGCTGCTGCCTCAGCATGCTTCTTTTTGCATGTTTAACACAAAAATATAAATAAAAATAACCTGTATTTTTCCTTAGTGGAGAGATTCCGGGGAGCAAGTCAAGCATGAATAGTCACACTAAAGTAAAAATATAAACACATACAAATTGAATAAGATTATTTACAGTAAGGGTAAATTTACAATATAAAAACATAATATGCAGTTATTAAAATAGCATACTCAGATTAATAGAAATGTACAACTGAAAGATATTATTCACTCATTTACCTGATTAAAGATTGATGTAAACAGTAAACTTGTCTAACAATAAACTTTACTGCCTTTTAAGAAAGAGTATAGCCATGACAAATTGTGAACTGGATTCATTCTTTACTATCTAAATTTTATAAAATAGAGTCAAAATACTTGATATCTACGTCAGTGAAGTCAGGCTGAAATGAAAGAATGTGGTTGCTTTATTCTAAAGTGGATGAAAATGAAACAGACATCCTTCAAATGATAAAATAATCCAATATGAGCATTGAAAAACCTTCAAAATATTATGTATCTGTTTAATATAATAGGCTATTTAGCCTTTTGAAAATTATTTATACTCTTTGTCTTATTTCTATTTATAATTTTACACTTTGCCTATCAGTGACTAACTGACTTACTTAATAAAAGAAGGAACTTGTTATTGTACATAAGAAAATATCACTTCACCCAACAGTCTCCTAATAAAACCAATCTGTTCCTTCCTTTGATGACACTCCACTTCTGCACCAAGGTTTTTGAAATTTGTAATTTTGCCAAATAAAATGGACAAATTACATTAGTAGCATAGGATGTTTTTATTATTCAAACTCATTTGTCTTTAGACACTGTGTACACACATACCCAATATTTCATGGGTAGTTTTGTCTTGAGTTATAATCTATCGCAGAAAATAATTCAATGTCATGCTCCAGTGTTTACATGCAATGTTCCACACCCATGTTTTCCACTGACTTAGATGGCTTTCAGGGTAACAATTAAATATCTGACAGCCTTTAAATGTTAAGAAATTCACAACAGAAGAATAGAGAGCAAAGTGAGAAAGACCAGCTTTTACTCCTACATATTGGCCTGCATGACAAAACTACACAGGTTATTTGTTTGTTTTAATTCTCAAAGATCTATCTCTCAGCACAGTGGGGATATAGATTCATCCAACAAAAACACAAATACTCAAATTATTTAAAGTTCGACTTTGTGCTGCAGTTTTGGCTGAAAATAGAATTCAGTTCAGAAATAATGGTTTGGGTTTTTGTGAACCAAAGATCTTTGAAGAAAAACCTAAACTGTACAGTTTGCTATCAGTAAGCCTAAGAAATCTAAACTAATTAAATTGGGAGATCTGAAGAACAATTTACTCAACTATGTTCACATTTTATAAGCAATCATGCTTCTGTCCTGCGACAGATTGCAATAATACACAAGACTGACAAGAGCAGAAAAAACAATCAATCCTTAAAAACAAATGTCAAAAGAGATTCAACTGTTGAGATAGTGAACATTACTAAATTGTTGTATTTTCCAAATTTGAGTGAAGTATGAAGTGAAATGATTAAAAAGGATTTGTTCCAGTGAAGTAAGTACAGAACCCTAAAATTTAAAGCTGACTGTTTTCTCCTGAACTCATGAACCTCCCAAATGTCATTATATTCCTTGAACATTTTTCCGCATTTTGTCAGGTTGCAACCACAAACTCACATGTAAATTATTGGATTTCATAATGCGTGTTTTAATGCACAGAAGGATGTCATGTTTCATTTTACAAATAAAAATCCAAAAGCTGTGGCATGCATCCCTTGATTTCGCAAAATAAGATCAAGCGCAACCAACTTCATGTCACAACAGAGTCCACCTGTGTCTTAATCTCAGTATAAATGCACCTCTTCTGCAAAGGCCTTAAAGGTTTGCTAGAGAGCACTGGAAAAGAATGAACTCTTTAATTTGCCTCAAAGAAGTATGGCATAGACATACTAAAACATGGCTGATCAAAACTGAGCAAGAAAAGAACAGGTGCAGTGGCACCCGTGGGGGAGATGTAGAGATCCGCAGCTTAAGTGGGAGAATCTTTCATCAACACAAATATTAGGATGTCCCATTTCTTACAAACTAGAGCACACATGTAAAAATGAGCTGCTCTGGTCAGGAGACCATGATTAAACTTTTTGTCCTACATGCAAAATGCTATGTGTGGCAGAGAACAAACACTAAACAAAATCCTGAAAACACACACCGTTCATTTCATAGTTGTGCACAAATTTATGTTGATATAAAATCCCATTAAAACACCTTGATGTTTGTGGTTGTAATGTAGTAGGATAATTTTGCAAAGCATAAGTGACCAGGTTTGTCAGTTGTTTTCTTTTACTGATTTTTTAAATGTAATATAGTATGTATATACGATATTATACTATATTATATGTATGTATATACTATATTATACCATATAATATAGTATATATTATATACTATTATATACTATATACAGTATAAATCTTCCTTAGAAGGAGATTTATACTGCTTGAGAACAGTTTGAGTTCTGAAGCAACTTTTGTCTTTTAGGTTATCCAAATGTCATTTTTTCTTTCCTGCCATTTTCATGGACCGTTCCTCCTACCATAAGATCTCCATTTTTCACAGTAAGTGAAAGTGGATCTTATACAAAACATAAACAGTAGTGCTTTTATTCTTATTGACTTTGACTTCTGCTCTCCGTGGAGATCCTAATTTATTCCTGACCTTTGGTGATTCCCTGCTACTCACTGCATTTGTACATTGGTTTGTTGGTAGCCTGCCCTTTAGATCAGAAACAGACCTATGTGTTCTTATGTTTGCATGAGCCATGCGTGGGTGTAATGCAACAGGTGCTGCTGAGACGAGTAAACATGATCGCAGGAAGTCGCCTTTCAAGGCCTGTCCGTCACAGACGGCCCTCTGTGCTTGTTCAAGGGCAGGTTTTTACAACTGTGGGACATTGACAAGGGGAGGAAAAATCACAGATTTTTATCCTTTCCCCTGATTCCTGCTTGGTAAATATTATCACAGTGCTACAAGCCTCGAGGTATTCCACTATGTGCTCCTGCATACCTAATCACTGCATAGAAAGTCTCATTCTGGACAACTTTTAAGTTTTTTTGACACAGAAGCAAAGTTGTGTTTATTTAGCAAAGCAGGGAAATGTCATAATATAACCTTGAAACTCCACAAACTCCCCAAACTACTATTTGCAAGGATTGTAATGCTTTATGAATAGGATTTATAGTCTTTAAAACACTCAGAAAAAGTAAACTATAGGACTAAACTTTAATTCTATCTATAAGATGTGTATTGAATTTATTACTTGGCTCATTATTCTCTATTACATTATGCTGACACATTGTTAACGAAATGTAAATCCCTTCATCATAAATCATCTGTTTGGAAGGACACAGTGTGCTACCTGACCAAATTTACTTCTAGTTTTTCTCTGGGTTGAAATCAGGCATGAAGGCCTAAGAAATTAGAATTAGAATACTGTTAAAGACCCCAAAAGACTCTGAATCTTAGAAGTTAAAACTCAATGAAATCTTCAGTTTATTATCAGCATTGAAAAGATTGTGGAAGTTATCCTACTGAACACTTTGGGTTGGAAACATTATGTGTGAACAATACAGTCTACGCTTCAAGAGCCTTTCCATACTGCATTTTTTCCCATGCAGTAGCTCATGGGAAAAAAATGCCTGGCCAATCATTGAGAGCACACACAGTACAGTACATGGATTTAGTTTTGAATTGGCCAGCATTTTCTTTAATTTTAGTTTTTAAAATTCAGTTCCCTTAACAGATTTTTAGGCTTTCATTAGCTGGAAGCCATAATGAACTAAAACAAGAAAAACGATCTAAATATGTCATTTTGTGTTTCTCATCTTCATAATATTTGGGCTTCACTTTTGAAATTAAATCTGCTGACCTTCTAATGTATTAAAATGCATAAAATTGTCTCAGGTTAAGTTTTATTCATGCAGTTTTTAAGATGGCCAGACACTAAATGTGCATCGCCTCAATATATAGACAAGATCAAAAGATTGAGCTTCTATGTGTTTTTTTTTCTCTCTCTATCTGGCTGGATCAGATAATATCTACAACAAACGTGCAACCAGTTACGTGTTTTAAAGATTATTGCAGTCATGCGTGGCGCAATTGTGAACAAGTGCAGTTTATATTCAAGAACTCAACAGACGGGTCAGGAATAAAGTGGAGAAGAAGTTTATAGCAGCGTTGGGTTGTAAACAATATCCTAAGCTTTGGACACCAATGGTTCAATCCATCATCTGAAATGAAAAGAGTATGGCATGTTACAGTTTCCAAAATAAGACTATTCACCTAAACTGACAGTTTTGACCAAAAGAACAATAACCAGAGAAGCATGATAACTCTGAAAAACCTGAGGTGAAATACAGAGGAGGAAAATCTGCTGACAGGACAACTATTGTTCATCCTCTCCATAGATTTGTTCCTTAAGAAACTGAGGCAAGAGGAAAGTTGCTTTATTTCAGCAACTTTCCTCTGCATTCAGCAGCTGTGGTAGAAAAACTAAAACTGGAAATCACACTGAACACATCATCTGCCCAGTGAAACATGGGGGTGGCAACATAATGTTGTGGGGAAGTTCGTCAGGACAGACAGGAAGGACATGAAGAGGAAGATTGTGTAAAAGAACACCTGTTGGAGGCTGCAAAAGACTTAAACTTGGGGCATAGGTTGAAATCAGATTACAGCTTGCTATAAAAAGTGTCAACTAAAAGTTTAGAGAACATAAATGCATGCAAAATGTTCTTAAGCTAGTGACTGGACACTTCAAACTGTGGAAAACTTAAAGTATACTTTTGCAAAACATTGGTATTCATACTCAGATGTGGAACTCAAATTATGAGAGACCCTTACCTGATCACTTCTCTAGATATAACTCTGTACTAACAGACCTGTACACTAACTTAAGTGAATAGTGATGAAATCATCAAAAAGCCTGTGGATGCCTATCTTTTTTTCATCTGGCTGTTAGAAGAGGTAGAGAAATATTTTATAATCGGGGCATACTTTTTTCTCAAAGTTATTAAACTTTCATAGTTCAAGAACAAACTACTCTACTTTTGGAAATATACTGTAAGTTAGAACTTAGTTGGTATAGTTTTCCCTTATAGTCAGTTCTTGTGTTGCATATACAGAGTACCAACATTATATGCTTGCATTCTTTGCCTTTTAATATTTCATTTCAGTTTGATATTTTCCACATCTATTAGCCTGAATTATTTTATCTGCATAGCCTCCATTTGATGTTCAGCACCTAAAAAGTTTGTTTTTTTTACACGGATTTTTGGCACTAACCTTCTATGCAGGCCAGCCTTACCAAATACATTGACAAGCAGCTGAACTATGGTAATCTAATTAGATTGTTTTGCCGGACAGTCATGGCTAGTGATCTTCTCTCATCTCCATCACTATTTTATAAATTCAGTTTCTCTAGATCTGTATCAAGGTACATTTGAGGAAGCACATTTTGAAGGTCGCAGAAGCAGGAAAAACAAAGTCCCTCAACTCTTGACGATTTTCTGAGAAACTGTTGTACAGACGTCAGGTGCTGGCACAAAGGCCGCCACTGCCTCGGGAAAGCTTTTCACCTTGAAAATTCTCAGCCATCGTTTTCAATTTTACACTACATTTCATTTCACATTTAGACATTTATATTGTATATTACCCTTAGCTCACAGTGTCTGAGTGCTACCTGTGTAACATTACCCCCAGGGTAGAGAGCTGCTCTGTGCTCATGACAACCAGCCAAAATTCCCATGGGACATGTTTTAAACTTAGCTTGGCTCCATTCTAACCCACATGTTCACCAACCTCGCAGGGGAGAAAGGACTCCAGATGGCCCGCACGTCTGTGCCATCCAAGCTGAAGTTAACACTCGTACTCGTCCAAGCCAAGGCGTCAGGAGTGACATAGTTTGTTCTGCCATTCAGGCAAGAGAAAAGCCAGTTTTTTTCTGAGAGGGAGCCGCAGTGGAGGAACAATAACAGCTATGGGACAAATGGTAAACAAGTTATGTCGAGTTTGTTTCATTTTATGGTGCTTTTGAGATCAGAAGGCTCAGTGCCTTTCAGAGGTACTTATCCTTTTATACATTAAACAACAACATTCAGTGTATTTTACTGGTATTTTATGTGAAGGACCAGAACAAGTGTGAAATTGTAAAGTCGAAGGAAGTGGACAGATATTGTTCAAATTGTTGTATGCACATTTGTAATCAGTGAACCTGAGTCGTACTATGTAACTACCTCTTGACAGTTGTTAGTCAAGAGGTAGTCAGGATTTTTCATTAGTCTTCTTCAGATTTGAACATCTAGAGACAAAAGTCTAGAGACAAGCTCAGACTGAAGTGGACGGAGAGTCCAAAAATCTTATTGGGATTTTGGACTGGAATTATGCTGTACCACTCTTAAAAAAAACAACTTTTGCTTGCAGTGATTTAGTTAATCTCCAATGTGAAATTTTATAATTTCTTCTCATTCTCTATCTGGCATCATTCAAAATTTAGTCAAACACAGTAAAAAAGAAATCAAACTCTTTCTTGTAATTTTTAGCCTCACAAACATGCTTGCATTCTGAAAGATTAACTGTTCACAAAAGAGCGTTAAATTTAATGGTGCATTTAAAATTCTTTAACCTTACAACTTAAATACATAAATGTTCTAATCCAATGCATTTTTAAAAGGATGAGCTATGAATTTAGCAAACCCCAAAGCCTGCAAATATATTTTTAGTAGTTTTAGGATTGTAAAATCCATCAAAATTAGTTCATCCAAGCAACTCTTTGTTCATTGCAAAACTGCATTGGAGTTTTGAGCAACCTCCGATGCAGTTTTGTGATGTTGCTCAAAACTGCATCAGCGGAAGAATTCTGACAAAAGAAACTCAATTAGAACCCTACCCAGAAAAAAATTTCAAATTCTTGTTTCAGCATTAGTATTAGATACTTTTCTGAATAGCGTCTGGATACAATTCCAGAGGTATCCCTCAGCTGCCTTGTAATTTCTCCTTGTGTATGTTATCTCAAGCTCTTTTCTATGTAATAACAAGTTCCCCAGCTTTGATGCTCTTTAAATGGCACTGGCTGGATGAGTGGTCACAGATATGGAGTGAAAACCACACGGACTGCGTAATGACAACGTCTGAGGATTCGATAAAGCCTTTTCTCCCGGGCACTACAGCCACCCTTGTGGAAAATGTGATTACGCTTCTCCACAGGAGGCGCAGTTGGAAGATATTTTTGCGGCTGGGAAGAAACCTGGTTTTGTCCTTGAAACTTATGTTTTGGTCTGCCTCAAACACTGACACTGTCGTGTGTAACAACCGAATGTGTCTCCAAAAATAAAGTTCATAAATATTTCATTCCTGCTAAATCTAGCTGAGTACTAAACATACTTTCTTTTTGGTTTGGTTGGTTTTTTGCTTCAAATTACGCCAAAGTCTTGAATAACAAAGAAAGCCACTAGATTTGTCACTAGTTGCTTTTTTGAAGAAAAAAAAAGAAAAAAGTCAAGACGGGTCTGTAGTGGGTATGTTGACAACCATGCTCTGCTACAAACAATATTGCTTACCTTTTGTAACCCTACCATGTATATTTTAAGGACTTGGTCGTGATATAAGTGATGTATCTGGAATCTTCCAGTTAGCTTTCTGGGTGCTTTTCAGAACTTTAATGATATTTTACTTGCTATTTTCCTAGATTTTACGGGTTCCTTTCTTTGAACTCACACAGGACTTTACGTCAATTACTTAGTACTTTTATCAAGTCGCTTTCCCAAAACTTACTGGATACTGAGGTGCCGGACTGTATATGATGTAAGATGTAATGGGTCCTAAAGTTTTCCTGAAACTTACATGTTATGTTCTGAAAAGTTAGTGGGTTCCCTCAGGCTACTATATACTTTATTACTGTATTTTGTTCATAATATATTAGAATGTTATCGGACGTTAATTTCTGTCATTCAACTTAATTAGTGAAACCTATTTTAAACAGTGAATACTCACAAAACAAACAGAGCTTTTCATTAAATTTAAACTAAATTCATCAAGCTTAATGGAAGTAATGCTTGGCATACATCATTGTCTGAAAACAACCTGAGTAATACATCACTTTCATGTTTTCAAATGGACTTAATGATTCTGTAATTTATTAAGTTACATGTAGTTTATTGTTCGGGACACAACCATTTTTAAAACATAAATCTACAAGTTGACACAAATATAAGAAATATTTTTCATTTCATTATAGAAACAGCTTGCCTCCTTTGCAACTCTACAGTAGCTCAACCATCTTCCACACAGGCTGTCACACAAAGCCTGTGTGAAAGTTTATCTGTGCTAAGGATAAACGAAGGATATATTGTTGTGCATCCTGAGCCAATGACCATCATTCTCTTCTGGTTCCTCTGAACCTTTCAGGTTTACAAGCTGCAAATTGTAGCCTGGACAACAGGTTCATATCTGTAAATTAAACTCTGCAAAATCCAAATGATGGTGCCCGACAGGAGTGAACAGATTTTAAATGCATTGCGAATGTGATTAATAGTCTTGTTGTGTTGTAATAAAACTGTGCTCTCCTGGCGTCTTTGAAAGTCTCAATTCCCACACTCATTTTGCAAGCCTGAATGTGCATTGCAGCAGGTTAATGTGCAAAGCAGCAGCTTTAAATGGAATCTCAATGAAGGCAGGGAATGATAATGTGTTGTTTGCAATCTGTGACTGTTAATCTGTAGAGGATAATGATAACTCCATAAAAAAAGGGGGATTTAAAATAATCAGCATTAAACACATCACCTTCCTCAATCATTGCAGTTTGTATATTTAAATTAGAATAACATTTACACATATTTTTAGGGAAAGGTGTGTCTCATCATGTAATAAAAATGAAAATCTATATTAATTTGTTAAATACATCAGTGTTGCTGATCAGATTGCTGATCTGCATCTTTGAGTCTGTTGTACACAAAGACTAAAGTGGCGGATTTACATTTAGATAACTTTTTAACTACTGAGACCTGCAGTTACAGTATTTATATATTCTTACCCATTTTTGCAAGATGCTAATGTTTCATCATAGATGTTTATGTCAAAATGACTAACTTTAACTTTCAAACTTAGTTTTGTTCTACACAAGAGTAGATTGAGAGAAAGCTCAGGTTTGTTTTCCAGTCATAAAAGTGTTTCTTTAAGGTGGGCTTTGCAGGACATTTAATAAGAAGAAAATATTCATATTTAAACATTAAATATAAATGCTTCAACATAAAATTTGCTCTCATTATATTGTTGATATATTACATTTTAGGTTTATAAATTCATTAAAATTTTCCAGAATTAAAGATTTGCTTTCATGTATTAAAATGCATGTACTGTTATATAGTATTATGTGAACTGAATATCTGTTTGCTTTTTTATTTTTCTACCCATCAGTCAATTCTGATTCACTATTATTTTATTCATCTATTCATTTGATCTTTTTTACTTTACAAACTAGCTCTTTTTTCTGTTATTCCATATTTTATTTATTTATTTTTTTTTACCGTAGTTATTTTTCTGACTTAGCTATGAAATTATCTGCTTACCTTTAACTTATTTTTTAAGTATTTATATATGCTTAGATTGTTTGTTCTTACATCTTTTAAATAGTTAGGTTTTTCCCATTGTGTTTTTTGGTGGTTTTTTTATACCTCAATTATGGATTGATTGATATATTAATTGATTGATATAACTTGGTCATTTTGGCCTTTTAGTTTGATTTGATAAGAAGTGGAAGGTAAAGTTCAGTCAGGGCTGCCTGAAACTAAAGCCAGAAACTAAAGTAAACTTTATTTAGCTGTCAAAGAACTGTATGGTGACGTTCTAGCAAGGTTTTCACCCATCAGGCTGACATCCAGTGCTGGACCGCAAGGGCAAAATTGAGGGTGAACACAAAAGCAATGAACTGGAAAGCAACACCAGGGGCAGAACAATGCGAGAGTCTAGATGTCTATGAACGCCATTGGTTCAAGTATCAGCATTGATAGAATTGGCTGGATCATGTGGTTCAGTGAAACCAGACCTCATGAGCCCCAAGAGGAAATAATCATCGTTACAGCTAGAGAACAAAACCAAAGGACAGCATATTTCCTCTGTTAGCTTCTGCAGATAAACATATCATAAGTGCATGATCTTTGTGAGCCGTGTCATTGATGGTTCCTCACACATGAAGCAGAACTCAGATGTCCTCGCTGACATGCGTGCGTCTGCACCCACATTCTCACTCCCACACAATCTCCCAATGCAAACACGTAATGCAGCGCCCCTGCTGCGTGTTTAGAAAGGAAAACAGCTTGTAGGGATGACTGGCCACGAAAAATCAGAGCACAAAGAGACAAATAATGCTCGTCAAGTCATTGCAGAGATTATAATGTCACTTGGGAGCCAAAGCCCAGCATAAACACCCCGCTGTGCAAAATTTCAATAATTTTTCCTTACAGCAATATTATCCCCCTCTTTCTCTCCTTTCACCCTGCTTTTATTTGAGAAGCACATAATTCACTCCAAATCATAGCTCTGCTGTCTGAATTTTTAAAGGGTTTTGTAGCTTAGCGGTGAGATTTGCCCTCGGCGGAGATGTGTAATCACCCCTGTTTTGTTTAGGATGTAGAGGAGATAGTTTTCTAACTGTGTCAGAAATAAAGAATTATGAACAGTCACAAAGGTCAAATGTGTAAAACATCAAGCGATTTGTTAATGCATAAAGGCTGATTTAGTATTCACCTGCTAAGGAACAGCACTTGACCTTTTCATTTTTAACACCTTTTCCACAGACATGTTCATGCAAAAGCGATGTGTGGGACGTAGACTTTGAGCGCCATTTTCTTTTATCTCCTCTCTGTAGGCTGAGTGTTCCTCCAGCTTTCTGAGAGTGAATGTGTGGCCTGGAGAATTTTCTGAGGGACCATATGGCACAATACACCACAATATAGGTAAGGTTGGCTTTTGTCACAGCGTGAAGCCTGACATCGCTATTGTATCAAAAGCTCAGAATCTTAAGGTCATAATGTGGAACTTTCTGATCTGGTTTCTGGATTTATTCTTGCTTTTTCTCAAGAGGAAGAAGTTAACAAAATAAAAAAAAGTCACACTATTTACTAAGCAAAGATTAAGCCAAAATGGAAAAAAAAATCTATGTGGGAAATTCAACAGTTCATACAACCACCTCTAGCTGGTGGTTGTATGAACTAGCTGCAATTCCTATTGCAGCTAGAGGTAATTGTTTTAAGTGTTAATTCATTGTGAAGGATACCATTTTACAATGTTCCTTCAGCTCATTTAGGTTTCCCAGATAGTAACTCCTACATTGCTCTCTTAAAGTTAACCTAACCATTTCAGTCAGGTACAGTTTTCAACTTCTGTTGTAGATTTTCTTCTTCAATTTGGATCAGTGTCTAGTTGAATGAGCTTCCGCTGCCAGACATATGGCTTCACACTGAACTATAGGATACTTTGGTTTACAGAGAACCTCACGTTCAACTCAAACCTATCAACAGAACAGTTCTTTTGTAAACACACAAAGGTGAGCCTTTGTCTGAGCTCCCTTTCAAAAACAGATGTCATCTAAATCCAAGAGTTTCCAAAAGGATTTGTATAAGTAGCTATTAACTACTATATGCCAGCAGCTGCAAAACAAGATCAAATCATCACTCCTCCACCACCATGCCTGACAGTTTGTGTGAAGTGTGTGCTGAAATACTGTGCTTGGTTTTATCCAAGCATGCTTCTTACTGCCACAAATCTCTAATTTGTTCTCGTCCTAATGACATTGTTCCAGAGTGGCTAACCTTAACCCAAGTCAAAAACAAGCCGTTTTAGTCTTAGAGAAAATGCAAGAACTTAATCTGAGATTTACATGGCCTTACTTGGAATTTGCTACAAATTTCTACATCTGGGAAACTTTTTCAGTTGGGAATAATCTATGTGTATAGTGATTGACTTTAAATTGCCTGAACATGACCTCATGACACTTGACTGATGGGCAACAACAATTGCTTTGCTAAAGTAATTGCTAATGTCTTTCCCTCTGGTTCCAAACAGCAAACTCAGAAAAAATCCTGCTTTTAGAGGAGCTTCCCCTTACAACCTATTGGAGCAGCAATTGGATTTAGTTTTTTTTTTTCTTTCACGTTTTTTTCTGTTGCGTCTTGTAAACTGATTTAGAATAATGATGTGTTTTCAATCTTGATTACGTCTGGACACAGTGTTTTTTTAAAGAGACGATACAAAAAGTCTCAAAAAAATGTGTAAAAGTTGTATATAATGTAATCCTTCTCATTTCTGCATTACATTGATGTCGTGAACTCAAGGAGCTAACCAGGCTATCAACACCTCCTACACATGTGAATGCTTGCACATTATAAGCACAATTATTTTTAAATGAAGCATTCCTCATTTCTTTTTTTCTCATGAACCATTTGCCGAGTATTTTCCCCCAACTGATCACAGTAATGATGCATGTAAATGTTTTATCTCTGCTCTAGCTGAGACTTTCTTTGTGGGCTATAGCTAGAGGGGTTTTTGTTACTAACTTCGCATGGAGACATCAGCCATTTTTTTTTACCCCAACACAAGTCATTTTTTCATCATTATTTCTGTTCGGTTTCAGAAGAAAACATTTGGATAATATCTTCATGGACTCTGCTGTGAGCTTAAAAAAATGAAGATGTACTTTTCTCCCTCAAATGAATAATATGCTAAGCACAAACTGAATGTGTGCAAAGTTAATATATGGGTATTTATAGTGCAAGGCTGGTAATGTCAATGGAAATAACATTCGTATGTATTACAGTATTCAAGTGAATGTTTTACTCTGCTGGTGAAATCTTCAGAGTCTGAGATATTGCAAACAATCTCTTATTGGGTGATGCAATGTTGAAATCTCCTGTTGTGTTAATTGAAACGCTGTCATCTCAGGTAAGTTCCAACTTCGAAGGTAAATAGAACGGAGCATTAATTTCACCAAGACACACCTGAAATATACTCAAACATCAGCCAAGAATAGCTTTTTTAGTTACAAATATCTTGTCCGGTGTTTGCAAATTGTTCAGATATAGATCCCAAATTTACATGTCAAATCCATCTCCCCGTTTTTTTTTTTTTTTTGTTGAACTATAACACACAGGTACACGCAAACCTCTTGTTAGGTACATTTGACTATTTTCCTCAGCAGAAATCCAAAAGGAAATAATAAAGTGTCCTATCTATCTATATTCTAAGCTTGTAGGCAATTAGATTTTTTTGCTTTCGAACTACAGTGATGCCTTGTTTTTTTAAATAGACAAAGCATCCCTGACACATTGTCAAGCTTAAGGTTACTGCAAAAGTAAACATCAGACACATATATTGAAATACAAATTGAGCTCCAGGTAAAAAAATAAAAGCAATCTGTAGTATAAAACTTGCATTTAAATCAAGGTTGATTATGTAAGTAAGAATGGATGGAGCCATTTACGTATTGATTTTAACATTGTTTAGGAATAGGAGCCAACAATATAGTTAGATCGTAACATAACAAAGAAAGCCAATCAAAAGAGAAACTAGCAAAACTAATAGTGCTCCATGAATGGTCATTGCAAACTGCTACTTCCATAGATAAGCCTGTTTGGATGTGCAGTCAGAGCCAGGAATGGTGGGAATGTGATGTGATGCACTTGAGTAACACAGACTTCTTTCACAAGTTCAAAATTATAATTTTCAGCCATTGTTTACATTTGGATTTACCATGTTTGGCTTATGGCGGTGTAGAAATATGATGAACATCTCATATAAATTTCATAAAAGTCGGATCAATGGGGTGCTGTGGTGGCGCAGGGGCAAAGCATGACCCACGTTGAGGCCTTAGTCCTTGTAGCGGTGGTCGTAGGTTCGATTCCCGGCCTGGCGACGTTTGCCGCATGTCTTCCCCCTCTCTGATTACCCTGTTTCCTGTCAAACTACTTTCAAATAAAGGCCACTAGAGCCAACAAAACCTTTTAAAAAAAAAAAGTCGGATCAAATGCTACATGACCGTTCTAACTACAAATCCTTTGAAAACAATCAAATATGTATCGAATTTAGCAACACATGAAAGTGGCACAAATCGTATTTTTTGTGTGGTGAACAGATCGGAAATGGGCCTTTCAGACGGCCGTGAAAAAGTTGCATTTAGGTCACATATGGACTAAAAAAAGTGGATTTGGGTCGCATTTGCCTACTGTGTAAATGTGGACTATGTCAAAGTCTATGTTCACTGGGAACAGATGCTGTTCTTTCAGCAGCAGTTGCATGACGTGTTTGAGTCTTGGTTTCTGGGCTGTTCCTGAACATCTTAAACAGTTTTCATTTCAATTTGAATGAATTCTACCAATTCTGCCAAGAAATTTGGCAAAATATACAATCACAAGAAGGATTCAGCGAAGAAACATGCAGCTTTCTAAGTGACATTTGACTGAACATCAGTAGGGATGTATGGATATATGAGAACCTGTGTGTACAATGTTGTCCCTGTGTGGAGTAGAAAAAGAAAAAATTCCATTGCTGATATTGGCAAAACATTTCATCCCTGAAAAATAACAGTTTAAATAAAAAAAATCCTAAAACTATCATAAACATTACCCCTTTTTGATTGTATATAAACATTTCGATGCAGCATCAAATGTCTTCTAATCAAGAAACATTTTTTTAAAATGTCTCTGCCAACAGTCGGATGAGGTTACAATTTTGCAGTTAAAGCTAAATGAGAGCCAAGATTTATTGGATTGGACAGTTTCCTGGGAAATCTTGAGCTAACCAGCAGCTACAGCAGATTGTGAAGAATGCGGGTAAAGTGTCTTGTTGCTTCAGAACGATGCTTCATCTGTTAATGATGATGTCTCTGTTGTAAAGCAAGTGTCAGTTCTGAGTTGCGGTGAAAGCTGTCCTACTTTCTTCATGCACACTTTGCATCATGATGGATTTAATGTGATCAAGAGTAAGCACACTCTTTTGATGCTTTGTGCCTGTTCTCTCCAGAGGAGAGAGGGGAGAACTCATTAGATTTATAGAGGATGTGCAAAATAAACTTTTTTCTTGTCTGCATTCAAGTTTTTCATGAGCTTAGTAAATCCTGTATCAAAACAAATCAATGCTTAAATGTAGGCTGCAGGGGGGTTATAATGATTCAAGTGAGAGTGAACAGCAATGGAAGAGAGTCTTGTTGTTTTGGGGTTTTACTGACACAAAAATATGACGAATTCAAGAGTAGAAGAAGTACATTTAGTGTTATGTTAGTATATAGATGTAACTGTCTGGCAAAAAAATATGTATATAAATCATGTGGATATTTCATACAGATGCTCTGCTATGAAGTGCGGTAGCCTATAAAGTTTAATTTTCCTATTGAATTTCCATTAAAGGCTCTTTTATGTGTGAAGTTTTTATTAATCTCCCCCTGACTAACAGAGGATTCAGATGCTTAGGGAAAAGCAAACCAAAAAAGATTTTGAGATAGCACACTGATTGAAAGCCTGTTAAATCATTTTTGACTTATTGCAAGGAAATCCAACAAGCTTCCACTCAATAAAGGAATAACTCCTCTCGTTGCAACGTCTTGGGAAATCCATCATGTATTGTTTCAATTAGTTCCCCCTTTCAATGTGTGATTCCACCAGTTTGACGTCTTAATAAAAGTACTTTGCACATTTTGTGTAGATGGTTTCACATTGCTGGAGCAATTCTTCAGTCAGATAATTTGCACCTTCAAATTTTCACCTAGCTTTGTTCTCACATGCTCCTTTTTTTGTTTGTTTGTTCTTTTTTTTTTGTATGACTGTGAAAGTTGGAGTAATTTGTCTGAGTAGCCTTCAGGGAAGCTGAATCTTTTCTGGTTTGTACATTAGGATGTCTTTCAGTTTCATTTATTTGCAGTCTGGCCCTTTGGGGTGTATCCTTCACCAGTACACCAGATAGTTTGTTTATCCAGGTTTATTAATGTGCACCAGTTGGTTTGTTATCAAAGTTGTAGGAACCACCTCATGTTCAACTTCCCTCTTTTCCCTGTCTTCCTTGATTTCCTCAAGGAATAAAGGAAGATTTTTTTTTATTTTTCTTTAAGTAATTTCTTTTTTTCTCCCTTGTGACAAAGAAGCTCTTAAAAATAAGTCAGAGTTTAAAATGGCAGAAGAATTTACCATTACGATGATAAAGCTCGTCTTTCACATGTTTAACGTTTATTTAAAATAAAGAGCTAAAACTGAACTTACGGTGTGTATCAACTGGAACTGAATAGGACAGATTTTCTAGACACCTAGAATGACAGAATGAAAAGTTATTCTCACATTCATCTCTGTGTAGCCGTTTGTGTATATCCTTAGCGTCTTACAATTGTGATCTCAAGGAAGATTTGAACAGTTTTTAATATATGATGTATTATTGTAGGTTTTTCTTGCATGCAAATGTTTTAAAATCACTCGTGTCTACTGTCTGTATAGATGGGGTGATTCAGAATAAAATTAAAAGATTTGAAGCCATTTGGTTTAGAGTTTGAAAACTGCTGTGACACACTTGGTGCGAATGCACCCTCTGTGTTTGTGTCTTGCAGTCGAGCTTTCACATGCATGGGCCGGAAGAAGAGAGGCAGGTGTGAATTCAGGAGGGAAGGGCCTTGGTGGTGGAGATGAGGGGGTGAAAGAGCTGATCAGGAAATGGTGTAGGGAAATCTAATTTATTTTTCATACGCTGCTGAGACGGAATGTCATATATCACACTAAGCTGCAATTTTGTGCCAGCGCCAGGCTCACAAAAGATGAAAGAATAGTGATCAAACATACAGAGAAGGGAACCGTCTATTGGAGTTGCTATGGGAGCTACTTTCACAGAGAACAATATAAAATGTGTTGAATTAGTCATCCAGTATACTGTCACCATTGGTTTTCAGTGAGCTACAACTCACTTCAAATGTCTAATAGTGTTAGACAGTTAAAGTGCTGTTGAGTGATTCACCATATCATTGAGAATGAATGAGTATTGCTCAGAATCCATTTACTGATATATTTACAGAAAGACTAAATGGTAATTAACTGAGCAATTGATTTAATGATTGTGATTTATATTAAATACAGAAAATAAATATATATATATTGTAAACCTATCATATATATATATATATATTTTTTTTTTCAAAACAAATACCTACATTTTAAAAAAGTCTCATCTTTTGTGGAAAACCAATCTGGTATTTTACTGTGGACATACACTTCAAAAAGGCAAGCTAATGTGACTAATTTATTAGCTAGTTTCATAGTTCACACATGTTGTTTTACAAAAGTGAACAAATTTTAGAGAAATTTTTATATTTTAATCTTTAAGATCGTCTTGAGATTAAAACACTTTTTAAAAGAAGATTGTATGGGTATTATTCTTGTGAGAATTAGCCATATCTGCTAGCTAATTTGTTATTTAGCTTCTTTACATGAGTCTCATTGTGACAGTTTTTACATATTTGTAAATACATGAATACATTTCAAGGAAAATCAGATTAAATTTTTCCAATTGTTTAAAACACGGTTTGATTTTTGAAAATATCTGGTGGACAACGTATTGGTTAGCTTATTTGTAGCTAAGCTAGTTCACAATAATCTATGTTGACCTCAATGAGGAAGCAAAAAATACTGCAAAGTATTGAAATCATTTATAGTGAGCCATCTTCGTTTTTCTTGTACATTATGATCGACATGTTAGGTGAGGTGATTAAAGGAATTTCATTGTTTTTTGTGCTTTACTTAATATTTGTTTAGTTTTTCCTACTTTTCCCTTTAAATACTAATCATCAAATACTCAGTTGTGAGTTGCTCAAATCTAAGTATTGTTTTTAAAGGTTCAAATAAAGGTGGTTTAAAAAATAAACAGATGCCAAACTGTATCAATTTGTAGTTAATTTTAATTACTGTTGCATTTCCATATGTTACATAAATTTCCATTTTTTTATCCAATATCCATTCATTAGTATACTCAATACAAATGGAAAGGTTATGGATTATAGATAACAGCTTTAATTCATAGTAGCTCTAGTGAGAAAGACATTAAATATCTTAGCTTGTTTAGCCTATATGTCTGAGAGTACTGCTGGTCCTCCACCTTTATTTCCCAAGGATTTAGTTCATTTTTAAAAACTTACAGCATATTCCTTGATGTCTTGAAATACTTAGTAAGTAGACAAGTTACAGGAATCCCCTTTTTTATGTATTATTTCAGGTTTTCATTGGTTTCCAAACAAACAAAACAATTTTTTTAAAAAAATCACAAAACCTAATGGACAGCTCAAGACAGAATAAGTCACCTTTTAAATCACAATTTTTTTAATGATTCCCTTTTATGTCTTGTTGCCCCCCCCCCCCTTTCTTTTGATGTGTTCTTGCTCATTTAGGTCCTCTAGCATAAAACACACACACACAAAAAAGATACCACAACACTTACCTTGTTAACAACAAAACTACCAAGGTATTTTACACTCATGTCAAACCAAATAGACTGCTGGTCAGAAACTCAATTTGGAGTATTAAGATACATACATACTCATTCTCTTAATTATGGTTTGATTTATTTATTCATTCAATGAGCTTGTCATCCACTCAATACATGAGGCTTTAAAGCCTTTTCATGGTTTTGCTTTGAGATTTCCCACTGTCGTCTTACATGCTATAGAAATCAACTTATTAGGGTATCCATATCAGACTCAGAGGCTCGTTCTGCTTCAGTGGCGCCATGGAAAATGCTCTGATCTTTTCAGTGTTCCTTCTAACGATTTTCAATGGAGATGCTGAGCTCCATTTTAAGGAATTCAGTCCAATCAGAGCAAAATGTGTTCTTTTAAAAAGAGCATTTGTACATTCAAATTTTACTGTTCATTGCCCTTTTCAGTTTGTGTTTGTTTCCACAAAGGTGTCTTAGTAGTTTTAAAAGTCACTGCAAGTCAAATATCTTTAATGGAGCACATTATGGCACTTCGTAGCCACTTTCTTAAAAATGAAAATCACTTTGTTCTTACTTTTACATATACTAACTAATTTTCAAGGAGATTTGCTATAAAACAATTATTTCCAGTTAGCTTACATTAGTCCATTTCTTAAGAATATGACAGTATGAATTAAACAAAGAAATTTCATTTAAAATCATTTTTTTAGGTCACCCAAAAGCCTTGATTCTTAACTTTCACAGAATAAGCAGTTCTCATTGGTTTTCTTTTCACTTCTCGTCAAAGACAAAGGCTCACTTCTGTTAGCCTTCTTCTTTGTCATCACTGGTTCCTGTGTTAACCTTGAGAGATTATTTAATTTTATTGAAATATGAAATCTTCTATTCGTCTGCCAATATCCTGTTAGAGCTCCAGTCCTTTGCCACCACAAACCATGACATGCACAGAGCATGTCATGTCCTGGAAGCGGTGATAGAGATTCTTGTTTTGATTTCATTTTACACATCTTGCATTTCTCACACCTTTTTGACATTTTGTAGTTTAAAGTAATCCACTGTTGTAATCAAACAAGCCTCTCTTTAAATCATTGTGGATTATAGAGTACATGGTGCAGGTATTTTGCAATCACTCCTACACAATGTTTTCTCATTACACATTACTTGATCAAAAGGTAACAATATACATTATGTTTTCCTTCCTGTTCTGAAGTAAATGTTTTTTTCATTTTTGGGGAGAAATCACAAGCCCAGTTTTACTTGGAGGCATTGAATCCTTTTTAGCAGAATAACAGAGATGAATACATAATCATGTCTATTTCTCTGATTTAATTGCTTATTAGCTTTTAAATTGCTTTGTGCTTTCATTATGTGATTTCACCGGATAATAATTAATCAATTTTAGTCCGGAGATGAAACTCCCCCTCCAGCAAAGCCCTTCAGATATGAAACACCCGAAAAAACTAGGCCACTCCTGACGCTCTGCTGCACACACCCGATGCGCAATTTTTGAGGAAGAGCAAGAGGGGAATTGGTCTGCACTGAATCCACACAACTTTTCATACAATTTGGTGTGACAAACCTGTGGAGCTGAACTAATGCTATTTAAAAGGCTGCAGAGGCAGTCTTTTGCAGCCATGTGCTTTTGTCTGATGTGTTTTTCTCGCTGTGGAAAGGAGGGAAAGTCTGAATGCAGAACTTGGTCTTACTCAGAAAGAGAACGGCTTTTGTGATGCCGCCTATGGAAATCTCACCTGCAGGAACACATCCATAATCCTGTTGTCTATTGGCTAAACTTTTTCTTCCTCTTCTGCACAGCATCATTCTTCACCTGTCTTCCTGACGTCCTCTTTGCTCAGCGGTTTTGACTTCATTTCAGTATCATGCAAGGCAGATAGAAACCCTTAGGTTGAGTTTGTTAACATTGCCCTATGTTGCATCAGTAGCCTGTCCCAGAAAGATCCTTTTTTTCATCCTCTGAAACATTTTTCCAGCAAAAATAAGCACTTTAATAAGTACACACCTGAAATGACAGAGAAGAGCATACCATCATCCAAAAAAATTAGGTACACCCCACAAGTCTACAGCCTGTAGAGCCACCTTTATCTGCAATACCTTGCAACTGTCATTTGTTCTATGGCTAAATCAGCCTCTCATATTCTTTTTTACAACATTTCTACAGTAGAGGTAGCAACGTAGAGGTGGCTCTCTTGAGGCAGTGTGTCCTTAAGGCACATTGCCCTGCATGTTTTACGTGTTTCCCTGCTTCAGCCTAAGTGATTTCCATTGACAGGTGTTTGATGAATCAGGCGCAGTAAAGCAGGGAAACATCACAAAAATGAAGTGCAGTGTGCCTTGTGGAACAGGGTTTGGAAACCCTGTCTTAGGTACACAAAAGCATTTTTTATTGTATTAAAATCTACATTTTGATTGGACCCTTGCATCACCTTGATTTGTTTCAGGGTATTCTGCAAAAGATTTGCTGTTTATGACCCAGTTTCATTTCTTTGGTATAAGAGTCACATGAGTTATCCACCAACAATTCCTACCCAATTGTTGGTGGCAACAATTGCTTCTCCAATGTGCTTGCCTTTGTTTTAACACAAACTGTTTTGCTACAGAGCAACTGTCTGCTAGCAGTTATGCTTTGGGGAGCAGCAGATGGTTTCTACTTTCCACTAGTGGCAACTGTAGCAACATCCTCTTGAAGTTTGACTTGAGATCATTTCAACTAGTGAACACTTGATTCTAGTGTATTATTACTTTTTAACTTTGATGTCACTGAACATGCTCCAGAATTAGTCATTAATGGAAATGCAAGACCAAAGTCATATTCACATTATGTTCTAAGCTGATGAGATGATGCAGAGAACAAGAGAGAAAGATTGGTGTGCTCTTGTTAAGATTAATTCACCTGTTTTTTTGCTTTCACTGAATTATCTATACTATTATATTGGCAGGACAGAGCAGAAATCCATAAAAACAAAAAACAAAAAAAAATAACATTGCTACGGAATAAGTTATCAATGATCAAAAAATTTATATCTAGGATGATAAAGACTGATGATAAATCCTGACTTTGATAAAAATGTAGAACAAGGCTAATAAGAGCTTTGACATTTACAGTTAGTTTTAAGGTGTGCTTACAATATTGGATGTCTGATTTCAGTGTATGCAAGATGTTTATCTGAGAATCCTGCCTTGTCAAAAAAAGCAGGTAGCCGCCAACATGGATCCATAAATTGATTTTTGGAGGTTGTCTACTCACTCCTCCTCCCTGACACTCACTCTTTGGCTGCTATATTTAATCAATATGCTTTGCTTTAGCCATTCAGATGTGCCTATGGTCCCCCTAAAGCAATGAGGCTAAAGCTGAACCTTTTTATGTGTAAACATTAACATCACAGACGAGTTGTGACTCAAATATTTTCTGGACCGTCTCCATTTTGCCTTCAAAGTCCTCAGATGTAAACAACATGAAAAGAAATAAATGAAATTCAACATTTTATTAATGCATCTTGAAATAACTAAAAACTAGGCATTTTTTGTGTAAATCTAAGGAATGACAACGATTGTACTCAGGTTCAAAGACTCAGGTTCAAAGATACATTTCCCAACAGAGAATGCTGCAAATTTGTTGGCACCAAATAAATTACTGATAACATTTTGTGACAGTAAAAGCCTTCTTAAAACATAGCTTTAAGAGAGTTAGATTAAATTAAAATAGGTTTAGACACAACACCACCAAAGAATAATACTGAGTGGTGATTTAGATCTTTAGATTAGGGGCTGGTAAGTGAGTTCCAGTTTCAAGGGATCAAATTTCTCAGACTCTTTGGGAAAATTTGCTCTAAGCTTTTCAGAAAGTTTCCTCGGATTGACGGTTGCATCTCAGATAAGGAGAAGGAATGTGGATTTTGTTCATGCTGTGGAACAGTGGACTAGATCCTTCACCTTGCTAGACGGTTCCGAAGGTTTGGGGTTTGGTTGTCATGTTTACGTGTTTTGTGGATCTGACGAAGGCCTACCATAGTGTCTCCTGGGGAATTATTTGCCTTTTTAACCGTTTTTTCTGCTTTTGGTTTCATGGGAACATTTATGCATATCAATATTTATCAGTAAATGTTTTTATCAAGTTCAGTGCAGGTACTGCAACTAGTCACATTTTAATCAAAAGCTATACAGTATATCCGCAAAATAAGCAACATTTTCAATTCAAAAATGTCTTGCCGCTAAATTATTGAATAAATAAACATATGAGTTCAAAAACAAGGGTATTTATTGTTTTTAATCAGTTAGGTTATTCAACCATCAAATTGGTCCAGAGTACTATTATACACATTCAGTTTTCAAATAGCTCAAGAACTCCTAGTCATTCATGTAACCTTTTTGAAAAAAATTAATATTTCTTTAATGATTTAGACTGTGGACACTAACATTAGGGCCTTAACATACTTCATGCGAAGTGCCAGAAAATTTAGTCATTCTGTTCATAGAGGCAATCACCTGCCGAACTATTAAGACACAAATAACTTTGAGGAACATTTCTGTGAAGCGACCAGGAATTATGTAAATTTGTGCGATTCTTCACTAAATAAATATCCTACAATATGACTGATGAATGATTAATAACTCCTGGACTGCAATTATAACATTTGTTGATGGAGGAGACTGTCTGCAGAAAAGTATGGGACTATCTGTGACCATTTCCTAAATTTAAACAGAATGCATACAGGGAACTTGTGCGGGTAGTGGCGTATATTTAAGCTGGAGGGATGTCGCCCAGGTGGTCAGCGCCATTGTGCAAAAGGTGTGTGCAACGAACATGTCAAAACCACATGACTGCACATCACCTGTTTGGCTTTGGATGAGGTATGTCGGGGCCTTCAGTGTTCGAGAGATTTGTGCTTGAGCAACATGTTATGAGACTGTAAATTTAGACTTGTATAGCTGTGGTGGTAGACTAACATTTAAGCACAAATGACCCCTAGTAGGCCACACAAAGTAGTAGTGACCCTAATAGCTCCATCAATGATCTTGACAGTCCGGTTAGTGTGATTGTTTAACAGTCTGAAGCTTCTAACCTATTATAACAATTGGAAAAGCCTTTTGGGCAAACGAAGTGGAATGTCTAAAAGAAACAAAGCAAGTCCTATTGCCTTTAATGCAAGCACTTAAAATATGTAAAATTCCATTATCGTATATGTAACTGTCATTTTATGCCTTTTTTGAATTGTCAAGAGACTGGGAGATGCTTCTACATTATTTACAGACACGGAGTGGAAAATAAGTATAGTGCACACAGACTTTCTTTGCTTTCCTACTTTGGAATTGCCCTAGCTCTGAATAGCTGGTTGCTTAACTTAGGTGTTTGAAATTCTTGCTGATTCTCCAAACTGGGCTGAGTTCAACTATTGTACTAACTAGCTGTTGTTAACTAATGTAGGGAGGTCTGCTTCCCATAATCAAAATTATGCTAATTAAAGCTCAAGATTGTATTGAGCTTGCATTATTATTTTTATAATATGCAAGTGTCTGTCAAAATAAACATGCATGTCTGATATGGTATGGGTCACAGTTGCTGTTAAGAAGTGAAGCTTCTGAGCATGTTGTATATTATTGAAGATGCTCTATGGTATATTCTTTCAGTTTTGTCCGGCCTATTTAGGCCACTGTGGATCAGGCATGCTCAGTCCAAACTGCTGGTACTTAATTGGTTGGGGATCTGGGGAGTTTGGAGACCAGGTCAGAACCTTGGACCTTCCGGTACATCCCTGGAGCTTTTACTGAGCAGCTTTTTCTGGTTGGTGGGGGTGTATTGACCCTGGAAGAAGCAGTTTGAACACAACATTGTAAGAAAATGTTTCTCTCTCTGCCTTCCAGTGGCTCCGGTTTTGTGCTTAACCTGCACAAGTTGGCATTTTTCCAATTCAGGTGAAAGATTAATTGTTTTACAATATAATGTTGATGAAGCTTTTGCCTGCAGTGATCGATTTTGGAGATATTAGGGAGCTTAGATGGATCAGAGGCAATCAGAACACCACAGCTGAGCTTTAGTGTGCTACTTCAGTGGCGTCTGCATGCACAGAAGAGGTCCACTGAGCACTATAAATTACTAGTGTTGTAAGCGCCTCTGCTGATTGGAGATCTTTCCCTTGTTGTTGGGACAGTTTTAGGACAAAGAGAGGCAGCAGCATTTGCTCTGCGAAAAGGCTGTTTGTTGTGCCGAACATGCTGGAAAGAGCATCTCACATCAAAGGGAACATTTAGTATCTCCAAATCGCTGCCTGCTTTAATCATACAATTCATTGTGTTCTTCCATTATCATTTATTATTTCTGAATCTAATTAAGCAGCGAGCCTTATCAGCCTTTGAAAGTACATCACATATTGAGTGGGAAACAAAAGTTAATCCTGTTATTGTAGCTGGAATATTGGCTGACTCAATCACATGCGGATTATTTGTATTTGATATGAGGCTTCTCTGCCGGTTCGCCTGCAGAACATATTACAAACATTGTGCATTCTGTCCACAAGCAATGTCGTACATAAGACCTATTTGTTTGACAAAAAGCTGGTTCATTGGTTCTGGATATCTTAACCTTGTGTTTTGAGCATATCTCTCTCTAAAGACTCCTGCCTGTCAGCCATTTTCCAAACAGACTAGCACTCCTCTCTGTATGACAGACCTTATTTAAAATCTACTTGTGTCTCATTCAGGAAGCCTAAGCTCTTTAACACCTGCAGTATAAATTATATAACAGTTCCCCATATGGACAGACTTCTGCATAAACAGACACGTTTTGCTTGCACGAGCATTAGGACGACACAAATGGAGACTAATCAGCCGATATCATTTCTGTCACCCTCAGTCTATGGCGCGAGTGGGGTTAAATTTATGCTTGCTTAAACTTGTCGGTGTTTGTTTTCTCCTTGCTGCAGTGGCAGATGGGTTGGGTTTTACTGCATTAGAGGTTTTAATGCTGGGTAAAGTTTGAATTGCAGATGGCTGCATTAATTCTGCTTGCAAACATTCTCCTGCTGATTGTCTTGTCATCTCAGCTTTGCTTGCATCGTCTTAGGGCTTCGGCCAAATGAACCCAGCTCCCAGCCAGGTTAAATTAGATGCAATGGTAAACATATTCTGCTCATGTATTGGTGGAATTATTGTGAAAAAGATCAGTTTTCTGCCTTCTGAAGATAATGTAAAAAGTATAATTTCTGGAGGCATTTAACCTAAGAACACTTATTTCTTAAAGAGTGGATATTGTGTTTTTTTTCCAGGCACATAGTGCCATTATATGGGCCAGCCAAGTAATTATGTTACCTTCAGATGTTCTGAAAATTCTGTATATATATAAAAAATAATAATAATTAAAATAAATTGGACTTTGTATCACTGTCATATATGATACCTTAAAATTGGCTTTGGTCTCTTTAAGAGCCTCTTACTCCCTCTTCAGCACATCACCATGACAACGCTTTTCCATGCCGTCCATTTATGCCATTTACAACCATTCTTAGGACCTAAGCAGGCTCACATTTCCACCATGTGTTTGCTTATTGATGCTGCCGCTTGTCTGGTGCAACTAAGTGTGGAAGGGCTAGAGTGAGGTGCTTTGTAGGCCAAGAGCCCTACTCAGGACTGAAGCTTAATGTCAGTTTTGGATAAATAGGCAGTGCATTGTATGAGCAAACATTAAGGGAATGATATAAAACTCAGGTCTGTTTTGCATTACAACTCTCCCATCTCACCTTTAAATGTACATTTATAAAACCTTTAAATGCCAAAAAGTATTTTTTTAAATTCATCACTTTAATTGAAAGACAACTATTATATTTTTTATTATATATCATTTTATTTTGGTTCATGGAATTTATTTCACAATTCCATGTTCAAGTTTATCCATGTTACAATTTCCTAGCTTTTTCCATACCATTTGTTTATTTAACAGGGATACCGTACAGCCTTGTCAAAGTATTTTCAGGTTTCATTTTAAGTCACATAATAAGGCAAGTCATTCAGTTGTAATTTCAAATCAGAGTTGAAATCTTCCAATTAGTGTTTTTTATATTGTAAAAACAAGTTAGAAACATTAAAATAATTCCATTATCAAAATTTCACATTATTGCAGGACTGTGTAGCACGCATACAATTGGCAAACTTCATGACACTTATCCATGAAGCAGCATGTAGAATAGTCAGCTGCCTTTGCGCTATTACACTCTGGATGTTTGCTCATGTTAAGTTCCTGATTGTAGCCCAACTTTCAGATCACCTCCTGGATTCACTTGAGCATTTGATCCAGTTGTTCTAAGAGGTAATTTGTGTCTTATTTTATAAACCCAGTAAAAGTCTGGAAAGGCTCCAATATAAAAAAAAATACTAAGCTGTCGGATGTCTTCTTTGCCCAAAACCTCTTCAACACGTTTCCAACTATTAATTACCTTTAACAGTTACCATTTAGATCCAAGATAAACTACAAAAATTCTTCATCTCGCCTCTAGAAGCCTTCATTGCCTTCTGCCTCAGCATGTCTGACCTCTTTCACCCCATCATTCTATCCCAGAACCTCAGTTCCTCTGTTGTGCCACTACAAACCTAAATGATGTTTTCATACAGTGCTCAGGGACCTTTCTGACACCCTCTCCCATGTTCCCATCTCTCTATCTTTCTGTTTGACTAAAATGTGCTCCTTGCACACCCTGCTAACTCCCTGTTTGTTTGGAGGACGACTGGCACTGGTAATCAGCTTTTGCTGGCAGCCGGAAAAGAAGTTAAGGCAGTGAGCAGCTGCCAGTAGTCATGCGAGTACGGCAGCGCGTCCATCTGTGTGTGTACATCTAAACACCGCCACATATCGTCGTCCTTAAGCAGAGCGCACAAGAAATGTGAAGTAAAATTGAATTTCGAGGCTGTCAACCGACGCACTTTCAGCAGCCTGTCAAAATCTAATCACAGATGGCTTCATCAGATAGTGTCTCTCACACTGGTGAAAGGGTTTCTGCCTTCCACGTGTAAAATTTAGAAAGCTTCCTCCCACAGTAAAGACAGCCTGAAGGTTTTTTGCATACAGTATCTGCATGAGTGCTGCATGCCGAAGCTGTAACAAGGAAGATGGATGGAACTTGTTACTCACAAGTGATTTACATCTTTTTTTTTTTTTTTACTGTTGGCAAAGAGTTGCAGAGGGAACCTACAGATATGACTTGTTTCTTCCCTTTTCACGGTCACACATCAAACTGTCAGAAGACATCCAAAGTTGTCTTCCTTTGGTCTTTAGCCTCTCATGCACAGCAGGGGGGAAGAAGAGATCGGTCTCTGACACCAGTTTTTCCCTATGCTACTACACTCATCCCTCCTCCCCCGCATGGTGATCTACTTCTGCTGAATGTTCCTAGGCTATTCATCTCTTTCTTCCTCTTCCTCCCCACCCCTTCCTCTCTACTGTATCTGCCTCCCCACTGCAACGGCTTCATGTTGTGGTGCACCTTCGGGCTGTGTGTGGGATGGTGTTGTGGGCTGGCATCTGGCAGCCTCTGATAAGAGAGCAAGGGAGCCGGTGCTATTCCTTCTGAGATGTGTTTTAAATTATTTTTTAAGAGTATTGGCCAAGGTTTTTCTCTGTGTCTGAAGGGCATTGTCTACTAAATACTTCAAGTGACCAAATAGGCGCTCCAATGAGAATTGTCTGTATTTCTGAGATTGTCTTCTACACTGCGACAAAACTTAAGACATCCAAATACTGATTCTACCTAAAGAAAATGGCACATAAGTCCACAGAGTAAGAGAAAATTCTCACTCAACTTATTGTCAGGAGTCGTTTTATTTTATTTTATTTTATTTATTTATTTATTTATTTATTTATTTTTTGTTAATACTGAGACTTGGAAGCCCCACAAACAAACAAGTCACATGTTTTTAATCCTGAAAATGTTCCATTTTATCTGCCAACTTCCAGCTCCACAAGCCTTGCAGATGTCAGATAAATAGATGAGTGAAAGATCTGTTAATAATTAGATTTGGCTGCAAAGAAACTTTTTTCCTTTGAATCCTGGCAGAGTACTAGATTATTCCGTAATGTGAATACTTCCATTTGTTGGATGTCTAAAATGGTTTCTTTTTTGGTTGGTCACCCCACTACTCAGTGCATGGACATGCAAAGCTAGATTCAATGTGAACAGTGACACTGGTGTTCCAGGTTTCTGGGGTGGTCTGCGACATTCATACCAACTTTATTTCATTTGAGGGTTAAAATCTAGCTCAGGTGGACAAATCTTGGAGATAACTTGGTACTGCAACAGGATATTGATCACAAACACACTCTAAATCTGGCTTTAGAGTAGATAGAGTGGTGGATACTAAACCCCAAACTCATGTGTTTCAGATTTTGACCAGAACATTATTGCAGGACTGTGTAACACGTATACAATTGGCAAACTTCCACAATAATTTTGTAGTGCAGCTCATGCATAATCAAGACATACTTACGTTTCCACTTCTTATTTTAAATACACCAAAACATAAAACCATAAATACTAATGCAAAAGTTGATACTGTAGTAGCTGATGTCCATATTGGACCCTGCAACATAACCAGTTGTGCATTGATAGTCAAAATTTGTTTCAAAAAGAGACATGACAGGGTTTCCCCCAGTGTATTATAGGCCTGGCGGCCCGCCATGCTTTACTAGCCCCACCGCCAGGCTAAGCCTTTATGTTTTTAGGAAAATAATAATAATTTTTTTTAAATCCTTATATTTTACCCTAACCCCCTACCTTAACCCCCCGACCACTGGGCTTAGCAAGTTTTCTGGGAGTAACCCTGCATGAGCATATCAGTTTAGATATTTACAAACAAAACACAGCATATTTTTAGTCTTTCATGACTTAACTAATGGTGAGTCTCTGCTGTGTTGTGCTGTCAGCTACATTTTCTCTTGTTCAAAGCACAAGAGGTAGTCAAATAGATTTACTAAAACCGTGTGTCCCCTTTGAGGTACAGTAATCTATATTGTTCACCTTGGATAAACCTACCGAATAACACCGGTCCTTTGTTATTCCAATTATGTCACATTGTGGTGTTCATTAGGTGTGTACAAAATGCCCCTTAATATGTTTTAAACAGCTTGTTTTTAATATTTAACTACAATGGTTAGGTTCGTCTTATTTTTTATTGTGATATCAGAAACTGAAATTTGTATTACATATTCATTACACAAACAGCTTGAGCTACAAAGACTTCAAATAGACAGCTCAAAATTTCATGAGCAAAAAATAAATTGCATGTGCAGTAAGTGGGTATGTTGCGCGCCTTCTGCAATGATCGTGCATTCTCTGCTTTTTAAATGAGGATTTTGCGTATGCTACTGTCCGTCAGGGGTGTTGGAAACTGGAGTGAGTTGTTTATTTTCCCTGTTCTCGCATGTAAAGTACTATTAGTATTTAATGGATGTTTACCTGTGAGTAAATGCTTCTTAAACTCCTGAGAGAAACAGGTTCTTAAGCTGCTTAGAGACTTATCTGCCAACTTTGGTTCTGGTCAAACAGCCCGTTTTTCTGTGGAAGGTCAATATAAGAGTTAAATTATCCAGAAGAATCACAGAGAGAGCTGTTGGAACTCTAAATGTCAAGAAAAAGGTGTTTCATTGATTCCTTTATCTACTTGAACATAAAATATACTGAAGGAAAAATAACAGTGTCCCAACAACATCTAATGGGACTCACCCTAGATAAGTTTTAACCTTTCTTCAGAGGTCTTTGTTAGACGTGTTGGAAACACAAGACATTATTATTAAGAAAATATGTTACAAAGATTTGTTTTTTCTAAATCTTTAGAGTGAGTAAAAATGGATATGAAGATGGCTGGACCTGTAGATGGAATTTCCATGTTATGATAGAGGTAATAAGTCACAGCCAGATATTTTACAAGGCAGAATTGCATCTCATATTGGAGTAAAAGACTTCTGGCGGAAACTCGTGGTAGTCTACTCATTTTGTCATTAAAATCGAAAGCAAGAGAGCACAAACTCATCAGAATCTTCTGACCCATACTTTGTAACCTCATATCATAGTATAAATAGAGCATATAAAATTAATCATCTAAGCATCTTATTTTTCCCCTTTCCTGAACGTTTTAACTTGCGTCAACTGAATATTTCCTCAGTGTCCTGCTTTTTGAAGACGCTCCCCCTGACATGAGAGCCCAGTTCATTAAAATTCTGGTGGTAGATTTTATTCAATAATTTCTGTTCCAATTATGGAGTCAAAATCTTTTGTCATACTAGAACTGGGGATGTAACCATAGTAACAATTTTGTATAACTGTGTGCATGTTGCAGTCAGTAAAGTCCAAAATTGTTTATACCACTGACAGATTGAAATAATTTGAATCAAGCACAAAGTTTGTTTTAAATAACAAATGAAACAAGCATCTTTGAAAACAGGATTCTGACTTTAAAATAATTTAGCTGTTTTCATTAATTTTTTCTTTAAAAATGGCTTGTCAAAAATAGCCTTCTCAATAATCAATGCAAAAATAATTTGTTTCCCAGCAACCAAACCCTTCTTCTAATTGGTGACCAATTAGGAGTCTCGCAGGGTATGAATAATTGTGAGCTTACTTGTATATGCTTGTATGTATTTGTCTGATTTATCTATGCCGAACCTCACTCATGATGTTTGTAGCCTGAGTTTGACTGAAATCATTCTGAATGTTGCACATGTTAAAAGGAGACTGTATATTTCATGTAAATTCCTGAATGACTTTTGAAACTAAGAGCACAGTATACAAGTCTAAGACTCCTATTGTGAAATTTGTACATCTGTTGCACTGATGCTTTGGAGAAAAACAAACATGTCTGTTGAACTTGCATTACTTTGGCAGTCCTGCTGAGTACAAGCAGAACCTCTGACAAAATGTGCAAGAAATCTGACAAGCTGATAGATTAAGTAGACAAATCAGACTACTCCGAGGATCACAAGCATCTTGCCAAAAGTTAAACGGCAATAACATTGTGCAGCTAGTGGCGGCTGGAGGTGGAGGTCTATTATGAATCATTTTCTTCTTTTTGTTTGGAAGAAATAAGTCTTAAAACATGCATTGAGTCCAAGATACAGCTAAGTGTGACTTGAAGCATTCCTGTTTCAGATGTAGCTCTTTCTGTTTCTGAGGTGAACTGCACAGTTGATGGACATTAAGAAAAAAGGTTTTCTTCATATAGTGGTATTAATTTTATTTTAATTGTAATTAAATTTTAAAGCAGTGATATCAACATTTGGAACTTGAATTGATGCCATTAAACTCTGTAATCTTTTCATCCCTACAGCAGACTAGTGAAGAATGGAACCATTTCTGCACAAAATCTTTAACTAAAATTAGTTTGATAAGACGTGTAAAAAAGATCATAGATTAAAAACAGAGATTTACTAAGAGTCTATAGTGATGCACTTGTATCTTGTATCACTATGAAGTAAAGAAAAGACACCAAAGAAGCACAGAGTAAGTCGTGGGACAGTCCGGATACAACCTAGTTATCAGGCAGCTCGTGTTTATGTGAAACATCCTCTGCCTTCAAATCGTAAACAGATAGTCCAAGCAAGATAGGAAAAAAAAAATCTCTTTCCAGGAAGTCTGGCTAATTAATCTCAAACCTTAGTAGGTCAAGACCGTAAATAAATTTGACCCCAAAGTTCACTTTATTGAACAGCATTCATTCCCCTTTTTCCAACCGACTCATTTTATTCTTGACTTGGAGGTTAATGAGCTAACGTTACATAGTCATTCTGCCAAGCAAAGCAGACTCACTAGACTGCTACAGTTGTCTTCATTTCAGACATCAGATGGGTAATTTAGTGGATTGGACACAAGCCACTAAATGGATCTTATAGCTCTGAGTTGGAGCTATAAGATGTTCTAGAACAACTTTTGTTCTGTGTTGGTGACACAAATAATCATAATAAATCCTTTAACACTGGGCATATTAGTCTGTGAGCTAAAACATTAGAGCTGGCTTAATAGTTACTGCTGTTTGTGTTGGGCATCAAATGTGTTTTTAAAAACATTCATTTTCAAAATCTAAAAAAGAGTCAGGGTTTGGTAAGAGTAAGTTGGATTCTCATTATTTACATCTGAAGTATACATTCACAATGTGGGTCTGAGGCTTTAGGTTCTGTTATCCAGAATACTTCAAATATTCCTGCTGTGTTTCTTCTTTTTAGAAAATAAAAACAATGTTTTCACAGATTTTTCTAATGTTTTCTAATATTCTTTTTAATGAAAACATTTATTTTGTGTGTCAGACTTGTATAGATTGAACTTTATCCTCTCATATCCTTGTGACTCAGTGAGTGCAAGAGGCTCCAGGTCTGTGGCTGCAAAACAAACCCAAATCATCACCCTACCACAACCGTTCTTTACATAATGGATTTGTGGTCAAACATCTCTATGTCAGGTGAAGGGTATTGTTAAAGATTTCTTGCGGCTTATTTAAATGCATCTAGCAAATCAAAGTCCTGCTCCTATAACTGTCTAAAGAGTCAGGGTTTCTCCTGGCAGTGCTTCCAAACAGGCCATTTTTTTTCTGCCTTTTTCTAGTTGTCTGTCCTGGACTTGAGCCTACAGCATGTTAATTGGCAAAGGGGTGCATTTGCTAGGATTTCCATTCCTGTGAAGATTGTCTTAAATACTTCCTGCTTTATAACTGTACAATTATAAAATTTAAATTGGCTGAAAATTAAGCTTGATCTGCATCAACAGTAGCTGATATCTTTCCATCATGGTATGGTGGTATGGTAATCACACTTTCTAGCTTTTGGTGACATTTATATTTCCACTTAAAATTCATATTTGTGAACTTCTTAAAACACACATAGGAATTACACCGTGTTCCAAATTATTGTGCAAGTGATATTTTCTCAGATTTTCTTAAATGGTCAATGCAAATGATGGTCAGTATAATTTTCAAGTCACGAACTATAAATCAAAATTTCCTGAACAAAGCTCCCGGGGAGAACAGTAACTCAAAATGCACTGTTCCAAATTATTATGCACAGCATATTTTCTAAACATTTTATGGATTATAAAGAACTGCAAAAGGTCATTCTTTGAATGTGTAGCATTAAGTGGTCACATGTACTAAAATCAAAAGGTATTTCAATCAAAAACATCTTAACAGAGAGAGTTACATGTTAACATAGGACCTTCTTTGATATCACCTTCACAATTCTTGCATCCATTGAACTTGTGAGTTTGTGGAGTTTTTGCTTGAATTTCTTTGCAGGATGTCAGAATACCTTCCCAGAGTTGCTGCTTTGATATGAACTGCATTCCACCCTCAGATCTTCTGCTTGAGGAAACTCCAAAGGTTCTCAATTGAGTTGAGGTCAGAGGAGGATGGTGACCACCATCTCCCCTTTCATTCCCATAGCAGCCAATAACACAGTGGTATTCCTTGCAGCTTGAGATGGTGCATTGTCATGCATGAGGATGATTTTGCTACGGAAGGTACGGCTCTTCTTTTTGAACCATGAAAGAAAGTGATCAGTCAGAAAGTCCATATACTTTGCTGAGGTCCTTTTCACACCTTCAGGGACTCTGAAGGGGCCAACCAGCTCTCTCCCCATATATTCGGGCTAAATAACGACTCCACCACCTCCTTGCTGACGTCACAGCCATGTTGGGATGTGGTGGCCATCCACCATCAATCCACTACTGCATCCATCTGGACCATCCAGGGTTGCACAGCAGTCATCAGTGAACAAGTCTGTTTGAAAATTAATCTTCATGTACAGCTGGGCCCACTGTGACCGTTTCTGCTTGTGAGCTCTGGTTAGGGGTGGCTGAATAGTAGGTTCATGCACCGCAAGCCTCTGGAGGATCCTCCACCTTGAGGTTCCAGAGGCACCAGCAGCTTCAAATAACTGTTTGCTGCTTTGTAAGGGCATTTTAACAGTAGCTCTTAATCCGATGAATGTATCTAGCAGAAACCTTCATCATTATGCCTTTATCTGTACAAATCCATCTTTGTTCTGAATCAGCCACAAATCTCTTCACAGTATGATAACGCTTCAGTTTTTGTTAAATATCTAATGTGTTCATACCTTGTCATACGGCACAACACTATCTGATGATTTTCTTCAGCAGAGATCCTTTCTCTTTCCCATATCGCTTGAAACCAGTGGCCTTCTTAATAATGTGGAACATCCTTCTTAAGTAGATTTCCTTTAATTAAGCACACCAGACAAATTAATCAACCCAGCTCTCTGAAATTAATTATAGTGATCTAAAGAGCCCTGACACACAATACCATCTATACATTTAATAACACAACAACATTTTTTATCTTTATGACACTTAAATCCAATTTGCATAATAATTTGGAACACAGTGTATATCCAGATGTTGAATTTAAAAGCTGCCTCTTATTCTTCATTCTTTGTAAACAAGAGCTCAAGCTAAGTTGAGTTGTTTAGAAATACAAATGTGCAAAGACGATCATCCCTGACCCTGCATACCTCACCTTTTGCTGCATCTCATGCTTGACAGATTCAGAGGTTCTGGACAGAAAGTTCAGCAGGTCGGACTGATGATGTGATGTGCATGGCAGGGGGCCAGCTAAATATTAAATGAACCAGATATATAGAGGGGAGGGAATGGAGACTCTTTGGCTGGATGAAGAGAGTAAAAACATGAGGCGTGGGCAGTGTGGCTTGTCAGTTACCCATTTATGTCTGAGATAGTGCACAGCCTGCGTTTTGCCTCAGGAGGTGTGAGGAGTGTTGGGTGATGGATGCAGCAGAGTATCCACAACTGGAACGATGTACGCGGCCCGGCTTCAAACGGAGCTGTGTGGGAGACGTCCGACCATACAGGGAGAACTCACTCAGTCTGGCTTGGTTCTTATATTTTTATTCTCAAATCACATCTCAAAAGGAGCAGAGATTGAGTTGAGGAGTCAGTCTGCCGCCATATAATAAAATGAATTGGAGTGTATGAAAAGTTAGGAAATTATGAAATCCTACATTTTTAACTGTAAAAAAACTTTAAGTTTATTTATGAAAATGAATGCCAAGTCACAACGAAAAGAGAAAGTAGGCTGGAACAGCAAAAGTCAGTAGAATAGATGGATTTTGTAAAGAACTTTCCCTTTAACTGTTTTTAGACTTGTAGCTAATGCTAGTTATATTCATAACCAACAATTAGGAAATATGTACAAAATAATGAGCAAAAAAGCAAGCATAAGGAAAGCAAGAATGCAACCTAAAGGTGCATTAAAAACCAAACTTTGGTTTTTAATGCACTAGTCCAGAGGGCCCCAAAGCACATGGTACTCACTTCCTGTTTTTAAAAGAGAAGTTGTTTACAGATCCTTTTGCTGTGAAAAATAACTTAAATTAAAACAAATGTCTAATTCCAGGAACATTTACACCTTTTAGCTCCTTCTGCACACCTGATAAGCTAACGTGTAAAAAGAAACGTATAAAAACCAAAATAACATTTAGAACTGAGCAGCAGCTTATGCATTTGTGGAGCAATATTCAATGAGTCACCAAGTGACAAGCTCCAGGTGGCTTGAATGGCCCGCGTTGTTATGGTGGTGGTTAAGAAAATAAAACCGGTAATTCTCCATCTGTAGGAATCATTTGAAATTCCCCCTGGCTCATGTTTTCTGCAGTTTTGTTGACAATATAACACAACATGCTCTGCTCAAATGATTAAACTTTACCTCAAAATACAGACATTAAGATTATAATATTAAACGAGGCTAACTCAGGCTAAACGCCCACTAGAAAGCTCCAAATTGGCTGTTTTTATATTAGTGTTATTTTTTAAATTTATATATTCAATTCCAAAATGTTATAATGAAATTTATGCACAAAACAATAAAACATCTCAGAATCAGGAAAAATTAAAAGGACATGGTTGTAATCTAATTAGATTAAGGTTAATTAGGTCACTTTTTAATTTTATTTCCTGGGCTGGTTTTATTTTTATTGCTGTCAGAAACCATGTGGCTTATGTTAAATCCCCATCTGTGACTCTGCCATTCATTTACTGACTATACAACAGGAGCTTTTATCTAATAACAAGAAGGATTTGTGAGTTTCCTCTGATTACTCAGTGTTTGCTTTTGAATGTCAGCTGCACAAAACTGACATCCAAAGAGGAAAGAAAAAGGTGCATGGCCTTTAAGACTTTGACCGGATCCCTGTATGATTTATGAAGAAATAAAATAAAATAAAGATGGCCTTCCGGCAAAGTTCATCTCTTTAAAAATACTTGTTATTTTTGAGCAAACCTGTTGGGTTGAGAGGAATAACCTTTGACGCAAATACAGTGCAACATTGGAAGGAAAGCTGCTAGAAGACTTAATATTTACCTTCCAGCAGGAGAGTGAACATAAACATACAGACAGAGTTTCAATGAAAGGTTCTGGAGTAAACCATATTCATTTGTTATAATGGCCTTGTCAAAGTCCAGACCAAAGATAAATAGTCTGAAGACTATTCAAAGATGCCTCGAACTGAGCTGAGCTGTTTGGAAAAAATGTGAGAAAATGTAATTCTCTAGTAGGAGACTTGCACCTATAATAAATGTTCACAAATGTAAAGCTACATTTCACACCTTTGTTACAAAAATTGAAAATCATCGATTTTTCACTGTGTAATTCTACATTTCTTTGTGTTGGTCTATCACAAAGAAAAATTAAAAATTTGCCTATTTACTAATTTCAAAATGTAAAAAAGTTGTAGTAAGGTTCAAGGTTCTGTATGTTCTTGACAGATGCCACTCAGGCAAATTTAATCACATAGAAGCCATTCATCTGCTGGGTTTCACTCGAGATTTCTGCTTTTAACATCCACGTAATTCATTCATGATTCATTCACAGCAATAACAAAACCCAAAGCTGTTAATGAAAAATTATGTAAACTGTTAAAGGTGCAAGTTTCCCAAAATGTAAACAAATCAATGCTTTAAGAAAGAAAGACTTATGTTGTAGCCCACAGCTGAGTCACTGCCGCTGCATTTTTAAAGCCCCTGACATAGACTGAGTACAGGATTAAATTCTGAGTGTGACCTCAAAAAACAGAAATGTTGGATTCTCCCATTAAAACCTTTCCTCAAGCCCCACAAAACAGTTTCCTTCATTTTTGCCTTGTTTAAAAGTGCAAACCTTATCACGACTCGAAAAACTGCAGACGCCATAAGACTCTTTCAGAGAAAACATGTTTAGCAGCTAAAAACTCTCTGGCTTCTGTGAAGTTTGAGAAAAATAAACTCAGCACTGTGGGAGTCTTTTTTTTTGACAAGGTTAAGTATGGTGAGAATTTTGGCTCCTTCAGCCGGATTACATCACGCACAGAATGTGGGAGCACATAAACTCAAACACTAAAGGATCAAAACATGCAAACAGAAACTGTGCCAAATAACCTGAAGTCTAAACAAGACGTCCTTCAACCACCGACATTAATGCTCATTGTCCTCAGCTTTCCTGAAATCTCAGCGCTGAAATCCAGAACCTCTTCTATCCCAGTTGAAAATAAGGTTGTGCTTAACGCAATACTCAAATTATATACGACTTCTTCAGTCTTCCTCCTTTGGCAAACTTCAATGTTTTGAGATCAAACAAATTTTAATATCAGAAAGAAATAACTTGTGGAGGGACGGCAGTGATATTAAAATACGGGTTCTTATCTGATATTAATATTGCTATTATGATCAAAAGTGTTCTCATATATACTACCTTACCCCTTCGATGCCATAAAAAATGACCACTTGGATGGCATTACTTGTCTTCAGTTAAACACCCCCCAGTTCTGTGCTGCATCATCACCATCACATGCCTATCCAAAACACATTCACAAACAGCAAACAAGATGGAAATAAATATGACTTGTTAATATTGGCCCTCCCTATTATACTTATCAAACTGATACCAATGTGTTGAAAATTGATTAACTAGCCAATGCCAATTATGTGTTCTTAACCTTGGAGAAATACAAAAAAAATTTTTTAGATTTTAGTAAGGACAAAAAGGCTATTAAACCTAACTCCCTTTTAAGTTATAGATTAACTAATTACATTTTTAGTCTAACTTTACCAGCCTCACCCAGACATCATTGTCAGAGCTGGACAATCAAAAATCCACTTAAAACAAAAAAAATGTGTCTGACAACATGAAGTAGGCTAAAATCAACACATTATGTCTCAATCTAAAGACATTCAAGAACAGAACATTTGTCAGTCAAAAAAGAAAGAATACAAAGACATTTCAAACGATGTTTTCACACCTGAGGTGCATTGGACCTTTGAAACCAACTGTGGTTGTTTTTCACCTCAGTGTGATGCATTTGTGTAGATGTGAATACATTGCAGTGTAGACTAAATCAACCGTACCAAGATCACTTCCTACAAACAGTGTATATTAAAACACTCCAAAGCTTCAAGAGACCATAACCTAAAAGAACATAAAGCCTGTAATATCTTGGCCTAAAAACCAGCACAAAAGAGACCATCATGTCCAACATGGTGGTTGTCTTCAGAAACTTAATGACATGGTGTAGCTCAAGCTATGAATTCTCCTCTGGATTAAAATATCCTAAAGGAGAATGTCCACTTTTCACTGTGTGACCTTACACTCATTCTCGCTTGGGTTTTGCTGTAAGCCAATGATTCAAAGCACATCAGCAAGCCCACCTCTGAAAGTTTCCCAAAAAAACATTTGGCATTATTGCAGTCACAATCGAGATGCAAGTCTTGTTGGCAGTTAATACAAATGCTTGGTGGCATTTAATGCCACTGGGTTTCACGAGCAATTATTAGATTTAAGCGGCATTGACATTTGATTGATGGTTTTCTGATTTAAAAATGTGTCAGTCTATTCAAATTGACTTTAAAAAGATGTCAGAATGCAATAATTCATGTTAGGAAAAAAGAAACAGAAAGACCATAAGTCCATCATTTATATTCTGTCTTGGGGCAACTTTACATGTGCACAGAGAAAGCTGCTGTCACCATTTTGAGTGTCAGCACCCACAAATGATGCAAAACGGCATCAGTGGTTTGTGCACAGCACTTGCAGGTTTAGCTGTCATCCTGACTTGTTTTATCAAATTGCAGAGCAGAGAAAGGGAGAGAGAGATGTAATGCAACTGAGTCCACTTTTGTCTGTCCTCTTAGAAGTGTGCTTGGAGACTAGGTGGCATTTGTTTTTTGGGGGTTTTTTGCCTTTACTCGAATATATTATTGTTGAGTTACTGGAGTTAAAATCCAGAGAAACTGCTAAAAAATATGTTTCTACAATGAGCATGTAGTGAAAATGCCTCCCTTTTTAAGTTACATTCTAGTGGGAGGAAGAACAGGGATGCTAAAACTACAAACTTCCATATGGTAATCTGAATGTATGTGACAAACCAACATAATGTCAAAGACAATTGTGAAATGCTCTCAAAATGCTAGGATACGACACAAATACAGCCAAGGTGTGACTGACCTGAAATTCAAGGGATGCTTCTGGGATCCAGGGATAGGCAGAAAATAAACACATGAACCAGAAAACTAAATCCTAAGCAGAACCCGGCCAGATTCAAGAAGTTACTCTTTAAGAATAACTTAAAGAGTGAAACAAATAAAGTAATGTTTTCAGAGAGAACTAAAGACTATCAAGCAGTCTTTTAGAATCTGACAATTACTGCTATTTTTTCCCTGCAGCAACATACCCACAGTGTAACCTACATATGTTATTTTTAGCCTTTTTCAATGTGATGCCACTAATTAAAATCAAGTGAAAACAACTTATAATTAATTCTAATGATTAATTCAGCTGTTAGGTGATCTAAGTGATTATTAGCGAACAAACAACTCCATGAAGTCCAAGGAACACAGCAAACAGGCCAGAGATGTGAAAAGACTAAAAGCAGGGTTCGATCATAAAACCATAACCCAACCTTTCAACACCTCACAGAGCACCGATCTGTCCATTGCCTAAAATCTAGAGTGTATGGCAGAACAGGGAAGGCGTTCACCTGAACTTGACTGCACAAGAACAGCATTAATCAGAGAAGCAGCCATGGTAACTCTGGATGAGCTGCAGTAGGGTTCTAGCATCTCTGTATGGAAAAGTATCCAGAAGAAAGGCAAAATATATTCTATTTACAGTTTTCTGCCAGCCATGTAGATCAGTGGTTTCCAATACTGGTCCTCAGAGACCACTGTCCTGTATGTTTTAGATGTAGATGACTCGAAAGACATGTAGAAGATTGTTGGGTCAGATTAGACCAAAAGAAACCATGTGAAGTAGATGACTACCTCTTCACATCACTCTAAACAAACCCTCATCATGCTGAAAAAGAAGTAGTAGCATCATTCTCAAAAACAGGTCACCATTCAAGATTTTTAAAATGTTAACATATATACTTTAATAGGGTGTGTTTACGACATAAAATCCAAATGGAATATCTTGAAGTTTGCGATTCAAATATGGCAAAATGTGAAAAAGTACAAAGGATGTAAAAAAGTTGTGCAAGGCACTGTAAAAAGAAAAATCAAGTGTTATGAAAAGGATAAAAAGTCAAAAATAACAAACCAAAGTGTCAAAAAAAGAAACAATTCAACAGTGAAAGGAAAGCAGAGAAATGTTTCTTGAGCATAAATTGGGGTCTAAAGAGTTCAGCAGACTGCAGAGTGACGTGTCCGCATTAAATCCTTGAATTTCAACAATGGAGGGATTTGTTGCTGCAGAAAGGGAAGAAGAAGCCATCAGGATTACTGTCCTCTCTCTCAGGGCCAGCACTACCTACAGAACAGTTGGATTTTTGTGTAACAGATGGCTAAACAGCTGCAGAGGCCATGTTCATATGAAGGTTACGCTTACATAAGAGACCTCTACTTACAACACACACCTTAAAAAAAATTTAAAAAAAAGGCTGATGCTGTCGCCTTGCCAAAACGCAGAAATTCTGATTTATGCTAACTTCTGTCACTCAAAGTAGCAGGTTTCAGTTTGAGGCAGTTTACTTTCAACATCTTAAATCATCAGATTAAAGTCACAAAGAGGCTGCATGAGAAATAACCCCTTCTACATGCTGTATGGTGACCTAGCAATTAGCTCCATTTAGCTGATTTATATAAATATTGAAAGCTCCTTTCTTGACGCTAAGGCCACCTTACATAGGTTATATTTACTATTATTATGTTACTATTACTATTATCACTGTTAAAATTGACAACTATCCTCATTAACAGAGTGGAGCACTATTTTTGCTTATTAACAGGGTTCAAATTAATAATAAAAAAAACATCAGCAATTTTTAGTGTCCATAAATTAGGGTGACCAACCATTTTTTTCCCTGGACATGTCTACTTGTCACTTTCTGTCCAGGGCATCCAGGGGCTTTCTTTGATTGATGAAAATGTCTAGGGTTTCATCGTTTTTCAGGGGACCGATGGGTATACTTATATCGCCCGGTGCGATGCATGGAATGCGACAGCCTTTCTTTCATGTGACATTCTTCTCTGTCTTGAGCTGCTGCCAAGTGGGTGGTTTTTATCCGCTCATAGACAGAACAGACAACACAAGCTGTGCGGCAGCACTTCTGCTGATGTTTACAAAATGCAAGAGTAGCTTCAAGGAGAAAATAAATTTCCTTCATACCATCCTGGTCACAACAAATGGGTAGCATAGTACACAAACCTGGCAGAGGAGAATGGAGACAATAACTAAAGACTGGAATGTACACATGTTTTAAAGTGTCTTTGTGAGACTGCTGCTTTTTTATTTCTATTACATTGAATGTAAGTTAAGATTTTTGTATTTGTTTTCTAGTTTGACTTAAATAAAATGTTTTCATCTTTTTACAGAATAATTTTCTAAGCTACAGAAGAGTAATTATAGGGGATGCACAAATATGACAATTTTTGCCAATTGTCATATTGGCAAAAATTGGCATACTGGCGGTATGCCAGTTTTTAACCACTATTTAGTATTTGTTATATATGATTCCTTTTGACAGTGTGTGACCACACTGTTTACATTGCTTCTCTTACTGTTAAAACATCCCATAATCCTGTGCTGTATCACTATCACAGGCACATAACAGAACAAATACGTGGCAAAGTCCCTCACTTTCCCCTTGCAAACACACACACAAATGGCAACAAAATGGAAATAATAAATACTGGTTGCTCATGTCAGCCCAGTTTTACTTATCTGACGGCATCCAATATGCTAGAACATGACCAGCACCAGCTGATACAGATGTTGATACCGATATATTGTGCACCCCTACAATTTAGTTCAAATTTTTTGTACTTGTTGACATGTCTTTCACGGGTGTGTTCACTTTTTCGGATTTAAAAATATAGCTATCCTACATTAATGCTGTTGTGAAACCTATTATAACGAAAACAAATTCCAGCAACAGGTAGTAAGTAGCATGTTGAAATGATTGGCTTGACGGAGTTAACAATGTGCATGTGCAAAGACACTTTTAAAAAGCAACATTTGTCAATAAACTTAGGAAAAGAGGCATCTCAGTATATATATATATATATATATATATATATATATATATATATATATATATATATATATATATATATATATATATATATATATAATTTTTTTTTTTTTAAATAGGTATTTCTTAGGAAACGGCTTTGGGTACGATGATTCATTTCATTTACACACAATGGAAATAAAGAATATAAGAACACATCCCTAAATCAGGTTTAGGACACCTATTTGTGCAGACTTATATCTTAAAAATCATTCTAATGAAAATAATGAGGTTGATGGCATTAAGATTACAGAGGAAGCTAAAAGAACAACCCAACACCAAACATAAAAGTTATTTTTACTAAGTTAAAGTAACTTGTAACCCAGGGATGGACACCATGTTTTATATATTTCTCATTCAGCCTGTGTGTTAGGTCAGTGGAGATTAACTCTGGAGATTGAGTTTGACAGTCTGCTTCTTTTTCCTTTGACTTCTCACTTGCTTTGACAGTCACGTACAAGAAAAAGCCTGTCAGCTCCATTTATAAATAATGTTGTTCTCTTGAAATACCAACCTTTTGTCTTCCTGTAATCCCAAATGTTGTTCCACTATCATTGGTTGGGAGTTGCAGCTGATTTTTTATTTTTTATTTTTCAAAATGGTTGCCAGCTTTTCTCTAGGCAGATTTTCAGAAGAGACTTTTAGGGCATGTGTGTTTTATTTTTCCAGAAAATTTTCATTTCGCTGTATAATTAGTACTCTGGGTTGACAAATGTCTCTTGATGAACTCCTTGAATTTAGTGAGTCTATCATGGCATCTTAAGTGTGTTGTCTAAGAACTGACAAAACACTTGGATGTCAGCTCATGGCTTAATTTCCATTTTGAAAGATGGATCCTCAGTTCATCCATAATAAGCAAGACAGTTTCTTTCTTACTCATTTAAAATTTTTGTTTTTCTTTCCTTTGGTGTCTTATTTGCTTTAAATCTTGGATCTGTCCCTACTTTAAAACAAAGCCTAAATAATTGGATTTTCCATTTGAAGCTTAACATAGTTTGGTCTCAGAGCCAACTGGTCTGGGCCTCAATTGAGGGGTCAATCGAAACCTTCGAACAATTTCTCAATCAAGCCAAACGTTTGGTTGTTGTTAGATTACTTCATAAAGAATTATCTTCACTAACCAATTTAGATGTGTCTAATCCTGGAGGGCTTTCCTGCAACTTTTAAACGCATGTCTTCTCCAACACGGACTGAAGGGCTTCAGTGCCACTGCCAAACCACAACCAACGATATACTACGATTTTAAAACAGTACAGAAAATCGACATCATTCTCAACTATTTCTGTTCCCTGATTGGGCTGGGTGAAATTTTGCCAGAGAAATCAAGCTCAATGGGAAAAATCGTAGACGGAGCACTGAAGGAATATGAAAATCGAGGAGAGGTAGCTGGAAGGAGTTTTACCTTTACCTTTTTTTTTTCTTTCAAACGCAGCCAGAGATATTTCAAGAGCAGTAGCAAAACAAAAGGCTGTTGTTGTCAAAGCAGATATGAAACACTCCCTATAACAAGTATGAAATGAACATATGGTCAGTATGTCAATTACAAAGTAAGAGATGACAAAAGGCATACATAATTAAAACTTGATACAAACAGATAATGTACTTTTTTGGCATTTTTATGTACAACACTGCGATAACTTGTTCACCAATAGATGTTGCTCAATTTGATGTGTGTAACTGACTAAATGACATAAAAACTATCAGAGGATAAACAGTTTCTTACTGTAGCTGCTTTATGTACAAGGTCTCCTGCTGAGTTGCATTTTTGTTTCCAAGTTTAAATCAGCAGGCGAGCCAACTAAACAGCATTCTCCTATTTTTGCCTTCTTCAAGAAATATAGACTTCATTGTGGTAGATTTTTTTTAAAAATCCAATCTTATGTAGTTTCACCACAAAGTAAACCACTATTGATATTATAGTATTAATATTTATTAATGTTTATTTAGCAACTGACAGTCGCACCTGAAATACAGAAACATGTAGTACATAAATCTGGATTTTAGGTTAATAGGTACTCACAGGCACAATCTGATCAGATGATAATCAGAAATGTGTCTGCTTTGTTGCTCCTGGCAGAAAATTAGATCCATAAATTCATGTTCACTTTCTGGAAATGCACAAATATATATTGATCTCCATCAGCTACTGTTTCTTCAATTGACTGCAAGTCAAATATATGTGACAAGGACATGGAAGAAAAGTCAGAATAGAAATGCTTAAGTTTTCTTTAACAAAGTAATATTTTAGTTTTTGACATTTTAGTATTAGTTTATGAATCACAGGATTTGCACACATTTTTACTGTTCAGTCATTTGTAAATTCTTTTATTTTATTATTGATATTGAAATGTATTTCTACATAGGATTATAAATATATATGTATGCATGGATGGATGGGGAGACAAATAAATGAATTGTTTGTCAGATGGATTGATGAACGGATATGTAAAGGACTGATGATGACCAGATCATAGCATGGTGGATGCAATGACAAATGGATACATGAAGGACAGAAGGATGTGTGAACGTATGAACGGATAGACTGCTTATTAACTAATGGGTGGACAGTATTTTTACTATGGCAATAAATAGACATAAAGCCTGACAATGAAGATCTCACTTTTATGTTCTAATTTAATAAAAAAAAAAACATTTACCTTTCCATACAGTGCACAAGCCCTGTAAATAAGGAGTTCAGCATTAACAAAGATGAAATGTAACATTTCTACAAATGTTTAAAAACCGTTTAAATGAATCCAACCATTTAATTAATATAGCATGGAACTGTATAGCCTCTTGGTATTTCAGCAGCAGTTGTGTTTCGTTATAATTCAGAGCAGGCAGCAGGTAAATAGTTAAAGATTTAAAATACTGCCCATGGCTCTCACCTCCTTACAGCTGAACCTTTTGCATCTCTGAAAGGTCAGTTTTACTTTGCGTTTACCAACTCTTCATTGCTTGGCAACCACAAACAGAGCACGTTCTACAGGGTATATTTATGTTCTGATTTCATTATCATTAATATTATTACTGAGATTCAGCTGGCTCTACTTTTAGATCTGCAGATCTACTGCTTCTCAAAATGGTTTCTTGCTTCACTTGTCCCCGTTCAGAGAAAAAAGGGAGATGTGAACTGGAATAAAGAAGCTATTTCAGGGGCTTTTTAGTCTGTGCTTCTAGATGCCATCCATTAAAACAGGTCCGTGAGAGAAACTGTCCGTCATTGCTGACAGTTCTCGCTGTGAAGCCTTGTGGGGATTAGCTTCAGAGTGCTGAGAAGATCAGAACCATATGCATCAAGTCTGCAAAAATATGGATGAAATGAAACCATTCTACAGAGAATTTCATACAGTTTCAGCAGAGCTCTTTGAATTTTTATATGATGATTCAGTAACGTGTGGCAGCTTCGAGAGAAAAGGTCAGGTTATGATCGAGTGTAGCCTCACAGTAAATAAGCTAAGTGTTTTTAAAAAAGCCAACTGGATTTCTTCAGCTCTCACCAACAGATGGAAATATTTTGACTTTCATTCTTTTAAGAGGCACATGTGGTTTATTACCCACTTTTACCTAGTGTTTGTAGAAACTTGTCGGACATTACCGGTGTGAATTAAAAATTGGCCGTCAAATAAAACTAAAAATTGTCAAATGTGTTGACTGACATGCTTCACCTCTAACATTGCAAATATATTGCCATTTTTTTAAAAAAAACTTGAGAATTGCAGGACTGTGCATTGTGATAAATATGTTGCATTTGTGATGAAAACAAAATGTATGTCCAATAAATTATTGCAATGATGTTGCACGTCGGACAATATTGGGACCAAAGTCAGCAATAGTCGTGTCAGTGTTGGAGCAAACTTGCCACATAGGTTTGGGTACCTGTATTAAAATCAGCTGCATGCCGCTTTGATTGCAGCATGCTGCTGCATCCAAGCTGGGTGGATTGTGGCACAGGGGGTAGAATCGAGATTTTAAAATCCAGGGAGTTTTTAAAGGAGGCTAAGAGGGGGGCAGTGATGATATTGGGGTGGCACACAAAAATAAATACCCAGGCAGTGCTGTAATAAATGTGACTGATTCAAAACATAAAGGTCAAAGATTGAGATAAATATGTAATGGACAAATAAATCTGACTAATTGAAGCTATTTATCTTTTTTAAATACTCACCATTAAATAGATTAAGTAGGTACAATTCTTCAGCACGTAAGTACATTGTCCTACATGTTTAAAAAATGTCTGACCTCTCATGGCAGTTTGGCAGACTTGGATAAAAGATTTTTTTGAAAAGTGCTGTTGCCTACTTTTTTAGCTACATTCAAAAACATGTGTAGCTATAAAATCACCTTGGGAGGATTGTTAGGTACCTAGGGCAATAGCTTTGGATTAATTTCTTTAAATTAACTTAATTTCTTTTTCAAGCCTACTTTATGAATATGTATGGAAAAGTAGCCTTCTACTGGAATTTGCCAATTGTAAGTATGCCATTTTAAAGCATTGCGTATTTTACACTTTACTCCTTATTCAGGGTTCTGAAATATAAAAGTAAAACAAAAAATATTAAAGCTAAAAATGTTTTTTTTTTTCAATAAAAAGGTGGAAAAATAGTTTTAATTGCACTTATGACCTGTCCTGTATAGTGAAGAGAAGCAAATAACAAAAACAATATAATTTGTGGAAAATCTGCACTACAGACTTTACACAAGAATGTTAAAAATAAAAATAAAAAAAACTATTTGTATTGCATGTTCTAATGGGATCATATCACACATGATTTGCTGTTGAAATTGCAGTAAAATTATATTTACCATGTTTACTAAGTAGTACTGAATACAATGGATGCCACACTTTTCAAATGTTCATAACTTTACAATTATGTAACTTTGTGTCAGATACAATCCCAATAACTTACATTGAAGTCTGTGATTGCGATGTGACAAAATGTGAAAAGATTCAAGGGGTATGAATACTTTAACCTAAAAATCAGCGGGGATACAGACGCCAATTTACAAAAGTTTTCTAGAACTTTTGTCTCACAACAGTGCTTTTATGCCAATACCCCTACATTTACATCTGTGAATAAAAAGGGAATGTATTCTATAAATGGAAGAGAAAAGAAATCACTCAATTTATCACCAACACAGATCCATAATCAAAACCTGACTAACAGCAACATCAGAACCTTAGTTTTAAGCATTAATCCGAGTTACACAGGCAATGTCTAGATTTTTTGCACACACTTTTGCAGCTTAGTTCTATGGCCTGAACTTCTTGAACACGTCCCTGATGGTAATCTCAAAAACAGTTCACACATGAGTGTGTCTTGTAAATTAAACCAAGAAAGAAAAAAAAAAACATCCATGTGAAGCAACTAGTATCGGCTTTACTGATACATATTAGCACAAAGAAAAAAAAATTAAATAGCTGATAGTGCCCGTGATTCCAGAGAAAAAACACCCAAAGAGGAGTATTTCATTTGTAGAAATTACTTGGGTAAAAACAAAGATAGATTTTTAAATTTTGAGCATATTAGAAATTGATGAAACAAATCTTGGGGAATTAAAAGTTCACCAGATGAAGCCAAGGGTGACCATTCATTTGGAGGACTCAGCCAGGTGTGAGGGCTGATAATATGTTCATGGAAGCGTGCTGATTCCATTGAACACCTGCGGCTTCTCCAATCTTTTTCTAGCCTGAATTATTTTTATTATTGCAAATGCTATGGAGAAATGGTGAGGACTGAAAATGAGTCAAACAAAAGGATAAAGGAAGAAACAAAGATAGGTAAAGTAAGTATGTAATAAGCAAAGAAACGCTTGATGACATCAGTGTGTAAAATTAAGAAACTCGACCTTTTGTTATAATCTCAATGATCCAACTGCTACAAGTGATTTTGTGCAAGTGAAAAATGCCAAAACTTTAACAGTTTCCTATTTTCTTCTTTTCCAGGTTCCTTTAAATGAGGTAACATGGACAAAGTGGTCATCTGCCTCCTGATTCTGGGAACCGCTATGACAATGGTCCATGCATGTCCCAAATACTGCGTCTGTCAGAACCTCTCGGAGTCTCTGGGGACCTTGTGCCCCTCAAAAGGTCTGCTTTTTGTTCCACCAGACATAGACCGGAGAACTGTAGAGCTCCGGTTGGGAGGCAATTTCATTCTCAAGGTCACCACTCAGGACTTTGCCAACATGACAGGTCTGGTGGATCTCACTTTGTCTCGCAACACCATCAGCAGCATCCAGCCTTTTTCCTTTATTGATCTAGAGACATTGAGGTCACTGCACCTTGACACCAACCGGTTGACTGAACTGGGAGCGGATGACCTACGAGGGTTGATCAATCTGCAGCACCTGATCCTCAACAACAATCAACTAAATCAAATCTCAGATTCAGCTTTTGATGATTTAATGCTGACTTTGGAGGATTTGGATTTGTCTTACAACAACCTGCGTAGTGTGCCTTGGGAGGCCATCCGTAAGATGGTCAACCTGCATCAGATGAGTCTGGACCATAACCTCATCGCCTTCATTGCTGAGGGGACTTTTACAGACCTTGAAAAACTGGCTCGCCTGGATCTGACATCCAATCGCCTCCAGAAGCTTCCTCCAGACCCAATTTTTGCACGATCCCAGAGCAGCATGGTGATGAGTACACCATATGCACCTCCACTCTCTCTGAGCTTTGGTGGAAACCCACTGCACTGTAACTGTGAGGTACTGTGGCTACGAAGGCTGGATCGTGAGGATGATATGGAAACATGTGCCTCTCCAGCCAGTGTAAAGGGGCGCTACTTTTGGTCTGTTCGTGAGGAGGAATTTGTCTGCGAGCCCCCATTGATCACTCAACATACGCACAAATTGCTGGTACTGGAGGGCCAAACAGCTAGTTTACGTTGCAAAGCAGTCGGAGATCCAATGCCAACTGTGCATTGGGTTGCTCCAGATGATCGCTTGATTGGCAACTCCTCAAGAGCCACTGTATATGAAAATGGCACCCTTGACATAGCAGTCACCACATCCAAGGACTATGGCATTTTCACTTGTATTGCTGCTAACGCCGCAGGGGAGTCTACTGCCTCCATCGAGCTATCAATCATTCAACTGCCCCACATCACTAACAACACTAATCGTACTACACTGCCAAAATCAGGACTTTCAGACATCACAAGCTCTACTAAGATAGGCAAAGGGGAGCCCAAGCCTCTTCCAGAAAAGGTGGTTTCTGTATCTGAAGTGACTGCCATCTCTGCTTTGGTCAAGTGGACCGTAAGCAAATCAACTCCAAAGGTCAAAATGTTCCAGCTTCAGTACAACTGTTCGGATGATGAAGTTCTCATTTACAGGTAAGAGAAGCTGCAGTCAGTTATTTCCAAATTAAAATTGAAATCTCACTGACCAAAGTGCCCAATTAGGACTGAAATATAATCTCTTTACCTCAAAATGCCATAATAAGTTCAAGTTTTAGATTACTAATTGTCTGAGCTCTTGAGACAACTATTTCTTCTGAAGCGTTACACTGAGATCAACATTCATCTTTCTTAATCCTTCTTTAGGTTTTTTTTTCACCATAAAGCAGACAATTTTGTGGGGATGCAGCTTTCGTATTCTGAGAAATCCAAAGAGAAATCCTTGCCCTGAACCATTAATTAGAAACCCAAGAAGAAAAAGGATTATAGAGCTCATTCTAATGTATCCCTCTTAAGCTGCTGAACTCCATACAAGTGTGGGCCTAGGCGACAGTAGCAAAAGATCTTTGGGGGCTCTGTGAAATCAATTTTCTGTTATAGATGAGATGCTGAATGGAAAAAGAAATCTGATGGATAATTGTCTGGAAATATAGAAAATAGCCTCAGTGTTCAGCTAAAAAATGGTGTGGTACATACAGAGAAGAAAAATAGCTTTTTCCAGATTCAGTATCCCCTAAAGTAACATTTATAGATCTTTCCAGAGAATGCCCACATATTAAGGCCCAAGCCATTGTGAAAATTAGATATCTTTCTAAGCTTCAGCAGTTTTATGTGACACCTTCCAAGCTCCAAAAATTGACAGCAAATTTCTGCAAAACCTTATCAGATCATTTATTTTCTGCTATTACCTGCATAGGACTGGTGTTTAGCTGGGAATCTGAGATTATAACCAAACGCAGCAATGAAGGATGTTACTTTGCACAAGCGGAGTTGATGCATCTCACATATGTGCAAATTCAATAATAAGCTTTTTATCTGATTTCCTTCCCTTTCATGAACATTCTGTGCCAGCTTTCCTCTTTTTCTGCCTGGTGACAATAGTGGATGAGTCATCTACATTTGCATTCATGAGGAACTCGACAAAGCTAAAGCAGTTCCCTGCATTTTCTTTTTCTTTTAAATTACATTAAATTGCATCCCTGTTTCTTTTTATCGATTACTAGTAATAACTACAAAACAAATTGTTTTGCAGTACATTTATAAGGTCCATAATTAATTTGTTGACCAAAAAATCTATTATAGTCATTATGTTTTTAGGGTTATAGCATTCCCAGAAAGGACTGTTTTCATTAGATCAAAATGAATGCAGCAATGTGCAGCTACAATAGCTCAAAAGGGTCAAATAGTTCACGTTTGATGTTGAAGCCCATGTTTACGATCACCTGGTGGCTAGGTGTACCTTAAAATAATTTTTAATTAAGATTTTTTTCAGTTTTTAAATTGCAAACATACTATATGTGATGTTTGTTGACATGCTTTTATAATTACGTAAATAATTAAGTGTGCTCTTGCTTCATCTATGGTATTCAAGATGGAAATTATTAACTGCATGGTGCTATTCAAATACACTTGTTTATTTTCAGTGTAAAAATAATACACTGTGATAGAATTGTGATTGTTTGCAGCTGGGAAGAGTCAAACCAGAAAGATATAAGCAATTACCTTATAGTGATAACAACTGACGCTCGTCGGTCTAGGAAGAGTTAGAAGGTAATTCATTGCAAGCCAATTTGAATTACATTATTGTACAATGAGAATTATTTACTTGCCACTGCATACCATACTTTATAGTAAATGTTTAACATGTTGAAAAGTTGCACGATGTAATACCGTTTCTCAGCTGAAAAGAAATAAGGGCAAACTTTGTCTCTAGAGTTCTTTAACAAAAGGCACTTCCTCCATTAAGTCTGCTAACAGTTGAAGAAAACAGGCATATTTTATATTCAGCATCATCCGCTGTTTAAATTGGGAACTCTAGTACCATTAAGTAAATGCATAAAATCCAAAGTCATGTTGCAGATAAATTTTCTCAGGACAGCAGATAAGGCAAGATATAGAAGCAGCTTCCAGCTTGCAGTCTTTCATCTGACTGAACCTTTAAATGGCTTTGGACAAATTAAAATCAACTAAAAGATTTTTGTTTGCTTTCAATATGTTTGGAGAAAACCAACCACAACACATCAGCAAAAAATGATTAAGGCAATAATCAGGTAGAACAGGAGAGGTATAATAGTTTGGATTTGTTCTGCATCCACAAGACCTGGGCACCTGGAAGTCATCAAGTCAGCCATAAACTACTTTATATTAAACTTCTCCTCTGAGAAGCTTGGATTAAACATTGTCTTCAACAGGACAATGATTTTCAACATGCATATCATTATATTTACAGCACAATTGCTGAAAAAACTAATCAATGTGTTGCAATGGCATAATCAAATTCCAGGCTCCCTTGATTGAAAGCCATAATGGAACCTTAAGATAGCTGTGCAGAACCCAATGTTAGCCAGTTACAAGGTTTAAAGCAATGCTTCAACAAATATTTTGAAATTCATCAAACAATGAAAGAGACTGATGAGGATAAATAAAAAAAATATTACTGACAGTGTTTACTGTTTAATTCTTACTGTTCACCATGTTGTATCTACAATTACATATTTATGCCAGAGGATGAGCAGGAACAAAAATAAATCTTCCTATGAAAAACAGTTTCTAAAATCATATGAGATAAAGTAATATATGTTTATTGCTTGCAAATGTTCATCTTTGTCTGAGCTTTCCACTTAAGAATTCAGATAAATAAAAATCAATCATGGCCACGAGGGGCAGCAGAGCAAACCTATGAGTTCACTTGCAGGTTGCATAACAAGGCAGTTATGTTGAACAACAAACACTCCCATTGGTGCCTTTAGAGTTCAAACAAGTTGATGGGTGTACCATCCAAAGCACTTCATGCCATCAAGCAGATGAAAGAAAGAGACATTTCTAGCATCAACAAGAATAGTTATTTACATTTCCCACTTAAATGAATCCAGCAAAATTGTTCGTTTGCTCAGAATAAATCAATTTGGTAACTTAGAATTATTGATGCCCATTTAATAAAACATCCTAAAACATTTGGTATAATCTAGTTGACTGTAAGGCATGGTAAATGAAACACACACATGCAACCCAAACAATATGCAAAAAGTGAATATTTAGATTGTACCCTATTACCATTTACATCCTTCAAATCAAATGTTATACAGTGGACGAAAAGTAGTAATCGCTTTAAATTACTTTCTGCATATAAAATGCTACATAACATGCTTATTCATTGGTATTTCTTTTATGTGCTCTGTCTAATTCAAAAGTGCTATAAGCATGTTTATTCTTATCAGTTGTGATCCCCTGCGGAAAGACTTTTGTCATGCTTTGTCTTCCCATTTGTGCTTCCAGGATGATTCCCAGGACTCACCGGGCCTTTGTAGTCACCAATCTGGTGCCAGGAATGCAGTATGACCTGTGTGTATTGGCCATCTGGGATGACACCGCAACCACTCTCACTGCCACCAACATTGTTGGATGCATCCAGTTCGTCACCACAGAAGATTACCCACAGTGCCAGTCTCTGCACAGTGGATTTATGGGTGGCACCATGATTCTGGTCATTGGTGGCATTATTGTTGCAACTCTGCTGGTCTTCATCATCATCCTTATGGTGCGCTATAAGGTAACCAGTGGGATTCAAACCAGTAAATTACCCACTGTAAGTAACACATACTCCCAGACAAATGGGGGAGTGAACAGGTTCAATGGAGCCCCACCACAGGTCAAGTCCACAGTAGTAGTTATGCGTGAAGAAATGGTGGAGTTTAAGTGTGGATCCCTCCAGAGTAGCCTTTCTTCGTCATCATCGTCCTCTAACTCGTTGGACAGCCAAACAGGAAGAGGAGCAGGCTATAATGCGCAGAGCAGCGAATGCAGCAACCTGCCAAGTACCAAATTTAGGAGGCATGTGCATGGCACTAAAGCTCGGCAAAACCTGGACCAACTTTTAGGGGCCTTTACATCACTAGAGCTACGGGGTGCAGCAAAGGACCACCAAGGAGCTTCTGTCTCCTCATCCTCTGCTGTTGCCAATCCCATGACAACAGTGGCTGTGGCACCACCATCTGACAAAGAACCCCTGCTTGGGAGGGCTGAGTCCACAACAATGCTGGGGCGACTACTTGGGTTTCAACATGAGGATAAACCCAAGAGGAGTCACTCATTCGACATGGGGCATGTCGGGGCAGTGCAGTGTCGCAGCAGTCAGCCACGTAGGATCAGTAACATCTGGACTAAACGCAGCCTGTCTGTTAATGGTATGCTTCTGCAGTACGACGACAGTGAGGATGAGAAACCCACTTTTGAGAGCTCTGAGTGGGTTATGGAGAGCACAGTCTAAGTCTACGACCAAACAATAGATCTATATTAAAAACTAAGGAAACATGAACACAGTGGGATGTTCTGTATGAACTTCAACCATGTGAATACTGTTATAATGATTATGTGAAAAAACTAAAGCTGACTGTCCAAGATTGAAACTCTTGACTATATTTGAAAAATGTTCCATTCTGAATCAACTGGAGAAATTACCTATATGGAAAAACTATCTACAGAAAGATAAGATACTCATACTGGATTTACATCTTTAAAGGAACTGAACTCTATGAGGACTTACTTCAACTGTGATAACCTAGATCACACGTTTCAGACTCAAAATGGAAATGTTCCAGCTGTAGAAAGAGGGGGACCACAGGAGCTAGTATAGTAGAAAATTAAAACAAAGTCATTTTTATTTTCATGTTGTTTTTTATCATTTTTACTATTTATTATTTCAGGTGATTCACCAGAAGAAAGACTCACCTCAAAACATTAAAAACAGGTTTACACAGGATGTACCAATTCTCATGTTGCCATTTTATACCCTTATTTTCCCTCAGCAATCGCAGATTTATCATCATCATAATCATTTTCTCAGGTTATGCATGAGGTGACCGTATGAGAAACAAAACAAAAGCTAACTTAAAACACAGGCTGTGCTTGTACTCAAGTTTGTAAAAGTTTTTTTCTTTTTTTGACCAATCAGTATCTTAAAGGCACCACACAGCAGTCAGTGATCTCATCTTGAGAAATCAGAGGAACTCAAATTGGGGAATTGAGCCAACAGCTAATCAGAGCAGGAACCACTCAAAACCATAGGTATGGAGTCTACAACAACTCAGTCAAATCATTCCCATTTGTTTAAGCTTCAAGTACCTTGTCACTTTTGTATGAAATTGTCATTTGGACACCGTTTGGTTTCTTAACCAAATAGTGTCTATATAAGTGTGTATGCCCTATCGATGGTGGGTAGAATAGCCAAGCTGTGAATCACTGCTTCTCTGTATTGATAGGTCCCAGTGGAAGTAGCTTTGGTAGCTTTTTGGATATTTCCCAAGATGAAAAAGCCCCTTGCCAGGACTTGCTGTAAAGGCTAAATCTTACAGCCGTCTTGAAGATTCCTAACAACCTTGGGGCTCTTGTTTACAAGTCAGGGTACAATTGAGAAAAGGATTTATTTTGTGGATGAGATCAGCATCTGCTGTGATGTGGACACTGCATCAGTGAATAGTGATGAAGAGAGATCTGAGCTGAAGGACAAAGCTTTCAATTTACATGCCAATATATCTTCCATCACTCGGTTAAGGTCGTTAGTTGTGGGTAATAAGCCATTTATAAGTGCAATTTGATGGAATTAGCTTCCTTAGGAGGGCTGGATTCTCATAAGGAAAGGGTGTGAAGGTCTGCTATATAGAAGGTGCTCATATTAGAGTCACAGTTTCTCAATATTGACAAGAGCCAACAAAGGTAATTTGGGTATTGCCATCTGGGCCAAATTGGAAGAGCCCCTTCCACAGATTTGCTGGAGAGATTACATTTTACAACTCTCTCTTGAACCCCTCAGAGAAATCACCAAGTGAGTTGAAGGAAGTAGCTGAGGATAGGCTGAGGTCTGGAGATCTCAGTTTAATGAGATACTGCTTCAAGTAATGTAGTTTAACTATCCTGGTTGTTGAGGTGTAGGAGTAAAACAGAGGAAGAGGTCTGATTGTTGGACTGGAGGGACATCTACAATACAAACACTGAACCAGCGTTGGTGACAAAAGAAATGAGGCAAGACTTCTCAACTTACCCATCAGTGGACATGAAATCCCTTGGCTAGACTCATGAGTGTGGGGAATGAGCAAATGAAATAAAGTATGAATTAAAGCAGCTAAAATGACCGCTCTCAGCAGTGGGACTGGACTCCTATATAGAAAATGGGGGAAAGATCCACGTTTGGAAGGCAGTCAGAGATGGTGCTTCTTTGCATTGGCAGGGAGTCAACTGAAGTGGTTTCGGCATCTAGAAAGGATACCTGTTAATATTCTGATCAAAAGAGGCTGGATAGATAATCTCCCATTCTACTGGGAATGAATTAGTTTCCCCCAGTTGAGGTGAGGCAAGGGCCTTCTGGCAATATCTGTTTTCTTTTGTATCCTTGCTGTTGAGTGGAGAGAAAATGTGTGATGAGTAAGAAGATTTTATGTAAAAGTAGGTGACTCAACAAACAGAGTGCTTAAATTGCAATGGAAGTTTTAAATTTAAGTTCAAGCTTCAGAGTGTGAAATTAGATCCAGAAGGAGCTGTTAGCTTTATTTCACAATAATTTATCCCTCCCAATTCTCAATATTCAGATCACTCCAGCTTCAGGAAAGATACTGACAGCAAATACTTATTCTACTTGCCCCGCTCCCTAGTTGGTCTCCAAGGAGACAATTATAACGTTTGTCCAGCTCAGGTTGAAATCCTGCTTTGCAAGTAATTTGATTATCTGGTGTTGGTTTGCAGGAGTCCCTGCAGACCAACGGCTCATTGATGTGAACGTTGTTTCTCTAAGAGTGTGGTTTCAGCTACTATCAGCACAAATTACTGTAGCCAAATGCAAATAGTGTTTGAAATTCACCAAACCCTTTTAATCATTTGCCCAAAGCAGCCAACAGCATGATATATCACCGGATTCTGAAACTCTTCAGGCAACAAAAACAAAAAAGCATGATAATTACTCATTTAGCCAGGTTAAATGGAGGAATTTGTCATTTATTGGCTGCATAAAGGTCACTGTGCTGCTCATGAGAGGATTTTATTTGGAAAAATGAGAAGAGTGATGGCTTTTAGGGAGCCAATAAGTTGCAAAGCCTGGGAATTTATTTCACCACATTGCATGATACAAAACCTATTTTTAATTAATGTGTTACTTGACTTGATTCACCTGAGGAACAATTCATTTGTTGTTCTCCTTCATACAGGGCTGTACATTGCAGTAAGATACTTAAAATTTGTTACTTTTCAGATCACTGCCTAAAGTTAGCTGCATCATCCACGTGTTTTAATGCCTTTATCAGTATTCTGTGGGACTCTGCTGCATTTCAAAAATGTTGGGTGATCATCATTTCCTTTTCCTCTTACAGTAGATGTACTGTTCTGTATATTGGTATATTTTTTTGTACAATACCTGGGCGAGAATGTAAGGGGGTAGGGTGGGGATTGTGCAGTAGTAATTTTATTTTCATGTGAAGCAAACAGTGAGAAGGTGCTTTACTGTGGTGTACCAACAAAAGGTGGTTGTTAGTTGGCTTACTGAATGGGATTTTACATGATGTTTCAGGAGTGGAGGACTGGAAATTCTTACGTGTTTGAATCAACAACTAAAGTGCATATTTGCTCTTTATGTGTTACCTTTACACGGTCAGTTTTGTGTTTGCTTCCCCACCACATTTATAACGTTAAATAATTGTTTTATTTTCTTTTTCGGCCTAGCTAAGCCTGACTTCCAATTTGTCATAATTATATTTCTGTAAATTTTTTCTGACAGCTCACATAAACAAAACTTGTGCATATCATTATTTTTAAATGTCTACATGACATATTTTTCTAGGCCCACATTTGTTGATTTTGAGTCAATTTTCTGAGATTTTGTTTTGTCATAAATAATTGTATTATAGATAGTAATAAAAAACATTGTACGCAAGTTATAAATCACTAGAAGAAAAGTGAATGAGTATTCATATACTGTATATCAGTACTTAAAAATTTCTTCTTTAGAATAACAAAACAATCTTAAGGAGTAGTTCTAAAAATGTTCCCACAAGTTAAAATTTTAATAATGCACTAACATTTTGAGCTAATTTAAAATAGAACATTCATATTCACTTACTATATTTTTATCTCACATATAGAAAATGAATGTAGGTTATGATGGAATAAACCAATTAGCAAACTGACTATGGCATTTGCAACTTAGGCATTTATTTACACCTTTTCTTTTTGATATTTCAGTTAGCCTAAATTGCCCATAAAGCTGCTCCAATTTACATATTTTTATGCTTTAGTTGTCAACAAGAAACATAAGGTTAAAATTTTATATAACTGCATTTGTTTGTGGAATTTTTGAAAACCACCTGCAGATTTGAGCGCCTCTAACAAAATGCCAATTGTATTAAGTACTTCGGCAGACAAAAATGTTTCTCGTGTAAATTAAAAGACAACTGTGCAGTTATTTCTGCTATATTTACCTATACAGAAATCAGAAAAAAAAGTTGGATGTGTTTAGCAAAAAGGAAAAACTCAAGTGAAACTGTCTGTTTGTTTTTAACCATTAATGGAACTTAAGGTTTTAGATTTGCCTTGATGGTAGAAGATAAAACTATTTCAATCTTTGCTCAGAAAATAGATCATTTCAAAAACTGACATCTCAAGACAGAACCAGACTAAATCCAAACCGTGTGATGGTAAGATGAGAATGGGGTTCTGGTACTTAGTGACCAGTGGGAAGCAACCATTGAGCCTCTGCGTGTAACATCATGTATCATCCCTCTCCACTCTGCTAACCAACACTACAACTTAAATGTGTACTTGACTCGACATAGACATGATTCTCACCTGAACGTCTAAGCAGAAAAATCCATTAAAAAACTATTTGTGTGAAAACATTTTGCTACAAAATGATATAAAATATTGATAAATTCCTATGAACCAAACTGACTTCACTTTGTTTTCTTTTCTTGGAAAGTCAACTGTTGTATATGTTAGCAGCTGCAATGCTTGAGTCAGATCAATGTTAATTGTTTCTGTTTGCGTCTCCCCACAAAGCACTGAAACGCTGAGTGTCCTTCCTGTCATCCTGCAGATGAGCAGAGGGGGTTTTCCTCCAGAGGTCCAGCTGCTGTAATCAGGCCAGTCACTGCTGACTCACCTCAACACTGTCCTTATTACAAATCACCTGTACATGCAGCTCCTGGGCAGAGCCCATAATAAGGCCTTAATTCATATAATCTGTTAGCGAAGGTGCTTACGGCAGCACAGAGTAAATATAATCGCTACAAGGGGAAGGCGTTGCATGACGAAGGTGCAGGATGAACACGACCGCTGGATGTCAAACACAGCACGAGCGCTTATTAATAGACCTTCAGTTGTCAAATATTGGGTTTGAAAATACCAATTAAAGTTTTACAATGACAAGTCAGGCATTGAGAATATCCCTTCATGAAAGTTAAAGTGAGAATGTAAAACTTAAACAATCTGACAATTCCTTCCAGCGATCAATTCACATTTTGCCTCCCTGTGTCTCTTTCAAACTGTTTATTAAATCTGTCACAATTTATCATCTACAATTAACTCCTTTTTGAAAATTAAAGCTGAACAACAGTTCACGCTGCAGGTCGCCTGGATGCAGCTGTTAATTCAACAGGAAACAGGTTCTTGTTCTTTTAACACACTGGATTAAATTGAGACCTTGTTTCTGTTGTAAATCTCAGCCTGCATGCAGGGGAAAGTAATTTACATTTAATGCATTCCCCCTCTGCACCAGACAGCTCTTTTGGATTAGACATAACACTAAACATGCAATTTGAAGCCTATTCTGTCATTTTTACTCCTCCTTTTTATATCTATTTGAATTCTACAGTCTGAAAGCAATGAGTGAATCTTTTCCACTTTAAACTGCATACGTTTGAAATAATGTTTATGTCAAGAGAATATCGAACCTAGCTTACATGCTTGATACAGGACAGCACAGCATTTGATCTTGTTCCAGAATTTCATTAAATTTCTTGCATTTCAATATGTTTCCATTTATTGAGTTTCTCAGTGTTAAAGATTATTTTCTGAAGAACGTTTGTGGTTTTATTATTGCGGGTTGTGTCACACCATATGCTTCCTGGAGATTTTCCATTTTGAAGTCTGGATCTCTTAAATTGGTTCTTCAATAAAGAAAAAAAAAACAAGTGATTAGATAAAGCATAAAGATATTTTTAGAAACAGATTATAGTGAACAAACTACTTTAAACCCTTTACATACTGATCACTGGTCCATATCAATGTATCTTCAATTTCAACTTATACTCCTGATACTTAATATGAATGTATTTAGATGCATAAAAATTCAGTGAAAGAAAAACTCAAGATCCCAGGAGAAATCTGCTGCAACAGGAAACGGATGATTTTCTCCTTGATTGGCCATTGACTGATGAACACACCGTGCCCAAGCGCTGATTGCTTTAACTGCAACATTATACAGCTGTGTTACTGAGTGAAACACCATCCAAAGTTAGCCACTTTCAGTATCTGTGAGGTGTTCAAAAAGAAGCCAGATGAAACTATTTATTTTATGACATGTCTGTGGATTGAGTTATTTTGGGATGAGAATACTCCAATATCATCCCAAATCCCAGGGCTTGCGATGTGAACCTGATTAAGTGTCATCAGCAGAGAAGAAAAAAATACTATTTTATATTCTGTCACTGAAATCAACTTTTCATCGGCACATGTTTAATCATTACATAATATGAACAGTGTAGTTGTGTTTTGGGGGTTTTTTAACGGCGGTGCCTACTGGGAGCACTCACACTAATTATTTTCTCCTCTTTCATCTCTGACCTTCAGTTACTTTTTCTCTTTCAAAAATCTATTACTACTGTTTTATTTTTCAGGGCAGTCACCCTTTTAGGTTATCTAAAGTATTTTTTTTTTCCCACATTTTACTTTTTTTCCCCCTTTTCTTTATTGCTGCTTTTGCGCACCAGCAGCCTGCAGAGAATCTATCCATGATCTTTTATGCCTGAACACGGCCCACCGTGGTTTAGCTAGAGTTTGTACAAAAGCTCAGCAGATTGCATTGGAGGTCATGGCAAAATGTTTGAAGAGGGAAGGGGGTGTTGGAGCGGGGGTCTCATATTCCCATTAATAGTGGGTGTCCATTACAGAAAATGCTCTCTGAAAGCAGCCCTTATCTATCATCTGCAGCCTCGTCGCCACTTTCACAGGGATTCTTTATTTCCAGAACGCTGCATTAATAACCACAATATTAATAACATAGAAGGGATGCTAAGAGCAGGGGTTGTTTTTCTAGCAAGAAAGTTGTCGAGCCACAGTTAAGTTTGAAATGTGAGCCTAGCAGCCGTTATTTTGTCTTGCTTCAGAAATGGTGTCTTCTCGCTTTTCGAGTAACAAGCAATTAATGATACCTGCTGGATGGTGTAATAATATTTGAGGTTGCAGTAGAAAAAATGCTTCCCCAGACAATAGAAAATCCAATCACATCCTCGTGTTATTACATTCACAGTTATTTCCTATGGAAACAAATATGCAAATTTAAATTCTGATATATTTGCCAAATTAGGGAACCAATCATATTTAATTAATTTAGCCATTTGGTTTTCCATTCTTCCGTTTTATAATTTGTGTTTATTGACTTATTCAAGGTGGAGCCTATCTTGATTGTTGCTGCAGTTTAGCACCTTCTCAAAGTCCAGACTCTGATCTGAAGCAGGAACCAATCCACACTCATCTTAAGATAACCTCAGTAGAGGCCGAGCGCCACTCAGATTGTTAAACTCTAGTCTAATGCTTTTCTTTAAGATTTTTTGGCTCTAGTGGTCTTTACTGAAAACTAAATAAGGTGGATAGAGAAGGAGAAGATATGCTGCAAGGGACCCGAGATGGGAATCAAACCCAGTACAACCACACAGAGCACTACAACCTCTGACATGGTATGTGTACTCTACCAAGTATATGTAACTTTTATAGAAAAAGAAATAGTTTTTTTACATATTTGTTAAAACTGTCACTAAGTTGTGACAGTATATGATTAGCACCACTAACAACACTGTTGTCAGATGTGAAAGAGTAGATTGCCAAGTCCAGATCTAAAAATAATCTCTTGCCTGGAATGAAAGCGTTATCTGAAATTGATGGGCTGATTGGAGCCTAATTGAGCCAGCCATATTTCTTGGCTAACACGGGTTGATGGAACAAGGAGTTCAGCTCTATTAAATTCATACCATGAATTAAAAAAAAGAGAATTCTAATGCTTTGGACATCTGGTCTGTCTGCCTTCTTAGGACAGAATTTGGGACAATTCCCACTTGGAGGAAGCCAAGATACAGACCCTGAATTTGGCAACACAGATGATTTGCAGGGTGTTGTGAATACTTTATTTTTTGCCAGAAGTTGTTTGTGGAATATTTTCCCAGATTTGCAACTTGCAAACCCATCCATTAATTGAAGTTTGTGCCCATCCAAGAAGAATCCTTACAAGAATTGTAAGGCTGACATGTGTGCCACAAGACACTTTATGCCAAACCATTTCTGACACATCTGCAAATACAATAAGGCTGTTTGAAACTTTGCATGATGAAAGTGCATTCACAGAAAACCCTAAATGTCACCATGTAATTGTAATGGGCATAAAATTCAGTTTATTATGTCTGTCAGTGATAAAGTTAAGTCTTAGTTGGAAATGTTATTCAAATAGGAAATTACCAGACTCAGCTCTGACAGATTAGCGGAAAGAAAAAGAAAAATAAGTTTAACACCGTCACACAGCTAATTCAAAAATGATTGTGGTAAAAACATTTTTAGGGTGAGTTACTCTGAAAAGCTTTTAAATTAGTAGAAAACATTTGCACAATTATGCATTTGCACATAAGCAAATTCAACTGAAGCAGGATGTAATTTAAGAAAATTAATCTATCTAGATTAAGTGAGTATACTTTAGTTGTGTAACCTAAAACAATAAACATCTTTTACATGTAAACTCATCTTCTGCAAAGTATCAGTCAAGTCATTTTAAAACTGCCAAGCACAAGTGCCTTATAATTTCTATTAGTATGTAAGTCAAGCATTACTCACTTGACTTGACAGCTCATTAGACTGAAATGCCAGTGGCAAAGCGTTTTCTGTAATTCCATTCAGCTTTATTACACTTAAATTTCTGTGCTGGTGCCCTTTTGTGTGTGTGTGTGTGTGTGTGTGTGTGTGTAACTAAGATTATATTATCATCTTCAAACTTTTATTTCATGTTAAATTATTTAAAGGTTTGACTTTGTAGAGATATACAAGGGGCACCGCTCTACAGCCGAGCTAACACTAACTTCTTGTTTGGTGTCAAAATTTCCAGTCATAACATTCTTCATGCTTGTGCAACATCTCTCCACCTGAATTGACTGCCTCCAATCTCTCAGCTCAAGTGCTCCTGCAGTATTTGTAGTTTGACCTCTGATGAGAAGGAGGACTCAGCTGTCAATAGCTCTGAACAGAGGGCATGTCAATACCTGCTGGAATAGATCAAGCAACACTGAAGGGCTGAAGATTGAAAGTTAGTGTTTTAGTCACATTTTCAACCACAAATTTACATTTCACAGACTTAAGATCTGTTTACAAAATTCTGAAATTAATTCTGTAAATGTGGTTGCCAAGTGTTTAAGATCTTTAAAATCATTTATACATTTATACATGCCTTCTTCCACATGTAGATAAATTGAAATGAATTCATCTTTCAGCACAATTAATAAGAGTTGAAGAAAATTCTCATATCGGATTTTTTTATTTTTTGTAAGAAATCATGTGTTGCTACAAGAGCCTGGGAAAGTCAGAATGGATTTCTGTATTTTCCAGGGTTGATAAATATGAGGAACAAATCCAGACTTCATTCTCTTTTCCATTCGAAATGCTGTATTTTTCTTTGTTTCATTATGTCCTTCTTTTCTAGTTTTATTTATTTTTTTAATATGAGCTGCAGCCAAGATTTCCAGATCAACTCTAGAGGAGTCACAGCTCTGGTAGGAGAATATGTCAACAAGACAAATATTAGTCTTGCACTCTACAAATTTCCCCTAAAGAGGCTCTGTTTAAAGTTTGCCACAAGCAGGCAAGTGGGTGAAAGGTGATCTGCTCAAAAGAGGCCAAAAACATTACTTTTTGGCCTCCATGTACAGTGATACTTAGAGTTTCTCCTTCCTAAATGTCCAAAATATAATTTACCACATTGCACATTACTGAATCTTTGTGTTTTGTTGGAATAAACAACAGTGCATGACTCAAACAGGGATTACACTAATGAAGATCTGTAGCACAGTGACACTGCAAGCTCACAAACTGACCTGCGAAAACTTGAAGCGGTCACATAAAAAAAAAAATATATATATATATCATCTAAGGTTTTATTTAAATGAATGAACTAATTTTATGTATTGATTCACGGCGCAGTGGCGTCTCAAACAGCGAGCACGGAATAATAAAGCTCAGTGTGACATCTGAGGCACAGCAGGATGTATCTCAGCAGCTTACCTCACCTCACCCCTTCTGTATAACATTGTGTAAATGTCACTCAGTAAATACAGTGAAGAAATGTGGTAAGCACGAGCCATTCCTCACACGACGCCATCCATGCGCTGGCATATCATCCAGCTGTTTCAGCAGACAAATGGAACCAAACCACTGCATCCAACTGTAGCAGGTAAATATTGTGAACCTGTTTGCTGATCTCATGCATAAATATTGCTACTGTTACTGAAGTGAGAGACTTTCTTTCAACAAGGAATAGCATAAATAATTTAAGATATGCTGTCAGGTTATGAGTGCTCCTGGAAATTTTTGCTCACAAACAGAATTACCTGAATTTTCCCAGACCTACCTGAAAGGTAAGCCAAAGTCTTTGGGCTATATGCATTTTATCTTCTTTTACCCATGTGGAAATTGGATGGAGAATTGAGATACTTTAGACTTATTCTGGTGTTCACACACACTTCACAAAAGTGAAATAGAGAGATTTAAGAATGATACTAATGAATGATACTAACTTTTTATGCCCTAAGTTTTTTTTGGAACTGACCTCAGATTCTCAGAGGACATTAAGATTAGGTCCAAAAATTAAATGTTGTGATATTTAAGCCAAATATCTTTTTTTTTTTACTTTTGTTGAAGGAAGGACATTTTGATCCTGCTCTTTAATCAGAGAAGTGTTTTTTGGGGGGGATGGGGGGGTTCATCATGCTAAGGGAATGCGGTCCTTCATCAGCAAGGCTTTAAGAGACTTGAGGCTTTTAGATCTGGTTGACCTTTCAGCAGAGTCATGACCCTACACAAACATTTAGAGCCACAACAGAATGATTTACATTTAAGTAAGTCAAAGTCCAGACCAAATATGTACCAAAATTTGAAATTGCTATCTAAAGATTCTATTCATCCAATGTAACCAAACTCTAGCTTTGTTGCAAGTGTATTTGTAGATGTAATTGCAATAGATATGGATTGAACAAAATACCCAGAGAAACACTTTCTTGGACTTGATTGGGAACGACGGTTTCTTGTTGTGAAACCATTGTGCTGCCAAATTATACAACAAATCTGCATCCTAGCAAATATATGAAGGTCTATAAACCGACTTTGTTCCAAGTGACACTCTAGGAAGCCTTATTCACTAAAAGATGGCATCCAATAAAATGTGAATGATCAATACAGAGAATTGGCACAATCTTCTGGTGCAAATGAAAGCATTCGGGGGCTTCCTGCTATGATGATAGTTTTGAGCAAACCATCTGTTGGAAGGTTATGGATGTTTGTTATTGTGGTGGCAGCATATGAGGGGCCTGCCATTTCGAAAACAAAAATCCCAGCCTTCTGTGACCTTGAGCTGCATATTCTGCCATAGAAGAATGAATAAACATGTGAGGGGGCTCTTTTTGCTGGTAAAACCCAGTAAGCTTTCCACATTGAGCCTCTGCCAGTCTTGATTCAGGTCCAAGTTGTGGCAGTTTTCCTCCGTTTTATCTTTTGTATTTCTCAGCAGTTTGCTCAGGTCCAGAGGGATCTTCCATACAACTGGAGGGCTTGCTTTCAGGACGCACGAAGCGGAGGCAGCCTTATTCTGAACCACTCCTGCACATGGTGCCCAAACCCTTCAGGGACTGTCAAATCTGAAAGACTTTGGTGCAAGGACACACATTGGCCGTCCAGTTACAGTTTGTACTCATTTTGTGATTAAAAAGAGATGCTGCCCTGGTTAATTCTCAGAGGAGACATTTTTAGTTCAGAAACTTTATCCCCCAGTGTTCTGGAAAACTCACAACATTTTGTTTGCTGAAGGCTCTCTTTTTGAAAGGATTATTTGTGTACACCATAGCAATGCTTTTTTTCTTCTTCACTCAATACACTCAAATGCTGACTTTGTGAAACTGGGGAGATTTCTGCTTTGTGCAGTTCAGAAAATACATGGACAGGCACACATGAATACATGCAACCACACAGGGACAAGCTGTTTTTTTTTTGTTGTTTTTTTTTGCATCCATGTTCATTTAGGCTTACAACATTTTACACACAAATTATCATGTTAGGTTAGGATGTTTTATTATATATCTGTATGTTTTAGCTACATGTTTTTTTAGTTCAAGATGCAACCAAAGGGTGTACTCTGCTCAAAAACTGGGCTGCTTATGCCATCTTATCCATCCCCAAGACCAACCTTAGTATGGGAATACCATCAAACCTAACATTACCATGTTCCACTTGCACCTTTTGAAACCAGTGGAATTTATTAATAGGCACAGTAGCCAAAACCCTCAGCAACTATGAGTAATAAGCGAATAATATTTAATTTATTTCCATATTGCACTTTAAAAAAGAGGATGTGTATGCTAAATGAAAAAAAGGGTGTGTCCCAGCTCTTGCCCAGTAAATGCTGGAGAGACCTGCAACCTGTTGGTAAACTCCTGACTTACACACTTCGAATTCTAACTGCTGAGAAAATTAGAATTTATTTTTTTCAACAACAACAACAAAAAAAGGTTAGGCAATAAAGCAATGCTGATGGTTGGGAATATTTTTCTCAAAGTCAAATACATTTTGCTCGTTTATGATATAACACCACAAACTGAAAAACAACATGATCTTTATGTTAATCAAAAGTGTTGGAAAGGATATTTTGTATTTACAAGAGAGGACCTTGAGATCTATCACTGTGGATGTTTTTTAGTTAAATGAATAAATTATCTCAACAGTAAGTTTCACAGAAGCCTCTTAACTACTTAATTTAAACCAGAATTAATGAAACAGGGAAATGTCTACATGTTGCAAGCCAGTATTGAGAAGCCCTGATCCATGCAACATTAGCAGTAAAAAATATAATTCATGGACTGTGTCTGCTCAGAGAGTGAAAAAGCGCATATGGGAGGGAGCAAAATTATATTCTTCTTGAACTTGACTTGAACTACAGACTCAAGCTGGTCCCAGATTTCATCTCATTCAAATGTTTAATTATTAATTGACAATGCTAATGGTTCACATTAGGGTGTGCATCACATTCCTGGTTTTATTCGTCTCTTCCCTCGAAATGCTCTCAGACAACAGAGATTTAAAGGTGCATTCTGGGAAGACTACAGGCAGGCCTGAAACAACGGGGGGCTATGGGACATCAAGGGCCTTTATTGCGAAGGATTGTTCTAGAAGCCTCCTGCATACAGTACAGTTTCTGTTGGCAGATGTACTTGTGCTGTCTTTTTTTTTTTTCTGTCGTAGCCGCTCCAAAACAACTTCCTACTCGTTCCTTCTGCCAGTTTGCAGTGATGCATAAAATAGTGGGTGAATTTGAATATATCCCCATCAACTTTTTAACATACTAAGAGCAGGTCATGTGGATTGGAAAATGTTTGCAAAAGCCTTACACCCAAGTAAAAGCTCAGCATTTTCTGACAGAACTAGGGCAAATAAGACTTATAGCTAGCACACTAGGAGCTAAATGGTGCTACACAGAGGACTTATTCTTCACTGACAATTTAAAAAAAATTGCAAAGACAAAGAAACTCAAACTGAATATCTCCAATCTTCATTACTTATAAAAGACAAATTCCAAAGTAAAAGAGCAGTTAAACAAAACTTTGCAACTTTCTTATGAGCACAAATGTGCGAATAATTATTAGAAGTAAATTAGTTTTAAACACATTAAAGGGCTTTCGGGTCACCTTATGCCCAAAACAAGAGCTGTGATTTTAGTACCAAGATAAAGTTGAGTTTGTTCAAAGTGAGAAATTCAATTCAAACCTTTGATGGCACATGAACTTCCATCCCATATGTCACGATGTGAGATTCTCAGTGTATCTTGATCCAGAGGTGTTAGGACTTTTAGTTTCATTACCTTTTCCAGTTAAGATCATTTCCTTATTGTTAGTCTTGGTTCATCCCTCAGATTCAGTTCTTAGCTTAATATTATCTATTTTCTTTAGGTTTTGGTTTTAAGAGTTTTGATTTTGGTTTATGTTTTGTTTGGTTATTTTCTTGCTTAGATTTCACCCTGTTTTCTTACTGGTGTGGTACTTTTTGGGCATTTTCTTAAATGAATGTTTCTTTCTGTTCATGTTTATACTAGTTTTAGGGTTTTGCAACTTCCTCTCACTTTGCTGATGTTACTCCTTTCCTCAGCCTGAGAACTTCAAGTATGTTAGTGTTGTATTCATAAGTAATGACAAGATGGAGTAATGAATAGACAGACTGGGGACTTAACTATAGGACCCTGCAGGTGCAACTCCAGTTGTAATGAGGACAGAACTTAGCCAAAAAACAAGATCCATTGCATTGATTACTGTACCCACTTTCATAGTTTGGATATTCTCAGCCTTAAAGATCTGGTAAGATGCTCTGTCACCTGCTCCCTTAAAGAGTTAGTTGAGATTTTGGGTCATTTGATCATGATCCTCCTATTTTTGGATTTTATTTGGGCATATTCCAAAGGAGACCGAGGACACCCTGGAGGGACAATATGTCCAATGTGAGGTATGTCCTGGTTTTCCTTCTTGACCTCCTGACACCCCAAATTCCTGATTTCTGATGGAATATCTGGCTGTGTCCTTGACATTGGAACATTTGGATCCAAAATATATGTATAGGATGACCAGCTCATTAGCAATCTCTCATTTTACATCCCCATTGGTATGTAAATAACACAAAATGGATAGACACTCTTTCATTCTTCCGGCAAAATTAGTCAATGATATTACAACGCACTGGGAGCAATGTCTGTTCTGCAAAACAACTTTTGCTGAAATTATCAACTCACCATCTTTGTTCCTAATAGAGAATTTTGTAACAGTGTTGCAGCTCTCTGAATATTCCCTCCACCACCTCGCCGGCATAGCCTCATCACTTCAACTGGTGTAAAGTGGTTTTCTAAAATTAGTCCGTCTGTTGTGCTGCGTCTCCCCCTGGGGACTCATCTTCCTCCAGCTCGCAGAAACTACAGTATCACGGTTTGTAATTTTATTCACGTTCGGTAATTGTGCTCCTGCTGACAGAAATTTAGATGTGCACTGTTGTTTTGGTGTCATTTGTTGAACCAGCATGAGCTAATAAACTGCACGAAACAACGGTAAGGTCCTTCTAATCTTAATGCCTATCTGGAAGGAAGCATTTGCTTCCCCCGACCCTATCAACAGCATTGTTTTGTCTGTAGTTAGTTGAAGAAAGAAACTCCCCTTAGCTCAGAACTGAACCAAAACCTTTCATAAGAACTACTCACGCTCTCATTTAAATTTCATTGGTAATATAGGCAATAAAGATATAATTAATGGCACTACACACAACAAAAGATGAATTATTAGGCTGGTCCAGTAGTTTTCTGGTCTAAAGTTTAAATATGGTCTAGAGTTCTGTTTGTGGTACTTTCCTGGAGGTGGAGGCAAGTCACTACATTTGAGTCTAACCATTGTATTTTGCCATTGTGTGAGAGTGCAGATGTCACAGAGGCCTGATATTAAAATTAGCATTAAATCAACATTGCCTTAGTTTGATAACTACGTAGTTTGAACTGTCTAGTTTGGGTTACGCAAATCAGGCTAAGCACTTTTAAATATTTTGCAACACATACCATGCTTTATACAACTGAGCCGTCTCCATAATGTTTTTGTAACAAAATCAATTAGCTCAAAGTCTAGTCGTTTTCTATCCTATTCAGTCTTATAAAATGCTGTGGGGGAATTTGCAGTTATTAGCCTCCCTTCTCTGTCTTCATTTAGATTTGTACAAACTAGATATCAAAGTAGAGCCTTAATTTGCTTGCTAAAATATGTACAAATATCTTAAGGTTAATTAGAGAAGTACTTTATTTAAGCTCAAGAAAAGCATTGTTCATCTGTAGGAACAAAGCTTGTATTTAATATCTTCTTCTAAGTCTGTGCACATGAGCACAGACTTATTGAGGTTGGGTGTTTAAATAAATGCTTACTGGTACTCACAGTTAAAGCAGAAGCAAGTAAATGCAACAACCCAACCGCTGGAAAACCTTCCCCACGAGCGTCTGTGCTTTTCTGTTTGTGATCCCTGCGGTGCTGAGCTCCCAGATCAAGCTGCGCTGAATGTTTTTCATCCTTCGAGGCTCTTCTTCATGACGCAAGAATAAATTGAACTGAAGGGAAAAGCTCTTTCTAAGCCAGCCCTGCTAATCGTCGAGTTGGGTTAAAAATAAATAAATAAAAAATACAACTTTTTCCATATACAATAAATCCAGGGTGTATTACTTCATGACTTGACTGAAAGGTCAAGTCATGCAGAAGTAAAGATGCAAGGACAGTACAGAATAAAGGTTTTCATTGAATGCCAGAGGAAATGCACACCACTGCAAACCTACAAACAAACCTATGGGATCATTTTACCTTAAGCATTAAGCAACGAAATATAAACTCCACAAATGTCTTGACAGGAAAAAGCAGACAAATTATTTATATGCATTGACCTAAAACAATAGATTATTTAGATCTTAGAATAATTTACAAACTTGAGTTAAAAACAAGCTAATTCTTTTAATTGTATTGTTATACTGTCCCTGAAATATCTTTTCCTAATAGTGCAAGTTAAAAATCACTGTGAATGAGGTGGTGCAGATAAACAGAATAATTCCACCTAAAATAGCATCTTTTTACTTATCGAGAAATTGTAAAATAGACTTTGTAAGTTCCTGAAAAATGTCCAACATCATGGTGAAGCTGCAGAAAGTTTTTACCTAAATTTACTAAACTAGATGGTTCCTAAAGACCATAGAATTATGACAATATTGTTAATCCTCAACTCGTTTTACTCCACCTCTAATTGACACTGCATACAAATGAGCATTTTCAGTTGATTTCTCATCAGATGTTTAAAAAAAAATTTAAATGTTATTTTAGTCATGTCAATGACTAATATTTAATTACTTCCACACATCCTTTATAACAAGGTGCACCACCAAGAAGGCCATTGGTGGTGCATGACCTCCAACCTCAACTTTTTATGTAAACATCACCCAATACAAATATGTTAGTGGTTGTAATGTACATAAAACAATCCCACGATATTTTTAGGTCTTAAGACAAAAGTCTACTTTGAAGCAGATCTAATTACTAGTCATTGCCTTCAATTCCTAATCCTAATCTGGATTAATCCTAAATAAAGACTCCAAGAGAGTTATCCAACACTGGCAAGATATCAACTACTTAGAACCTTTTAACAGAACCTCACTTCCAAAATCCTTAGCCATCCATTTAAGCGTTGTTTTGTAAGTAATAAAAAATGAAGAAAGAGATGAATAGACAGATTAGAGCTCGCTAAGAGGATAAGGAGACTCTCGCTAAGAGAAAGTTGGGACTGACAGAAAAGGATCCAACTGACTGACATGAGCATCCTCCACAGGATGCTAATGCTGCAACATCTGGGTTTAGATCTTGGGCTTTAGCCTAATCACAAAACACAAATGGCAAGGAAAAAAAAACAAAAAAAAAACGGTTGAGTCCATCCTCTCATAGCGCCACTTCCCTTTCTCCTTTCATTGTCTCTGTCCACATCAGCTCACCTTCTGCTCTGACTTTAATTTCACACCCTCATGGGCTGCTTTTTTTCACAAATCTTAGGAAGAGATGAAGTGTGCTTTTTAATCAGAGGCTTCTAAGACTCATGGTGGACGTCTGGGCTTGCACATCATCTCCAATTTTATGATTTTTCTGAGAAATACGATATCACAGCTTGACCTCTCAGGCAGACTGTGAGACTTTGTGACAATGCAGAGACAAAGGGTTCGGCAGGTCATCTGGAATTAATTGGAGAGCAAGTGTAAACAAGCGCTAGTTTCTAACCTGCCTTAGAAAGTCACTGATTTCTCTGCAGTGCTCATTGTGCTCTTTTTTCATTCCTTTTCCCACCTTGCATTTCCGATTTCTATCTTGTGACTGAGAATTTAATTTCTCAGTCACTGTCACATTTCTTCTCGCCATTGTCAGCTGATTAAGAGAAAATAACAGTGAAAGTGGAAAAAATTAAACAAAAAAAAATGTGCCGCTGCATTGGGATGACAACATCTTTAAATGTGTGAAACGAGCAAAAGTGCAATATTTTCAGTGACAAAGCAGTCACTGCTTTGTCACTGAAAATATTCATGTTTCCTTTTGAAAATGGACATGCACAAGGTGGAGCAGATTCCTGTTTTTATAATGTGAAAATTCAGTGATAGCGGAATTGAATGTTTGATGGATCAACGGCTGGATGGACAGACGCTGAGCAAAATGATGGAGACAATATGGGTTGAAAAACTGAAAATACTCACACTTTTTGATATTGCCTTACATCTGGATGGCTTAAATCAGATTTGTGCGTTTCCACTCTATACAAGAACCCTGCTGGACCCAACTATTCCTCAGCAAAACTGTCAATGCTGTTATGAGCATAGTCAAAGAGTAGAAGCTGCACGTATAGAATAACATGAACAGTTTTTCAACACTGAGCTACAGGTGTGTAAACGCAGCAGAACCTGTTCCTGAATGGGAAAAAAAACTCTTTAGTGTTTGAAATGAGTTAAAAGCCCACAGAGATTGAGCATTCATGTTGCTTTGTGTTCCAGGTTTGACTTTCACAGAAAGCAACGTGCTGGAGAGCTTTTTAGGGCTGACCGCCGCTGTGCTGAACCCTCACTGCTGCGATGTCTCTGTGCTGCTCTTCATGAGATCATCTGTCTGTCAAACAGTGTGACATCAGTGCAGAAAACAATTCTGTTTACTAGTTCAGAAGCTTTTCTGTCGTTTACTGTAGAAAACCCTTGCTTCACAAACAATATCTGGTAGTCTTAGAAGTCATGATACAAGTGAAACTGGTTACTAATCATGTACTAAAAACAGAAGTGATACTACATTGTTTACTAATTGTATTAGAGCTGTAACGATTCCTCGAATGATTCGAGTATGTCGATAATTAATATTCCTTGAGGAAAATGCATTTGTCTCGAAGCTTTGTTAATTTTTTTTTTTTTTATTTAGCGCACCGCTTAGTTGTTGCTAAGTGCTAGCAGCATGGTGTTGAATTTTTCAGCGTTTTCTCAGATTTTGGGGGACCAATAAGTATTGTTGAATTGTCTGGTGCGATGCTTGGAGTATGACAGCTTTTCTGGAGTCGAAACTGCATCCGCACCGTTTCGGAGTGAACGGTAGGAAGAGAGAGAGAAAGAGAAAGAGCGAGAGAGCCTATTACTCAATTAATCGTAAAAATAATCTATAGAGTACTCAATTACTAAAATATTCTTCTATAACAACCCTAAATTGTATGCTAAAGCCACATTGATAAAATATAGATTTTTCAGAATAACATCACACAAGTGGCTTGAATGAACGGTGCACAACTAGACATTTAAGATTAGATGGCAGACGTGTTCCAATTGCAAGAGGTTGAACCTCACATTGTTGAGCCATTCCTACATATTTAAGATTCCAACAATCCCCAGTGAGAGCCACTATCAACAAACAGAGAAAACAGCAGCAGTGACCCTTACCAGGAGAGGCAACAACTTAGCCGGAAGGTCACAAAAGTCTTCGGAACATCTTCAGGTCTTGCTCAGATGAGGTTAGTCTATAGGTCTCAAAAAAAAAAGGAAAAGTACAGGGGTAAAATTACATTCATAGTAAATTTCCATTTCTAAAAAAAAAATGTAGAGGGTATTAAAGCTGATTAGCATTGATGGACAACTGGATATATGTACTGTATATATTGTGTATATGTAAAGCACTTTGAAATGCCTCGCTGCTGAAATGTGCTATACAAATAAAATTTGATTGATTGATTGATGAGGACAAGGCAATCCTGGGACAAAACCCATTAGAGGTTGTGGAAGACTTGTTGCAGAGGTTATACGTTCAACAGGACAATAATCCTAAAAAAGTTGCCAGAGCTTCATTGAAATTGTATAAATATGCAAAAATATGCTGCTAGCAGAACCAGACACTGGCTGATCATTGATTCAGCATACAGTTTTCATTAAACTTGCATCTTGTTTATTCTAACCATGCTGAATCACGAGAGGTTTGTTAAGGTCCAAGGCTAACATTAGCATTCTTACTGTTTGTGTTGACATATTTAGATGCAACTCCAGCAGTCATGTGCAGACAGGAACCTAAAGTAAAACCTGTTCCTCACCCTCAAAAACTCAATATTTTCTTTCTAATGTCAGAAAACCTTATGACTAGCATTTTAGCAGCTCTGTGCATCTTTCTTCTACATCAAGAATTATCTGAGGATATAAGAGCACAACTGGCATAACTGGTCACATGACAGGAAGCAGCTGCAGCCCGACTCCCTCTTTCATTAAACATTATCAGAACAGGTGAAAAGAGCTTAGAATCTAAGCAGAAAACCCAGATCAGATCAACTGAATAATTTAATACACAGGGTCGGATCAAGACATCCCTGCCTCCTATATTTAATAACTTTAAGGCACTATCTTTCAGAAATGGGAAGACGTAGTTGCGATACATACATTTTATTTTTATAAATCAAAGCTTTGCACTTTTTGCTCAGTGCTGCGGTGTTCTAGCCGCCTGCTTTTATTCTTGAAAACGGCAGCCAACCTCCCCCTCCAGCACCTACATCTCCCTGGTGTCTGCAAATTCCAGAAGCATCAAAACATCCTCGCTCTCCCACCCTTTGCAGTTTCATACTCCTTCTTCATATCCCTCATATCACCTATCCCATGGTCTCGTTCGGCCTTCTCCTCATCCTCGATGTATCACCAATCTCACCTCATACTCTGAGACAGGTAATCAATATCTGCGGCTTTGCGCTCCAAGTCTTATTGACTTTGTTTTTCAGGAAGACTCCATAAAGAGTCACTGGGGAGATTCTGTCACTGCCTGTTTCATCCCCTGGCATTAAAACCTCCTCTGTTGCCACCTAAGACAAAAAGTTAAGAACAAACTCTGTCTGCCTGCGTGATTACTGGAATACCAAACAACAGCGAGTGAAGTCGGCAAGGCCACTCTCCACCTGTGAGAGAGACAAGGTTGAACAATGTGTGAGGAGAATAAAAACAGCATGCTGGGTCCTACAAAGATCCAGTGAACACTGATGTAGCTTTAGATGTGAGGCAGCAGGATGTGTAGATGATTTCCAGAGATAAGCTACAGGATAGCTCTTGCATTAAAGGAGCAGAGAGATGTTTTTTCTCTCCTCTTGCTTTACTGTAGCAAAATGTACTGAACCATCTGCAAAATCTGAAGAGGTTGTTGAGTGATATTCAAATACAGGACTAGTCAGCTAAATTGCTCAAGAGGTCACATTTACTGATTCAAGTATCCTGCAATAAAGTATGATGTACAGAAAACAAAACCAAGAATTGAGTTGTAAGTATTAATATGATCTGTTTCACTTATCATTACAAGGTTAAATCATAAATGCAATAAACAGAACCCAAATGTGTAATTCAAAGTAATTGCATTTCAAAAATGTTATTGCTTGCAATAAAAGTAAAAATTTTGTAATTATGTGAAAGAATATCAAAAACAAAATGATGCATGTATCCTCCCAAAAAATATTTTGATGTCTCTGACTTGCCAAATCTTTCAGATATTTTATTTCTACTGTATTTGTTTTAATTGTACTGGGGATAAAAGCTGTGGTGTTTTGCCACAGTTTAATAAAAATTAATAAACGTGAACTTGAAAACCGACTGGACCAGACACCATTCTAAATAGTAGGCCTACTAATGAGGAAAAATGCACTTCTTCGACTGGAGAATGGTGGAAAACTTGGGTTGAAAAAATGTAAGAGGAATGGGCAAGCACTGATGCAGGAGCTCATTTAAGGTCGACAGATCTGAGAATAAGTTCTTATGGCATTCATGTGAGAGAAGCAGGAGTCACATGTGTACACTGACCCAAAACATCACAATTTGTCAGTGTGTAGGTCAGGTCAGAAGTGAAAAGGCATTTTCTTTCCCAAACAGGATGAAAAACAGTTTTGTTTACCTTTAAAAGTTCCACATTAAGTTTATTCAAATGATGGAAGATGTCCCTTTAAAAGAGAGAAAGAGAGAAGAGGTATTAAAATAGTGTTTTTAACTCACCGCGGAGTCGGTCGCCCAGAAATCTGATGGATGAGGCAGTGAAAGGATTTCATCCAAGGTTCCACAGTGCCAAAAGCCCATTCCTTTTTCCCTCCGTTGGTTGTTGCATCCCGTCAATCACAAAAAGCCAGATTTTTAAAAAAATAAATAAATACTCCTTATTGCTGTGATGGCTTGTCCTTCCAGTGTATCCCAATAGGTCCACTCTGAAGCAATCACCATAAAAAAAAAAGATCAAAAAAAGTTGAGCCATTTCAGAACTATCGGTGGATTCAACAGCCAGACATGAGTAGATTTCCTGAGCCGGGTCAAAAGAGTTTGAAAAACTTTTGAGGATAGAATGTCCATCCTTCTTCCAGTAGATATGTCCAACATACATGTAGACTTCACGCTTGATAGCAGCACTTGGTCTTTTACGTGATTTTCAGTGATCCCTTCATCTAACGCTATGAGGCACTCTCCCGAATGTCGAATGTCTGCTTCTTTCTGCCGAGCATCCACGCCAAGAGAACACGCGGTTCCTCTCTTTTGACTTCAACATTTCCATTTTCTGCTTTGCTGAAGCAAGACCTTGTCAGCGCACAATCACTGATAGATTCTGCTACACATAAGATGATTGTTGGGGAAAATATGAGACTATCTGTTAAAATTGCAGCAAAGCAGAGCTAGATTCTGCTACATGACAATAACTCAAATGGTTCCATTAAATTCACTGGCTGAGAATAATAAAAGCAAAAGTCCCGAGCCAACCCGAAACCCAGATCTTGATTTCAGTGAGATGCTGTCAGATAACTTATAAATAAATTGGCTCAACATGTAAGAAACCACTAAAACATCTCATAGCTGAAAGTGAGGGCTAGAGCAAACTTTCCTCAAACTGATGTCAGAGACTGGCCTACAACAAGTGTCACACGGAAATTAATTCAGCCAAATGGTGTAAAACTAGCCAATAGTGCTAGTGCATCATATTTCTTGTTAAATAAAATAAGCCAATTAGTGCACTGTTGTTTCCAAGAAATTACAGGTAGTCAATATGCGAACATGTCATATTAAAGATCTAGTATTTAAAAAGGTACATCCCAAACTCTTCACACTACAAAAAACTAATATTAAAATGCTTTAATAGGGTCACATTATGTACACACCAAGACACCATGATGTCAGAAAATGTCTTTTGAAGTAATGTAGCTGCTTAGTCCTGGACTTGACCATTAGTCTGCTGCAGCTCCTTCCTGTAAACCTAAACTGTTGAGATTTTACAAAAACTACCTGCAGTTTACCTACATGTTGTATGGATAATATTCATATTGTTGTCTAAGACTCGTACATTCTCCCTGCCTCGGCAACACCATCAGCTGCAGCATTGCGGCTGTCAGCAATAATTGGCTGTTAGGTTGATCTCTTTTGCCGAAAAATATGGCCTGTGCAGCGATGACGCACACAGATGTGGACACGACGTGCACATACAAAACCATTTTTCAGCTGCACACAGATTCCCTCTGGCAAACGTGGGATAATCCCATTAAGAGAAGGTCCACAGCTCGTTGCTGTCACACTGAAGGGGAAAAGAACCAGGTGACAAAGCTTTGAGGGATAAGAGGGATCATGTTAAGTTCCTTCTGCGTAAGATGTAAGAGATATGCAAAGTGGAAGGCTTTGCAGGATAGCCACCTAAAACACAGAACATGCTTTGTTAGCAAGAGGGGTAGGCATGCAGGAGAGGGACTACAGAAGGCCTGGATGTAAGATAAATGCTAACGAAGGCCCATGCTGTCATTCAAACAGCTGCTGAAGCTCTTCATGGGGATTTGCACCTCAGGAGATCAGTTTGAGTACATCTATTAATCATCAATCAAACTTCATGTTGCTCCGCTGCAATCTCTTAATTTCACCCTGAGAACTCATGCATGATATTTATGCAGACAGAACAGATTTCTCTGGTGACCACCCAAGCCATAGTACCCAGAAAGTCCACATCTGCTGCACAATGTTATATCGGAGTCTGAAGAGTGCCTTGTATTTGACAAATTAAGTCTAAATTTAATAAACTGATAAAGGTACCTAAGTGTGTGAGTTCCAAGATGACCTTTTCTCTGCTCATCTTCCCCAATAAAATCAATATTCATCTTGCAGACGTCTAAACATCTGAATCCTGTTAAAATTAGCTTATTGCATTTGAAAATATATTGCTCTATATTGCCTGAAGCCTTAGAGGATTACAAGAGATGTGGGTTTTCATATAAGCCCTGATGGCATTAGGGATTTACCTTTTTGTAAACAAAGAGGAAACAGAGCAAATCTTCCAGCTGCAAGCTTAAAAGCCCTAAAGTAGGCTGCATAATGTTTTATTTGCTGCCTACTGCACAAACACTACATGATGTATGAGAAATCATTTGTTGTTTATCTTTGAGGTTCCCAGCAATAGATCACAGGCAGAAAATCCATCCAATTCCTTTTCTTATTAGTGCCTCAGAGCTCAATTATTTAATTATTCCAGCAATCAGAAATTTCAGAAATGTTTTATCTCCGTCAAACAGAAACTGATCTGTTTAATCAACAGCCCTTTTCCAGGACTAAATTAGTAATTAATTATTTAGTCTCCGGAGATAAAGACATGAAACAGTCTGATATTATCCAGCTGAGTCAACTATGTGCAAGTTTTCCTCTTCATAAGAACAAGTTTAGGTCGAACAGATTAAAACTGAAACTAAGAACTGATTTAAAAAAAAAAAACATTTTGGTCTTATTCAGCTCTTTACATCTGTTTGGTTCTTTACGCTCGCAGAAATTGTGCTATATTACATCAGGATTCCAAATAAAATAGCTGTTTTTTTTGTTATTTTCCGCTTTATAAAGGAAATGCACTGTACGTCAAAACATGCATTCATATTTGCATAGAACAGAAAGTTTTCTCTTGACTGTTTACCTCAATTTTCTGCCTTTAGCTGTTCATCAACGTCAGAATATTCAAGCACTCTTTGGGTGAACTATAGGCGTGGAGCAATTATTTCTGATGGTCAAATCACTGTCTTTCAGTTTTAATAAGAATTGTTAAAGTAAAGTTTGGATTTCACAAAGTGGACTTTTGAGGAATTGTAATCAGCATCAGTATCACACCCACACTGGACAGCAATCAGAGACATTTTAGTTTGGATAAATTGATGATAGAAGTCAGATTTGTTATCCTTTTAACACATTCTCCCAGCTGAGCAGTGGACCTCTGCATCTCCTCTAGAGTTACCAATCTCTGCTTTTTCTTTAATTAACCTTACTGTTTTGAGACCCCAACACTCCCTCAAACTGCTCTGTAGCTTTCTCTTTCATCCACCTTGTGTGTTTCTTCATGACGTACTGTGGTCTCTAACAAAGTACATCATGTTACATAATGTTCTCTAACAAACCCTTTAGGCCTTTGCAGAATAGATTTGGTTGTACTGACATTAAATCATGCACAGACAGAACATTTTCACCAACTGTGTGACTTCTGAAGTTTAATAGTTTGATGGGAAATGCTTTCCATGTTGTTCAGATTTTTATTCACAGACAAAGATTTAAAAACCCATCTGTTATTTAAATTCTGATTCAAAATCATGTACTACAACCTACGCAAAAAATCTTAACATAATTTAAATTTGGTGTGAAAATAGAAACACAGCGACTTATTTAAAGCTATCCCTTCAAATTATCAAAGCCTGCCTCTTTTTTCAGACCATGTAGCTAATGGTATTGCAGTATTAAATTAGACTTTTATTTATCGTAAAGCAAAGCTACATTTGTTTCTAATAAAAAAAAGACACTACTAAGGAACCTCAAAGATAGCTTTTTCCCACTATGCCACACAGGTCAACCAAATACTGCAGAGTCAGCGATGTGACACCAACAACCTTCCAGTCTGATCATGCCTGCCCTCCAACACGGTCATCCACCATCCCTGAGGCTCCATTATTTTTCCCTTCTGATATAATGGACCAAGAACCTCCTGTAGAGGAAACAGATGGTGAGAGCTAAGCATAACACAAGGTCCTTTTACCCATAGCTACTCTTCTTCTTGTTCATAATTATGCCCTAAGGACAAACACCCAAAGAGGCTTCCCAGCTCTCAGCTATAGAGCTTGGCCTCCACCTCAGTTCCTAACTGGAAGATGGTTCAGTGTTGGAGTCAGAAGTTTATCTGATCTGAGAAAATTAAAACTTGCCAATGGAAATCAAAAACAATTTCACCATGCGATTTGTCATGTTGTTTTCTCAATTTCATCTTAAATATAATCACACAAAAGACAAAATACCTACAGGATTAGAGTTAAGAGGTTTCATTATAGGCTTTTAATGCTGATTTACAGTCTGATTGTCTGTCTGAATATAAATACCTCAGACACAGCTTCTCAGGTAAAATTCCACCTGGGTAAGCCAACCAACCAGACAGCGGTAGTTGTGATTCTTCAGAAGAAACAAGAAAATGCAATAAGTGACCTCGAGCACATGAAGACCCTGCAGGGAGCTCAGCTTGAGGAAGGTTGGACTCGGAGACAAAAAAAATGCAATTTGTCCAGGGTCAAACCTCCCGCTGGGTGAAGGCTCCCATGAAGTGGAGGTGTGTCCGATATGCGCGTTGGCGACCTCAGACGTGTTCAGAAACCTCAGAATTTGAAATTAGATTTATTTTCAGACTTCTCCTTGATATCATCATGGGAATATGGGATGTTATTAACTTGTTTTCATTTGCTGACCACTCTTGCTGTCTGCGGGTCATTAACCATCCGTTCTCATCCCTCACAGCTCCTCAGAGTTGTTTACTTAATTTCCCCCAACAATGGAGTACAGGATAATAAAGAGGCCCTTACATTTCAAATTACGCTCCTCTTTTTTTCTTTTTTAATATCCCTGTTGTACAGAATGAGCACTGGAAATAATATTGCAAAATGGGGAGCGACACATACGGTAATGCACTGGGAGAATTCAGGCTTTAATCAAATGTACCTGAAGCTGATTATACAGCCACAATGTGATAATGCAAACCAGAATGAGTATCATATTTATTATTGCTTCTATTTTTACATTTATTCTGTTGTGCTTATGTTACTATACCTCATAAAAGGCTCCCGTTGTAACTTATGCGAACTATATTGCACCTCAAATATAGTCACACATTTAGAAATTATCTTTCAATTTAAACAGTATTTTATTCACCATTCTTCATGCTGGAATTGAAACTTAGACCAAGTCGTTTGAAATGTGGCTGCCTTATCTCATCTGAGAATATGGGTTGAAACAGTTATAATAGTACTGAGTTTGTTATCGGCGACTCTGACACAGAAAACAGGATTATCTAACTAAGCAGATATGTAATGATCAGAGATTTTAACTTATTTCCAATTAAAGACTTTTGTGAAGCTCTGAACTGCTGATACAGACTTTAGCCAGTTTTAAATTCACATTAATAACTAAAAATACAAAAACAGAGTAGAATAAGTTTGTATGAGCTTATGAGTCTGACAAAGGATTTAAAGAGATGACATGGCACATTTAAAATCTGCCATTCGGCTGAACTGGAAATAGTGTTCAAGTGGAGGACATTCCAAAAAAAATACCAACATGCTTTGGTCTGACCATTCAAGTAAGCTCACTGTGAAACCAGATGTTAAAAGAAGTCTCTAAAACCCACAAAACTGTAACTACAGGACCTTCAGCAGGCCTTTTCTACTGTTGCCAGATGTGAGCAAAGAAATCTCTTTACCCTAAGAAAAATCATCACAATGAATTGTACCAATGCTTCTTAGTTTACAACAAGGACTGGCTGACGGTTAGTAATTGGAAAGTCCTGGGCTGAGGCATACTTGCTCAGATCCTCCTCTTTCAGACCTGCTTTTTGGTGATTTGAAACAGACTGAACATGCAAATAATCCATTTAACATGCAGCTCAGTGATGAATGGGTTCCTTAGATTAACGTCCTAGATTGGTAAATGGCCACAAAAAGCACTGATGTTACTTTAGCCAAAAGAGGGATAGCTAGCTATTAGGAGGACTGGTGAATATATGTGTTTGTTATATTTTGTTCAAACAATGTACATTTTTAAACATTGCCTGTAAATAAACTACTGTATTTGGACATATATTTGGGGGAACTGAATATATATTTGCTGCCCTCATTTTTTTTACGACTGAAGTTAAAAAAATAAAATAAAAGCAAGCTGTTTTATTACACCTTTTTTCTCCCAAGAAACTGATTTAATCACAACAGTAGAATAAACCTTTAAGGCCAAAATCGGTTCCTTGTCAGATCCAGATAAGGACTGACTCCTGAGACAAATAATGACAAGTCTACCAGGTCTGTCATTTGACGTCTTGACATTGCTGGAGGCCGACCTTGATCCTGGCCTGCCACAAAAAGACAAATTGCTCTAGTGTATGTTGAACAACTGCTAGTAGAGGGAAACTTTTGTGCTAAAAGAGCACTGGAGATATAGCACATAAAAGCAGAATAAGAGGCTCTGTAGTTGGAAAATCTTTGAAATTGCAGCTTTACTTCCTCTTTTCAAGACAGTGTGGATGTAATTCAAAATGAGAAAAAGCAAAACCCATCACAGCCTTTCTATTCTTTTATGGCTTTCTCTTAATCTAGATCTGCAAGAAACATCCTAACCTTAACAATCATAGCTTCCGGTCAAACCTAGCATGGGATACTACAGAATGACATCAGGTTTTCTCATTAAGGAACACAGTCATCTATGAGGGGACAGTGCTGACATCTTCAAAGGAAGTCTGTCATTATTTTCCTAACAGGATAATTTCTTCCTCTTGTGACATATTAAGGGCACTGCCATTGGATGATACTCGGATGAAACTCCAACTGGCTTTCACACTAAAGAAAACAGCAGCTGGTGTATGAAACATACATCATCATAATGTACCTTTTACCTCCCATAGAAAGCTAAATAGCGCAAACTGCAGCGGTTTGTAGGCAACTATAAAGCAGTCTAGATAAAAGGTCAGCTTCCTTACGTTATCACTGGAAAAAGGTAGAATCCCTCCTCCAGGTTGTGGTAGAGTGTCTGCTTTAAACAGATGAGTTCAAGAATCTGGTGATGGCAGGTAATCAGTTTTGGCCCTTGGCATAGTCTGCTATTCTAAGAAAGAGGCTAAACTTCTTGATTTAATGATACACCTTGGTACATGTCTTTCAAAGAATGCCAATAGCCAAATAACAAAAGTGTGGATGCAAATGTCTAGTGAGGTGGCCGCAATGAGTTCAAGAGTGTTGTTGGGGAGACATATGTCTGGAATTTCCTTCCTAAACTCCAGACATTTGAACGTTTTCTAATGTTTTCACAGTTAGAAAATGTTCAGATATATTACACACCTGAACATTGTATTTCACAAGATATATAAATGTCTATTATTAAATATTCCATCTGCAAAGCCTTGGATTTATTTCTTATTATATAAATTATACATAATTTATTACAATTATAACCATAAATGATTATCGATAGAGCTGCACAGTAAACTCGATGCAATCAGCTACCAACTTTCAGCATATGCTGCTTGTATTGAACATAATTGGTATTTCTGCATACAATTTGGATTCGATAGTCTTTGAGAGTGTAAGCACTAAGTGGGTTGCTGTCAATCAAATTTTTGTCATCATACCAAAAAACAACGTACATATGCACTGAAAAAGACCCATTAAAAGTAGTGTCACTGAAAATCAGACACAGCCTTCCACATTCACTGACCATAAGAAATGGATTTTCTTCCTTTTCCAATGCAAATCATTAATTTAGATGGTTGTGTGGAATTAAAACAGAATGGATACAAAAGTGAACCTGCCAATTTAAAAGAGAAAAATGGGAATTTAAGTGACTAAGTACAAAGCGAATTAATGCGAAACTTAGAGTTTAGGAAAAAAATGTGTACAGAGATTTACAGACTATCATTAAATTAGACTACTTACCATAGAGCAGTTTGTTAGGAAAATCACACCTCTAGCATGTGCTTTTATGTTCTTCTCATATTTATTGCAGATTCCTGTCAAAACAGGTAGTTTTTTTTTCATACGGAGACAAGACATTGTCAGCCGCTATAGTGGCCGTCTCTGGGGATCTGAGTGGAGAGAGTCATGTACAAGAACCTTCAAAATGACAAGTGACAGGAAATCACAACTCGCCTCCCTCTCTCCTGGATAGTTAAAACGGCAAATACGCAAGTGTGAATTTCACCGGGAGCTCTCAGGCCTCCAAGTGGCAGAGACCCAATTAATCCGCCCCATAATAGACTGTATGCTTGTGGATTCTTTCCACTGATTGGAAGGCTTAGAAGGCAGCAGTTAATTAGCTTTAAAGAGTTCGACTGACATTCACATCTTTCTTAATTCCCTAATTCAATTTTTGTTCCTAATATAATTATCACATGGACCCAGTTATTGATTGACTGCAGGTGTGCTGATATTCAGCAGCGGGACTGCTGTGCCAGTCTCATTTTTCTGCTGAAGACAGGCAAAAACACCAGCTGCTCCTGCCTCAGTCTGCCTGCACTCTATTTAAAAAAATAAGAATGAAGACAGGATCCTTATTGTATCAGTGTAGAGGCAAACAGCCCAGTGATGAGAAGTAACTAGAGGCGACAGCTGGCTGATACGCTGACATGTTCCAGGTCATAGTATTGCTCGGAACAATCCACTACTGTCCAGACTGATGTATAAAACAGAAACAAAATCAATTTGAGTTAGTTTCTTTTATACACACAGACACTTTTAGGTGGAAAATAGACAGCTTTGTCACTTGTCTTACGCGTTGAATATATTGATCAATGTTCCATTTATTATGGTTCAAAAGCAACTCTAAACAGGTCGATTTTTATCCTATATTTAAAGGAACTCAGGGTTTCAGATGTTTTGCAGTTTCCTAAAAATTTGTTCCAGATTTGTGGTCCATGCTGAATGCTGCTTCTCCATGTTTGTCAAAAACAATTGGTATTTTACCTGTGGTTGACAAAAGTCAAAGGGATCCCAATTTGATGAATTAGGAAAAAATTACAATAGAGTTAATAGTTAAATCAGGAGGGTCTCTATGGTACTTGCAAACCACATTTTCTGAGTTGCAAGATTGAAAGAAAAACAAGATTGTTCCCTGAAATTGTAATTCCAACTGAGAATGTTTGATGTTGTCAAGCAACACCAAGTTTAGTATCCAATGTGGCTGTTGTGCATACATATAAAGTTTAAAGTATAAACAATTTATTGTTTATATTTCTTAGGTCATGGAGAAAGTAGAAACAAGTCACCAAACCAGAGAGAAAAAGTAGAAAAAACATAATTTTCAGAGAAAATAGATATTTTGTGTTTCTTGAAGGAACCATCCCATCCTTGCCTTAAATAGATTTTTAAATCATAAACTTAGTGTTTGAATTCAGCTTGCTTACAGAAAAAAATTCAACCTTTTCAGGGTGTGGGAGACAGTTTTAGTTGTTGGCTTTGAATGGTTACTCACGCCACTATTGTTATTGGTTTGGTCAATAAAATGGATGTTTTGAAGGAATGCATGGCTTCATCATCAACACATCACCCTACCACAAGTCAGTAACGGCTTTTGGAAAGTCTGTTCATGGGTCTGGGCCAAATGCACATCTATATCAGGCCCTGATGTAGGGTAAGATAACTTTTTGCTGTCAAGGTAAATAAATAAAACAACACCAGGACTACTTATATAATTTGAAGCATTCATGTCTGAAGTAAAACTTTTCAATTTCTTGGGTTGAGTTTTAGAACTTTTACTTTTCTTTAATACTAAATCGCAAATAGGGAAGAGACTGTTGTAAATCTGTTCTAAGTGGAAATATTGCATAACCCCAGTTTGGGACCATACTAAAGGGTCTCCCTAAATCTGGTGGGATAATGCACTATGATCTAATTAAACCAAACATTAACTTCTGGACCACTATTTTAAAGGACTAGTTTGACCAGAACAGCACTAAACTTTACTACACACAAAAAAATTGAGAACCAGATAAATGAGCAAGTTTGCAATAATGCTCTTGAAATATAAATGTAATTTTAGCACCCAGTTAAAGGAAACAGCAGAAATTGCTGAACAAAGAACTTAAGGTGCTTCTGTGGCTATTTAATTCAGAGCAGCTGTTAAGGCCAGATGGAACTCATGACATTCTTTTAATAACATTAAGCAATGTTCAGAAAAACACAGAAAAGACTGATTAATTAGGCGAGCATCGTAAGACGACCACATTTATCTACTGACTGTTTTTTTTTTTTTTGTTCACATGCCATCTGTAAACTGTCGGTAGCAAGACGAAGATTAATGGATTATTTATGTCCTAAAACCAACGTTTTATAGCTCATAACTCTAAATTGACATCTTTTGACTGGGGATCACTGCAGATGTTTCCTAACAGCTGATATACTATTTAAACAAGACTTCTTGATGCCTGTATGTTTGTATTTTGTAAAATCTTCTGTGCCATTAGAAATCATTAGAAAGAAATTAATTTTATGACCTAAGAGTTATCAGTATCTCAATAAGCAATACTCTCATTTCAGTGCAGTCATGTTAAGATTAGATTTGGGGAACTCTAAATAATCTCTGATTCATTCATTACCTTCTATATACTCTTTCTATTCTAGCAAGACAACCACTTTTAAGAAGAAAGAAGTAAATACTAATCTGATTTCAAGGAAAACACATCTTTACTTTAAAAGTCCCATTTGTATACGTGGCAATCTAGGGTGTTTTACAGGACATAAAAGGAATAACAGAAATAAACTTTTTTAAAACAGCTAAATAACTTTAAACCTTATGAATGATATCACAGAAAACTGATGTTAAACTACAGATATTTGCTTATATGTTTGAAAAGCTTTAAATTGTGAATCTCTCTTGAACTGGAGACAGCTAGACAGATAAAATCAGTACTATTGATCACTGTTATCATCTCTTACATCGAGTGTGACTGTGGCAGAAAGCATTTTGATGAGGTAGGAGGTCCTATGTGCATTGTGATGTTTGTGGTTTGGAAATTACTAGTTTGTTGAAATCCGTTAATAAAAGATGGTTCAGAAGATTCTTCTGGATTGCATTCATCAAAGCTGTTAACAGGCACAAGTTTTGATATTTCTTTGTGGGCGTTTTTTTATTTTTATTTTTTATTGTAGAAGCAGGGAAAAATAAACAGATAGCATTTAAATGTATGAGATACATATGTCACCCATAATAGACATTTAGAAAAAACTGCCTATTGGAGATTATTTTACATCTTAGCTTTAGATTAAAATGCACGATATGTAGTCAAAATCTCCTCCAGGGAAACAGATACCAGTTTCCTCTAAATATATCCATTCTTGAAACTGATGGTACACTGAGCTTAACAAGGTTGTTCTGAGGAAAAGGTGCAAAAAGCAGGTCATAAAAATTGTGCATGAGGAAGATATTGCTGTGAGTGAAATAATTAACACGACAGGGTCGAGCAGCACTCGCTCTTCCCTACTGTTCATTAGCACTTTCTAGGCCACAGGCTCTTTGTACCATTTGGCGGAAGACAGAAACTTCATCAATCACCTTCACATGGTTGGTGTTCAGCTGAACAGTGACAATTATTCTTCATACTGCTAGTCTTAATTGTTGGACTTGCTTTGTTAAATGGAAAGCCCTTCAATGAAGCAAATTTAAATTTGTCCACTCAAAAAGTACCAAAAATAGGCACTGTGACAGCACAATGCACAATTAATGTCACAGTTCATTCAGCTAAAAACAGTATGTTTGAGAAATTCAGCTGAGAAGATGAAAATTCGGCAGTTTAGCCCATGTGATGTTGGTGAAACCTAAACTAACCTGTGACTTGGGCTTTGTCTGTCGAGTTCAGCCAGTAAAGGCTCAGACAGTTACCCTATCTGCCATTGGCTCATTTAACAAAGAATGCCCTCAGGGGAGCTAATTAAAAAGCAATCAGGTGAAGTCCTATGATTTCTAACAGCCTCCCAATGGTCCAAGAGTTAACGACTAACAGTGAGAGGAAAATTCTAGTATTTATATAATGTGCTGTGAAAGTAAAGGGGATTAAAAAGGCTAAAAAGTCTCGCTGTAGCTAAACTTCAAGTCTGACTATAAAACTTAAGGTATAAATTTTACTTAAATTTTCCATTCAAAAATAGTGTTTTATATTGTAAAGGGCTTCAGCAGGAAGATTTCAATGAGCTGTACATACAGTGAAGCATGTTGAAGGCAGGATCATGTTATGGGGAGGTCTTGCAGGAGGAGGAACTGGCAGACTTGTCAGAATAGATGGGAACACGAATGCAGCAATGTGCAACGGCATCCTGGATGAAAACCTGCTCCAGAGTGCTCTTGACCTTAGACTGCGATAACCCCAAAGCACATGGGTAGGATTTCTAAGGAGTAGTTAGTCAGAGTAAAGACTTGGATCAAACATATCTGAACAGTTGTGAAAATGGATGCACAGACGTCTGGCATCCAAGGGCTGCAAAGAAGAATGGACCAAAAGATAGGTGAGCTAAGGTTGTGGTATCATATTCAAAATTACTTCAGTCTGCATCTGCTTCCAAAGATGGATTAATAAAATATTAAGTGAAAGAGATTTCTTGGTTTTGTGCTTTCAGAAAATTTGAAAAACACTCAAAAACTGTTTTCCACATTGTCACAAAGTGAAAGAAATTAATTTAATTGTTAACAATTATTAAATTAATAAACAATTAGAAATAAGTGTGTAACATAAAATGTGGAAATACTGAATACTTTTGGGATGGACTACACTGTATATAAAGAGAGAGTTATCTCTTAAAATAAAATAAAGTTTTGAGAATTTGACTGTATTGAAAATTTTTCTTTATTTTTAAGCATATTAGGAAGTGCCGGCTTCATTGATGTTTTCAGTTTAAACCCCTTCTGACGCTGTTGCGCTGTTGGGCAAAATGGCTTCTGGCTGACAAGATGAACAAAAACAGTAGGAAGGCACAGATTTAGCAAAGAAGAAAACATAAACTCCTTTTGTAATATATTTCAATGAGGGAAAAGAGACTGCCGAAACATGATGGTTTATGAATTTAGTCATCATGCCTTTGTTGCTTTGCATGCACAAAACAGACAAGTGTAATTTGATGAAAGCGCTCCGCTCTCATAAAAGGAGTGTATTTACTGGAGAATATCGTCAGGAGAACATTCATTACGAGGCGCTCTCCAGAAATCTGGGCTCAGGGTATTGAGTGGTTGTTTTCGCAATGCCTCTCAGGCATCAACTTCTTCCTTATCTCCACCTGCTCTCAGGGGCCCGCTGCCGCAGTCAGTGATGGGAACTCATTAGTTTTCGTCTACCAGAAGATAATGTTCATTCTGGACCCAAACGTGATGCCGAGAGCCTGATCTGTCACGCGTCCTTTTCTTTTTCATGTGAGCACTAAAATGTTTTCATATGCATAATTCATCTTAAAAGTATTAAGGGATAGTTTAGCTCTCTGATGATATTGCTCCCATTGTAAGAAAACTATTGTTAAATTTTTATGTATTAACTTTTCCATATTAATATCTTTCATTTGAAAGTTATTTATTGTGTCCATTAAGACTAATAGGTTCGCCAATTTATTTTCATGAATTTATGGTGGCAGAAGAATAGTGGGCAGAATGGTGAAAGGTGTTCAATAAAATTTATTTATGAACACATTTAAGATATATTTACCGTGGTACCAATCACTGACCCATGCAAAGAAGCCAGTGTGAGACAGCAGAAAATGCTAGGTGAAATAAAGGTTCATATTCCCTCACTAACACAGCTGGAGTGAACATACGGGTATGTGAAAAGTATTACTTTAATTTCTTAATAATTCATTTATTTATTTACTTGTGTACTTCATTCATTTACAGTTTATAATAAATTAACTTTTAGTGAGCATGTTTTTATGACACTTGATGCTTGATTAATGCAATGTTAACAAATGGATTAGAAATGAACAACTGCAAAGGCTTGGTTAACATCTGAAGACAAGGTTTCTCACATGTTTTCTTGTACTAAACATTTTTAGCGACATTCTATGGTTGTAAGGGTCTTCTCCAGGGAGGTTATGCAAATCAAATGTTGGGCAGATTGCAACCATTAAAAATAATCACAGTAAACAAACATTATTATAAGACAGAGGGCAAGAAAACATAGCTAAAATATAAATAATAGCAATGACAGTATTAATAATAAAATAAAATCCAGGCAACAAATTGGATTTGTTCCTTGGATTAGCAGAATTTTTCATTATATTACAATTAATACATATTTTAGCCCTCATGTGCTCATATGCTATGCATATGCCCATGCAGATATGATGTGTTAATTTGTTTCTGCATCTAAGAGTGTGCAAATGTGATGGAACATTTGGAAGAGAACCAGAAAAAGGAAGGAGGTAAACGCCATCACCATGTAGATCTCTCAAGGATTGGAACATGAATAACAACCACAGCAGCGCCTTTCTGAGCCAACCCTATCAAGACACACCGATGTACAGCCCCCAACAGCACACAGACTGCCAGTGCCTTGGACAAAACCCACACACCCATCAAGGCCCCCAGACATCCCCTAGTGATATGCGGACCTCTTGCACAAAAGTCAGGCAAGTCAGTACTAGGATGCAAGACACCAGCAGTGACCATTCTAGAGAATCACCCGAGTACACCTGCAACAGGGCAACTATCCCAACAAGAGAGAGTAGCAATACAGAGACACCATCAGAAAGGTTACTACAGCCCCCCCATCACCAGAGTCATCCACACCAGGGTCCCAGCATGAAACAGAGCTGTTCCCACAACCTCCATGGGGGACTAGATCGGCATCCAGTGGCCTGCACCAATGCAAACTCATGAGCCAGCCCACCACGACCTGACCGCACACATTTGTAAGTGGCCAAATGAAGTGGGAAAGGGGGGAAATAGGGGGTGAGGGGGTACCTCCCCTCACCATACCCACCACACCAAATGCATGTTTTTCTTTGATATTTTTTGTGAATGTGGATGACAAAATTGAAATTAAAATGGGATCTTCTCTTTACTTCATACACAAATATGACATGACGCTGAATAAGGCCAAAGGTCACCTGACTAAACTGTACACCACCTGTCTGTGTTTTCCATCCTGCAAAAAAATCTTTTGAATACCAACCAAGCAAACCTATCCCATGTTTTATGTAGTAACTGCAGAAATTGTCAAACTGTTCAGTTGATCCAAAATGTCTGACTTGTGATTGGGAGAAAAAGGTTTCCTCTCAATATATAGGTCAGCTGAGAAGGCACAATAATTTAATCTATGGAAACAATTCAAAACTAGATTAGAGGCAAACATGCATTACATTTAAATTACATAAGCATTATAAGGTATCATCAGAGATTTTTTTTTTTCTCATTTATTTCCTCTTTGCAATAAAAGTAATGCAAAAAGAAACAGAATGACATCTGATGAGGAATATTAAATTAATCCTTAAATTCTGCCTCAATTCATGTTCATTTGAATGTTCTAATTAATTTTTTAATTATTTGTTTCAGCTTACTGTGAAACCTCAAGTCCCAGAACATTCAGACCAAGTTCATAGAATATATTTCTTTTTGCAGATACTTCAAATTATGAAAGGCCTTCTGAGTACTGATAGTAAAGTTGTTGATGGCAAGACAGTGAAGTGCAAACTTTTGAGTCAGAGTCATTTTTGATGTTTTAAAAAATGTTATCGCAGACAAGCTTGCTCTTCTGTGGAAGGTTTAAAATCTCAATTTGAAGACTGATTTCAATTAATGATAGTTCTACAATCTCAGAAATCTTTTTGTTGCAAGTACAGAACAGAAGATAAAAGACATATGTTTGTATTTGTTTCTAAGTACTTAAAAGAGCTTTGATAAATGAATTGAACATCTTCTTGGAGGGATACAGATAAATGTGATTTGAGTAATAAAACTGGTTGCACTTCTTCCACATAAAAAACTGTGTCCCCTCCCCCCAGCAAACTGAATTCACAAACTGAACATTTCCACTCCTGGTTTCTCACCTGGTTTTTCTAACAATAGCTAATGGCATTTTCAAAACTTTCTCACTGTTCACATTCCACTAAATCACTGCATGATTCATCAAGTTATTCACCACCCATAATGTGACACTTTAACCATGAATTCACTTTAAAAGTATTTACGGAACTGCCTGCTTACTGTGTGTTTAAAATTAATTTCCACAGTTGAAGTTCAATATTATTTGTCGTTAGCATAATCTAACTTACTTCATATGTTAGAGACAGAAACAAAACTCTTTGAGGATCTGCTGTAAATCAATTGTAAATGTTACACCAGTGCCAGACTGTAACAGTAGTGTCAACCAGCCAAAGCAGTCTATATTCTTTTACAGAGCTGAAACACAAAAGAAAACAAAACAAAATGTGGGGGTGGGGGTGGGGGGTATGCTTGCCACACATGATTTCCCACAAGAGAGACAAGGTAATACTATACCAGGTCAAGATGCATCCTGCAGTTCCCCGTGAGGTTTACGTTACAGCGGGGATACTTCCCAACGGACCGGCCATGGGGCACCAGTCAAAACAAAGGATTCATGTGAAAGTGTCTCATTCAGGAGCTGCAGATACAGCTGAGACATGTCACATCCTGACAGGTCATTTCCAGATGTGCCATCGTATATAGAATTGTTTTTACTTAATTCAGTGCAGTGATAAATCAGAGAAATTATGCAGACATCTGTTTCACATGTTGTAGCTCTTAACCATGTGTTTGTTATGCATTTGCCTTGAGGCATGTGAATGATTCATCAACATATCTGAGTCAAGACCTGCTCTGACAGCACCCCGACGTGGTCTTTGTGTCCTGTATGCTAAACTTAGCTCATCTTTCATTAAATGGTTTATTTATCTCTGACTAATATTCATTTGATAAAATAATTACTTTATTTATTTTATTTATTTCCTTTATTTAACCAGGTAAACCCCATTGAGATCTAGATCTCATTTTCAAGCGGGACCTGGGCAGAAGTCTGCAATACACAGCAACCTGGTTACAAAATAAAAGTAAATTACACTTACTTTAAATAATTATTTGAGAAATAAAATTATTGCACTGAAACAAAAAGCTTCAAAAATGATAAATCTGAAGCTAAGAGGGGATGGTTTCATGAAGCTATTTATACATAATGAATAAAATCTACCTTTTGATAAGTCTGGATCCTACAGAGAGGCACTTTCAACCCATTTATTTAATTTAGTTACAATGCTCAATGTTAATTTTACAAGAATGGTTGGAGAAAAAAAGCAACAAAAACAAAAAAGAGGAGCTGTCCTTACAGCTTCCCAGGCTGAAAATATCTTTCAGAGAAATAATCAAGCCTTTCTGTTGTCTGGAATTGCTGTCTTACTCTGAGAAACAATTTGATCTGCTGTTCATGCAGCTCCCACACTCCTGTTTCTCAACTCAGCTGACAGGAAAATATTGGCACAACAGCAGTGGTCCCGACTGAAAGGTCACCTGGCAACTGGAAAGCTGCTGGTTGTAGTTCTTCAAGCTTGGATGCTTTAGTGGTTCCAAAGTTTGGATTGAGTGATGCATAGACAAAAAAAAAAAAACATCTTTCCAACAACCTTAGGTGCAGAACAATACAAAGAGAAAACAAAAACATTCATTGCCACCATATCTGAGTGATTTTGCTTGGTTTCTGTATGAAGCTTCCTCTTCTTCTGCTGAGGAAGGAGTCATCACAAAGTCGTGAACCGTGATCAGTCAACTAAGTAACTTGCAATTCAGGATTATGTCTATAAGAAAATGTGATACTATTATTCTTACTACATTACAGTATTCAGACAAAAGAGAACAAGAATATCAATAAAATACCCTTGTAGGATCCATTTCCTACCTTAAGCTGTTTTCGCCTTGAAGGTTTTATGCATTCAACAAAATGATTAAATGCTTGAAGGTTTCATTATTATGCTCACATTCACAGTTTAACAAAATATAATTACAATTTGAAGTTATGGCTTCTGAATTATCTTAAAAGGGTTGAGTATCTAAATCAGCCCCTTTTTTTTTCTACTTGAGTGATGATCACACTTCTTGGCAGGCATTTAGAAAGACATTTTTCTTTACCAGAACACTCGGACGTCATAAAAACATTGATATGGGGTTTAGGGTCTAAAATTTTCTTTACGAGTATTTCAAAGGGACTTGAAAAGCCTTGTAGTTGTCAATACATCAAAGTGATGAAAAGGATAAAGCTCAAACCAAAGCAACAGTTGAATGCAAGTTTGACTAAAATTATTCTGACAAGTCGGGACTTAGCTGTAAATTGTGGACTTACTGCATTAGGTCATTTGACTCTAATTCTTATTCTGCATTTTGTACTCTAACAATCAGAAAATATACGTCTTCACCAGATATTCTTCGTTCTAGTCCTCCAAGATGCCTATACATTTAAGTTTGTGTTTGTATTTTCAGACTGACTCTGTTCAGCATGATTTATGTCATGGCTAGAGGACTAGAGGAGGTAGAGGACTTTTATGTCAATGTGTAAGTTTTTCTTTAAATCCACTGGATGTTTTAATCCTGATGTCTTCCACCCTAAACACATTCAAAATCAGAAACCACAATGCTAATTTATTGAGGAATTTATTTCATTTAAATAAAACAATTGAACAAAACAGAGTTTCTCTTTTGTCATTTTATGTTCAGAATCTCTTCACGTACAGAGCAATCCTTGCAGCATCTCCAACAACTTCAAGCATAAAGTACCGGGGAGCTCCAAGTGTAGAATTATGAGTAATACGTCCAAACCTAACAGGCATGAATGTGAGACTATTACAGTTACCACAGGCCACTGCCTATTAACCTGTCTCCTCTGATTAAATACGACTACGAGAGTAAGACACAGACATCAAGAAAAAAAACTGGAGGATAAATGGCCAGAGCGTGACAAGCATTAAAGTAATAGTCTGCTAAAAATATTGGGGAATTTAGACCAACTACTTGTACTATGATTAGTCTGTTTCAGCTCCTGCTAATTTACAAAATTAGATTTTAATTCCTCCTTTGTGTAGCTGTTAACATGGCAGACCTATAATTGATGGTTTTATATCTGGTTAAATCAAAGATACCCACTCGAATGGGTAATCAGAGGTCTGTGTTACATTTCAGTGAACAACATCTCCACCTCAGAGCGAATGAATCAGGGGAATAAGATTCGGGTTGTATGTCTCTGCTCGGCTAGAGTCAGACGTTTACATACCATCGCCATCAGCAGAGCTTTTAATGGTTTATTTGACTTGTCTCTCTTTAAGTATGTGTGAATGCATCCATCAAGTTTCACTTCAGATTTAACGGATTTGTCCGGGTCAGTGAAACTTTGACAGTCGGGTTGTTCTAGCAGCACAATGGCCCCAAAATCATGTCAAAACTGGTTTAAAAGAAAGCCAGCATTAAGATTTTGAAAATGCTTTTGAGTTAAATTCAACAGAAAATGTTTCAATGGATGCTACAAATTATGCCACAAGTGGTTAAATAACCCGCTACAACGATGACAACAAAAAGTGAGGGTTCTCTACTTCCATTTTAGCCAAATATTATTCAGCATGTATGTTTATGTAATTCTGACCTCGTGAGGATCAGAGAAAATATACATTAAATTGAAACTTGTACACTAAATTCAGCTTTTAAAAGAAATCTTTGGCTTTGTATGTGCAAGCTCTTCAAATAATAAATACTCAACAATTATAGGATATCCATGCTGGTGTTGTGTTATCAGTTCATACTCACAGGTCTGATCCTTTAACATAATCCTTGGTCATATTGAAGTTTTCAAAACTTGCTTTGTCCTTTTTCAGATCAAAAAAATAACAATGGTTACCCTATGTCAATGCAATTTATCCATTACATCAAAAACATTGTGGCTCAAGGAGTAACGTTCTTTTAAGTCATAGAAAAAGTGTAAGGTACAAAATTTAATTTTTGGATATTAAAATAACTATTCAAATTAGATTTTGTGTTTTAGGATATCCCGCCTCCATGGATATCCTGGAGGTTGGATATCCATGGACACCAGATAATTTTGGGAACTTCCATTTTCTGGAACTTGGACAATGTTTTATGCTCTAGCAAATATATAAATGTTAAAATTCAAACGCTCACAAATGCAAAGCCTCTTTCCATGAGTCCACTCTGGAACTTTGACACTCTCACACATAGCTAAAGGCAATTTGGAGTTGATAAATATCTTGTATGTGTTGGGATGGGCCTGGTGTAAGAAAGTACAGTACATACAAACTCCTTACAGTTCATTGAGGATATGAACTCAATGAGTTTTTGCAGCAAGAAGCAAATGCCAACAACTACACCGGTGCAGCCCAGAGGGCAGACACTCATTGGACTGAATTGGAGCACTTGAAGGAAAAAAATAATGTAGTTTCAAAAAATAAAGAGGTGACTTTACAAATTGATAAGATGAGGTGGAAACTAGCTGGGTAGGCTGTCAAGATGCTGAGAGCAACACTGAAGAAGCTGCAGGAATTTCTGACAAGGTCTGTTCTTTTCATCTGACAGCCTCTTCCTACACATTCCATGTCTGAAAGATGGAAATCTTTTTCTCTAGAATAAATAAAAATGTCTAGGCCTTTCTAAAATCTCACAAAATCTTGTCGATTAACATGTTATGATCTGCACAAGACCAAAACAACATCATACCTGCAGTCAAACATGGTGGTGGCAGCATCATGCTGTGGGCTTAGAAGAAATTGTGTGTTTTGTCGAAGTTGGATGACAAATAAGTTACTCCAACCAGCTCTGGTACAAACATTCTTAATGTTTTATGGAAAGGAAGATAAATGTAATTTTTTAATTATACTGTCCGAATCCAGAAGCACATCTGACAGAAACATGTTTGGTCATTTGAAATAGTCCGTAGAGTAGATATGTTTGTTTAATCTGATAAATGTAGAGAACTATGGAAGGAGGAATGAGCAAATATTCCCAAGATAAGGTGTCTCCTCCTGAAAAGGTCCTACCACAGAAAACTGAAAGCTAAAATTAAATGAAAAGAACTTCAACAACATTTAGATGGAAGCTCATTTGTTCCTTTGTATTTTCCCCATGACATCTGCTTTTCAGTTAAATGTCTTGTGTGAAAAAGGTGGAAAAGTTGTCAGCAAGCTCTTTAGTCTGTGTGCTGACTCCATCATTATGTTTTGTTAAGTATTTGATGGGTAAATTGTAAGTTAAACTATGGAACCTTACTGACACCTAGTGGACATAGTTTACATATTTAATTTGGTCAGTCAAGCAGAACTCGTCCAGCTGTACGATTGGTGTCTTCGTCTGTCCTTCAGACACGTTTGTTCCTTGGACACTATTTGTCTGTAAGTTCATTTTATTAATCGTTATTCCAGCATTGTGTAATATTTTGTAGAAAAGTTTTACGTTTCCCAACCAATATTTAAAGCTACATCGTTAGCTAATTGGAGAGAATTGGGAGTCACGTGTTCTCCTAGTTGTTTTCTGTATCTGTAGCCGATGTATACTTTTGTGTTTTGTTACAGTTTTACAAAATAGAATAAAGGAAAAGAAAATAAAAGGAAAGAAAAACAAACCAGCAAAGAGTTGCAAAATATAACAAGAAAACTATCAAGGACTGGATTATTTTCAACTCAAGTGTTAGCCAGCTGTCTAGCTTTGTAAGAGCAACACATCGTGAGGGCAGCATAGTTTGACTTCTTTATAGCACAAATATCCGGCAGATCCACTTTACAATAGCCTACCATTAAACGCGAAATCAAAACAGCCCTTGTCATCGAGGAAACTAGCAATTTATGAAGCGAGGCACAAAACACTCTTGTTGTCGCAGCAGAATTGCAGTTTGTAAAAATATCAAAGAAACTTAAATCCCACTGCTTCACACAAAGGAATCTAGCAGAAATTCACAAATTCCTGTAGGGTGGTTTTATTAAATTATACATGGATTTAAGAAATGGCTTTAATAAACCAATCAGACAGCTGTTGTGAAACAGCACCAATACTCTAGCATAGCTCCAGAATGTTAATGTGGCTCAAATTATGTCACAGAATAGATCACAGATATAACTTGAATTTTCAGAAAATAAACCCCCTCCTTGACCAATTCTTCGTTGTGTCCCTTTTGTATTCCTTTTATTTAATCTGACAGGAGTAAAAGTGGTCTGTGCTGAGAGAGACTCTTCAGTTCAAGGGTAACTTCAAAGTGATGTCTCTCACATTAATAAAGTTTGACTCTGTTGCATTTTCTTTGCTGCGTGGAATTTATTCTGGACTTCAGCTAGCTTTTCACTGACATTAAACTGGGCGCTCAGAGTTTTCATTTCTGTTTAGGAGGACACAGATTTATGCCTTTGCATAAATATTTTTGTTTAAAAAAATAAAAAAAAGTTTAAATAAACTGTTTCCAGTGCATTTTTTTCTAAGATGTCTTATGGAAAGAGTAGGGACTAAATTCATTGATGGGATTCAGGTTTATGATAAGAAATTATTCTAATCAACACACAGAGAATAACCTGCTCTGCAGAGAGTACACCAAGAAATATATTTTGTGAATTGTAGAGGTAATTTTTAAAACGGATTCTTGCAGAAATATTGGGCAACAGATGAAAGATAAAAGCAGTACAGCCGTAACCAAGACCAGCTTTAAATGGGACGTCCTTCAAATGCAAAGGTCATTTATGACCCCAATGACAGTAAATTATTGACATAAAGTTGCAGCACATATTCTTTTGTTGGTCGGTGTTGCTAAAATAGACGTATGTCTTGCTTACTCTGTCTACATCGTGGATATTTTTGTCGTGGTTTCAAAAGAGGGGGTGGAAAGCTTTCATGTTCTCTAAGTTGAAAGAGCTCAGAGCTGTGATTGCATAAATATTGGAGGCCTTGACATAATGAAAAATAAACTCGCTGTTCATCAAAAGCATCTTTACAGAGCCACCTAGAAGTAAGTGCTACTGTAATTGTTTTCTCTATTCGCTGTTTTATTTTATTTTTTTTAAAGGGAAGGCCGAGAAGGACAACATTAGCCACTGCACGATAGGCAATCGTGTTTATACGTAAACTCTGGACTATGATGTCTCCCCAGAGGAAGAACCATGGTTATAAAGAGAGTGTTTAAAAACAGCTACAATGAAAGCTCTGGAAATGGGAAAGCATCAACTAGTTTTGATTCTGTTACTCTCTAAGCTTAGCTCTCAAAGGAGTGGACTAGATCAATAATCACATATATATTTTTTATTATATCAGGGAGTTTAAGCTACCATAGCCCTCAGCAAAACTGATAAAGTTTCAGTGCTGAAGTCTTTCTGCAGTTTAAATCATTTTATTTTTATGGAGACACAGCAAATATATCGAAGCATTTTACAAGGCAAGCAGGTCCAGTTTCTTTCAAATTCAGTTCAAATCAATTAAATTTATTCCAGTTCAATCTCTTCATATAGGAACTTTACGTACAATTTCAATCCAATTTACATTATGGAAAGCAATGAAATTTTTTAAACCAGTGCCATCTGCCTCAACTCGCAGTAAGTTAAAAGACTAGAAACAAACAAACAAAAATGAGCTGAAGGTACGTTCTATAAGAGGGGAAATTTGTCAATATTCTTTCAAGAAAGGAGACTTAGTTAAATCCAGATTCATTGAACCAGGGTTACTTTCTGTGGGAAGATAAGAAACAGAGTACACATTATCAGTGGAAGCAATACATCAGTCAATGCCGCCATCTGGGAGAGAAATACAGGTGAAGGGAGAAGCAAAGCCAAATGTACTTTCGAAGGTAAGGAGAAACAAAGCACACAAAGAGATGGCACAAATTAGTGTTGCTGTCCAGACCTCCTAACCCCATGTCTGAAATGAGAACAGGACCAATAACAGTAAAAGTTCTAAGTATAAAAATTCATTGAAAAAACAAAGCAAAGAGGCAAAAGTAGCAATAACTAAAATAATGATTCTGTTCAGGAACTATAGAAAGCTAAACATGGAAGCACTAAATCAGGAGTATTTTCTCTAACAAAAACGTTGTTCACATTGTTGATTCTCACACGGCTTCTTCCAGGATATTGTCGAACAACAAATGTGATTTTGTTCAACCGTCTCAGTTAGGCTTCATAAAAGTGAATATTTTTAAGGCTACTGCAGCTTTAAATTAAACTAGGACTCTTCTGGCAACATTCAGTTCAGGTAAAAATTTATTTACTAGTGTCAGCCTTACACAATTATCCAGAATCAGAATCTAACCCCGGTACCTAAACCCAGATCAACATACTGACCTTTTGAGCTTGAAATGTCTTCTGGGTTGACATCTTAAACAAAACAAATGTTAAAATATTGACATCTATTTTTTTTTTATTCAGGAATATCAACAGGGATAGAAATTGTAATTTGGGCGTGCTGTGGAGACGTAGGGGATAGCGCGACCCACGTTTGGAGGCCTTGAGTCCTGGACGCGGCCATCACAGGTTTGATTCCCGGACCCGGCAATATTTGTTGCATGTCTTCCCCCCTCTCCTTCCCCCTTTCCTGTCAGCCTACTTTCATATAAGGGACACTAGAGCCCACAAAAAAGACCCCCTGGAGGGGAGAGAAAAAAATATTGTAATTCACTGGAATATATTGTAATTCTATGTTTTCAATCAAACCAACTAATGATTCTCATTAATATAGCAATGTCCAATATAGATTGATTAACACACAAGTACTGAGGTGAATGGGTATGGCAACATTATCAGCTATTTCAACCTAACTTACAGCAACTCATATGTGCTATGAAGTGCTCTGATTATACTGCTTTTCTCCTGCTAGTTGAATTTAAGGGATTTCACTACATTACAGTAAATAAAACCCAAAAAATAGGACGGCCTTTTTAGCACCATAAAGCTCCACCTTAACATGGCCGGATTCTTATAAAAATCCCCTCTTATGAAATTGGCAGGAAGTGATAGCCTGGTCGATGCCGCTTCTTGATTAGAGGTTCAGTGCAGAGAATTTAGTCAATAGACAGGAACGCTAAGGCCAAGCCCAATTAAGTGCATGGGCCTATTACATCAGATCTGATTGCATCTGCTGCACAGTCGACAAAGGCCGCAGTGATCAATAGACAGCCTCTCAAAATAGACTGGTTCAAGACTGTAGATGTTTTTTTTGTTGTTGTTTTTAGGCAGGGAATGGAAGACAGAGGAAATCTTTTAATTAGCTTTGAGTTCTTCTCCCTAGTTTGAGTTGGGGATTCATTTATTAGATTTAGAGAACAGTCTTTAAAAAATAAGCCATGTTCAAGGACATGCAAGACTAAACTTATTTTCTATAACTATAAAGATGCTTTAGCAGTGAAGTAACACTTACAGAAGCAGACGAACGTTCTGCCAAATCAGGTGTCAACACTAATGCTTCATTTACTGCCTGGTAAAATAGAGCATAGTTACTTTAAACCTGTCTTCTCCCCAGTAGACATTTTTATATGAACTCATGCAATTTCACGCACTGCTTGATATGTCCTTGGTTATGACCCTTTTGTCCACTGTTCCATGCTGATGGATATTTCTCTCTGCACTGTTTTGAGCTGCTTTCGACAAGATATCTGTGCAAACAGGAGCCACACTCTATTTGTGCGCTGTGGGTAGCAGCATATTGGTTGGGCTGCATATTAATCTCCATGATGCGGAAGCAAATATAGCCTCATTATGATGCTTGCTTGTGCATGTAATATATAGGCAATATGAAGTTTGCAATTAATTACATACCTTCAATAAAGTGTTTTCCAATGCAGGCTCTCTAACTACATTTGAGTCAATGAGAAGCAGACCTTTCTTTCAAAGTGTTGCTATTTATAGGTGTAGCGTGACTACTAGAGTCTACGCTATGAACAGGGAAAGTTGGGAAGTTCATTCAAACACATATTGTTTTGAGTTAAATACTGTTCGTTGATCTTTAGCGTTGTATGAACGTATTTCATTAGTTAGACTTTTTAAGTAAAACACGGGAATTGTGCTATTCCAGATTTATTCGGTATTTCCTACTGACTTTTCCAGTTTAGTCACAGCAGCTTCAGCAAGGAGACCTGCTTCCATCCTCAAAGATTTGGTACACCAAAAAAAAACGATCAGCAATGTTAAGAAGCTTGGTTGCTGTATTGCCTAATTTTATTTTTTTTAAGGATTATTGAGAGCATATAACATGCAATTTTCTATGAAAAAGTAAAACTTAATGCCTCTTTTTTCCTTTCCTTTTTAATACTACTTTTACATTGTTTTATTATTTTTTGAAAGACAGTGGTTGACTTTCCAGCCAAAAATAAATGTTAGTCAGATGTAAATAATTATAAACTTAAATCTGTCAGCAGTTTTTATAATTATAGCTGTATTTTGACTGTATCAACATTTTTCTTACTAAAAGGTTGTACACTAAAATGTGAACCTGTCTTTTCATAAAATCATATGAAAATGATTATTCACACTGACAGTTCAACATATATTTGTCTGTGGTCAAAAGCATATATTTTATAAAACAAATAATAAAGCATAAAAAATTAACATTTACCATTGGTTGTGTAACATTAGAAGTCTTACACATAATATAAAGTAAGCTTGTGATTGGTTCATCAGTACCTCATCATGCCTCTTCTCCTAGAATGTCGCACAGATGAGCTGGAAGCTAAATACAGAACTGGAAAAATGAAAGATCAGGGTTAACGCTTTCTTAAAGTTCAGCAAGTTTAAAATCAGAAAAATCTGTAACATTTCTCTCAAGGTCTTTTAATAGAGCAAATCAAAGTTCACCTAAAAATGTCAGAAATAAAACTTTGATTGCATACAGAGCCGTTTTCAGTCTATTAGAAATCAGCTTTCCTGTGGAACCTGGAGCAACAATAGAAGAGTAATTATAAGGAACTATATGAGATTTATTCAGCGTCCTGTTCTGAATCTCAATCACTGACTTAAAATCTGGGAGAAGTCTGTCATATTGAGCCTTGCATTATTGAGCTCTGTTGTTCAACTTAATCTTAGGGTGGAAATCTCCTTAGATTTACCTGAATATCAAGCTGGACAGAAACCCACATTCCTTCATCCCAAAGCAAGCAAGTATCTTTCCTCCGGGCCTTGTCTCACCTTCCCTCATCAACTCTTCCTCCATTTGCCCCTTTATCAATACAACCAAAAGCATTTTTGTCTCTCTGACCTTTATCTGTCCGCTGATCATTTGCACAGACCAGAAAATAAATTTAAATGCTGTTTAATGGTTCAATGACTTCCTGCTAACGCAGAAATGGATTCTGCTTGGGGCAATCTTAAGATTCTTGTTGACCGGGTTCATCCACACTCTCTCACTCCCCCATTGCCCACTAAACGTCCATCATATACTTTTTTTATCTGTTGATTTTCTTACATATAAAGACTTACAGATAAAATAATTCCTCCCAGCTATAGGAGAGCTAGTTGAAGTGTGTGTTAGAATATTTTCCTGCATAGATTCTGCCATCTGCTGGTGTTTCTGATTCTATTAGTAGTAAGTTTGGCGTTTTATTTTTCTGAATAAATGTTTTTTCTTCTTTGCATGAGAAAAAAAACAATCGTCAAAAGTAATAAAAAAAATGTCTGTAGTAACCATGCCAGGTCAGTAGGTGTCACTAACACTGTCATCCATCTGTTGATACATTATCTACCCTTTTTGGTTCAAAATGAAAGACCAAGTTGTGATTCTTTTATAGCACATGCAGGTTCAGGCTTTGGGACAACTGACCTACATGTTTCGAATATTAACATTCCGCCAGCTAAAACGTGCAATACATTGCTTTCAAACCTGAAATGTGCTTTATTTGACAAAATAAAAAATAAAAATACTACTTCCTCTTGATAAATAACCTTTTAGCACACAGCTAAACTTTAAAAGAACAATAGAGTGAGGAAATAACTAGCTAACTATAAATAAAAAATGGACATCTAAAACATAGATTCAATTGCCAATTCTGACTTGTAAACTTTAAGTCCTGGTATGATTTTCCCTTTACCCATCCAGTGACAGGCATTCAACACAACTCAACTGCATGTTAGACATCTTCACAAGTCTTTGAGGGAGAAGTACAAGTCAAGTCTCAATTTAATAGGAATGGAAATAATTATTTTTTTTACATCTGATGTATAACATCAGGTCTAATCAAATTTCCATAAACTCTGGATGTCAATTATCTTTAAGCCTAATCTAAAAAATATATATTTAATGCCTTTTCAGAACACTCAATATATTACTAGTGATTTTTCAAATTAAGGTAAAATATCTTATCCCTACATGCATTACCCATGCATTCTTGTAACATCAGGGGGGATTCAATATTTAACCATATCTGAAACATTTATTGCAAAGAAAACTAGTAAAAAATATGTTAATACTCATCCATATTAAATTCCTCAAAAAAATAAAATAAAGAGGAATTTATTTTATTTTGAAGTTATTCTACTACCTTTATCAATAACAAAATAATAAAATGCGTTATTTTAAAATGACTCAGAGTCATTTAACACAGAGCTCGACTTGAAAGACGTCCATGGGGTCACAGTTATTATGCTACAAATGTGAACAGTTCAGCTGCTGAGGTCCCTGGTTAATAAATCAAATGAACTTTTAACAGCAGCATATATTCACTTCTGCCAGAGCTGGGGTCTGTGTCTGACCTTCTGTAAATGTGTGCTTGATGGTAGCATTTAAAAAAGGAACTTGGACGCTGCTGTTATATCGACTTACAGGTTCAGACTCTCGGGAAACATTACGGTGAACCAAGTGCATCCTCTGCGCAATGTTACAATGACATCCAATCGTTTGTATACATCATAGTATCTCAGAGGGGAACATTAACATTTACTGATGCACCAGCTGACTTGTTAATCAGACCCAAGACACAAACCTACAGTTAAAGTTGAATCTAAAGTTGTTACAGTAGGACTCCAAGTCAAGTTGGAAGTTTGTTTTTCCGACTGAACTACAACTTGAGTTTAATTTGCAGACTCCAGTTCCCATCTCTAATGCATAGGCTCATTGCAGCAGTGCTATTATGGAAGGAGAACTCTGCTTTCTGCAGTGTGCATTACATTTACTGAGATAAAGTGACCTGTGGTTCTGTATGAAGATGCCACAAACCATTGCATTAATTGTGCAGTCAACCTTATTGATTATTTCAATAGCTTATTGTAACCTTAGCAAAGTGATCTGAGGGTGCGCTTGACTTTGAGTCTTTATTGATACACACAGGTCCCCTTTCTTGAAATTCTGACCAGTTTGTAACAAAAAAGGTTTAGAGGAGGCAAAGCTTTCGGAAGTACAAGGAATTATAGATTCCTCCCCAGTCAGTAAGGGTTGGGAATCCATTTTTATGACAGTCACACAGAGATGTTTTTATCAGATGCTCTTGTTGTTAGAACCTGACAGAGCAAAGAGAGGGGAGTAAGTGAGCTTCACAGTTGGATTCCTGCTGATAAAATCCCCCATGTGGAAGTTAATCATGAAGTCACACAGAAGCATTTGTTAATACTTAATCTTCATTTCTGTAGTGGTGTCACCTTTATCTCTTGTAGTGCATGAATAGCTCTAAATGAAACTGGATAATACCACAAAATAAAGTTAGATTTCACTACATCACAAGTCTTTTGTTCCGAAGACTACACTTTACAGATAATGAAAGGAGTCAGCCAGCTGGCATGATGGTTCTTTGCATCCAGGAGAAAGTAGGCTGTTGTTTCCTCTCAGAGTCTCTACAGAGACCTTTAGTGGAAAAGATGGGCTCTTTTGGTATCTGGATTCTCCAATTCATCACTGTTGTGTCTCCCACCTTTGTCTCACCCACTTGGAATTGCCCTTTCTGCTGTCTGGGTCAGTGTTTAATTTCTTTCTGCTCATCCTTTTAATACCACCTGTTTTTTTCCCCTTGCTTTGCTCCTACACAGTTTCTTTTCCTGCCGTGTTTGCCCACACAACATATCAAATAAAACCTTCTTTTAGGTTCATGAAACATTAGTTTTGAAATTATGCATTTTATATGTGTGGGTGTCTTATGCAAACAACTTTTATGTAGCTGTGACACCCATCCTTAAATGTTTGTTTGTACAACTGAAAAAGTAAAAACTGTGATTGATATATGCGTTTTGAAAAATTATGTTGAAGCTGCTGTTAAAACCATAAATCTCACATGCATTTTGAAATATCTTTTGTATCTAGGTCAAAATGTCAAGAATTAAAGTGTATATTGTAACATTTTCTGTTTCGTGTGCACTTTTATGTAGTCTGAGGAATTCACAGTGTTTCACTGCCACACTGCCCAGTTTGCTATCTTTGCAGTGACATTGCCTCATTCTTATGGTTTACTCAGGGTAAAGTGAGCTATGCAGAATTTGAGTGCCCCCAAGTTGTTAAGCAATACTGCGTATAATTTGAAAAGTAGGTCAGACTGGTAATTGGTATTGCTCCAAGCATTTGTCATGGTAAGGTGAGTAACTTCTTTTCGGTGTCTGCATAGCATCATATTAAAGGGGCCAGGGAGGGTTATAATGTAAAATTTATTTTTTGGCACTTTATGACATTTTACTTTCTCATCAAAAATGTCTCAAGTATTGCTTTGAGTCTTCCATGGCAGTCATTTGCACTTCCTAAACGTTTGCTCATACAAAGCGTTGTCTGGTTCCAAAAATCTCTTCCACTGTAGCAGTCCAGCCGAGCTTCTGCCTCACAGATCACCCCACCAATTTTTTCACAACACAAGGCTCAGAGTGAACCTTGTGTTAACCCTAACCCACCCGATTCCTACCTTAGAAAACCTTTTTTGCTCTATCTAATAAGACCATCGCCATTCCAGTATTTGTTGTGTTAAACTTGTTAAACTTTTACCCAGTATTTCATCTCTGACTTGTCTGCTTCATCCTTTGATGCTCATTGTGTCTATTCTCCACTAATGTTCCCTAAAAAAACTCTATAAGACAAAGCAGTTGCACCAGTACACTAGATTCAATTACACACTGTTGTGTAATTAATTAATGAGGTGAGTTCTTAAAACAATTAGATGTACATTTTTCTTTTAAATGGCGAGAGGCAAAAAAGTAGCAGAATAAAAATTAAAAATATATTTACTTGCAAAACCATGTGTAATTTCACGTCCTCGTAATTGTTTGCTACTTTGTGTTGGTTTATAACATCGGTTAAAAACTCAACAAAATTCACTTTAGCTTGTAGTTTTGATGTGATAATGTAGAAAAGTTCAAGGGATGAAACTGTAGTCTTTATAGCATCTTAAACGTCTAGTTATGTGAAATTTAAACTGTGATGACATATTCTTATTTTTTCATTATATCTAAACTATACCTAATATGTTTAATACAGTATTATACTATTCTTAACTTGTTGCAAATCCTCCTTCTTTCTATTCTTAGCGGTTTCCAAAAATTTCAAATCCTCTCTCTTTCACGTTTGTGTCCTTTTGTCAAATAAAAGCCATTAATCTTTTTCCAGCTGACGCTTCACCAAGTCTGGTCTTATTTATACTTTTACCTGTGGGAGGTAACACTTCTCAACACTGCACTTTACCTCTGTCTATGTTCTTGCCCTTTTTTACAAAACCTATTTGTCTCAACATTCAGATTTCTTGATAACACATCTTATCTCCACCGAAAAAGTGCTGCAGAATGTGGGTCCAAAGGCTGCAAAGCTTCAGAATGTTCTTCTGGTTCAGATGTGATTTATGTATATATTCAGTATATACATATATATATAGTGAGCCACAGGGCACCAGTGTGTTTCAGCTGAGAGAAAGAAAGGCTGAAGAGTAAATACTGAGTCAGCATCACTACTGTTATCACGGTGAAATGAGGTGTTGCCATTACCATTATGATTTTCAGCACAAAGCAGAATCGATTTTGTTGAAAACAATTTGTTCATAACTAGCTGCAATCAGCTGCAAAGAAAGAAAGTGTTTCTCAGTTTCTCTTTTTTTTCCCTTGGCCCCTGACAATGACTTTCATTTTTATTCTGCAGACAGTAAAAAGAAAGCCTGACCTTGGTCTTTCAGATGCATATTTGAGTTCAGATACATGAGGAACTGTTGTCTAGTGCTACCCAGAGAGAAAAAGACACATTCTCAATATGGAGAGTATTTGTATCCTTTGTTAACTATTGGGTATTTCAGCAGTTTAGTTCTTTTCTAAAGAATTGGCTTGGAAATGTGTTGCACAACAAAACCATGAAAAGAAGTTAGAATTCACGATTTTCTCAAAAACTATACACACAGGTTGAAATGTGAACATACCAAAATGTCCCTTTACAAGTAGAGCCTCAACCATAGACTTTCTGAAGACACCAACAGGTTTCTGACATCACTGACTATATATTGGATCTCTCTTCATGGCAGATGTGAATCCCCTAATCCGGCTCATTTGCTAGTTCCTCTGCAGCAGCTACTTTTTGGTACTGTCCACGAATTTTCAATACAGTTAAGATCAGGTCTTTTTAAAGGCTGAATGTTTTCCCAAATCATCCATTGCCAATAATATTTGGAGCCATTACCCTGCTAGAACATCTAACTCTTGTTGTTGATTTGAGGTGAAGCTGGAGATATTCCTGTGCTCTATTCATTTTGTGCAATGAGTGAGATGGATCCTCAGCATGATATAACCTTCACCAAGCAATGCAACCTTTTCCCGTCTGACCATGAAGCAATTCTCTGCAGAAGGTGCTTCATTTGATCATATCAGCAGCTAAAAAATCCATCTGACTCTGCAGCAGGTGTTTCTTTGAGGCGATGCAAAACTATCTTTTCTCCAGTTAGTAGCACCGATGTCCCTCAATTCATTTTTTAAAATATTAATTTAGTCAAAGACTACTACTAAACAATGTTTTTATGCTGTCGAAGAAACTGCATACCAGCCGTAGTCAACTGTGATCAATAACCAGAAACTAACGATAGCATTGTCAGTTCAAGATCACTTCAGTAGCACCTTTTCAAAAAATTTTAGACCATGTTAAATTTTTACTGTATGTATGAGAGATAATCCACAATAAGTCTGAAACTCATGCACAGGTTTGGGATTTTGAAATGAACTTCAGTTGTGTGTTGTATAATCATCCTATGCTGAAAAAACATCATTAAAATGAATTGTAAAAATCAAGTCAGCAATTTGCCAAAAGACTTTGCTAAACATATAAAGGTTTAACTCTCAAGTTTTTTCCGAAGGAGTCTCATGGGTGTTCTAAATTAACTCAGTAGGATGAGATTCCAGGTTTGACAAATATGTATTTCATAAAATATGAATGTTTCATCAATGCTTATGACAGCAAACATGTAATTCTGGGACCAAATCAGGTAACTTTTAGCTGAAATATTAAAATACATAGTTGGTTCAGTCTGAAAATGCTCAAGCTATGTTCAAGATGACCAAGACGGAACTGGCTGAACTGACATGAAATGACTTGTGTTTCCGTGAACCTTCTATATAACCAGCTATTTTTGCTGATGTGTCCCTGGTTAAATCCTGAAAAATGATTCTGGTTTAAATCCCCACATCTCCCTGCATTTTTCTCCTTTAGAGAGGCATTTATATGACTCATGGGTGTCATCTGTGAGCTTTCTGTTACACTGCTGGTAAAATAGAGGACTATATACGTGTGTGTGCGCACATTTTTCTTTAAGACAAAACGGGGGCGACTGAGAATGGGAGCACCCTTCCACCTCATCTCTCTCGCTCTCCCACACATCCATCGTCTCTCCTCCCACACCATCCGTTCCATTACAATGATAATGGGATTTGGAAGGCTGCATTATTGCTGCTGTCTGAGCGAGGCAAGCCTTGTGATACCCCTGTCCATATTGCTCCCCCTGAGTCTCCTGTGGGTCTCCTGATTCCATTCAGAGGCCTCTGTTAAAGACTGAGGGGACTTGTCTGGTTCATGGCAGTTACTGCCCTCTGCTATATGGACTGCTGAGTTTTATTTTGGCAGACAGACTGCGTGAAAAGCTAATCTGAGCTTCTGGGGATTTTGTTTTAATAGCCGCTCTACTGTGGCCCCCAGCGAAGCTTATTTGTACAGATGGAGGTTATGTTTATGGCCATTCATGAGAGTGATTCTGAGACGCTAATTTCCAGGGCTGCGCGCTGCCTTCAGGGGTTTGGTCTCATTTTTAAACAGCTGAAAAGTGGAGTGGAATTGCCAAGGTCACAGTTGAAGCCAATTCCTAGCAGAGATCCCTATAGGGTATGGTAACCAGTGATAACATGAGAACAGCAAGGAGCGGACATCCAACTGAACAACAAGTTTTACTTGTTAAACTGTTGAGACTGCCCTGCTGTGGCATCACGAATGAAGAACAGGCTCAAAAAGTGTGTCCCTCAATGACTTTTTAATCATAATGAAACCATAATCAACCTCTAAACCAGCTTGGTGATTCACGATTCCACAGGAAGCAGACAACAGTTCCCACATTCAACCAACACCATATCAGACCAGTGATTTTAACTAAAAGGTTACGAATCACTCACAAATCTTCAGCATGACTTATTTACAAAAATCAAAACCAATGCTAGTTTCAGATTGAGAATTTATAATCTTGTCAATTTTAACATAAATTATTTGAAATATTGATTCTATTTACTCTGTTACTCTTAATTCATTCTTGCTGAGTGATGAGGGAGAATGTAGGCTCTGGATTAATTATTTTGACACTGTGGCATTGCTGTATGCACTGACATTTTTGGGGAAAAGCACTATTTTGTTTTATCATTTCTCTAAGACCCTCTAGTCCATGCAGGAACTTGGGGGGGCACAGGGGGATTGCAATGCATATCCACTGGACAGTAAGCAAGACATAGAGCATACCCTATACAAGTCACCAGAGGACATTTTATATAATTTAGGATAAATGTTATTGGACTTTTAAAAATATGGTTATTTTGATGGAGAGAAGAAGAAAAGAATGTGCTTAATCTCATTTACTTCCCTTTTCAATTATTTAGTGGCATGTCTTATTACACTGAGTGTTTACAGTTTTACTACTTTTGACCATCAGTGTATTATTTATCCTCATTTATTTAATCTTTTACAATTATTTTGTGGCATGTTTTATCATTTTATGATGATACATAGGGTTGCTTTAAAGAAGTCTTAATCAATAATTCTCTCACCTAACAGACCTGGAAATACGAGATTTAGTTTTTGAAATCCATCTTCACCGCTTCTAAGTCACTGTGTGACAGCATTTTGCTTTTTGTGCACAGCAGGCTGGAGCCAATTTAGATCTCAGCGATATCAATCTCTGCTTGTCTTATTATGCGACACTGGATCTGCCGCTCATCTGTTTGAGAAATAGGCTTGTTTCTGTTGATTTGAGGTGCTGTATGATTGTTATTCTGCAAAAATAACAAAACCCCACAACACCTTAGAGGAGAGATCTGTCAAAAAGATTATCACAAGAAGGGCAGTCAGCGACTTCTTGAGATATTTACTCACACATAACTAGATTCTTGATACAGTTTCACATTTACATCCTAGAAAGTCAAGATATTCGCTCTGGCTGGTGCCAATCGCCGTTCAGCTGGAATGTCTCACAGTGTTGCTGCTCTGTTTTGAGATAACAAAACTCATCCAACATGGGTCAGATTAAAATGTAGCAGGTGCATCTCCGAGTTTGAGAGTCGCATAATGTGAACCATCTTATCAAATTTATAGCAGCAAATCCTTACAAGACTGAGAATATAGATTATATCTGAAAGCTATTGATTATGTGGGTGTAAAACTGGAGTTTTCCATCTCAACAACATGGCATGGCTTGCCGTAAGGAAATCAAAAGACACAGAATCCAAAAGGCAACATATTTTCCTTCCTCTCTCACTGAATCCAAGAGAGAAAGAAGAGGGCCATGGGTACATTTTAGACCAGAATTATTATTCAAGGTGTGCAAAAGCTCCGTTTAGAAATTTTCTAAAGCAGGACATGCTTTAGCAAATTGCCTTGAGCGCAACCTTGTTTATAGATGGTGCCTTGCAAATAAGCTTGCGTTGCCTCATTAATCTCTCCCATTCTGTGCAAATGTGTTAGACCTCTCTTCAGTATTGTACATCATTGCTCCAGTTCTTGCATGATCCAATTATGGCCAAACCTGAGCTGTGGAACAGATGTCTACACATTTGTCTCTACAATAGTTGGACCATCTGAAATTAAAGAGGATTTTGCTCAGATTTCGACTCCTTCAAATGGGCTGCCTTCAAAACCTTTCCCAGATTAATGGGTGGCAACAGTTGCTTGTTACCACCCACTAACAATGGGTGGTAACTCATTGTTAGTGGGTGGAATCATTGCTGATGTCTTTCCACACTGACATGCTAATGCACATGCTTGTTTCAAACCAGCAAAAACCCAGTTTAGCTTTCATAGAGACATTCACATTAATGGTGATCAGTCTATCAAGTGTGTAACTGAATATCCATGGCTAACAATATCTAGTGTTTTTGTTTGGTTCAGTCGCGATTCATTGGTTAGCTAGATTCATCGATACCATATGGGCTGACTCTGAGTACTGATTGAAGCTCTAGCTCTAGTTGTGAAGCATCTGATCTAAGTTCGGCTTTTGCTTTCACAGCAATTTATCTTATGTTGTTTTTGTGGGAGGAAGCAAATGCAATTGATTGATCATTAATGAGACCATTTCAGGTCTCCAATCCCTGATCTTTACTTGAATCAGGTAAATAGGATAGAAGTCAGAGCACTGATATTGTTCCCACCCTCATCCAACTGGTTCTATAGGGGAGTTTGTACTTCTATATGCTAAAAAGAGCCAAAGTGGTGTTTTCTGTTCGTTGCTTAGTAGTTTCCGATCCTCTTGATGAGTGAGTGACCATCATGAACCTCATTCATTTGCTTTTAAGGTTTGGCTCTTGCGCTCTGTTTCTCTTAATTGAGTAACTTTTTTAAGTGCTTATGATCAACTCTTCTCTACAGAGACATTACTTCAAAAATATACATCTTAATAGCTTCGTCTTACAAAAACAATATTGCGCTTTGCATGTAAGTTGTTAGCCACCTACATGCAAAACATTGAATAGTTTTACCAAAGATGATAAACCTTTCCACAGTGAGCTTTACTTGATTTTAATTTACATTTACTATTTGCTCTTCTAATCTTATATCTTATCCATAGTCCTGGCATACGTTTGCCACTTTAATATGCTTTAATTCAGTCTATATTATTAGAATTTAGGTAATGGATTAGCCAAAAGAAATTCAAAGCTGTGAGCTGAAAACAAAATTATATTTGTTTCAATCCCGGAAAATGGAAATTGAAAAAGAAAATGTGGCATTAGTTATGCATTTAGTCCCACTGAGTTAAGACTCCAGAACCACAGTTTGCTGCAGATAAAGCTGCAAGTCTTCATGGGGTACATGTGTAGCAGCTTTCATGCCCAGAGACAAACATATGCCTATTGTTCCTAAAATAACGTAAGCTCAGGCAGGTAAAATGGAGAGTAATTCAAGATTCAAACAAGCCTTCTCATGGACTTTCAATAATTGCCCTTTTCCTTCCTCTATAGGTTAACCTTATGAAGTTCACAACTTCACATTAAGCGTCAGATTTTTAGAAGTCTTCAAAGCCATCCATCCATCAGCTTTTCCTTTACTTTCACAATTATGCCCTACTTATGTTGGTTGGTCACATTAAATCCTAATAAAATACATGATGCATGGTAAATTTGTTTAAACAAATTAAAAAATAACTTCTCCCTTCTCCCAGTGTTGCCAAACTGGACTTTCTTTGTGTTGTTTTCAAGCAAAGTGTCCCAATTTTACAGCAAAGTGTCAAGTCTACTCAGCACAGCAGCTGCTCATGAGAAATTTGTTGCATAGAAAATCTTGCCCCAAGTCATGCATCTTTGTGCAGTCTAGTCACCCATTAGCCCGCTAAAAAAAAAAAGAAAAGGGGGACAGCAGATGTTCTACATCAGTGGAACCTCTGGGTCATTAAGCTGCTGTTGTTGATGGGGTGGGAGAGACCACTTGAGGTTCTTTCTCAGTCTGACTGGCCAAATCTGTCTTGCATGGAATAATTGTAATTACCAGCCTTTTCATTGTTTCCAGACTCAAACCGGAACCTCAAAAAGTAAGAACAATCTTAATGGCTTTCCAACTTTTATTGAGCTGCTCCTCTCTAATCTGGTCTCCAAAAGCTGTTTTTCAGCCTAATTGAGGATTTCTTTGCAGTAAGGGACATATTTAGAAAAAAAAAAATAGCACGAACATATGCTCTTCTTGGCAATACCATAGACTGCATCCAACAATTTACTGCATAAAATTGCTGAAACCTATTTGCAAAGACTGTTCAAACGGTTTTGAAGTGTGATTCTGGGGGGGTCATTGTGAGCAGTCAGTATCTTGCTCATAATCGACAGTCACTAATCTGAGATGACTTCAAGATGAAAAATAGTTCTGCACTGGAACCCACATGCCTTTTTGAAATTGAGCCAAGAGTTGTTGTACCTGATTAAAATAATTAACTTTTAAACCAACCTGAATGTGACAGGCTGAGCTCGGCGCTCTGGACAGCATTTCCCAGTCCTGATCTCCAAACCCCCCCTTACATGTCCTTGAAATCCACCAAGAAATTAGCTGATGACCTTACTCAAATGATTTTCACTTTGATCAGTGTCTGCCAGTTATATTATTGATGACGACTTGATCATCAATAATATAACTGGCATTATTATATTATTGATAATAATTAATAACCCATTGATTATTGAGATCAGTGGGGTTAATAAAAGAAGCTCAGAAGTGTAAGGAGCTAGTTCAGTCTCCGCAATTAACTTAGACCACTTGGGCGTGCCGTGGTGGCGTAGGGGTTAGCGCGACCCACATTTGGAGGCCTCCAGTCCTCGACGCGGCTGTCGCGGGTTCGACTCCCGGACCCGGCGACGTTTACCGCATGTCTTCCCCTCTTTCCCTCCCCCTTTCCTGTCAGCCTACTTCGTGAAAAGGGACACTAGAGCCCACAAAAAGACCCCCTGGAGGGGTTACAAAAAAAAAAAAAAAAAAACTTAGACCACTAAAGAGCAAGAGAGAGCTGGACTTTCAGTAGAGACAAAGAAGGTGAAATGGTGCAAATCTGTCATGAAACATATAAAAGTGACATGTTGGAAGACTATTTGGAAGTCTGAGTTAAGAGTACACATTCTCTGGGGAATATGTATGGAGATTTCCATTCTATTGATGCTACCCATGCTAGCTGATAACCCTAAATTGCTAAAAAGACCATTAATGTTAACTTCTTCTCTGCCTTCAAAATATTATTTAAACCCTGTTTTAAAGAAACTGTTTGTGGACATATGGTGTGCTGTCACCTCTGTTCTAAATATGAACATCTTTTAACAATAAGATAAAATATTTATCAAAATTCTCAGCGGCTCACAGTTGAAAAGTTTCATGGCATTTAAGTTAGATTTGTTTGAACACTAAGTCACATAAAATAGTAAATGTAGAGAGTAAATACTGAGCTTTATACATTAGTTGTCGTCAGCTCTCACTTATAGCCATCTGAAACAATTCCCTCAATGGCCTAAAATTCATGTTTTGTGTATTTCTTTAAATGACCATATGAAATTTGAGCACCTGGATAAAAATGCAATAATGCATCGACTGGGAGAGTTTGGAAACTTCACACAGGAAACTTTCCCACAGCCTTGTGGGGATTTCTACCAAAAACCTTCTTGCATGTGGCAATCATATTTACCACTACACTGGGAATCAGATTGCAGGTTTACAGTTTTTTTTTTTCTTTGCACTGTCTGATATGAACATATTGAATTGTTGTGAGATGACAGACAACAGAAATGCTTTCAGGGCATCCTATGCCTCTGCTTTAATGTTTTATTATGCCATCTAATGGAACCAGTGATGGTTGTGGGGACTGTTATTTTTCTAGTGTTAATGTGGCATTGCCAGAATATATTTTCAAGCTTCTTAGTCATGGTCACATTTCGTCTCTTTTATTTTTTTGCTAAATTAGATTGTGCTTCCTGTTGATTTCTTATCAAGGATCAGATGCTGTTTTAGATGCTGTTTCACTTGTTTGGGGAGCAGCAGAGTTCAATGCTAATGCATCCATTGTTGAGTAAGATAACGGGTTACAGGGCTGCAGGTATTTATTTAGAAAGAAAAAAAATGCTGTTGCCGAGGAAGGATGAGAGAAACGGCATAATTTAAAATGTCCAGTGACTGAATGACAAGGAGGATTTTCAAATAACAAAAGATCTGCCTCCCAGTACTCATGATGATGATGTCAAATAATGTCTACATGACAAAATCTTGTAATAGTGAAAAAGTCAAATGCTTCAAAAGTAAGGAGAAAAGCACACCATTAAACAAACGAACACAAAATAAGAACTGTTCATTTGCTGCCCTATAATTTTCGAAATGCAAATGAAGCAGATGAAAATTTGTGACATTCTTTGAAGAGGTATTATGACAAACTAGCATAAATTGATAATATTTCCAGACCAGAACAGTTAGTCATGAGTTCTCTTTTCTGTTCAGTTCACCAAACTGGTCTTTCTGTAGGTTTGGGGTCTAGGGATAGAAAATATCCACTGAAAGGGGTATCTGTGTGTCTGTCGAGTGATTTTTGTGGATTGTAGGTTATTTGGCTCATTATCCATCATCTTATTGAAAACTTAGCAATAATCTTTTCTTTCCTCATAGGATAGAAAATTAAAAATTCAAACTATCAATACTTCCACAGTTTTGTAAAATGTTGCTTGGTCCCAAAAAGTCAGCATAGGAGTGAGTGATTATTGATTTTATATGATACAGACCATGTTCTGACAGACTACACACAAGAGACAAAAAAGAAAAAAAGATGTAAAAGAAAGCCTTTCCTACCTGATGAACTTCCCAACAGCTGTGTTTGCCTCGTTGTCTTGCCGTTTACACCCTGCTTGACTTATCTGATGGGTTCTTTCCCTTAAATCCAATTCATTTTCCAAGAACAGAAAGCGGGAAGCCACCCATTTGCTTCAAATGTGTGTTTCCACGTTCCTTCATAACAAACTCTGTAGCAAAAGTGCTCATTTCATCATTTTATTTTTTTCATTTTACAATCTGTGGCCACAGATCCGTATGTTCCTTTTTGAATAGAGAGTATCATGTGTACGTCTGTTGTACATTAGATACTGAGAATTCAGATTCCATAAGGGGAAGAAGAGAAAGAAGAAGAAGAAGGCAGCTATCAAGCTGACTAGGATTGTTTCTGGCATGCAAGAGAAAACAGTGGTACAGGAAACTTCTTTCCACTTTCATTGTATTAGCCACCCTGGAAGCAGCTTCTCTTCTATTTTCTTCCAACATCTCGATGCAGCAGTCCCCCAGTTCAAGGCTTTCAGTTTAGTTTTATGAAAAAGGTCGGTGTTCGTCAAAGCAACATGCCATGGTTTGATTGAGGTGTATTTCTTCTTCTATCCTCTCCATGGTCTCTCCTTAAGTCTCTGCCTTGGTTTGCAACTCATCAGCCTAACCAATCCAGTGTGCTCCTTTCAAATGGTGCATTTGCTGCTTCAGGACATTTCAGACACACCACACAAATCACGATTTAGTGATTACTTGCTCAACTGTAACCTTGCTTAATAAACAACTGAAAAGGCAGTTTATGATTTTTTTTTATTGTTTTTTAGCTTTAGCTGCTCAAAAATGTAATATTTTATCTTTAATTTTGATGTTGTTGCACCTATTAGTTAATTTTTTTGTCAAGAATCATGTTATTCAGTATGAGCCACACATTATTGTTGTCAAAATATGTCTGGACCAAGTCTTGGACTGAGAGCTTGAACAGCAAAGTCCTCTTGGAGTTTGAAATTTGTCCCAACAGGTAGTTTAATTAGGTTCTTTTTGCGCTGGTTTGATGTATTTATGGGGTTTATGAAAAGACAGATAGATGCATCTTTATTTTATGTTCATGTTATTATTTTCACCTTAAAACCAAATTACTTTAGGGAGGAAATTAGAACTCCAAAGTATAATATCAAGAACTGTTAGCAGATTTAGCTATTGCAGCTCGGAGGCTTTTTTTTAAATTCATTTATTTTTTATTTTACATGTTTTCTCTTAAATTAAATCAGCTTAAATTTTGAAATTAAAATAAACCAGAAAATACAAGTCATTTCCTTCACACGTTCTCTTTTTACCATACTTTGTCAGCTTGTTTCACAATGGTCTCTGCAGATTTACTCAGATTTTTCAGTCAATGACAGAAGGTGGGCTAAAAAAAAATGAAATAAATAAAATCAGCCTGTTCCCACTTGAGCTAACAGATGTCTGTCTGGCACCTGCGCCTGCTTCGGTTTCTGCAGCCTCCAGTGACTCCCAGCCACCTGCAACAGACACACCACGAAACAGTTCACCAACCCTCCGGTATTTTATTTTCCTCTTGTCACCTGGCTAACACAGATTTGTGGAGATTTGTCCATGCTCGAGTTTGCACAAGAGAGTGGGAGGAAAAAAAATGAGCTGGAACAAACAAGGGGAATGGGAACAGGAGAGTTAATTTTGGCTTTCCTCGAGAGCATCCCTGTTCATTTACTTCACGCAGCATGTGCCAGCTGTGGAAACATAGCAGAGTAAAGTGAGGAATGGGCTCACGGTTTCTTTGGATAGCGAACCCCAGGGCAGAGGAGGTTTTATTCAGCCTTAGTTTGTGTTTGGAAGGGGAAGCACCGGAGCTGTTCAGGGGCAAGGAAGGCAGCATGGGAGCACAGCTGTGTTGTGTTGAGACCATCTGTGTGTTTACATGTGGTGTGTGGTTGGTGGAAATGCACACAGGGGTGTCAGAAATCCCCCATAAACACTCCGACACATACTTCCAGCAACACCGGCTCCCAACAAGGCCGAGGGCAACATCATGATGTACACTTCCTGCTCTTTAACCCAGCAGGTTGGAAGAAGGTCAAACGCCTTGTCATCCCCTCACACATCATCTCATATCACCCACAAGCCCCCGCCTCCTCAACTGTCTCTCTGCTAAATAGTTGACATTGGTCCATTTGCTGTAGCTCATGACTCACTGGTTTCTGTAAACTGAAAACATTTCCTCCAGCTGTCCTGCCACCTGAGGGGTTTTGCTGCATCCCGTTTCAGTCTGCCACGGATGCTCATCGTTGACGAGAAGCATTTAGGATAAAATTGAGTACATGATTTACACCATTATTTGCTCTTCAGAGAGAAAAGACCATTTTTGAAGCCATCAGAGAACCTCTGCTGCTATTTGCTCCTTGTACAAAGCTGAATAAGTAGATGCTATGACACAGATCATTTATGTTCCAAACTTCAAATCCTATACAGTTTTTTTTATGTGTAGTGTTTTTAAAAAAGGCACAGAACCCTTTTTACACCGTCTCACATCAAATCAGACTGAAATGTTCAGCTTGGATCACCAAACATTTCTTTTTTGTTAAATGAATGAAAAATGAGACAAAGAAACTGCTGTCACATACACTAAGATAACACTAAGATGTATTTTAAGACAACAACTTTAAGACTTCTTTAAAATACAAAATAAATCCGTCAAGATGTCAGGAAAAGAATTGTGGACCTCCATATGTCTCGTTCGCCCATATGTATAATTTTCAGATGCTTGAAGGTCCCATGTTTGTCTGGTTGACATGGAAATTTCCAGTCAACATACTGTTCATTTGCCAGCTAATAACCTACTGTTTATTAGCTAGGACTACAAAGTCAGCATTTTGGATCAGTCATCAAACTTTCTCATTTCAGAAGTTTGAAAATGCCACGTAAAATTTGTGAGCAGACCTGAAAAGGTGGTTAAGAAACCCTGATATGGTTACATCACTTCTGTTAGGAAGCTACAAAACATGCTGAGAAAATGTTTATATAAGTTGTGAGTTTCAATTCATCCATTGTATATAACCACCTATCATTTCAGGATCCTTAGTGCCGATCACCAGCAATCGCTGCATACAAAATTTTTGATTGCAAGGGGAAAGTCAGTTGAATTTTAATAATTATGATAAAAAATGTTAAACAGTTGGAGTTCAGATTCACACAAAACAAGGCAAATAGCACCTTATTTATCAAACCCATAAAAAATATAGAATTAAAAAATAAAAAAGTTTAATTAACTTTTTAACTGTTAAAACCAAAGTTCTTTTGTTATTCTCTTGTGGCAAATTCAAACAAATCAGTCACTTCTCATAAATACTTACCCAGATCAGTGACATATTTAATGATTATGTATTTATTTTTAAACATTTTTTTATTATAGCACACGCTCTAAAATTTACAACATCCAAAGAAAATGCAGGGAGAAAATTGTTCCAACAAATTGCTTAGATTGCTTGTGCAATTGAAGCAATTCCCTGAACAATTACAAGGCAACCCACAAAGAAATGTGATTTTTCATTTCAAGAGGCAAAGCCATCTGAAGCAAATAATGACTACATTACATTGTTTCTGAGCAAATCAAATTTATGTTATGTCTGAGTGAAAACAAAGCTATTACAACCCCCCCCCCAAAAAAAAATTTTTCCAGTGAGTGTTCTCAGCACTGAAGGGGGAACTGACGGAGCAGGTCAAAGTGTGTTTTCTGCTGTGACAGTTTAAATTAGTGCTGCAACTTCTTTGGTTGTCTTTACAGCTGTTAACCTGTAGGTCTCTGCTCACAGTCTTTCTGCCTCCGGACCATCATTAATAACCCCTTTTGACTGCCTGCTTTCATGTCATCACCACGGTGCATAACATTTGGTCTCTGCCTTTGCGCCTCTCATCCCTCGGTTCATCAATGCCTTTCCATCTGTCGCCACACCTGCCCAGAGAGTCTGGAGCACAGAGCTGAGGACGTCTTGAAGAAAGTGACACAAGCCCATCTCTGCTGCAGTGCTGGCTGTTTGCTCTCTGGTATACCCACCACCACTTTATGAATAGGTCTTTCATTCGGAAAGAAACGAGAAAAATGTGGCATCAACATCAAAAGCCTTTTTTCATCATGTCCAGCAGTTTCTGGAATGGCTGACAAGGCTCCTTCTCAGGGTACCGAGGTGTAAAGGGGCAGCTCAATCAGATTGATCTGTGGTTTGCACTATGAACAAGTTTGGCATGTCTATTCAGTCAAAAAGGAGTAGAAAAAATGGCTTTACCCAAGATTGGTAATGGATTTATGTCTCTGAATCAGTGCTGACTTTGGTGTGCAACTGAGTGGCATATACTTTATAATGCTCTGTCATACGGTGCAGTGTGGATGAGTGGTGAGGCAGACGTGATGGAACCAGGTTAGATGAATAATGACGACTTAATGACGAAAAAGCCAACACAAAGTCCAAAACCAGGCAGCACTGCAGAGCGGAGACCAGGGCTCAACACAGGTAGCACTAGCTGTACGAATGGACAGTAAGACAGAGACAGCACGCACAAACGACTAAGACCCGACAAGGACACAGACACACAGGTGGCATTAAACACACAGAGGATACTCACAGAAACGAAACACACCTGGGAATGATCAAGGGGAGACAGGACGGCACAGAGACTCAGGGACACAGAAAACTCAGAAATAAATACACAGAAAAACACAGATCATGACATGCACAATATGTGTATATTTGAGCAAAGAGATGTGATTAACGACTATTTGTTGAGACAAGCATGAAAGCTCGAGACAGATGGAGCGGGGGTTGTATGTAAATTTTTGAGTGTTAATTATGGGGGAATAAGGTTATGTGTCATTTTATGTAGCATATGTAAGTAAATATGTGGTTTTAACTAAGGTCCATATGTGGACCTTAATTAAAACCCCGAAGTGTAAGTTAGTCCTGAGAACCAGCTGTGCAAGAAACAAAGCAAAACAAAAAGAATTATCATAATAAAATTGCACCCCAACTTCTCTTAAATTCAATACATTGACCATTTTTATTTGCTCAACAAATACAGTACATATTTTTATAGTTTTAAAAAAATATATGTGTTCACATATCCCAAAAGTAATGAGCACCAAAGAACTGAGAGCAGCAAAACATTGCTATTGGATTTCATCAAATGTATTTTTGATTTTTTTTTCTTTGAGGATCAAATCTCTCTTAGTGGCAAAGCAGAGGGATGTGAGCTGGTGCAGAAATTAAAGAGGATGGTGCAACAACACTGACGTCCTTTTCCTGGAATAGCTCTCAATCAGCCTTCAGCTCAGACTCAGCATCCAGTCTGTAAGTCAGGACTCAAGCTACTGGCAAACAGAAGTGAGATGAGTCTATAAGCTTGTCTCTTTCTAAAAATATTCCAAAATAATGAAGCACCTGTAGGTGTTGGAGATGTGCCTGTCCTTATTATTTCTTCCTCTTAGATATTACAAAGTCAGCTGTGTCTTCTGAAAGTTTCTGGTGAACGTCAGTTTCTATTTGAATTCTTCAGACTGGGGGTTTGATTTTAGCTGTAGTTAGCTGCAGTCACAACTTATCTAACGGTGTACAACAGGTATCCAAGAAAGGCTGCCAAGATTCTTAAGGATTTTACATGGGTGAAAGAATTTTTTTCCAAAACCTTTATTGAAAGCTTTTTTATATCTTTTTTGAACTATATCTTTTTACTGCCACTTGTGCAAATTCTTTACAACTGAATATTCCTTTTAAGACCAACTAAAAATATTCTCTCATCAGATAGTCATAACAAACCCTAGTTTTACTGCCCTTGTTGCTGGACAATCAGAAACTCTGAGTCTATTGACTTCTTCTGACATTCTTTTTTTATTATTTATGCTTTTATTCAATGTGTATGTGTCATAAATTGGTGGATGAGGTGGTGAGGCAGACGCTTGAGACCTGTGTTGAAATGAGAAGATGATGGTTTAATGGTGATAATCAAGAAAGTAACACAGTCCAAAAACAAAGTCCACAAAACCTGGTAGCACGACTGAGCGGAAGCCTGGGCTCAACGTCGGTAGCAACAGGATAAACAAGGGACATAAAGACAGACTGATACTACGAACGACAGCGTAGACAGACTGGTGCACACAACAAGGACCCGACAAAGACACAGAGATACAGGTGACACTAAATACACAGGAGGTAATCAGGGAACAAGACACACCTGGGAACTACTGTAATCAAAGGGAGACAGGACAACACGAGACACAGGAAACTCAAAATAAACATACAGAAAACACAGATCCTGACAGTATGTTCAAAGGAGAAATTAAACATGACACAGAGAAACAACATGGGCTGAAACAGGTGGCAAGGTGGAAACAGACAAGCCATCATCCAGTGAAAAAGTTTATGATATTCTCCAATAACTTTTCAGTACTCTGCCATTTAATTGTTTTGGTGAACTGAAACATTATTACATTACAAAGAGTAACACCAAAAAAAAACCCCAATAGCGTTCGTTTTCATACAGTGCATGTAAATAACTAGTCCCAGCTGAATTTATACCTGGCGTGTCCAACTGCTTGTGATGAATTTAGCCAGGAATAGGGGAGTAGAGACGGCCTTCAATTGAACTCAGTGGTAAATGTATGTTTGTCTTTTCACATTAATCAACCTTTCTGACACCTTCAAGTAAAGTAATCTACACTTGTGACCTCCTATGTCAGATGTACCAAAAGAGAAATCAAGTGGCTGGCTATGATTCATTTTCTTCGGAACATTTCATTTGATTAATTGGAATAGAGCTGGAGGCTTAATGTGACTCTGTACTTCATGGAAAGAATCAGGGCTGATACCTGATAATTTAGTACAGCCAATTACTCATCTCACTACCCTGACTAATCCTTTGACACTGCGCTGGTGTTAATCCCAAATTTGTCTGATAATCCTTCCAGTTTGTAAATTACAAATCCTGACGGGGTTTGGTTTTAATACGACTCAAGTTTCGTTTAGTGACTATTTGTCGGGAGGTGCTCCGGTAATTTATTGCAACAATTTTCACTTAAATCAATGCTCATGCACTGTCCTCTATAAAACACTTAAAAGTATTTTTTTTTCAATACACAGTCATATATATAATGATTTGGGTTTCTCCTCGCGTTCTCACCAGACATTACTGTCACTGAATTTAAGAAACAATTAATTAAACCTGGTACTTGAAAATAAAAGAAGATTTACAGAGGCAGAACTAGAGGTTCAAGGTGTTAAGAGATATTTAAACTGACTGGAGGGAGAGGTTGTAAGCAGTGGTTCTGTGAAGTTTTTACAGAAGCATCTGATCCACTGATTATGGATATGAGTTAAACAAATTTTTAATGATGCCTTTATAGAAAAAAAATCTATAATTTTAATACTACAAGAATTTTTAGAAACACAAATTTGGTTTAATGTGGATTTTGTGAAATCCACAAAAGATCAACATTTTGGACAAAGTCTGAAATTCAACCAGATCCACTTAAATCTTGGAAGACGTCAACAGGTTGCTTTTGAAAGTCAGACTGTTTCACAAAAGACATTTTTTGTTTAGATATCTTAATAGGTTTTAACAGAAATCATCAATATCCCAGTCTAAATGCATAAAGGTTTCAAACCAACTAGAGAACACTAGTTGTTTGGCTATTGGTGGTATAAATCACAAAAACCTAAATTTAGACCTTGTTTTTATTTATTCATTTCGAACATGCTAGCAGTACAAAATAACAGAAACTTGTGAATTCCTACCCCATAAACTCTTAACATGTTTTCAGTTATGGACCCTCATTATTAATAATAAAAAAAATAAAAACATAGATGCATTAATTTCCCATCTTGTTTTTGGGGGGGTTTTGTTATGAACTCACCAAACACACATACAGTATGTCTAATAGACATCCATACATCCATATCCACACACACTCATATGCATTGGCCTCAGTTTACACATTACATATCAGTGCTATCTCTCACCCATGTTTCAATACCTTATAAAAATGGCTTGTTGTATGAAATTTTGACTTTGTTTCAACTTCTCATTTAACTTGTTCCATAATCTTACACCATGAATTGAAATACAAAACCTCTTTCTTGTTGTGCTTTTAAAAAAGTGTTGATCGACAGATCCAGTTCATGAACGCCGCTGTGTCTAACAAAGGTACTGAAGAGGAATTTTTAACTTGTGTATCACTTTTTCTCATCCTGTAAGATATATGGAGCTTTGCAGAAAACAATGCACAACTGTGCTGCAAGAAAAATATATAAATTTTCTTATCAAGCTGTGCACAAAAATAAACTCCATTTTGTTTCTCTGATTTCCTGCTGTTTCCTATGCAGGAATTCATATTCCTGTGTCAAAAATGTAAATTGATTGTTTTCCGCAATACTTTCTTTGTCATTTCCACTTTTCAGCAATTATGCCACCACATCCAGGAAGGAAGGATGAAAAGAGGGATCTTTATGATGTTAAATAAATTGCATTCTAAGTGGATCTATCAAATATTAAAGACATGCGAAGTTTGTTTTGAATCTCATATCTTTTTCAGACCAGCACAAAACTTTTCTCAATTTACTTTGCTTTCACTTTTGAATGGGCCCCTACATTAATGTGGAATCTTTTAGCTCAAATTCAGTGTTCAGTTCAGTGAAGTTGGAAAAAATTCGCACCACTTTTCAGGCTGACTAGTTTAACTGTCTTAGATCAGATGAGAAGTTTAGAAAGCCGGAAAAGCAGAATATCTGCTGCTTCACACTGACAGAAGACTTGCTTGAGGCACTTTCAGGGCAAATGCCTCCAACAGGCTCCCTAAGGGTCAAAGGGACCGAGAAGTTCAAATTTACAAAATGCTGAAGTGCTCTCAATTCTCTCTGCAGATAGAACCGAGATGATGTAATAACCAAGCTGCAGCAAAAGCAAAAATCATATCAGATTTAAGCTTTGAAGGGTATGAGTCATGTTGTGATGTTTGTAGGATGCCCCAAACACAGAGACTGACAGTGGCTGAAACAGACAGAAATATATTACTCATGATAAACAATAAACAAAGAGAAACTTACAGATATCATGGAGCATACCGACGATGGGAGCTGAGGGAATGAGTCTAATTAACACCCAGAGAGCAGAACCAAAACACACTACTTACAAGATCAAAACTAACATGGGGGATTAACCCCTGGGTTTTCTTCTATGAAGACACACAATGTTTTACAAAGGTAAACTAATGAGAATTAATTCTAGAGATCTTCTCTTGTTTCTCAGTAGGAAATTAGAATTATTATGACTGGTATATGAACTGACACCCGAGCAGGTTGAAGTTTATAACGGATTTAAAGTCCATGCTGTAAAGGTCAAACAGAGTTTCAGAGCTTCAGACCAGGAGTTTCCAAAGTTGGAGCGGGGAAAAAATGAGAAGACTAAAACAGTTGATGTTACTAAGCAAAGGTATTGTGGCAGGTATGGAGATTATTTGAGTTTTGTTCTTGACGTATTTCATTTAGTTTATGAAGATGAATGTGATGAAGATGAGACAAACCAAGACTTTCAGATGCAACCAGTTGAAGTTGGTCTGCTTCTGCCAACATGTGTTGCTTTCCAATCTAAGAGGGAAGCTGGCTTCAATGGTAAAGCCAACAATAAAAGTGAGGTGGAGAAGGATTGTCTTTAGAACTTCAATTGGCTCTGACAGATTTATTATTCATGTTTGGGGGTTTCCCTCTGTTTATGCTCACTGCTTATAAATCATAGATTCTGCTTGTAACTTATGTGACAGGCTTGGCAGTGCATGCAGCTTTTTGTTACTTCTGCCTGCTGGTGTTGACTGGTATGATGACAGTGACGTGGGTTGTTCACTATGTGAGGGCATGGTGGAGATAACCGGCACTTCTGGTAGTCATGAGGATGTATTCCTTGCTGTCATTCTTGCTGGTATAGTGACAGGATAAGGCAGCAACTCTTTGGGATAGATTGTTGGACTTGGAAATCATCTTTCAGTTCCAGCATCTTCACAAAACAAGTATTAAATTGCTTTTAATACTATTTCACAGTGAAAACTCCCTCATTTCAGGCTGATTGTGCAGCAGTGACATCTATTTTATATTTTATGACCTTTCATGCATTTTCTAGGACGTTTTACATCTGCTTGTTCTATTTCTTGCTATTGTTGTTTGTCTCTAAGTCCAACCTGCCAATAGGAATAGAGATGGAAATTAGTCACTTAGCTATAATCTCAGTGATTTACATGCTAATGTTTGTCAGATTTTTTAAAGATAAATTGAACTCAACCTTTTACTTGGAAAAGAAAAGTACTCAGAACAAGCTTTGAACCATGTAGGAATCCATATCTGTATGAAGGTCAGCACTGTGGAGCTTTCCTGTAGTTATTTTTAGCTTTTATTTAAACCCAAACACTTCTGCCTTGGACCTCTGTCACTGTGACAGGAGCTCCAAGACTTTTATAATGCTGCTGCACAGTTGTCACCACTTGTCAATCTGCTAAGGAGAATTTTTGTGCTCCTGTCCTCCTTGCTGTTCATTAGTCTGCTGCTGGCCATGCAGTGTGGGCAGGTACTTTGGATGACAGCTTTGACAGCTGTGGCAGTGCAGAGGGGGGGGAAGTGGCTGGAGCTCAGTATCTGCATCCTCATCATGCACTTTACTTGGCATAAAAGTGACCAGAGATTCTAGTCCTAATGATAGATTGCTTCTGCAGATACACTTGGGATTTCCACCTCAGTACCTGTGGAAAATACACCCAGAAATCATTTCATGTAACACTCTAGCAAATTCAGTTCGATTTTTTAATTTAGTCTTATATCTTTTCACATATGGCTGCACAGATGAGCCCGAGGCGACTAACTCCAAGGTACAGCATATCAGGTTGGCTTTTTAGTAAGATTTAACATTTCTTTTAAAAACCAAAGTGTTTCAGGACCTTACCACCTATTGTTGGGTATTTTATTTTTAACAACAAGCAAATATCTGCAGAAAACCACAAGAACCAACACAAAAGATCAGAAAGTGTCAACTTTTTGGACACTTTCTGATCTTACCCTAACCCTAACCCTACCCTACACATCATCATTTCAAAAACAGAAAACTAAATAAATGCTAACATTTAACACGGCTTCAGAAGATTTTATTTTATTTTATTTTACTTATTTACTTTTTTGTTGTCTGATGTCTTCATATTTTCTCTTTCTGAGGAAGCTGTTGTCTGTCTCACATGGTGAGGTCACATGGGGAGACATTTTGGCAGCACCGGCCACAACAGCTTGCCAGTGCTTCTCTCTCAGCCATTGCTGCTCGATGCCAAACCGAGGGATGAAGCATGTTATCTGTAACTAATGCAGTCCATCTCTGCTCTGAGATTATCTGACATCTCATACCAAACTCTCCATTGCACTGTGGCCACAGTCAGGGAGGAATGAACGACGAGCACTGTGCCAGGCGGCCAGAAAACCCCTTTGATATTTTAATCAGCATGTTGGGTTATTGCTTTGCAAAACATAAAAATTTTTCCAACGGTCAAAGAGGTGCTACAACCAGCAGGTTTACCTTCGTGTATAAGCTTTAATTTGATCACAAGCACCGCGTGGTTTTGGAGCATGAATTTACAAAGTTGAATGAAGTTATGAATCTGAAGTGGATTTCTTTTTACAATAAGTTTTGAGTTTTTTTATTATTATTATTTTCTTACACATTCAATATTTGTAAATCCAGTATTCTGCTAATCTAATTGTAGGAAATGCCAATGGCCCTTGACAGCTCTCGAAGACACACACCATTGGCATAATTATTAGGCATGGAATCATGATGACATTATCATTTTCAAAGCATATTTTACCATTTCTACCTTTTACAACCTGGTAAATAGACTGGCATCTTTTGGAGTGCATGGAGAACTCCTCAGGACTTTTGCTGACTTTTGTGAAATCAGGAATTTTCTATGGTGTTTTTTTGGTTTTGTTTTCTTTTTTTAAGCAGGAGATAATTCACACATGTGGTTTTCTACATCCATGCTCAACATTAATGGACATCTTATGAAGTTGATTAAAAAGACAAAATGGATGAACTCAAAAAAGATGCATTTTGTGGCACAACAGCTGGAAAATGGTTGTAATGGTGAAATGTTGCTATGTTTAAATTATAAATTGTAACACAATAGGACACATACTGTAGCTATTACATGTTGTTTATAGTGGCAAACTACATATAAGGTTAGATTAATCATATTATGGGTTCAGCCACTGCACGATAGCAGCTCTGTGTGGTATGTCATAGAAAACAAACATATTTGAGCCACACAGCAAGAAAAAAAAAACCCTGCCGATTCTTGTGTGTCAATTTATTTAACAAATCCTCCGAGCTTAAGCTTAGAGAAAAACAGAGCTTTCAAACAGTCATTCAGCACAGAGTGCTGCCCTGGGGATGGTTAATGTCATATTTCTTTTACTCCTGCAGAAAAACTGCTGGGGAAGACACAACAATCTGTTTTAAATTAACATATTCCTCAATAGTTTGGTCCTGATTTCTTTGCAACTTGTGAAAATTAAGACATTGTTTAACATGTACCATTTCTAAGCAACCTTTTACATTGTCAGCTACAAAAACGGTGCTATACTGGTTGTGTTTGTCATTTACTATCACTGCTACACTGTTTGAGAGACATATGAGAAATGTTCAGATCACTTTGGGTTAATGTAGATTTTTGCCACTTTAGAAAACTCTGTGTGCTACCTTTTAATTATATACAAAGTGACACTGCAAGGTTTCAAGCGTGCCTGTTGTTGAAATCCTAATGAGTCTACTCATGCAGACAGACAAACTGTGTACCAGCTTTAGCTGCAAGCTTTAAATGATTGTTCTGCAGATATTGCAATAAAAAATAAATATAAACAGACTCCTGGGTTCATGCCTGTTTTAACAAGTAACAAACTGTGGATACATCATTATTTTTTAACAGGCTGCATATTTACTGTTTCTCCATGGTGAACTTTTTTTGTTTATTGTTTTTTATTTAGGGCAGACGGTGTTAATTCAATTGCCTAAGACACACTGTTGTGTCATTAAGTTTATTTTTAAATCTACACTGTTATTAATGTTTTTAATCCAAAAAAAAATGTATGTATCCCAAAAATCTTAATGCATGAGAGGAGATGAGGTGGAGGTGAAATGGCAATATACTGTATATATATATATATATATATATATATATATATATATATATATATATATATATATATATATATATATATATATATTTAACAATGTCTCTATGTTAGTGTGAACAAGCCCCTAACAGGATTTAAATTTTGGTCTGCTCGGTTTGTTTCTTTCAAATACCTTAACTACCTTTTTCCTGAAAGAACGTTTTCTGCTTAGGCAGTTCCTCTCCTCATTCATTACAGAACTGTCTCCGGTGTGCAGGGGGAAATGCAGCTGCATCTAATTACTCAACATCTAGAACTCTTTGGGTTCTACCTCCAAGCGATGCCAGACAACACAGCGCCATGCTTAAAAATAGAACCGTGCTTTAAAGGATCGCTAGGTGGAGCACAGAGAAGCGACAGGTGGCAGACACACACTAGTCTGCACCTTAGCGCTTTATGTGACAATAAAAACACTGATTATCAGTGTTTTATAAAGTACTGAAATCTCAGAGTCAAGTAATAGTACAAGTACCTCTCCAAAATACGACTTTGGTAAAAGTCGAAGTCACTGACTGAAATGTTACTTGAGTAAAAGTCTTAAAGTATCTGAAACTTCTTGTACTTAAGTATGGAAATTACTGTAAAAATGGATGTACTCAAGTAATGTAATGAAAAGTACAAGTAAAGAGTAAAACAAGGCAAGTTTGAATGACATTTCTTATATTTTGGTAAACTTGTCAAATAAACTTAAAATAATGTACCCAACCAAGTGCAGGCAAAATGAAACCTGCTAATAAATTGTTCCAGTTTTAAAGAGTAGCACATGTTAATGGTTTGTGGTTTTGAACTTGCATGCCTTTCCTATATTCGTTGAATTTAGTCTAAATTGCTATCGCTATGGCTTCTGTCCCCCATTGAACTAGGGTGACCAGACGTCCTCTTTTTCCCGGACATGTCCTACTTTTCAGACCTAAAAAGATGTCCGGGGGGAATTTAAAAATTGTCCGGGATTTTGGTCAATTGCCTCAAAACACATTACATAGCTTACAGTGCATTATAGGGCACGGCGCTGCGTGTCACGTAATCCCTGAGCCGCGTCAGTGCGGGCAGCACTCTTCTCTGTTCGTCCCCCCACCCACCCGGTGTAAGGTGTTCTGATTTCTGATTTCCCCAACAATGGGAAAAGCGAAACAGGTGTATCCTATTGGAGGTGATGAACAAGCCCAGGCAAGCAGGCTACGGACTTTGTTCGGTAGCCTGCTTGCTACTTGCTAATCAGTAGGTGGGGTCAAAACACTTTGTTTCTCTCTCTCGCGTTTTTGTAACGAGTAACTAAACCACACATTGAAAATGTATCGGAGTAAAAGTACGCAATTAAGTTCGGAAATGTAGTGAAGTAAAAGTGAAAGTCATCAAAAATTTTCATACTCGAGGAAAGTATGAAGTACTCCAAACTATACTTAAGTAAAGTAGTGAAGTATTTGTACTTTGTTACTATACAACACTGCTGATTATGAGGTTTTCTGCCCAGAGTCTCTGTCGTCCTTCTCCTACCACAAAATGAAGCAAGTGATGTCTAGAGTTTTTATATTTTTATTTATTGAAACCACCATCCCACACCTTTCTGACTCAAAATCTTGTAATAAATGCTTTAAAAACTCACTCAGACCAGAATCCCCCCCACCTAAAACCCTTCACATTTAAAAGTGGGCACAGGCACCAGATGGGAGGCTGATTCCCCTCGGCATGCTTGTAAGTGTGTCTATCCCCAAGGCCAAATGTGCATTTCATGAGATTGTGATCAGTTAAAGAGTTAAAGAGTTACACAATGAAATTGGGGCCCACAGCACTATGCTAAGCACAAATACCTACAGATAGTGGCAAATTTCACTTGTTTTTATCCCTAATTTAAATTCATATCCCACCAATGGAAATGTTTAAAATTTGAACGGACCAGTACATTAAGATCTGCATCTTTTGCCTTCAACATTATAACCCAGTACATTGACCTCATTATAGCAGACAAAGCCTTGAATTGTCCTGGCATCACTTCTTAACAAGGAAACCAAAATATTCATTTACTTACCCACCTAACCTGTGGGATCCATTGTACAAAATTCATTAAGAAAAAAAAACAATTAAATGTATTTCTAACTCCTATACTACCTTATCATTATTTCCAGCTTTTGTGAATAATAAACTAAACCTTGGCCGTGTCCTTCATCAATAGAGAAACTCACCTCACCCCAAAATTAATAAAGTTTTGAAGCACAGAAGTTTCTTAACACACATGCTTTTGGACATGTAAATTGACTAAGAAAGACTCATGTACTTTTCCTTAATTGATCGGATGAGTGGTGAAGCACCCGAGTGTCGCCCAAACAGACGTCACTCTTTTTAAATCGTGAGTAAATTCAGAGTTTTCCAGGATTTTAGGGATGAAGACGGAGGTTTTACACAGGATTTCCATCATTACAGAACAAGAGGAACAGGGATGAGCTGGGTTTTAATCTTGGCTCCTTTAATAGGCTGGGGGCACCAAATGTTTAAAAGACGTCTTTAAAGAGCTTTGTCCAGGGCGCAGAATAGGTAGGTAGTTGCTTATAGTGGCACGTACTAATTTGCTGGGGGTTTCTAAAGATGGTATCGTGGGAGATTTTCTCAACCCGGGTAATTATAAGTGGATTGCAGGAAACGGGAAGTGCATGTTAAACAGCTTCCACACCATTTTTCACAACAAATTAAACTGTTGTTCCAGTGAACTGATTAGTTTTCATCAAGAAAATAAATTATGTGAACAATCTGACAATATGCATAAAAATGTGCTCGTTCAATATTTTTTAAATAAATATCAGTGCTGTTCATTATTATGACTAAATCCAAATGGATATATTTGTTGTTCATGTTTCTTCTCACTCAATAATATTTGATGTGTAATTCAATAAATATCACACACTGGTCCTTGGGGGAAAGCTTAGCAGGCAAACAAGCATATCACAGAAATGCCTCATGTTTTTACAAGCCCATCTTGATGTTTGCTTTCATGCTGCTTTTCCTCCTCCCTCTCTTCTTTATAGATCCCCACAGATCTACAATCTCCACAAAATGAGGTGGGCTTTCCCTTCTGTTTTCCACCTGCATGTATAGATCCAAGTCATGGCCATTATTCCGAGCATGTACCATGCCCGGTGGGAAATGGCAACGTTGCCAAAATGATGGATGGAAAAATAAAGGAAGATAAAAAACAATTCCATAGAGAGTGGTTAAGGTGCCGTGTGGAAGTGCCGGAGTTACAAGGTACGGTGCAGGAAGTCAATTTTAATTAAAAGTTTCTGTCAAGTCAGGGGACTTGTTTGTAGTGTGGAGAGGGCAGATCAGTGGCCATCAAAGAATAGCAAAATATTCAGGTACATAAAACAATAGGGCACATGTGACAATTTTCTCTGAAAGACTGATTCGTAATTTGGATCATAATTGTCTTTAAACCGGTTATCAAAATCCAACATTATCTCATGCTAACTTGATTATAAAGCAAACATCATATTTTATTTCAGCCATAAAACTTGTACATTTTTGTACATTTTTCAAAGTTTCTCAAAGGAGATAATTACTTTTAGATCAAATTTTTAATTGTTTTTAGTCATGCCTCTCTCAAAAACAGGAAGTAAGAACCACATATGGAAGAAACTGTGCTAACAATCCACAAATTAAGTTAAGATGGTGCCTCAGGTTTGGGAGCTGGGCTACACCTCAGCCACACCTCTTACCCAGCAGTCCACTTACATCCAACGTCACCCATCCTTCACAGTCTGCCACATCCTTTCATCCCCACCCTCCCTTACTCTCTGTCGGACCTCACTTCATCCTCTGTCATCCCCTCACCCTCATTCCTTTAAACTTCCCAGCTTCAGTTGTCATCTTTTTCCATTCCTCTTCATACCAGGTTTCATCTGGAAGTCTTACATTGACTCAAGAACAGTCCACTTCCTGAAGACTGCATCCCCATGCTGAGTCTCCTCCTCCCAAGCCTTCATCAGCATTACTTATTGGTTGATCAAACTGTTCTGTGCATCTGCTTTAAATGGATTGGAAGGCAGTACTGAAACATTAATTTCCTTTGGCATTGTCTTTCAATGCCTTTAAAAGAGACAACCAGACAATAGTGTGAATAGGATAATGAAGTACAAAAATAGCTGGATAACGCAATAATCTTGTTTTAAATGTGTTTTAAGCCAAAATAAATATATACATATATATATATATATATATATATATATATATATATATATACACTGCTCAAAAAAATTAAGGGAACACTTAAACAACACAATATAACTCCAAGTAAATCAAACTTCTGTGAAATCAAACTGTCCACTTAGGAAGCAACACTGATTGACAATCAATTTCACCTGCTGTTGTGCAAATGGAACTTTGTACAGAACAAAGTATTCAATGAGAATATTTCTTTCATTCAGATCTAGGATGTGTTATTTGAGTGTTCCCTTTATTTTTTTGAGCAGTATATATATATATATATATATATATATATATATATATATATATATATATATATATATATATATATATATATATATAGAATATCAGACAAGGAATATCAGAATATTCCTTGTCTTCCAAGAGTTCTTGAAAAAAACTTTGCAAGTCTTCAGGTGCATGTTATAGAAATATAGAGCACTGGAGTTCCCAGTGGGTTTTCAACATGCACAACATTTCAGTAGGGAAGTTATAGTTGTTATTTATGTCAGGAGCTCCATGTTGGACCCAATTTTGTACCATGTTTTAGTGTGGGAGCAGTGGATTCATGAAGAAGGGCAGTGGGGTTAGACTGGTAAGAATTTGAAGCAAATCAGCAACCCCATTATAGCAGCAGCATCGCGTTAGCAGGCTGGTATCATTAGGTGAATTGCTGCATCCTGACTTGGTCTGATAAACTTTTGCCATGGTGTGGCAGTGGGAATTTTGTGGCAAAATGAGTCCCCAGAAGAGATTCAATACATCCTTTTGTGATGTGGCAAATAGAAAAAATTGATTTAAGCACCACAAAAGTCAAAGAAGCAACCTGATTGCCTGTACATTGAAGGAGGATTTCTAAATTGGGCCATGTAATGTGAAGACACCCTAATAGCTGTCAGACAACCTGATCTGCAATAGATTTCCTGTAAATTTTTGTTCTACTGCCAAACACGAGGACATCTTGTTCTTTGTGGCACATTTCAAACAGTTAATTAGCTCCTCAGCAAGAGCTTTCGTGTATATGCAAGTGTTAACTTTGGTGCACAGAGCTGATGCTGTGTAATGTGTCAAGTCCTCACATTTAAGTCCATCACTGTCATGGGAAAACCTCTCCACAGGCTAGAAAGCTGCTTTGGGCAGCAGGTACAGGAAATTACAATCAAAGAACTTGATTCATATTTACCTAAAGACAGTCTGCTGTAAAATTTAGGCTCATCTCCCCCCCACTGACTCATCATTTCTGTTGGAAAAGTCCTCTACTAGCACTGGTGTTATGCCACCAGATAAGGTCCTTCATCAGTCACATCAACCCCCGAGACATTGTGACATTTGCTGGGATGAACAGTGTCGCAGCTGCTTACCTGACCTTTCACAAAGGCTCCTTCAACACTGTGTCAGATTGAATGCAGAGTTACCCTCGACTGCATTTCTGCCTTGACCGCAATTTAAAACTCAATCCAGACTCCCGAATGAAGGGTGTGATGATGTTGTACGTCTAAAAAAAATGTGTCTCAGAAGGCACTATGAACACACCTGTCTCCCCAAAGAGGATTGACTGAAAGTGTTACAAAGGATTGGACATTTTGTATTGCCTCTAGAGCATGTTCATCTTTATAGCATGTCAGATTGAAATTTTCTCATTAAAGAAAAAGAAGGAGAAAATGATCGGAAATGGACTTCAGGAGATAATCGCAAACCTTTGAAATGTGTAATGACCCAAGGTAAGAATGCCTTTGCCAACACTGCCACCCAGTGCACAGAAGAATCGGTGCACTTATTTTTTCAGCCATCCAACTTCTCAATGGCAGACCTAAAGACTAAAAATATTGCAGCTTCTCCACAATTACCTATTTGAGAATAATGGCAGACATCTAAAGATAGAAGAAGCAATCTGTGTTTACATTAAATGTATGGAATCAATCCATTTTTAAGTGCCCCACTACTTTCCATTCCATAGTTGACAAATCTTGAATGCTGATGTCATTATTAGGATGCAGTGCACACCAACACCATGCAGGGATTCCAGCCTTCAAACAAATAGAAAACTCCACACTTACACACTCACACTCTGAGGTAATTGTTTGGTCTGCATTTCAAAAGATACACCATTAGTTTTTAAGGATTCCTCTTCTTGTCGTTCTTAAAGCAACATTGTTCATATGTTGCTTCTTTATTCTCTCCCCTCTGAATACCAATGACGATGACCTCCTTGTCCTTTTCTTTCAAGTTTTTCCTTTTTATATCCACTGATGCTCGTTAGCGCGCAAGCCAGCTGATTGAAACCGTTGCCGTTAATCATCAGATTTCATCCAATCATCACTTCGACACTCAAGTAATCTGAAAATTCAGGCTGTCATGTCATTGCACATCTCTGATTGTGCTATCTATATGCAAATGATGTGTGAAATGGGATGGTGGCTCAGTGCTACATCAGGCTTTTGTTGGAGAATCTGTGCTTAAAAACAAACCCATGTAACAAGGCTTCTTATATAAAAATCAATTTTGATATTTTTCATTCGCAGCCTCCTTAAACAAATAACCGAGACACCAGGTATCATGTGAACAATGTGACTTTAAACCAAGGAGAAATTACTTCCAGATTTTCAAGGCTAGGGCAATCAAAACAAAATGAGGAAATAACTTTAATAAAGACACTTAAAACTGTGGTTTTTAAATGTTTCCATTCAGCCTCTTACAAAAAGCAATGAAAGTAAAAAATAGTACTAATAATTTTGCACAAAAACTTTAAAGTCAAGTGCTTCAGCAAAAACAACAAAAAATTTGTTTAAAATAAAAAATATTAGATTGTTTATTTTGCCCACAGCAATTCGTTATTCTTATAGTTTATCTTCAAGTCATTTAATTCTCTTTTATTAATTTAAATACTACCATGTCACAACAAATTGTCTTCTTGGGGAGTAGTATTAAAACAGCTCCAGTTCTAATCTAATGTCATTAAATGAGACTTTGAGACTGTCAGATGTTATTTTGTCAGCCAAGATAATACAATTCCTTATCAATCCATTTTAATTAAATTAAATGAAATAAATTAAAAATTAGTAACAAACAATGTAAATAAATAAATAAAAACTGTATAGTTTTATATAGATGATTCAGTCTCCATTTTTGAGACAGCGAGAGGCGATAGTAGAAAGGAAGAACTTCTTTTTAGGAGGATGAAACTTCCAGATGCATTAGATTAAGATGAGTCTCCATCTGTCTATCTGTGCGGACTATGCATGCAGAATAATAATCCTCTTATTCAAGAGGATATTTTTGGTCACAGTAGAGTTGCTAACAGTTGCAGTAATCGGAGTATCGACCACAGACTCCAGACTTTATTTCATCCTTATTCTCAAGTAGTTCCATTCATCCATCTACGCATCCACATTTTTAATGGTCTGGTTGTAGGTTATACTATTAAAGTATGATCACTGTAGAACCTTCTGACAGAAGGTTATGTAAGCTTTAAAAAACGCTAAAAATGACTCAGACTTTGATTAAGTAAAAAAACATTTATTTTGACTTTAGCATATGTAGACAACTTGTGTCAGCTATCTCAGAATTTTGCCTATTAAGCTCTAAAGCACTTGGAATTTACTAACAAAAATTAATAAAAACCTATGTTCTGCCATAAATCGACAAATTCAACAGTCAGGACTTTGGACTGTCAAATTTTGCTCATTGTACAACTCCAAGGAGCCAGAGAATATGCTGCAAATGTATATGCTTGTATATGCTTAAGTTTTAAAAGAAAAAGAAAAAAAAACAGTTTAATACCCTATAAAGCTGTGCTGTAAAAGACCAACCTGCCAGTATTGGATGTTGGTCAGGCAGAATGCCAAAAATCCCCACAGACTCTTTCCTTGCTCATGCTTCCTCTTTTTAGTTGTGTTTTCTAAATCTCTACATCTATGTTAGTCCTGTCTGGCCGGAGCTCACCTTTAGGTTATGCCTATTTGACACAAATAGCTATCAGGTAGTAATATCAGGAAGCAACCATGTCCAGACCAACAGTGGGAACTCAGTGGGTATGATAAGAGGCGTCTGTGACAGCCAGCAGGTCATGTTTTTCTCTCTTCCCCACTGAACCAGAGCATTCAGCTCCACTGAGCCAGCAGAGGAGTCCAGTTGTGTAAAGATGGAACTCTGTGGGTTTATTGAGTTTACTTTGGTCTTAGATGTTGTGTGATGAACAGAGTCTGAGACTAGGTCTGAAAGATAGGTGAAGCTAGTTAGTTCAGCTCATTTGTACAATAATAGTTATTATTTCTTAGGGACTCTCTACTGACTGGGCATGCTGGTTTTACACAGCTCTACTGTATTGTACATAAATCTAAAGCCATTAAAAGTTTATTGATATTTCCCTTCCAGAAAATAGATTTTTTTTCCCATGCATTTCTTTCTAGTAGCTGAAGAGATAAAGTTAAAGGTTTTACTGTAAACTTTACAATATATTTTCTGCATCAGTTTTCTTCTGATTGAACCCATGTGGTTGGGTCCAGTGTGAGTGGCTCAGTACAATGATACAAGAGACATTTATTAGTTTTCAAAATTAACATTCTTGTTCATCTGCAGTTTCATAAAGAGCATCTCCATTGGTTGAAATTCCACTAAAATGCATTGAGAATGGAATAAAAAGATGAGTAATTAGGGTTGCAGCAATACACATAGTGTATGATATCGTGCTTTGTTGATAAAAAATTCAAATTAGACAGAAAAGAGTGGCTCTATATTAAATGAATACTGTGATACTCATCCACAGGCCTGTTTGATCTATTAAAACGTGGCTCAGCTGTGGCAAACGCTCTTTCAGCATGAACCCAACCTGCAATTATGTCAGCATAATAGTGCTACCGCCACTGAATATTATGCCGAGAATTAAATTTCTTCTGCCATTTTTCACATCCCTGAGATGCTTTCAACATATACTTAGCCTTGGGTTTATTTCTCCCTGGAAAGCACAATAAAAGATGTCCTCTGATTGTTTAGTTTAAGGTGGAAACTGTTTCCATTTCAAGGAACAGAGAACATGATCAATATGATACCCACGAGGGGATAGAACTGGAGATCTCCAATTATATGGTTTTCACAGCAGGTTTCTTCCACTTCCCTTTGGGAAAACAATCACACTTTGCACTTGGCAGAAATTAAATCACAAGTCTATTTTTGTCCCACTTTAGGAAGACTGAGGATATCCTCAGGGAAAGATTGCACTTTTATATTTGAATGTGTTTTCTGCAGGACAAAAAGGTTATCTTCAAAAGCCCTCAAATGCAAATGTCCATCTACATACAATTTATCAGGATCTAACTACGGTAACTACAATTTATCAGGATCTAACTACGGTAACTACTCTAGCTTGAAAAATAAGTCTAAAAAGCTGGAAAATTCGATTGTTTGAAAGGTTAGTCCTCAATGTACAAATATCCATCATCGACATACAGAGAATACTCGTTTATCTGCATTTTATCCCATGAAGTCTCAAACTTTCCTTGCAACTCCCCCTGATGGGAAAATGGCTTCACTACAGGACAGAATATGTTATAGGAGCAATTTTGAACGTTGGCAAACTACTAAGAGAGAGCTGCTGTTGGACAGCAGTTAAGTGCACCTTTTTTTGGATTAAGCACTATTGGTCATGGAGACAATGGCGCAAGTAATGGCTTTGTTCTGTTTTTATTATTATTATTATTATTATTATTATTATTATTATTATTATTATTATTATTATTAATAATAATAATAATAATTATAAAGAAATAGTAAAAATGACAGACTGAAAAAATTATGAATGGTTTTTAAAGAAAATTAAATACATTTCACATCACTTTGCAGAAAATTACAGCATGGACAACAAAAATTAAAAACAAATCACAAAAAAAATATCAAAAAGTAACGACTATGATTTTTCAAGATGTTTCTCTTCATAAAAATGTATGTAGTTCAATTTAATAGATGACAGAAATGTTTAGCACTTAGTTTTCTACCACCAGTTTTGACCACACTTGTCTCAAATTGAATGTCTGAGCAGAATTTGTTTTCTTTAATTTGTTAAATGTTACCTACAAAAACCTGATCATAATCCTGATCAGACTTGTCCAACAGATGCTTTATCATAATCTTCCATAACTAATAAACAAGTCTTATATTTTGTAAACATAAAAACCAAAAACAGCACAATAACAGCTAACAGCAACACAACTTGATGAGAAATAAGCCAAGTACAGAGTATCTGGAGGTGTGTTACATGACATAGTGGATGGAATTAGCTCCTCTTCTCTTCCAAGTGAAATAAACAAGACCATTTTAAATCCACAGTAATGCTTGCTAATCTATAATCCCACAGCCTTGGTGTTGGCCCTGTTTAGCTCCTGTGTAAGGCCTGTCCGACAACACACAGATCCGGGTGTGATGCAGAGCGTGGCGTTGTCCTGAGGTCTGACTGGCTACCCCATAATTCACGGTGCCTGGCTGGATTGTCATCTAGCCTGTTAAAGTGAAAATAAAATGTACTTTAGTGATAAGCATAGCATGCCTGGTAGGCTCAAGAGGGTTGTTAACAGAAATCATCCTTTAAATTAAACGCTGTCAGGTCACGTTGTGCAGAAGGAAAACAACCCTTATCTAATCTGAAACTGTTTCTGAGCCTGGTGGTCTTGCTCTGGATCCTCCTCCACCTACTTCCAAGGGACGAACCACGGTTGTGTTCACCAACATAAAACTTAGCAAAGGATCAATTTCCATTTGGATCATGAGGCTAATTTTGTACCATTTCTCACAGTGATTTGATTAGAAATAACAGATGGACAGAGAATTGGACTTCACCTCTAACAAAGTAATTAAAGTAAAGGTTACTAAAAAGACAATGTGGCTTTTAGGTCTTGTGTCTGGTCTTTGATGTCCAATAGACTACAAATACTGTTGATGTGCTCCACAGGCTTTGAGACCTAACACATTCATTTGTTCTACAATTATCTCTTTTCCTTTTGTTTCTTCAAGTCTCAAAATCTAGTCCTTGAGGACCAGTGTCCAACAACTTTTAGCTATCTCTTCGCTTCATCACACCTGGCTTCAAAAACTCATTAGCAGAGCTCTCTAGAGCTTGACTGCATGCTGGTGAGACAGTCTTGCCATTGAATTAAAGTGTGTAGAGAAAGAGACACATCTAAAAGTTGCAGAACTCTGGCCCTATAGCACTGTAGTTTGAGACCTCTGTTTTAAGTCAAAGGCAACATTTTGAGAGACCTTCAGAAAGCATGACTATTTTGTTGAAGGATTTAGAAAAAGAAATAAATCTTACCCCTTTGTACATATTGCTGGCTCACTTCCACATGTTTCAGCCACTGAGCTCCCTTGAAATCGAGAAGTCATGTTTAGACTTGGCCTTCTGTCTGATTGGCTACGTCGAACAAAGGGTCGTGGTCCTTGTACAGACACAGGGAACCTTCCGCGACTCCCCCAACAACTGGAAAGACCTGAAACTCTGTTTGAAGTCCATGCTTGAGGTGGTTGGATAACTGAACAAGGCTGGGCCTCAAACATGGATGGAGAGACTGGGCAGAAGACCGAACGAGCATTACTGAACATCTGTGCACTTGATTCTTCAGTGCTGTTCTTTCTTGACCATTTTTGTACCTTTGGTGAGGCTGGTGGAGATGGTGCTTTGAAAGGGTAGGAGGTGCTAGAGTTCTGGTTTGCAACAGGTGGGCTGGGAAGTCTCCGTTGAAGTGCTGGTGGTGTAGGAGGTGTCTTGTTAACAGGGGAGCTATTTGTTGAGGGTGTGGTAACTTCCTTTTTTGAACCAAGAGGGCTGGGAAGTCTTCTATGCAAACTACTTGGGGTAGAGGGAGTGGAAGGTAACATCCGGCCTTTAGAGACAGGCGGAGTGCCAAATGGTTGGCTACTGGCAACTGAGGAAGGAGGCACAATAGTTTCACTGGTATTAGGTTGAGGCACTGAAATCTTGCCATTATGCTGTATTTTAGGTGATTCTCCTTGGGGTTCTGAGGTTCCTTCCCTACTAATTGAGGAGCTCTCCGAGTTCGAGTCGGAAGATCGTTGTGTGTGTAAGATATTTCTAACTTGATGGTTTGAAGATTCTGTCTCCCTTCCATCGGTCTGACTGACTTTTGAAAAAGCAGGTGTACCTTGAAAAACAATCTTCGTTGACTGTGGTAAGCCTCCTTTGCTTGGTAATACTGTGACAGTCTGAAATGAAGCTCTAAGTCTTTGGGATACAGCAGGCCTTTTTAGCACAGGTGACTTTCCCACTTTTGTAGTCCCATCTCCTGCTGCAGTCGATCCACTTTGGGCACTTTCAAAAGAAGTGTCCATCAGTACTTCCAGAGGAGGTGGAGGAAGATTGTCGAGATCAAAATAATAATTTTTTTCAGATGTTGTGTACTCAGGTCTACAGCTGGTCACTCCCGTACTAAGAACTGCTTCTACATTTCCTAAGCCAGGTAGGATGGGAACACCACACTTTTGTACCCCTTTTAAAGGCCCAAGAACTTTAGGAGTTTCTCTTACCTCTATACCCTGGCTGAAGGTGTCAATCAGCTTTTTGACTGAATTCCTGCCCCTGTGAAAGCCAGATGACAGTTGTGGTGATAAAGGAGGGCTAGGTGGAGGAGTGGCTTTTATATGACATGTGGATTCTGTTTTTTCTTCCTGTTTGTCTTTGTCAACATCACAGATGATTTCATTTTTGTTGCTGTACTTTAAGAGTCGTGTTTTGTCTTTAGATGATTGGCTATTATTGTTTTTACCTTGTGGAGGCTGTTTTCGATTTATTGCTGGAGATTGAGCAGGTAAATTTCCTTGAGTTTGTTTAAATGTAACCGACTTTGAGTTTCCTCCCACTTTGGTTTTACTCATCCTTTGTAATCTCTGGTTTAGAGCATTCTGAGTCCTTTCTAGTTCAAACAGAGTTGGATCTTCACCTTTACTCCGCAACGATTCTGCTGACCTGGAACGTTGACCTCTGGCAACTGGGTTCTTTTTTATTTCTGTTTTCCGAACAGCTGTTGCTGTTTGAGGCCTCCTTGGAGATTGCACCTCCTCATCTGTCCAATCTTGTCTAGTGGTCTTTGGAGTGCGTGCTACTTTTGCTTTGGCATCAGTGTTCTGCTTTTGTACAAACTGTATTCTATCACTTACAGCATTTTTCATTTTGAGAGTCATTTCTACATTTTGAGGATTTTCTATGCGTTTTCTTGGTATGCGGAGTGGAGGAGTTGCTGAACTTGTGCTTGAAGAATTAGATCGTATCGGGAATGCTACTTTTCCATCCTTAACACCTCTATCTCCTTCCTCTTCATCATTGTTGTTGTCATCACCATCATCTAAGGAGGCCAAGCCAAACAGCAAATCTCTTTGGTCATTAGGCACTATGGTACATGTAGAATCAAGTGAGTTGAGTGAAGTGAGAGAAAAACTTGGACTTATTTGAGTGCCATATTTTTCTATTGATGCTCCAGTGTTGTTTATAGCAGTGTACTCTGTAGGACTGAGTGGAGTTCTGTTTGTCCCATTGGACCCACAACTCTCTCGTCTATGATGCTTTTCACATCCATTAATGGATTCATTCTCAGCCCCAATACCACTGTCCTCACTAAACAGAGCTGAATCCTCTCCTCCAGGCTTGCGTAGGGAGGCCATTTCTATTTGGGTTAAGAGTCGCATCATCCTGGCCTCCAAAGTGCGTTTGATTTTCAGTTTCTCTTCTAAAAGCTCTGACACTGAGGCAAAGTAATCCACTGCTTCCTCCAAAGCAGAGTCCCCAATTCCACAAACAGTCCGGCTCACATTCCTCATCCTCTGAGTGGTGTACTGAAGAAGCTGTTGCAACAAATCTGGTGGCGATTCTGAGCTAATCGGACCAGACATCCGCTGCGAAGAAGAGGAGAGATTTTTCATTTGGCTTGGCCAAGCAAGATGTTCTCCATTTTCTTTCAAAACCTGTTCCCCCTCCTCTGTCATTTCTTCCAGTCCCTGAATTATTTCCTCATAGCGCAAAGCCATGAAGGCTATCATTGTCTGCACAGAAATCTGAGTTTGGGTGGCTTCTTCCATGAGCTCAAGTACAGAATCATATTTGTTTATACTGGGATTCAAAAAGGCATATGCAGCTTGATGAGCCTTTACCAAAGGTTCTGGAAAGTCTACTTTTTGATCTGTAGATACCTTTTCCTGGTCTTTCCTTCTGGGACCTTTAGTACCTTTGGCTGATTTCTTTGGTTTCCTGTTAGACTTTTTATCAGCCAGCTCCTGCTTGTCAATGTTTTTATCCTTTCTTAGTGGCAGCGTGACTTTTTCTGTTGCTGTACTCTCAACTTTATCAGTGTTCTTTACCTCCATGTTCACTTCTTCAGTGGCATATCTCTTTTTTTGTGGTGTCATTTGTGCTTCTTTCTGAAGTACCTGGACATGTGGAGATTCCTTGTTCCCCTTCACTTCCCCTTTTGCAGGTCCTGTTACATTGTTCTTCCTTCCATCTTCATCTATCTTGTTTTCTTGAGGCACTGCAGGTAACATTCTTTCCCTCCTCATGGCACCCAAGCTGCCCAAATTGGTGCCTTTGGAGGGTGAGCAGCCCATTTTTTTAAGTCTTGAAAATACAAGGTGACTTCTATGTTTTCCCACAGAGCAATTGCAAGAAAAATGAAAATCCAACCAAGATTCTTATCCACCTGCTGTATCTGTCATTTTCAGATGGCCGAGGCTGTACAGAATTACACAATCCCTTACAAGGCGTCCATCGAAGCAAAAAGCAAATAAATCCATTTCAAAAATTGCTTCTACCAGTTACAAATACAGAAAATAAATCCACAGAATTGTGGTCATATTAAAATTTGTCTGTAGCCTGCTGTGAAATGCGTCCCTCTGAATCTTCTGGAGGACAAGAAGCTGAAAGGATTAGTAGGGCTTTCAGTGAACTCCTCCGCATTAACATATGGCACGTTAAACCAAATAAAACTCACCTACTTGTAAGAACATAAGCTCATTTGTGTAATAGGGGCTGGCCCATGATGGCTTTTTATAGCCTGCAAAACAATATTGTAGTTTTTACTCCTCAATGAAAAGTGATTCATTTTCAGCAGGCATTCAAAAACATCTTTAATTGTATTCTCAGTTGTACATTTACATGTAGAGCTTAAATTTTACTAGAATATATATATTTTAATGTAGCATTCAGCTTAGAGAGTCATGACTTGTACAAATTCTGAATTTTGCAGTCAGAATGGAACTAAAATGGAAAAAACAGGTGAAGATTTAATGTCATTTTGTCTTTTACATTCCCCCCCACCCAAATTATACAGCATTTTAAGTAAATTTTTCATTTTGGCCTCCCTCCTCTTTATAACCATACAAAAATCAGATTAGTCCAGTCAAGTGCTGACTAATGCATAGAAAAGAGTAGGTGTAATTGACTCAGACCTAAAAACAGAGTTAAAGTAATTTCCTTAAAATTCTAATATAAACCTTTAATCCATTGAATGGCTTAGCAAATATTCCAGCTCACTACAACCCAATCAGAAAACAAACATGAAGCAGCATTCAGTGCTCCAATCTCAGTTCAGAAAATGAAGCCACCAGGTCTTCCAAAAAAATGCAAACACCTACTACCTATTGGTTCAGCAGCAGCCCTTCATGGGTCAGTTTGACTAATCCTTTACTCTAGTCTTTCCTGAGATCCAGGGAAGTGTCTGAAGCAGTCTGTTTAATCATAAATAAAAGTCAGCACAAACCAGCTGAGTCAGTTTCGTCATGAAGTCCCTTTTTGTCATACAGTTGCTGCAATGTTGCATGATAAAGATAGGAGTCAAGCCAGTTTGAAGTTTTCCCCATCAGTTTTATTCAGCTCTCTGTCCACATCTGAAAAGTTCCAGATAAAAAGTCCACCCTGAAAGACAAGACAGGATCATGGGCACAGATGGCAACTTGTGTTCCAGCAGTAAACACTCAATCTTGCCTTACCAAAAAGAAACAATCTGCCTTCTAAAAGTCAGTTTCTGGAACATCTTGTTGCTGCATTGTGTCAGTTTCAGGCTCTAAAGAATAGTCATTGCTGGAGTACAGATTGTCAGAAAGGAGATCTCCTGCTCGGTGATAGCCTCCATTTGACTGCATGAGGTGAGATGGAGGGTACACAGAAGGCTCTGTCATGCCCACTGGCACCATGACATATGGGCCAGCCTGAGCAAGTGGCATTTCACGAACTTCCATTAAAACATTTCCAATGAGAAACAATTCAGGATCAAGTCCTGAAGGCTGCCAGGGCAAGTAGCCATATGCAGGTGGTGGGCCCACCCCATAGGGAGGAGATGTAGACATCCTGTGGTCATATGCTTGGAGAGGCAAACCATTCATGCCATAAGCATAACTGTAATGAGGAGACCCAGCAGTGCCATAGTTGTAGCCATAAGGAAGAGATGCTGCATGAATGCCACCATAATTGTAATAAGGAAATCCCCTAGAGCCATCACCATAAGTATATGGATGAGAATCAGGGCTTGGATATACAGCTTCATGGAATGGTCCAAACCAGGGATTGGATAATGGATACAAGCCTCTAGGAGTTGAGTTCATCAGTGGCTGCATTGAGAAGCCAGCTGATCTCTCCTCTGCATGCAATGGAGAGCCAACATAAAAGGCTCTTGGTGATAGAGTATCTGGGGCATTAGTAGAGTTGGAGTTAGTGGTCTCAACAGGAACTTCAATGCTGGAGTTTGATTCATTCCCAACAGGTGAGGATGCAAACTTAGAGTCTGGAATTGCTGAAGATCCAGAATTCAAGGAAGTTGTTTTATTGCCATGATCTGGTGAGAGAGAGAGAAAGTTACACAAAAGTGACCAAATGTGTCAAGTCTCACAAGTTGCATGAATGCAAGCTGCTAGGAAATGAGTGGTAGTTGTTAGGCACCATGTTGTCTGTATGGAGCCAATAAAGGTTGAATTGTATTGTTCTTGTCACCAGCACTGTGAAGAGTCTGTTAAGGTTTCTCAAAACATCTACTTTTACACAACTAGCAGATTTTATTTTTGTCTCTACACCTTGTCTATTGCAACTAAAACCAAGAGAAAACTGACAGGAGTTTGAATTGGTAAAACCTAAGTTTCATTTTAAGTCTAATAGTGTCCATACTTTCAGGGTTTGAGGTTTTGACTCACCAGTAGGAAAACAATTTCCAAGGTAAAAAAGCAGGCTGATCCATGACACCCCGCAAAACCTTTGCATTAGAACCAACATTGAGACTCATTTTACTTTAATAAGTTAGTCATCACACCAAGCCACTTCACTAACAAACCTTAAACAGCCTCCCAGGAACATTTCTCCCTCTAAAGCATAGGTCAGCTACAGTGAGTGATCCTTAGAGAAAAGAGTCTGCTCTTAAACAGCAGGCTTTGCAGTCATTGTGCTTATTGGAGACACCTGTAGCATAGTGAGCAGGTGCAGAGGTTCTTTAATTGGCCCAAGAAACTTTATGTAAGCGACAGACAATCTGGTTTTCATTTAGTAAATGTCAATGTTTGTTGTATTTACTAGTAAATGAATAAAATGTCTTCTACGTAGTCATTAGCAAAAACAACAACAACAAGTTAAAAAGGACATTTCAATATATGAATATGAAAATACTAAGAAGACACATAAAACACATACATTTGAATAACAGCACTGTTGATTATGGTATAAATTAAAATTAGTTCATGTATCTTTTTTTGGCAGTCAAAAAATAGATAAAACAACTTTTAGCTGGCTTTTATTTAAAGACTGAGTCACTGAGACATGTAGTTAATACTGGGCATACTTAAGACTTTAATTTTGAACTTTAGCACTAGATTATCTTAAAGACTTTACATGACATACTCTTGTGACATTTGGAACAAAAGTCTACATTTAAATAATAACAAAGATGTGGTAAATAAATAAAACAAAGCAGCAATTTCTGTGCAAAATATAAATTAGTGGGTTGTTCATAATTCTTCTAGCTTCATGCAACAAAGACAGCATTAGTAAAAGTTTAGGATAAAAAATAGAGAGGTAAGTGCTGTCTATAATGTTTGCTATTTTTAAATCTAGATATGTATACATTAGCTATAAATGGATCTGAAATTATGGTGTGCAACATTTTGCTAGATTATCTTCTACATTGCTCACTGAAAGATGACCCTCCCTACTTTTCCAACGTGGTCTTAAAATGTCTTGAGATGTATTATCTTGTTTATGAGCCTACACCAAGTCAGCTTGATAGGTATAAAATACTGGAAATTTTTTATTAGTTGTGCTTCTTTCATTTCTACTCATACCGCTGATGTTAGCATTGTTCTAACCACTTGATTTTTAATATTGCCCAGCTTTTTTAATGATGAAATGGATATCAAATAGGCAAGGACTGGCCCTTATGTTGCCTTACCAATATGGCGGGCGCGTCGACGTACTAGCGTACTGACGTTCAACGCCACGTCGAAGAAGAAGAAGGGGGAAAAACACTACGAGTAGTCAGCGCGTCTCGCGCTAGGGAGGAGTGCTTGCTGCGGATCCTCGAACTCAGTGAGTTGCCATCTACTCGGGTTAGTGTCTGTTTTTTGTCTTAACCTTTATGGAGCTCACAGACCAACAATAGCTTTAACTTTTATTTAACGCTGATACTTTTCGTTTTTACCGATGAGAAAATATTTTCTGAAGAAAAACCGAAAATGTGTGATTTCGGTGAGCTTTTAAGCTAGCTACGCCATTCTTAACCTAGCGGAAAAGCTATAGACTTGTCTAATTTTGTAAAATGTCAATTTAGATCAAACGTTTAAGTAACATCTTAGTCAAAAACTAAAAATAGTGACCTGGAGATATAATAGAAGGGGTGGCCAAAGTTGGCCGGACTTTAATGTTCAGATTAATTACCCAGACACCTGCAAGTATGTGCGTAAGACTTTTCCGCTCCAAGTAAAAACTGATTAAAATGTATCTTAAATTCATATAAAAATCCAATTTCCTTGCATATCACTTAATTGTTACGGACAACAAACCACACTACTGGAAACATTTTTTTGTGTCAAAACTTGTACTAAACTAATGCAATACGTTAACATTATTAGAGGTTTTTCAGTATATCGAAAACAGTTCCGAATCAGTCATTTTTTAAATCTACTTTTATTATTTAAAATTTAATATAAATCCCGTTTTGGTTAGACACGTGTGTTTTGATCCCAAAATGGTTGATCTTCATTTTATGTTATATTCAAAACTCTTGCCTCACAGAGCTTGCATTACCTTTTTCTGAATAAATCACTGGACCTACTGGGTATGACCTTATAGAAAACATCTGATCAGATCATCTCTGCCTTTGAATATTTAGTTATATGTTTTAGAAATACTGAGCTTTGGTTTTCTTTAAAGTCAACAACAATTCACACAATGAGTCAGTGAATTGGTGGCCAATTTTCCATTACTTGGCGATACTGATTTTATCTTCTTCTGATTTCTCTCTTAGAACTCCAAGTAACAACAAAGCACTTGTTTCATAAAGTGTTTGTGGTAAAGAAAAACCTGATTTCTCCAAAGCATCTCAAAGTTGCGTAGATGTGTCGTTGCTTTACTGAACATCTACGATTACAGTTAAAATCTCTACATTATGAACCAACTAAAAAGTACTACAGTATATCTCACTTACTACTTAAGACAGATTATACATTTTTTTTTGTGACAGTGAGAATCAGAGCGTTCAGAGTGAAGGGGGGGGAAAAGAGTCCTTTTGTTGTCATACTTTAAACTTTCTGTTATGTGTTGAAGTCTTGCTCCAGTAAGCCTCTGTAGGAACAAGTTTCCTATCTAGAAGAACCCGCTTTCTCAAATTTTGTCTTTATTCACATAAGCGAGACTGAAAATTGCAAACTTTAAGTTGCTTTCGCTCAGCTTTAACTTTGACACTGAAGAGAGTTTTTGACAGATTCAGGATGGATTTTTGTTGTTGTTGTTTCCAGCCGGCCTATTGGATCCGTCCTATTATAAAATTTGTCCATTTTGCCTCCAGTTGTTTATCCCACTGCATTTTTCTATTTAATAAGATCATTTATTTAAACTGATTAAATTCAACTCTTTTTGAAAAAGTAGGGCATTTTGTATTTTCATACATAATTTATTATGCATACTATTGAAACATGTATTTTTACATTAATATATATTGAATTGTAAGATTCTCCCCATCAAATTATGTCTTTAACATTAAGAAAAAAGTCTATACATTTAATCAACTGGAAAAAAAAGATTATCTTTTAGTCAACATGAGATGGTTTGAGTTTTTTTTTTGTTGTTTTTTTTTGAATGTCGGGATGAAATATTTCTGAGTGTTTACATTTCTTTAGTAGAAACAAATGTTTGTTCATGTTGTGTGTGCTGAGATAAACTACTGATGTTTTCTATATGTTAATGAAGTGAAACAAATGTATGTGATCGAATTAAGCTAAATTTAATCAGATGTGCCTGGGCTGTGGAGTGGGATTGCTTCACAAATTACCCATCACCTTTTGGGCTCTCTCAAGCCTTTTAGAGAAGTGGATTAACTTTAAGATCTTTGACTTTTCTTCCTTCTCCAATCACCAGACAGCAGTAGCCTCCTGAACATATGACACAAGCTTTGGCATGATGAAAACTCCTCCCTCTGCATCCCTGCGGGTCAAGCGCAAAAATGTCCGTCAGATGAGAAAGCATTTCTGCCTAAGCAGAGCGAATAGTCAGGACTCTGAAAGTTCCCTGTGGAAGATCCAGTCCGGTCAACGTGACCCGTATTTTACCAAAATGCCTGCAACGGTCATCCAGCGGCAGGAAATGGCTTCGTACTTGCGTCTTTTTGGTAAATCAGCATGTGAATGTGTGCATGAATGACTGGATGTAGTATGAAGTACGTTGGGCTCCTCTGGGCCTGATGAAATGCTATCCAAATGTAGGACATTTACCATTTAAATTAAAAACATCTGGTGAGAGAAGCTTAAGGAATAACATAATGATTTTGGTTTCAGATGATGACCTGATCCAAGACTTTCTCCGGATGGACTGCTGCTACAAAATGACTGACAAGGTAAAACCCTTTATACTTTATAACAAACCTTCATTTTGCTTAATTACTGTGTGCCGACTTCAGGTTTTACCCTATTTTGTCAGTACCTTATAGCCATGACCTTTGTGTACTTCAAACGGGCCCACTTCTCTATTGCTGAATACACCAGAAAGAATTTTTTCATGGCCCTGTAAGTCCACAGAAATCAGAAGAAGCTTTACAGATTTTGTTGGAAATACAACATTCCTGATATCAGCATTTGTTCTGTATCTGTAGCTATCTTGCCAACACCATGGAAGAGGATGAGGAGGAAAGCAAGTATGAAATTTTCCCATGGGCTCTGGGAAAGAACTGGAGGAGACAGTTTCCACGTTTCCTTAAGCAGCGAGATGAGTTATGGGCTCGCATCTGTTACCGAGCTGCTGTCAGTAAGAGCTGCTGTGAGGAGGTGCGAACATTTGTCTTTGAAATGAGGCTGATAAACTCAGCGCCATCCAGAAATTTCTATCCTCTCAGCATGGGCATTATGATTAATTTTGGGGCTTTTATTCGTACATTTGAAGTGGTTTCTTTTTATGGTTGAAGGGTGTTATAACAAACAATATTAAAAACAATTTGATGGGGTGCTGTGCACCTTGGTTGGTGGAGGAGGCGCCCCACATGCAGAAGTCATAGTCCTTGACGTGGTTTCCCTGCATTCAATTCCTGGTTTCAGACCATTTGCTGTGTGTCTTTCTCTTTTCTCTGCAGCCTCTTTCCTATCAAATGACTGTTCAGTAAAAGCCATTAGTGCCAAAAATAGTCTTTTAAAGAAACACTTTGACAGACAAACTTCATTGAGTAGTTGATTTTATCAAATCCAAAAAGGGTGAAAGTTATAGATACAGCTCTGAGACACACAGATGCACTTTGAGAAAAAAAAGTTAGGCAACCTCCTTATAGCCAGTGTTGAAGTTGGTTCTATCATCACTCCACCCTAAAAACAGAATGGGTTACATTGAGTATTAAAAGCCCTCGATTAATGGCATTCATACTGATCAGTGTGTGTGCATTTCTGACTGGTACCCTGGCTTCTTTCAACTTGAACAATTTTGGATTAGTTTGGGTTTTGTTGACTTCTGTCTCCCTGCCTCTGTCCCCAGGTAATGGCCATTGTGCCTTCTCACTTTGTGTGGCAGCGGCAGCGTTCCGATCATCACAGTGGCGCCCTGAGACAGTACAACACACAAGGCCCTACTCGTTTTCCGCGCGGCCCATCCGCCTCCCCCGTTTCCTGTGCCCTTTGCAATTGCGGCAGCAGGTTGCATCGCATCTCCTCCAGCCAACCATCTGCACAGACCACAAGCTACCTGAACCCGTTTGCTCCTGCCTTTACATTCGAGCTGACGCCACCCAAAGCCTCCAACAGGGCGGCAGAGAAGGATAAAGACGAGGCACCGAAATTGTGCTGCTTCTGTCCTGAAAAGCTTCCAAGTAAGGGCCAGAGGTTATTCAAAAGCCAGAATGCAGAGCGCTTTGCTAAAGATGAAACAAAGTGATGGATTTCTTTGTTTTGCTTTCAGGCTTTTTACTGATCGTCTAAAGTCATCCTGAGTATTGCTTCTCCAGATTTTATAGAGCTTTTCTTTATATTATTGGATATCCACTAGCTATCAGCAAAAAAAAAAACTTAATATGACATGGCATAATGGGCAATGTGTATTTAAATAATTTAAGCAAATGCATATGATTTTTTTACAACTGTCTTCAGAAGATGGTTTAAAAAGTGATGTATTCGGGAAACCAGAAACAATCCAGGAAAGAAACCAGAGACATGCATCATCCTTGAACAGATTTAAGTGAAATAATTTTTAAATTAGGCAGAAATAAAGTAGATTCTTGTTTCCTGCCTTTTTGAAACGATTGCTTGCCAACTAATATAAGGAATAAATTGACGTCTCCTAATCTTTCTTGTTTGTCCTTTCTCTTTGATAGGGGAGACTTCTTCCTGCGACTCTTCCTGTGACCCCTTCATAGACTGGATCAGCGAGATGTAAAACCCAAAGCTAAACTCGGCTGTTCCACCTTGTTCCTCTTTGAACCAACTGAACTGTTCTGTGCAATAATCCTTTGTTTATCTAAAACTTTGAAGGTCAGAGTCTTCCAGTTAGTGGTAACCTGAAACAAACATAATAAACTACGCTTATTCAACGCACATAAATATGAAATAAGTTGTACACAAGCTAAGATTGTTCCAGCTACAGATTTCTCTACATATTTATCTACAGTATTTATTTAACTTATTTGTAAATGAGATGTTTTGCAACATTTCAACCCTGGGATGCATGTTGGATTGAGTGGGGGAATCTTGTGGGTATTTTTTTTTTCCAGTTGTGACTTTTTGATGAGCCAATGCCTGTGAGTTTAAGAATACAAAGGCTGAACTTAAATTTGTCTCATTGTTTTTTACTGGGCTCAGGTGCCAATATGACAGCTGTTTTATACTTAGCTAAAACATCTTTGTTACCGAGATACCTACACACAGGCTAGAAAATGTTGGAATCTGAGTTTAGTATGTTACAGATCTGGATAGGATTGGAAAAAGACAATTGATTCAAGTCTTGTTCATGAGTGTATTATCAACATGATTTGTAACACAATTTCTAAAAGTATTTCTATCACCTGTGAGTTTTCATGCTGTCTCTTTAACCAAATATGCACATAAAAGTTGCATCCTCGTCAATCAGTCCTTCCATCCATCTCAGTCTGGCTGTATACCAATATGCCTAGTCATCCATGCATCTGCCAATATATCAATTGATCAATTGGTTCTGCTATTTTCTCCCATCAGTCATCCATCAGTTTCACTATTCACCCAGTTGTCCATTCTTTCATTTGTTTGTCCATCCATCATTTTGTGGATCCTCCATCTGTTTTTCCATTCATCTGTCCATCCAAACCATCCATCACTCATTCTTCCAGCTGTCCAACCATTGTCACAATCCAACTGTACATCTACAAAAAGTCATCCATTCACTCATTCATCAGTTTATTAATTTAAACCAGCCTTCCAAAGTCTATTCATCCACTTGTACATTCTGTCTTACAATCAGTGCATTTTTCAGGTTTCATGTTTGGACTTTTCTTGGGATATTCTATTTAAACTATTTCAAACTTTTCTATCCCTTTGCCATATAAATTTTAAATGTATACATTTTTAGATTAAAAAAAATATAATGATCCATATTTCCATCAGTTTCTTTTACTTTTCAGGCTCTGTGAGGTAAAATTCAGCTCTTAAATTATGTCTTGTATCCAGGGGTCTTCAGTGACTGCGGCTACTGCACAAACTTCCTCAGCTTCACCAGGAATGCTGAAAAATGAAATGTCATGATCAGAATTTCCTACAAACATGAAACAAAACCAGAGATTCTACCTCATTCTAACCTGTGTGACTCATCTGTTCTGGATGGGGTCTGGCTATGTAGGGAACATTACCAAATGCTGGCCCAAAATGGGCTTCTGAAAAGACAACCAACGTTTACAGGGAGAAAAATTCAACCATTAGGATTCAAAGAAATCATTCGATTTCATTTGCATTTACCTCCATCGGCCCCATCGGATGATTCTTCTTCGCTGCTCGTGTCTTCACCGAGGTTCGGAGCTTTCCTGGTGCAGTATTGTCCATCTTTCTGCATTGCAGGGGCCACCAACCAGTGCCTGACAGGAACCTCAATGATGCGTTCACAGAAAACAGGAAGTGCAGAACACCGGAGACCCTCCAGCAGATCAATAACCTGCGTTATACTGTGAAAGGAAAATAGTGCAACAGAATTCAGTTCCTGCTCATATATACAACAATTTGAAACTTGAAATCCTTAAATATCATGATAATGTTCAAGACAGGTCAGTTCAGGCATAACAAGCATGGCTTGCTTCTAAGGGTTGAAGCAGTCTTTTTTCTTTACAAACATTGCAGCACAGCCCATGTTCTAAATTCTGTATGAATAAACTGAAGGACGTCTTAAATAATGGCTTTTAATAGACAAGACTAATATAGAGATACATATAGACAGCACCTTTTGAGAAATAAACCAAATGCAGGGCAATGGTGGAAGAATGACAATTTAGGCTTGTTTTTCCAGCCATGGGACCTGAACACCTTGCAGTTATTTAGGGTTCAACCATGAACTCCCCTTTCTACTAGAGTGAGATGCGAGTCCATCTGACAGCTGAATCTTGGCCCAGAGTGGATCAGCAGGACAATCATGTCACAACGGCACAGTCAATATCCAGATCTCAACATGATTGACATGCTGTAGTGTGAACTTGGGATAGCTTTGTAAAAACATGCCTGCAAGTCTTATTAAGGTGAAAGTAAAGTGGACTTCAATGCTGATTGTTCTACAAGTCTCTGAATTATGAACTTTCTAAATGTGTTTCTTTTAATTTTAAATAAAAGCAGTTTTCGAGTATTGGTTTTAGTTTGACAGATCTATGTCAAATGAATGCTTACGACCAAACAAACAGGCAACATCCTTCAGAGGTGTTATGGTTAAGGCATGCAGCTTCAGATTCAGTTTTTTTTTTTTTTTGTTAGTGGCAGCATTTTTATTTTTGACATTGTCGCCCTGTGTTGATACTTCAGGGTTTTCAGAAACACAAAAATTGTTTTAATTTCATAAAATATCTAGTCTACTGCTGTTGAAGCCTCTATGTGTTTTGAAGCGGCTGCTCACTTTGCGAGGTAGATGACGCAGACAGCTCCAGGATGCAGGTGTGGCAGCACGGTGGGTAAAACCAGATGAGGGTGTATCAGGTCGAGCGCAACCTGCAAGAGAAAGCAACTCTGACAAATGAGCAGATCTATTAATGTCAAACATGTTAAGAAAACGTCATGACACTGACCGAGTGAAATCCTCGATCAGCGAGGAGTGACGAGGCTGTGCTGAGGTCAGCGTTCAGGAACTCCACGTTGTTGGGCCACTTCTGTCCTCGTCGGAGAGCCCAGGATGTCCTCCAGCGCTCGTAGTTCTTCACTGATCTTCTGTGGTGATCCTCCCTCACCTCTATGCTCAGCACGCTCCCTCTAGAACCAACTGGAGGAAATATCTGAACCATATCGTTTCTGAATGTTGAATGAGGTCTCATTTTCATCATAATCTTGATTCACATTATTCATTTATAACATAGATTACTAGAAACTAGTCTTAAACCTTAATGTATTACTTAATATCTTCCTTTCTAAGAAACTAGACTTGGATACCTTTTGATATGAGCTTAAATATGCAAATGAGATGCTCCTAACTGGATCTGTCAGATTTAGTACAACCCTGCAGTGTCATTCATACTCATGCACTTTATTGTTGATCTGCAATGCGTTGACACCCTGTCAACTACTCCACATGTTGTTGCTTCACAATCGCAAATATTCATGTATTTTATTAGGATTTAAAGTGATAAACCAACTTAAAGCAGTGAATTAATGTGAAATTGAGGAAGAGAATAAATGGCTACAAATCAAGACCATTTGCATTCAGCCCCCTGAACCAATTTTTTTATGTTTCACATTTCACTGAAGTTACAGTTGGGGTATGTCTGTCTACTTTGCACATACAGAGGCTGAAGTTATGCCCATTCTTCTTTGCAATGTAGCTAGAGTTATTGGAAAGAGTCCTTCTCTGGACATCAATCTTCATGTCTTCATTGTCCAGCTGGGAGGTGAACTTCTACAACAGTGGTCCCCAAACTACGGCCCGCGGGCCAGATGCGGCCCGCCTCCACATTTGGTCCGGCCCCCTGAACAATACCAGAGTATTTTCATATATGTGCATTTTTATTTGATAAGTTGGACTTTTGCAATAAAATAAATGTTCCTTAGTAATGAACTTTATTTATTATTAACTACTAGTTAGTAACTGTTTTATACATGCATATAATTGACCCTAACCCTTTTTTTATGTGGAGAACCCAGTGTTATTTGGTTATTATTTATTTCATAAATAGTGTTATTTCCTGACTTTTGTTCTCTGAAGAATCCAGAAAAGGTTATTTGATTGTGCTTTCTGAAAAACAATACATTTTTATGTTTAGCACTCTTACAATCGTCACACTTTTTCTGTTACAAACTGACCCCGGCCCCCCATCAGAGAAGGGACAAGTTATGTGGCCCTCACAGGAGAAAGTTTGGGGACCCCTGCTCTACAACATCCTTAAGTCTTTTATAACCTCTCACAGCTTTCCGTTATTAATTGCCTTGTGTTTAGCTTCATTCATCGTGGCATCCTCCAGGTCAGCTTATATTTCATAGAAATAGAAGTTTTGTGTGACCAAGAAGGTCTATTTTGGTCATATCTGATCACAGCACAATCTCCTAAATTTTTGCTTTGCCACATACACCGAATGGTATGTGGCAAAATCAAAGACTTTATTTTAACAATGGCTTTCTTCTTGTCACTCCTACAAAAAGGTCAGATTTGAGCAACAACCAATTGTTGTCGTTCTGTAGCTTTTGCCTGAGACATCCAGTTGGATGTTGGACTGCCCTGTACTGATACGTTTGCAGTTGTGTTATACTCTATGATGGATGTAACAAAGTTCTATGAAATGTTGTCTTGTGAACTTACTCTGTTTTAACTCCTCTACAGCTTAGCTATCTTGGTCTTTATGATGCTGTTTGCTCTCTAGCAAAACTTTGAGGCCTCAAGAGAATAATATTGCACTGAGATAAGTCCACTTCACAGTTATGTAGTAATTTGTTTTGGTCTCATATAAAAACCCAATAAAATACAGTTTGAGATTGTAATGCGACAAAATGTGGAAAAAAGTAAAGTTTACTAAAACCTTTGTAGTTGGGATGCAAGATAGGAAAAGTGAGACAGACAGACCTGCTCTGGACAGAAACAGGGACATTGCTCCAGACCCAGAGCCTGACTCTAGCACACAATCTCCCTCTGTAACATCCATCATCAGCAGCATGTTGGCTGCATCCTGAACACACAAGGAGGCAGAGATGGAGGTTATTAATCTGACACTGTTAAAATCCTCTGCATTTGACATCTGCACTCATACAATACCTACCTTAGGATAGGCGATTGCAGGACCCCTCTTCATATACAGCACATAGTCCTCCAGACTGGCACGCCGAAAAAAGATGGGAACATCCCTGCCTGTCTTCAAGAATTTGCCTGCCGGTTGCCCAACAATATCGTCATGCTTGATGATTCCCCAGCTGCTCTGCAGGCAGGCCCCTGGCTGAAGCTGGAACATCTTCCTGAACTCCACCCGTCTCTTCTTTCTGTACTCAGCAATAAGGAGCTCCCCAAAGGTGAGCAAGCTCTCCCCTAGGAGATTGGGGTACACATGCCCCTCTGCATGGTGAAATGCTGCAGCTTTTGGCTCCTCTCCTACCTCATGGCCACTGTGTGTCTCCAGATCTTCTTCATCAGTGACTGTCTCTGGATCACATCTCTGTGGATCCTCTTCATGCTGTTCCTGCTCCCTCAGATGCATCACCTCTGGGCTCAAAACATCCTGGGGCAGCAGACTGCTTATCCTCTCCAAAGGGGACAGGGGCCGCTTCCTCCTGAAAAGGAGATCTTGTTTTTCTGCCTGCTTGGGAGTTAGTTTTAAGGAGTCTTTGCTCTGTCCATCATTCTCATTAGATCTCACAGAAGCAGTGAAAAAAGTTCTGTTGCAAGGACTTTTCACGAGTTTCTCAAACACATCTCTGTTCCTGCTGTGAGTCTGAATTGATTTGCAAGCTGTCACCAGTCTGTGCAAATACATACATCTTTGGGTTGCATGCACAGTCATCACTGCCAAATCTTTCACAGAAACTAAAGGAGAGAATCCCTCTGAGAGAATCCCCTCTGTAGCCAGATAGAGACGTACACAGGGACATGCAAGATAAAAAAAAAACTAAAAACAGAAATACGTTATTAAAGTGCGTTATTAAAGTTAACTTACACTGAAATAACTAACAGTTAACGCGTGTTTGCACGAGGAAGGAGGTCATTGCTTCTAAAGCACGTGTGACTAGCGTCATAAACAAGCGCCTGCAGCAGTACTTCAATCTTGCCTGCAGATGGCGGTATTTACTGAGAGGCTTTTTTTTCCATTTTATCTTTATACATTTAAAATATTGTTCTAATTGATGTTATTCCAAAGGTAAATTAATAATTATTAAACAAAATAATTCAATAGAAAATAGTTATTTCATTTCAGACGTAAATGTCACCGCCATATTTTGGCATTTTGAATTGATAGTTTTGCAAAACTGTTGAACTCTGTTTGTTGTGATAGGATGACATCAGCAGCGCAAGTCTCTTATTTTACATTGGAAAGTAAATCAATGAAATAATTGAGCATGTGTGCCAAAATCTACTCCTGTAATGATTTATTTTAGGTGCAGTCACAACTTTTGTAAGTAAGCAAAAATTGTATACACCTTACCCTGTTGTAAGGTGTATAATACGCATTACCTATTACAGTAGGTTATACACATTACCTACTGTAAGTATTCTGATTAGGAAAAGTTTTTGTTCTGCCAGAATTTGTTTTGTAATTATGCTATTTTTTGGTGTTAATTTTCTTCATTTTATTCTTTAAAATACCAGAATTTGCACGTAAAGTAATATTTATTTTTCTTGTATGATGATATTACTTTTGAATATTAGATGAGTTAGCACCAGAGAACCCTTTTTAAAAATACTATTTTATTTCTTGGACAGCTGAGTGAAAATATGTTAAAGTAATTCTTATTCGTTTACAATTGTGAGTATACTCTACCCACCGCTATCAATTCCTGACAGAACTGCAATTTAGTCTGCTTAGACTTGCTCACCCAAACCTTTACACGTCTGAACTTTATTTGGGACTGATATTAGGGCTTTACTGTAAAACACTGGCTGTGTTGCTTAGCCACTTTGAAAATAGTTGCCAAATGATTGGAATCATTGTCTGTTTGGAAGTCCTTCTTTCTGATATCTTGAGATTTGGATGGCAGTTTCCCTATTTTATCACAAAATACAGCAATAGTCATTTGGCCAAAACGTTTCAGTTTTAGTTTGACCAGACAAGCCAGGACATGTCCTCAAAAATGCATTTTTTTCTTAGTTCAGATATTAGATGCTCTTCAATATCTTTAGTCACCTCCAGGCTCAACTCTTCATTAGTGCAAAGACATTGATGTAAATGATACGACTTATGAGATTTTGTTGAGCTTAATTTAGAGTCTGCTCTTGTTGAAAGCTATTTATTTATTATACTTGTGGTGGGGTGTTCTTATATGTTTTTATGTGAGCAAAATGTGAAAATCTGCAACGTAATTTTGCTGTGCATTGTTTCTTTGAGATAGCGTTGAATGATAATAAAATAAATTTTAAATCTTCAGCCTCGAATGCCACTAACAATATGGCGGACGTGTTCACGTCTCATTTCCTATGTGGGTTGAATTCCGTGGGTTTCAACTGTTTGTTGTCTAGCAGCAGCCAATGAGAAGTCGGAACCCGTGACGCGTTAGTGCGCATGTCCTATCACGGTCACACGTGGTTTGTGTAAGCACGTAGCAGACCCAAATTAGCGCTGCAGAAATGGCGACGGACGGTGTTAGCCTCTCGCTGAAGCTCCCGTGCGTTTTTTCACCCAAATCGCGACAGTACTTAGCCGTGTGTGCCCAGGATGGCAGACTTCGGGTCTGGAACACGGACAGTAAAACCCTTCACCAAGAATATGTGCCTTCAGCCCATTTAAGCGCCACCTGTACGTGCGTAGCTTGGGGACCATGCCGGACAGTGAAGGTAGGAGAGCCCGCTGTTAGCTGCTGCAGCTAGGCAGGCCTAAGAGACTTAAATTGGTGTTTACTTCACCCCAAATCATAAAGTAAGCGACTTGTTGTTTAGATAAAGCGAATACAAAGATTGAGAGTTGGCATCGGTGTTACTCCAGACAGTTTATATGTTATAGCTGAAGCAAGGCTGCTTCAACTCGACTAGCTGCGCAAACGCACATGTTACTCCACATGGTAGTCACAAAAACCATGGACATCGTCTTGTTACAATTTTACAGTTTAACCTTCTTCTAAAGGTTATGAGACTATAACAGACTTCTATTTATTATTCAATACTTTGTTTTCATGTTGTTAATTATATAAAATCGTTATGAGAGTCAGCATGAGGTGGGGCGCTTTCAAATGGTATACAGTAAAGTTTTGAAGCTTATTAATGTCAACTAATTGACATTAAGTTTATCTGTTGTTAATAATGCCTGGGATAAGATGAGGTGGAAGTAGAGGATCTGGAAAGTGATAGGAAGATTTTCCGAAACCTCTATGATGCGTGTAAATTTAGGATGCTTAAATCGATCCTAAATCATAAATGATAGAAGATAGCTATATTGATTGTGTAAATGATTGTAAAAAAATTGTCTGTCTCTATTTGCATGCTGTGCCCACTTGTTGCCTTACCCAGTAGAGAAACCACCACAAGCCTGGATTTAATAATTGTCAGTTTATTCCTGTTAGTGGTTTAGTATCATTGATTATGAATTGTTGAGAAAAATATTTAAATCTCACAGAAGAACTTGGATTTTATATTACACCCAGTTTCCATTCATTGTGGTTCTGATCTCAGTGGATGTAAGTTAACTCTTATGAAGTGACAGATTTTTGAGCTGGGGGTAAATCACAAAAAAATCCAGAGGAACCGCCTAGAATTAAATGTGATCAATCAGAGTAACATTACATTTTCTTACAATAGATTGAAGTAAATTACTTCTAATCCTTATTGTGGGTAAAAACATTGTGTAGGGTTGCTGTAAAACATTCCTTATCAAACTGCAAAAGGATAAAATGATGAAGAGGTGAAACTGCCAGTACCCAAAATAATGTTTCTGGATATAATATGGCTTACCTGAAGCTTTCTAGTTTTAAATGAAAATTATTCAGAACTTTAAGTAGATGATATTTATTTTTTTATATATTTAAATTCTGTATTTGTGATGTACATTTGTATTTAAAAGAAACATTCCAAAATGTTTGTGTGAAGTACTAGATTGACCAAAGTGACAACATGTATACAAAGGGACATTATCAAAACCAAAGAATATTCACTCCCGAATGCTGACTGACTTCTTGGTCAGGTGTGTTTGGTAATGTAAATTATAAGTCAACATTTTGTTTTTATTTTTCTCTCTTTATTGGTGCAAAAATGACCTGAGAATTTAAACACAAGTTGCTGTGATTTGGAGACAATCTCTTTATTGTTACAAATCTGCTTTTAGGAGGGGCCTCAGAGGAAGAAGAGGAAATCAGAGGCAGCCCAGGTGGAGGAGAAGGCTGATCTGTTGGCTATGGGCACAGCAGCTGGAACTGTCCTCATCTACAGTACAGCGAAGGGATCCCTGCACTGCACTCTGGTAAACACAGAAATTATTCTGTACTACAATGTTAGTCCAAGCTGTAACCTGAAGCGCTGATATGTCTGACCTTGCAGAATTCTCCACTGAAAGCTTACATGTTTACTGTAGAAAACTGCAATGTTTAAAAAGATAAATGCAGGAGAAATTTTTAGACTGATATAAGCTCAGTTTCTCTTTCTGTACAGACTGTGTAAATTGTCTGTCTTTTGGCATCCTCTAAAAGATTTTTCGGACTTTAAATCCTTAATACTTTTCCCTGGTAGGACGGAGGTCACAGTGGAGGAGTGAACTGTGTCCACTGGCATCCAGAAGACAGCTTGTTATACAGCGGCTCAGACGACACAAACATCGTGGAGTGGGACCTGCAGACCGGGAAGACACGGAGGTCAGTGGCTGCTCCTCCTTTTGAGATGCAGTACCTTCAGGGTGAAGACGGTGGGAGAGGAGAGCTGACTCAGTAGAAAATATATAGTTGGAGAAGATTCTGTTGATATATTTTTTAATTCATTATAAAGTAAATTTTATTATAGAATTGCTCCGCTCATGGTAACAGCATGTTGAAGTAGCTCTGTTATGTTAGGTCTGGTTTGTTCTTTCTGTAGACTTTTTTTTTTTTTTAAGTCATTGGATGTTTGGGTAATTGTTCCCTCTGATTTTGGATCCTGTGCAGCTGGACGGATTTTTGCTCGTACATTGTTTGTTTCAGACATGATTAGGCCTGTCACGATAGCAAATTTTGCTCAACGATTAATTGTCTCAAAAATTATTGCAATAAACGATAATATTGTTTGAAGACCTCTTTACACTGATTTAATGGAAATGACGTAATAATGCATGCGATTTCTTGCCAAAGATAGATACACTTTATTTTCAAAAGAACACTTAACACTTGAGCTGATAAACAAAATAAACAAAACAACCAAACAACCAAACAAAAATAAAATGGATTCTCAGTCTCCATTAACAAAAAACTCACTTGGAAAAAAAAACTAAACAACATAAAGCCAAAGTGGAAATAAATACTGCATTCAACCAAAAGAGTGCAGATTATTAAGTGTGTATATTATGTTGCCCTTCAGTAATAATTAGATTTAAATAGAGAAGATGGGCACATCCCACTACCTGATGCAATAGTTCACACTACATGGTTTTTTGCTCCTATTTTTCCCCTTACAACAATCTTAGCACGTTGATCTTTCTAAGATTGTGTGGTGTGTTACGGTAGATCATTGTTGCTCCGATCTAAATCAGGAGTTTTCCCCGACTGGGAGCTTAACGTAGCCTGTTGATTCTCCGTGCTTTCTGAGGGGAAATTACAGAGGGGGATCCCAAACAGCTGACACGGCACAACCCGAAGTCCAGCGGACATCGGAGATGATATGTGGAAACAACATTAATGTTTATTCAACATGCAAAGAATATAGAAATGACAAGAGGAGGAGTTGGAGCGAAATTGCTACCGCAGTTGATAAACCCGGTAACTTTTCAGCTGTTCATCATTGCGTGACGTAAATAGGTTCTAATGATTTTCATTCAGTCAGGACTGACACTAGCTATTTGCATTGCAGGTAGACTGTAGTAAAGCATTGATTAATGCCTGGTTTTAAAATTAGTTCACTGGACTTGTAGCCATTATTTTGTGCCTATTGTTGGACACCACATGGCAGGATCGAACCGATCGAACAGTTATACCTAGGATTTCTGTCGGCTAATGTGTGGTCTGTCAGGTTTTGAAAATGGGCCGACAATCGGCCGACAGCTCTAAGATCGTGTCGTGTGCGCTGGGCTTTACACTAAGGAAATGAGGAAAGGGGGGTCAGTGGAGAGCACCGGAGTTGAGCCTTTTTTCATTGGGTGTCATCAACAGAAAGAGAAAAAGGCTGGAAGAGACGATAATGCCAGTAATTAAAATGACGTCGATAGTTTTAATTTATCATACGATTAATTAATTTACCGTTTATCGCGACAGGCCTAGACATGATAACACATGACTGTGGCAACTGTGTGGTGTTTTTGCAACTGGGAGCATCTGATTAGCATCTCAGAAGCTCAGATAATGGCTGACTTACAACCCCAAATCCAACCAGAGTTGAAAAGGAGGCTTCATAGATGCAGAGCAAAGAGAGGAGGAGGAAATTCAAACCATCTCTTCCATCGATCATAATGGACAAGGATCACATCCCTGAATAAACTGCATCACTCTGCTTGGCTTTCTAACCATACAGCCAGACAGAGATTTAAAGATAAGAAGCAAAAACAAAGGAGCTGGAATATCAGTGCTTGCGACAACTCATGGTGACATCCTGAACATGCTAATGTGGAATATTATCTCTGCTGCCTGGAAATTGAGTTGTTGCCATGTCACGACAGCCATGAGACTGTCATATACCAACTGTCCTCAGAGGTCTTCCTGATTTTTCTTTTTTTGTAACACTGACTGCTACTGGAGATTCTTCCTTCCCACAGCATCAACATCCACAGTGACTCTCTTAAGATGCCTAGATGATATAAGTTATAAGAATATTTTATTTAAATTTGGGATAAAGTATTTCTGAATTGAATTGTTATTGGGTGCTATTTATTTTTTCTGTATTCTACCTCAGTTCAAAATCTGCCCTTCTAGCATATTGACTCTGTTCAACGTAACATTTAAAAATATATATCAGAACGATTTGTTCCTGAAGTACGTTGGTGGATAAATCACTCTGAGGACCAGGGTAGGAATCATTCACCTCTCCCTCCATTTCCTCTGCATCTACTAACTTAAACTCGTATTACTATATTGGTCATTTACAGATATTTGTGGAGAAAAAGGGAGTTAATTCTTTAGCGTTTTGGGATTTAAAACGACTTATTTTGTGAGGCACAAATAAAATCACCCACCCAGAAAAGTACCAAAAACAGGCAGCTGCTCATGGTTAATGTTTCTCGTCTCTCATGCTTTACTTGTACGGCAAAATCCTTACAGTTGCACTTCTCTATGGAGTGGTGACTTTTTGTAAGTTTTAAGTTGCTACTGGAACAGAGTAGCTAGAAGGACACTGGTTGTTCTCTTAGTTATTTTCGGCTTCTAATTTGAGCAAAGAAAGTGTGATGAACGTAGATAGCTTCTGATGACATTTGTCTTGTTTTTGCAGTAAAAATCAAGTGGAAAGTCGACACTGCATCTTAAACACTTGGATCAAAACTCACTGCCTGTGATAACTCCACTTCATTAATAAATCTCCTCCCTGTTTTTTCCTCTCTTTTTTTTCTCGTCCAAACAGTAAGTGGAAAGCAGACCGAGCAGCAGTGACCAGTTTATGCGTGAGCCCCGATGGGAAACTTCTGCTCTCGGCTGGACACGTGATCAAAATGTGGGATTTAGAGACAAAGGAGGTCTACAGGGTGAGTCTTCTCATTCTAAAGGTTTTATTTTATCTATAAAGTCTGTGCTGGAGCCTAGTGAGTATAATACGGTTCTGTCTTTTTGATGAGTTCTACGGTGGGTTCTTCTCTGCAGAAATTCACAGGCCACTCCACGGCTGTAACGACCTTGCGATTTGCCACCACGCGGCCTCCCGACAGCAACGGCCTTTACTTCCTGTCAGGAGCAGCACACGATCGACTGCTCAGTGTTTGGTGAGTTAATGAGAACCTTGAATGCTTGAATTTGGGTTATGTTGGTAGATGTTCAGTAAATTTCATGCTCTACCCTGGCCCACTGGGAAATATGCCGTGAATTAGACTATGCTAAATCCACCACAGTATAGTCCATGATGTTGGGAAATTTTTGGGCTTTTGACCTTAAGACGACGTCAGAATAACAAACCGAGTTTCAAAATATTATATTTAGGAATCCAGATGACATACCCTAACCACATTAAACCCTGATCCATCCCATCTTACCGAACTTCATTACAGTTCGCTCACTGGATGCGACAATCTACTGTTTTCCTCCTGAAAGCCAGAAGGATTTGATCCTCACCACGGCTATCTCACAACAACTTAAAAATGTTGAGGAGAAACTAGATCAATCTCACAAGGCAATTGGTTGCCGAGTCTGACAAAATATAGACTCTGAGCACAGAGCAATGACAATGGGAAACAATTGTTTCTCTTTAAAAAAAAAAAGATTGGCTTTAGGGGTAACAGGTTGTGTATTTGGAATAAACGGTGAAAGTGAAAGTCACAGGTGACCTCTCTGAACCAGAAGAGGATGCTGACAAGCGTTCATGTAGTTTATCTGTAACCATCACTACGGCAAATGAGTGGATGAAGCTAACATCTGAAGCTCTCCACACTGAAGCAATGCAGTATTGACGTTGCTTTGATATAGTGAGCACTTACAGTCTTGTAAATTAACAAAATAGT